>NC_091287.1:395914803-396523303 GCF_032444005.1 Ranitomeya imitator | reverse complement strand
AACCATTGCACGGTGGCTCCGTATGGCTATATCACTTTCCTATTCCTCTTCGGGGCAGGTCCCTCCACCTGGTGTTACGGCCCACTCTACTAGGGCTATTTCCACATCTTGGGCAGAAAGGGAAAATGCGTCTATAGAGCAAATTTGTAATGCAGCAGTATGGTCTTCACCCTCTACTTTCTTCCGCCATTATAGATTAAATCTGGGGCTATCAAATCTCGCCTTCGGGAGAAAAGTGCTATCTGCCGTTATCCCACCCTAGAGGTTCTTTCTATTTCTTCCTCTCATGTACCGGTGCTGTCATGGGGAAGGGAAAAAATGATAATTACTTACGGGTAATTTTATTTTCCAGATCCATGACAGCACCGCTCTAATGCCCGCCCTATCTTGGTGATGGTTGTGTGACTCACAAAAAAAAATATATATATACATACGTAAGATGGGGTAATAACCAAGTAATATAACAATAAATAAATAGTCTTCAGAGATTAATATAGGCCTAAGACTAACAAAGCGGTTACCTTACATTCTCTGTAAACAAACTGAGGAGAGAGGTGCCGCCCCCATCTTTTATCTCCTCTGCAGGTTTCCTGTTCTTGGGGGCGGGACCATCTCTCATGTACCGGTGCTGTCATGGATCTGGAAAATCAAATTACCCGTAATTATCATTTTTCTTTAGAGGGCTCTAAAAGCAAATGTTGTAGTCTCCACAACAGGACAGTTACCAGAACTTTTCTGTAGATGTTGCTTGAGACTGCCTTGTGACGCTGCAAAATTATTCAACTTCCTCACAGAAGGGTCTAGTGAGAACAGGCTTGTGCCCAGAAGATCACACTGTGCCGAGGGCAGTTTCAAATCACCGAATCCTTCAGCGTCGAGCCGCAGAGGAGCTGCATCACTATACGAGTATGTCTAGTCCCATTCACTATGAGCACTGGCAGGGTTTATGTAACTAGCAAACACACATTCCCTGCAAACCCTGGGACTGTGTCTGACCGTCCATCCGTATGCTACATGTATATGACCACCAGTCGCTAATCCAACTCTGCTCCTTTTATGGGTGCACCAGTCACCAACTGTTACTGACAGTCTTGGGCTGGCAGGAGATGTGTGCTTGCACTTACAGATGACATACCCGCTGCTAATGATTGGTGTGGAAGGGATCAGACCTACTCCCATCGCGATCCTGTGCTCCCCTCCTGCTCCACGGTCAGTGAAATGACATGTCCCTCACACTGCTCTGGGTGCAATAAGCATGCAGCGTCACAGAGCAGGCTGAGGAGACAAAACACAGAGAACGTTGTGGGAACCGCATTGTTGGTAAAGGTGGCAACATTGATTTTAGAGCCTGTAAATAAAATCACAATATCTCCACAACCTTAATTCTGATTTTAAAAAAAACAGAAAAAAAAAATGAATGATCAGGATGAAAGTGACAAATTTAATGAATACAAAAAGCAAGCACTTTTGAGTTGATGACAGGTTGTCTTTAAAAAAATAAATGTATATTGAGTGAGAAAATGGCAGAGAGGAAAAAAACTTTCTGCAATATCAGAACAGAACTACACACTTATCACTAGATAACAAACAGATAGGGGCAGATTTGTCAAGGCACCAGGTATCTAAGGCACACCTCTTGATAAATATCTCTATTATGGGTTCTGTGCAGATTCACCAAAATGTCTAGAGCCATTTAAACCTTTTGGTGCCCGACCCTGGCTCGAGAACTGCGGCTCTTAGAGACCAGTGCAAGCCCTCCTTTATCTTACTAGATTTCAGATCGCTTGCATATTCTCAGAGTTAATATTAAATTTATAACCAGGTCTACAAATACTTACTTTCAGTGTTTTCCTTCAATAAAGATTCATTATCTTCATCATCCTCTTCTCCCGTTTTTATTTCCTCTGAAGGGGGCTAAGAATATTATAGATTTTTAGTGGTACAATTTGTCAGCTGTTGACATACATGAGTGTACTATCAATGTTAGAATACTAACCCAGGAAGGAGGGTTATTATCAACCCATTTGGGCTATTTTTGTTTGTGTCCAAAGGTTTTCACATGCCATAATTGAGAAATATTTTCAATATTTTTATTCATCTCGCCTGTTATGTACTTACCGGCAATTCTTTTGCTATCTTGATCACCATGTTCTCTAAGTATTCTGGCAAACTCTTAAATTGTTGGTTAGTAGGTTGGAAAAAGTGTGGACTTCTCCGGGCCAATAATCTTAGGGCTCTCCAGCCATAATTAGAGTTGTTTACTACTCTGTGTATAAGAAAATATACATATTCAGACCATGGTAATATAGGTGCAGCCAGCACTGGTTCTTCCTAATATTACAAGTTAGGAAAAAAAAAACCTGATTGGACTATAATGTCACCATTTTGTTAAGAGTATAGATTTTCTACACCTCACATTCCTAACGCCCATTAACCCCTTCCAGAAATTTGACATACTAAATCATATGTCGGGTCCCTGTCTACGATGCAGGGATACTATACACAATATTGAAAGGAACACTGTCCAATAAATCTGGCTAATGGACCCTTAAAACCGGTAAGCCCTATTAAAAATATTATGGCCAAGTACTGGGAGATCTGTACATTGCATCAACATACTTGTACTCATTTTCCACCATGTTTTCAGGATCAGCTTGTTCCATTGCCTCTTCAAAGAACTGTTCCAGAGATGGCATAAACTCCCTATATTATAAAAGAGAAAAGAACATTTAGAAGTCCTGTTAGCAGCAGCTTATACATAAAAAAAATTGTGTTGTAGAAATTGGCTACTTTTTAAAGCGGTATTCTCGCGTTATGAAATTGGTTTAGTTAGCATAAAAATTAGCAAGTTTGCAATTGACTTGCTTTTTCTATCTGCCATCATTTTCCTGCTGTGAGAGCTTCTTTCTTAGGCTGCAGTCACACTAGCAGTATTTGGTCAGTATTTTACATCAGTATTTGTAGCCAAAACCAGGAGTGGAACAAATAGAGGAAAAGTATAATAGAAACATATGCACCACTTCTGCATTATCACCCACTCCTGGTTTTGGCTTACAGATACTGATGTAAATTACTGACCAAATACGGATAGTGTGACGGCAGCCTTAAGGTACCTTCACACATAACGATATTGTTAACGATATCGTTGCTTTTTGTGACGTAGCAACGATATCGTTAATAAAATCGTTATGTGTGACAGCGACCAACGATCAGGCCCCTGCTGGGAGATCGTTGGTCGCTGAACAAAGTCCAGAACTTTATTTCGTCGCTGGATCTCCCGTGGACATCGCTGGATCGGCGTGTGTGACACCGATCCAGCGAGGTCTTCACTGGTAACCAGGGTAAACATCGGGTAACTAAGCGCAGGGCCGCGCTTAGTAACCCGATGTTTACCATCCTAAAAGTAAAAAAAACAAACACTACATACTTACCTAACGCTGTCTGTCCCCGGCGCTGTGCTCTGCACTCCTCCTGTACTGGCTGTGAGCGTCGGTCAGCCGGAAAGCAGAGCGGTGACGTCACCGCTCTGCTTTCCGGCCGCTGTGCTCACACAGACAGTACAGGAGGAGTGCAGAGCACAGCGCTGGAGGACAGACAGCGTTAGGTAAGTATGTAGTGTTTGTTTTTTTTACTTTTACGAAGGTAACCAGGGTAAACATCGGGTTACTAAGCGCAGCCCTGCGCTTAGTTACCCGATGTTTACCCTGGTTACCGGCATCGTTGGTCGCTGGAGAGCGGTCTGTGTGACAGCTCTCCAGCGACCAAACAGCGATCCGGATCGTTGTCGGTATCGCTGCAGCGTCACTTAATGTGAAGGGGCCTTTACAGTGTATAATTTGTTTCCAAGGAGCTCAACCATCAGAGCCGGTGGCCTGGCCAAGTGAAATTTCTAGCTGAGGAGTTAACTTGCAAGATACCAATTAGCTTTCTGCAACCTTATTGATTTCTATACAGCAGTTAGACAGCTACTCATCTTCCCCTCCCTGTCAGTCTCTGATCTGGGGCTGATGTTATCAGTCCTACAGGCAGTTTCCAGAGCTCTTGATCACTCTTCAAATGCTCAGTTATTTCATATGCAAATGTTCAGAACAAGCGGTGACAGACCGCCAAGGTTTCACAGTAGCAAGAGGAAGCTGAGCAGTAGAAGCTACTGGATCAGAACTCAAGGAGGAGGCCTCTGAGGGAGCAACAGCCATGCGAAACGCGAGTTGGGGTACGTGGCCAAAGTCCAGGCAGGATAACTCACCAAATGGGTAGTTAACCTTTGTGCTAAACACAATTGTGTCACATGTATAGCGAGCACCAGAAACATACTTTCCTGTAGACTCTGCATCATATAGCGTTTCCGCTAGATTTCTCTCTTGCCATAATTTGGTACAGAGTAATAAATTAAACCATCGGACATAGGAATGTTAACTGATGCTGGTGTTTTGTGTAGTTTGATAAAATTGATTGGTGGTCCGTATCATCATTAGGTTATCCTGACCAGGTCACTGGCCACGTTCTTTCATTTCACCTATGGATCAAAACCTCTTATACCCATATAAATTTCTATATTGTATCTTAATTATTAAAAATTTTCTTGGAATAATAAAATCTTTATAATTTTTGTATATCATGACTCAGGTTCGCCTTTAAAGGGAACCTGTCACCCCCAAAATCGAAGGTGAGCTAAGCCCACCGACATCAGGGGCTTATCTACAGCATTCTGTAATGCTGTAGATAAGCCCCCGATGTATCCTGAAAGATGTCAAAAAAGAGATTAGGAAAGGTCAGAGAGGCCCAGCGATTGCGCACTGCAGTACTTTGCTCTGCCCTCAACAGGGCAGACAAAGTACGCCGGAGCAGCAGGGTGAAGACAAGAAGAGGACGTCATCGTAAGAATATGGGGGGGGCCCCGGACCGGACCAGCAGCGGGACTGCCCCTGGGTGAGTATAATATAACCTCTTTTTCTCATCTTTCAGGATACATCGGGGGCTTATCTACAGCATTACAGAATGCTGTAGATAAGCCCCTGATGCCGGTGGGCTTAGCTCACCTTTGATTTTGGGGGTGACAGGTTCCCTTTAACAATAATTCATTAAAGAGTCTATAATTAGATGGGTAGTGTAATTTTGGAACGGGTATTTTTTCTTTACACTGTGAAACCTGCTTAGTTAGGAAAACATTGGCTTCTAGGAAGAAATATTCTGTAAAGGGGTACCTGAACTATTGCCTGTAATAAGAGGCAGAGCAGAGGTTGAGGAGACTTTTCAGAACATGCATCAAGAGGGCATTTACACTGGCAGATAACTGAGCAAGTATTCATAGGAGCGCTCATTAAACTGGCTGTCAATCATCATACAAATGAGCAACACGCTCATCTTTTGAGTGACATGATTTTTAAGCAAACTTAAAAATTATAATTTTTTGCAGTACATCGCCCTGTGTAAAACAGTGTTGTTGGCCTGTAAATGCTCCCTCATACGATAGAGAATCTTTAGATTAACCTAAAACCTGCTGCTTCAGCCTCTCCACTAGCAATCACCATTAATTTATTCTTCACTTTAAAATGTTAAACTGCAGATTATTATACATAATGGCCCTAGTGTTTCGGTTGGCTTTGCTGGGGAGGCGTGGAGGAATCAGAGGCACATGATTCATTAACGGGAATCTATCAGCAGGTTTGAGGCAAGAAGACCATGAATCCAATGATGTATTACTTTGTTTCAGAACTGCTGCACTCAGTAAACTATCATAGTTTCTAGATGTAGAATACAGCAGAGCTGAAGAAGCTAACCTCGCCCGCACCAGGCTCTGCATTTATATTGTCTATAAGCAGTGAGCTGAGGAGGGGGTTGAGCTGGACTAGGAAGCACGAATTGCCGTAGCTGCTGTAGTCCAGGCAATAATCACCAGGTGATAAAACATTCATTGTTTAAGTAAACAACAGTACACAGCCTGACATGACACATCGATGAAAACAGGATTTTTGGTTGCTTACCATAAAATCTGTTTCTTGGAGCCTCCATTGGGGGACACAGGAACCATGGGTGTATGCTGCTGCCACTAGGAGGCTGACACTATGCAAATAAAAAAAGTTAGCTCCTCCTCTGCAGTGTACACCCCACCGACTGGCATTATACTCTTCAGTTAGTGAGAAAGCAGTAGGAGATAAATAACAAGGTTGAAAACCATAACCAGAAACTTGAGAACTGTAAACGTGAAAACAGTCATAGAACATAGAAATTGAGAAACATTGGGCGGGAGCTGTGTCCCCCAATGGAGGCTCCAAGAAACAGATTTTACGGTAAGCAACCAAAAATCCTGTTTTCTTTATCGCCTCTCATTGGGGGACACAGGAACCATGGGACGTCCCAAAGCAGTCCCTAGGGCGGGAAAAACAGACTTCCATCAGGCCAGAGGACTCACCCCTGCTGCCTGCAGGATCCTTCTGCCCAGGCCGGCGTCCGCCGAAGCATAGGTATGGCCCTTGTAAAATTTGGCGAACGTGTGGATGGAACACCAAGTTGCCGCTTTGCAAAGCTGTAGGGCGGAAGCCCTGTGGTGCACCGCCCAGGAGGCGCCGACTGCCCGGGTAGAGTGAGCCTTAATCCCAGGAGGGGGCACTCTGTTCTTGACCCGGTAAGCCTCCAAATTTGCCATTCTGATCCAGCGAGCAATAGTCGCTTTAGAAGCCGGTTGGCCTCTGCGCGTGCCATCAGGAATGACGAGAAAAAAAAAAAAAAAGAATCCGTCTTCCGGAAAGTGGACGTTCTGTCCAGATAGATCCGCCCTGACGAGGTCCAGCTTGTTCAACGATCGCTCCAGAGGATGAGTCGGAGCTGGACAAAAGGAAGGTAGAACGATGTCCTCGTTGAGGTGGAAGGTGGAAACCACCTTAGGAAGAAAAGAAGGTGGAGGCCGGAAGACCACCTTGTCCTGGCGAATGACCAAAAACGGAGGACGGCAAGACAGGGCCGCCAGCTCGGAAACGCCGTGAATAGACGTGATGGCCACAAGAAAGGGCACCTTCCAAGATAAAACCGATAGAGGAATCTCCCTAAGAGGTTCAAAGGGGGAAACCCTCAGAACGTCCAGTACCAGGTTTAAGTCCTCTGCGTCCACAAGGGCTCTGTACGGCGGGACAGCGTGGGCTACTCCTGGAAAGAAGGTCTTAACCTGTGGCCGAGAGGCCAAGTTCTTCTGAAAGCGGATGGCAAGCGCAGAAACCTGGCCCTTTAGAGAGCTAAGAGCCAGGCCCGAATCCAGTCCTGCCTGAAGGAAGGCCAAAAGAGAAGGCAGGGAAAAAACCATAGGCGGAACGCGGTTGGATTCGCACCAACGGAAGTAAGCCTTCCAGGTACGGTAGTAGATCCTGGAAGACGAAGGCTTCCGAGCCTAAATCATGGTGTGAATCACCCGGACTGAAAGGCCGGACGCTCTTAGAACCGCGGTCTCAACAGCCACGCCGTTAAACTGAGCGACCAAGAATTCGGGTGGCAGATCGGACCCTGGGACAGCAGATCGAGCCTGTCTGGAAGGCGCCAGGGAGTGTCCGCGAGAAGGTTGACGAGCTCCGCGAACCAAGCTCTCCTGGGCCAATCCGGGGCGATCAGGATGACCGACACCCCTTCCGCTTTGATCTTCAACCGTTTGGGAAGAAATGGAAGGGGTGGGAACAGGTAGGGCAGCTCGAACTGAGACCAAGGAATGGCCAGAGCATCGACGCCCACTGCGAGAGGATCACAGGACCTGGAGACGAACTGCGGAACCTTCCTGTTGATTCGAGACGCCGTGAGATCCACGTCCGGAGTGCCCCATCAAAGACAAATCTGATGGAAGACCTCCGGATGCAAGGACCATTCCCCTGCCGCGAGGCCCTTGCGGCTGAGGAAGTCGGCGGCCCAGTTGTCCACGCCGGGGATATGCACCGCGGATATCACCGGAACCGTTGCCTCTGCCCAGAGGAGGATCTTGGATACCTCGGCAAGGGCCAAGGAGCTCCGGGTCCCCCCCTGATGGTTGACATATGCCACAGCCGTGGCGTTGTCCGTCTGGATCCGGACTGGAAGGCCACTGAGGATCCTTTCCCAGTGGCGGAGGGACAGAAAGATGGCCCGAATTTCGAGGACATTGATTGGCAGAGATGACTCCTGCGACGACCAACGGCCCTGAACCGTCAGGTGGCGAAAAACTGCACCCCAGCCGAACAGGCTGGCGTCCGTTGTCACCACCTGCCAGTGAACTGGAAGGAAGGACCTGCCCTGGGAGATGAGAGGTGACGTCAGCCACCAGTTGAGGGACCGCTTGACCCGAGAAAAGAGTCTGTTTGGCCGATCCAGGGAGAAGACAGACCTGTCCCACTGAGACAGAATGGCTTGCTGAAAAGGTCGCGAATGAAATTGGGCGAAGAAATCGCTTCCAATGTAGCTACCATCCTCCCCAGAACCTTCATGGCCGATCGGAGGGAGGGAGGCCGAGGACCCTGGAGCAAGCGTATGTCCCGACAAAGAGTGGATCTCTTGTCTTTGGGAAGGAAGACTCTGGTCTGACGAGTGTCGAAAAGCATGCTTAGAAAGATGATGCGCTGAGAAGGAATAAGGCAGGACTTCTTCCGGTTGACCAGCCACCCGAAACGGGCTAAGGTGTCGAGAACAATAGACAGGCTTTCGTGAGCCTGAGCAAAGGACGGAGCCTTGAGGAGGATGTCGTCGAGGTATGGACATAGGACCAAGCCTCTGACTCAAGATGGCCATCAGCGCCGCCATGATCTTCGTGAACACCCTTGGCGCTGTTGCGAGACCGAACGGCAGGGCGACGAATTGAAAGTGTTCTCGTTGCACTGCGAAGCGCAGGAGACGGTGATGTCCGGGAAATATCGGGACATGGAGGTAGGCGTCCTGGATATCTATTGAGCCTAGAAATTCCTGGGCCTCCATGGAAGCAATTATCGAACGAAGGGATTCCATCTTGAAGTGTCTCAGGCGAACTCTCCTGTTCAGCAATTTGAGGTCCAGAATGGGGCGAACCTTGCCGTCTTTTTTTTTTTTTCGGTACCACAAAAAGGTTCGAGTAGAAACCCGTGAACCGTTCTTTCTCTGGGACGGGAACGATTACCCCGGATTTGAGCAGAGAAGCGATGGCTGCGAAGAAGCCCGGAACTAGAGCGGGATCTCTTGGAGGACGGGATTGGAAGAAACGATCCCTGGGTCGGGAGGTGAACTCTATCTTGTATCCCGAGGATACAACTTCAATGACCCCTGTGTCCTCTACTGCGGAAAACCAGACGTCCCTGAAAAGGAGAAGACGGCCGCCCAACCTGGGAGTTGGGCTGGAGTCTTGCCAAGAGTCATGCGGAGGTGGATCTTCCAGTCCTGGGTCTGGAGGATCTACCCTGGGAGTAGCGAGGACGCCAGGACGGAGTGGGCCTAAAGGCCACCGCATTCTTCTCTTGACGTGCCTGTGGCCTCTGTTGCTGCTGGGAATGGGAGCTTGACGCAGCGAAGCGACGAAAAGGCCGAAAAGAGCAAAAGTGCCATCTAGGAGGAGGGCGACGAGGCTTAGCCTGGGGGAGAAGAGAACTTGTACCCCCGGTGGCGTCCTTAATGATTTGGTCCAGCTGGGAACCAAAGAGACGAGAGCCCTGGAAGGGCAGACTAGTGAGGGACTTTTGGAAGACAAGTCCGCCTGCCAGGCCTTGAGCCAAACAGTCCGGCGGATGGCAACGGCATTGCTGGAAGCCTGAGCCGCACAAGACGCGACATCCAGGGAGGCGGAGACCAGGTATTCACCGGCGTGGGAAATCTGGTTGGCAAGTTCCGCTAATTGCGCGGGAGGCGCCCCGTCCAGGATACCTCGCCGTAGATCCTTGGCCCATTTTGAGATGGATTTTGAGGCCCAAGTGGAAGCAAAAGCTGGACATAGAGCCGCTGAAGCCGCTTCCAAGGCAGATTTCGCGAAGGATTCTATAACTCTGTCGTTAGAATCCTTCAGAGATGCTCCGCCGGACAGTGGAGGCACCGTGTTTGTGAACACCCTGGAAACCGGGGGATCCACCGAGACCGTCCAATTGGCGGTAGGTTCTGGAGAAAAAGGATACAAAACACCAAGGCGTTTTCCACTCTGAAAACGACTGGTCGGGTTTGCTCTTTCTCTGTTCATGATTTTCTCGAATTCAGGATGAGGAGCAAAAAACTTGGAAGGTGGTTTAGCCCGTCTAAACGAAACCGCCTGACCTGCGGGTTCCGTAGAGGGATCCTTGATGCCACAGGTTTGGTTTATAGCTCCAATGATTCTGAACCATATCCCTCATAGTGGCGATTTGGTTAGAATCCAGCTCCGAAATATCATCCGAGGGCGCATAAGAAAGGGCACCTTCCCAGAGAACGCCTTGCCTGACTCAGGGGAGGGCGACGCCTACCGCAGAGGAGAACCGTGTGGCGAGATGGAGCGAGAAGAGGACTCAGACCGACGTTCCTGTCTGGACCTTTTGTGGCTTATCAAGAAGGGCTCGGACGGAGGCTCCTGTGACCCGCTGGCTACTGCGGGGGTCTGCAGAGGTAATCAATCCAGCACGGACACCAAAATTTGAGACACCCGTGTTAGATCGGCCACCGATTGTGACAGAGAGGAGGCATATCACTCTCGGACGGTAGGAATAATTGTGTTGCTGCAGGCCTGACAGAGCGGAGATCTGAAGAAAAGCCAGAGGGTTAGGGGACAGCGGAGCAGAGGGGGGTGTCAGTCTGCAGTGCAGATACTCACGGCAGATGAGAAAACGGATACCAGGTAGAGGAAGCTGTCCAGCTGCGGTGGATCTCCGGAGAGAAAACGAGCCCCTGCTGCAATTCGCGCAGATGGTGACCGCTGGAAGGATGGGCATGATGTGCGCTCAGGAAGGTGCGGAGCGCGATGAGTTAAAATCCAGAAGCCGAGCAGCGGCGTAGAGGAAGGGGAGGAGTCAGCTGAGATAGCGCCGGACAGATTGTCGGGCGGGAGAAAGCCCGCCCGATTAAAACGGAAGTGGGCGGAGCGCGGCACCGGAGGTAGGCCCCGGGAAGCGCCGGGGCCTAAATTATAAGCCGGCGACCGCCAGAAGTAATCAGCGGTGCGGGCACAGCCCGGCAGCCGCCGCATGGAAAGGGGAGCGCTGCCGCCGACGCCGGAAGCAGGCCCCGGAAAAGCCGGGGCCTAGATTAGAAGCCGGCGGCTGCTGGAGGTAAACAGCGGGGCGGGCGCTGCCCGGCTAAGATGCACGGCAGCCGCCGCATAGAAAGGGGAGCGCTGCCGCCGGGGTCTATATTAGAAGGCGGCGGCGGCCGCTGGAGAGAACGGCGGGCCGCGAGCAGGCTCCTAAAAGGTACGGCCCCCCCAGATAGCCGCGCCGCAGGGTGAAAGGGTGCGGCCGCAGACAAGGCAGTGTGACTGCCTGTAAAAGTGCGGCCACCGAGGGGAAGCTGCCGGACATCAGGGCAAACGATATGCCAGGAAAAGTGCCCGCAGTAATAGAAGTGCGGCCGCAGAAATAGCAGCGCGGCTGCCTGTAAGGCACCGCATCGTAAAGATGCAGCCGCAGGAAAGGAAGGAATCCGCTTGTAAGGCGCCGTGGGAGAGCTGATTAGGGGAAAAAAATACTCACCTAAAAACCCACGCCGTCCGGTACTAACCTTAAAGCGTAGAAAGTATTAGACGTCCGTGGAGCTGGAGACGGACGTCCTCGTCTCCTCCAACCGACAGGCTCTGGAAGGCGAGTGGGTGGGGGACGGAGCCAGGACCGGACTTCTAAGCACGCTTGTGTGCTAGGCTCTTGGTCCTGGAGAGGGATCTATGAGGATACGGGGTGGCAGTACACGCCGTACTCATAGTCCGCATTGTGGGACTACAGGTGTGACTGCTCACCCTGTATCCCTCCGGAAACCTGAAAAGAAACGACGCACATTGAGGTAGATAAGGGTCTAATGAAAGACCCGTGTCCACCTCCTACTGACACTAAGCTAAACTGAAGAGTATAATGCCAGTCGGTGGGGTGTACACTGCAGAGGAGGAGCTAACTTTTTATTTGCATAGTGTCAGCCTCCTAGTGGCAGCAGCATACACCCATGGTTCCTGTGTCCCCCAATGAGAGGCGATAAAGAAATCTGTATTTCAACCCCTATCTCATGCTGTCTTCAGATTACATAGCAAAAACTTGCTGACAGATTCCCTCTAAGTGGCTTGTGTCTCTTAATGATCTGGGAGCATCTTAAAAATGTCTGAATTAAGATAAGACACAACTTGTCATGAATAAGACGAGCGGGTGTCGCCATGCCCTGTTCTGACCACTTTGATGGAGCTGGCCAAAACTGAAGTATAAACTCCAAAAGTTTTGAAAGTTTATTACCCCAGATTTCTGGGAGAAACACTTAGATGCAATTCTCAAGCAACATCAGCAGGCTATGGATGACAGTCCGGTATATGCGCTACCTTATACCTTACCTGGTTTCTGACTTGCAAGCGTCTATGTTGTCAGGACACAGATTCCAGAGCCTTGTTAACTCTTCGCTGAAAAGACAGATTTTAGTTAAAATGGCAAGCTATAACTTCATCCACTTTGCCGCCACATCACAAAATATTAGGAGAAATGATTAGGTCAAAAACAGAGATGGGCGGACACCAGGATGTTCGGGTCCGGCCGGTTCAGTTGAACAGTTACAAAAAGTTCAGGTTCGGGAACCAGAACAGTACCCGTACCGCATTCACTTGAATGGGGGGGGCCGAACATCCAGTGTTTGCCAAGCTGTCCTGTGCATGACAGCGTGGCAAACACAGCTTCTGATCAGCGGTACAATCACCGCCAATCAGACAGCCGCGGTTCCCACACAGCGTGAGCCCACAGCTGTGATCGGAGGTATAAAGATTACCTCTGGTCACTGATGTCTGCTGCCGTTACTAACAGTGAGAGCAGGAGGTGGCTGATGGGAGTTTTCATCAGCCGGCGCAGTAAATAAATAAAACAAAACATTGTGGGTGGTTGTCAAGAGTAAAGGTGTCCCGACTCAGATTTTTTTAGTTATTTAAATAATCTAAAAAAAAAAACAACAACAAAAAAAAACACGGCGCTGGGGCCCACCCCCCCTTTTTGACAACCAGCTAAGCTAAAGCAGACAGCTGGGGGCTACTAATCCTAAAGTTGTGTTGTAAATAAACACACAGCAAGAATAAAGTCCTTGATTTGAAAAATAAAACAAAACAAACACTTCAATTTTTATTTATAAAAAACACACACACAAAAAAAAAACAAAAAACAGTTATATCCGCCTAACGCCCATTCCATTGAATACCGTAATCCATGTTTGTGGGATAGCATTAAGTTACTTACATTGGTATTGTAGATGGGTGTAGACCTGACCCAGCTGCACTACCAACCTTAGATATTGTTGATGCTCCGTGCTGATTGGTACATGGTAGTAGGCATCTGTAAGGTCTATGACTGCCATGTAGCATCCTGGATACAGCAGTTTTACCGCCGTTTTCAGAGTCTCCATCTTGAATTTTTCTACTCGGATGAACTTGTTTAGCTCTTTTAAGTTGAAGATTGTTCTTAATGACCCATCCGGTTTTGGCGTGAGGAATAGGGTGCTGTAAAACCCCTTCCCTACTTCTTGTGGAGGTACTCTTACCAGGACTTTTTTGTCCAGGAGAAGATGAATTTCTTTTTCTAGTACTATTTGGTTCTTTTTGGCCACACGAGTAACTTTTATTCGGTGAGGAGGCAGGGAGATAAAGTTTAATCGTAGGCCGTCGGATAACAGGTTTATTATCCATTGAGATGGCTGTAAGCTTACCCACTGATGGACAAAAAACCGTAGCCTTCCTCCCACCTGGAATATGGCGTCATTGTTTAGGGTCTGGTTTTGGCTTACTGAATAGGAACCCTCTGTCTCTTCTGTCGCCCCCGGTTTTCCCTCGCGTGGCTCTATCTGATGGGCGGCCCCGCCCTGCTTTACCTGATCCCCGAAAGGACCGACGATTGTCATACCAACGGCGTTTAAAGAAGGGAGGTGGAGGGAAATGTTTTTTCTTATCCGCCGCTTTCTCTAGAATTTCATCTAATGCCTTCCCAAATAAATATTGCCCCTCACAAGGTACGGCACAGAGCTTCACTTTTGACTGGAATTCCAGTTTTTTAACCATAACGCTCTCCTGCCCGAATTAGTGAGGACACTTGCCCGGGCAGAAAATCGAACTGAATCAATGGCAGCGTCTGCCAGGAACCCTGCTGTATTTTGTAGCGAAGGGATGACCTCTAGAAGTCTGTCTCTTGGACATTTGTCCTTTATTTGGTCGCTTAATTCATCTAGCCATCTAACCATGGCACGGGCAGTGCAGGAAAGCGCTACCCCTGGTTTGAATGCCCAAGTTGAAGCTTCCCAGGCTGATTTTAGAAAGGCATCTGCCTTTTTATCTAGGGGGTCTTTTAGGGCACCCATATCTTCGAAAGGAAGCGCTATGACCCTGGAGGTACTTGCAATAGCTGCGTCCAGCTTAGGTGCCTTTTCCCATTTCTCACAAATTTCCTCATCAAAGGGATATTTCCATTTAAGGGCCTGGGGAACCGAAATCTTTTTGTTCGGTTTTTTCCATTCCTTCTTTATAAGTTTTAATATATTATCATGGAACGGAAAAACTTTTCGTTTCTCTTCCAAATTACTGAACATGGAGTCCTGGACCGTTTGTTTTTCCTTTGGTGTCTCCACCCCCAAGGTGGATCTAACCAGCTTCAATAATTTCCCCACATCTTCTGATAACATATATGGCCAACCACACTCTTCATCCGAAGAGTCCAGGTCCGAGTCCTCCTCGGGCGGAAGCTCTCATGGTTCACCCTCGGATTCTATATCAGATGTTTGGGCAGGCGTAGAAGGTGGATTTACGGAGCTCTGCAACCCGTGCTGTCTTAATTGCTCCTTTACAGTGCTTTGCACCTCGTCTCTAACAATAGCCTTTATATTCTGAAGAAATGATGATGACTCTTCAGATACGTTTTTTTCTATACATGAGCAGCATATTCGCTTCTCATATGTCTTGGGAAGGCTTTTATCACAGAGTGCACACACTTTATTCTTTCGCTTAGAGGTAAACTTTCTTTCCCTGCATACATATACAGAAAACACAGTGTTACTGACATGGTTTGCCTTACAAATGCACTCACCCACCGGACCCTCAGTACCACGACAGGCTGTGGGTTTTCTGCTGGGATCGCTGATTCCACAGGATCTGCCATCTTGCAGGAGGCTGTTACCAGCTTCTGCTTGCCGCCTTGCAGTTTAAATATTGGTGGGCAGGAAGCGGTGTGTGCGTCCCTGAACTTCCTCCCCCCCCCCCGGGGAGTGTCAGCACACCGCTTCTCCGGCGTGTGGTGTCACTTCCGGTTCACAAACCGGAAGTTCTCCCATTCACTTGGTGCCAGCGTCGTGATGGGAACGCCTTTTCGTCTCCTTCCCCCGGCCCAGCCTCCGACAAGGAGCGGACGCCGGGGAGTCCGCAGTGGGGAAGGACGCCCTCGCAGCTCCAGGTATGCGGGCGACGCGCGCACGCCGCTGCTCCCACCGCGGACCTCGGTTCGTGACCGGACAGCAAAGAGAGATCCCCTCCCCATGCAGCACCACAGGTTCCCCGCAAGAACAGGAAACCAAACTGAGGAGAGAGGTGCCGCCCCCATCTTTTATCTCCACTGCAGGTTTCCTGTTCTTGGGGGCGGGACCATCTCTCGTACCGGTGCTGTCATGGGGAAGGTAAAAAAGGACTTTATACTGGCTGTGTCTTTATTTACCATACAACTATAGGATTAGTAATGGATAGGTGTCCTATAGAAGCCACTCCATTACTAATCCGTGGGCTTGATGTCACCAGACAGTACAAAGGTTATATCAACCTCACAAATGTGAACCCATTTGCCACCGGTACAGGGCAAGTGGGAAGAGCCAGGCAAAGAGACAAATGGCACATCTAATAGATACACCTTTTCTGGGACGCAGTGAGTTGCTATTTTTAGGCTGGGGAGGGGAGGCTATATCCATGGCCCCTTACCAGCCTGAAAATACCAGCCCCCAGCTGTCTGCTTTAACTTGGCTGGTGGTCAAAAATTGGGAGACCCCACCTCGTTTTTCTAAATTATTTAAGTAATTTAAAAATCTGCTTGGGGACCGCTCTATTCTTCATAACTAGCCTTGCTAACGCTGACAGCTGAGGATTACAGCCCCCAGCTGTGAGTTATGCCTAGCTGGTTATCAAAAATATAGGGGAACCCACACAGTTTTTTTTTTTTTTAATTATTTGTTTACAGCACCGGCTGATTAATACTCCCATCAGACGCCACCTGCTCTCTCTGTTATTAGCGGCAGCAGGCGTCGTCTGATGGGAGAGGTGGTCCCATCAGCCGACAGCAGTGACCGGAAGTAACTGTTCGGGAAGCCGATCCCGAAGAGTAACACCGACTTCTTAGTGAAGTCTGTGTTCGGTGTCCGTGCCCGAACAGTAGGTGTGTACAGATGCCGAACTTTACTGTTTGGGTTCGCCCATCTCTAGTCTAAAAGTCCCTGAAAAGGCTACAAAGTAATATGTCTAAAAAACAGGCATCTTAAGAGGCAGAAATATCTAGAATCTTACTTTCCCATTAGAATTTTTTTGCTTGAACCTTTGCCTAGAAAGTCCTCAGGGGCCGGTCGTTTCCTTGCCATTTTCAATGGTTTACTGTCTGGTTGTCTGATTTAAAAAAAAAAAAAAAAAAAAAAAACACAAGAAAAAAGCAAATTGTTGCATTAAATGTTAGAGACTTTATGATATTGCGTTAACAAATTCTAATGTAAAATTGCTATGTGATCTGACATTACAAATTGACATACCTTTCCTTCACAAAGCTGGGGCAGCCTTCATTCTTCCAAGAGTTCCAGTTTTCTTCTGTGTTGAGTATGTGCTAAAAATGAGATTTAAGACATTAAGTTCCAAAATGTGATTTGCCAGCTTCCATGGTTATTGCATCGGCTAATACTCACCTCCACCATTTTAGAAAATTTGTCTCCAGCAGGAGGGATTTCACCAAGTAACTGGAATAAAGTAGGTACAAGACATCAGCTATGGTCTCAGACTTTAGACTAGCTTAATAAAACATAATAGAAACACCACAAACCTGGTGAACAAGTTTGGTAGTTTCTTCAATCCAGAGGGACTGCTCCTCCAGCAAAACGTAATTTGAGCTGGAAAATAATAAAGTTATTTTCTCTTATGTTTACGGACATTAGTAATTGGATATTCTAGGTAAAGGATACGCGGGGTTCAGCCGTAGCACCATTATAGAGGAGTTTGCTTTCCAAATCTCCTCCATGTAGATGCGCTCCTGCAGCCAGTATATCCTAAAGCGGCATGGCGAATTGCACACAGGCCCCGATTCATCAATGCTGGCGATTTTCTCAACTGTCTCGAAGAGTCAGATACTCCAGATTGATTATGAGGAATGCGCCTCTTAATGAATCAGGAGCATCTAACACGTAGCATGCACCTATGTGAGCCTCGCCAGAAATTTTTACTCCAGTCCCTAACTGGAGTAAGATTTCTGACATAGGGATAGTCACAGTTCATCCATTTTGGCAGAGCTGGAAGAAACTGGATTGAAAATTACAAATTGCAAAATTTTTCCGCAACTATAAGTTGCGCCTTAAAAAAACAATTTACACTAGAATTCTGCCAAAACTGCTGTAATGAATCGAGCACTAAAGGTAAACAGCAAATTTACATTACAAAAAGCACAAAAATATGAACCATCATTTAACCCCTTCATGACCTTGGGATTTTTTGTTTTTCCGTGTTCGTTTTTCGCTCCCCTCCTTCCCAGAGCCATAACTTTTTTATTTTTCCGTCAATATGGTCATGTGAGGGCTTATTTTTTGCAAAACAAGTTGTACTTTTGAACGACATCATTGGTTTTAGCATGTCGTGTACTAGAAAACGGGAAAAAAATTCCAAGTGCGGTGAAATTGCAAAAAAAGTGCAGTCCCACACTTGTTTTTTGTTTGGCTTTTTTGCTAGGTTCACTAAATGCTAAAACTGACCTGCCATTATGATTCTCCAGGTCAGTACGAGTTCATAGACACCTAACATCACTAGGTTATTTTTTATCTAAGTGGTGAAAACAAATTCCAAACTTTGCTTAAAAAAAAATAAAAATTGCGCCATTTTCCGATACTCGTAGCGTCTCCAATTTTCATGATCTGGGGTAGGTTGAGGACTTATTTTTTGCGTGCCGAGATGACGTTTTTAATGATAGCATTTCGGTGCAGATACGTTCTTTTGATCGCCCGTTATTGCATTTTAATGCAATGTCGCGGCGACCAAAAAAACGTAATTCTGGCATTTCAAATTTTTTTCCCGCTACGCTGTTTAGCGATCAGGTTAATGCTTTTTTTTTTAATTGATAGATCGGGCGATTCTGAGCGCGGCGATACCAAATAAGCGTAGATTTGATTTATTTTTTATGGATTTATTTTGATTGGGGCGAAAGGGGGGTGATTTAAACTTTTATGTTTTTTTTATTTTTTTAACATTTTTTTAAACTTTTTTTTTTTACTTTTGCCATGCTTCAATAGCCTCCATAGGAGGCTAGAAGCAGGCACAACTCGATCGCTTCTGCTACATAGCAGCGATCTGATGATCGCTGCTATGTAGCAGAAAATCAGGTGTGCTGTGAGCGCCGACCACAGGGTGGCGTTCACAGCCACCGGCGATCAGTAACCATAGAGGTCTCAAGGACCTCTATGGTTACAATGGAGATGCATCGCCGACCCCCGATCATGTGACGGGGGTCGGCGATGACGTCATTTCCAGCCGCCCGGCCGGAAGCGGTAGTTAAATGCCGCTGTCTGCGTTTGACAGCAGCATTTAACTAGTTAATAGGTGCGGGCAGATCGCGATTCTGCCCGCGCCTATTACGGGCACATGTCAGCTGTTCAAAACAGCTGACATGTCCCTGCTTTGGTGCGGGCTCACTGCGGAGCCCTGCATCAAAGAGGGGCTTCTGACCTCGGACTTACTATCCCGTCCGAGGTCAGAAAGGGGTTAATAATCAATGTATCAAGCTGCAGTAATACCACATGTTGGCATATACCCATGTCTTGGCCTTGATCTTTATCAAGCCAAATTGGATAAACATTTGATGGCCCAGGTCCATGGATAAAGCAGAATAGCATTCAAGAACACATTCACACGAGAAGAACTCTACATATCTGGATTACCTTTTAAACTTTACTTGGCCCTTCAAGTACTGGAACAATATGAGATACTGAACCAAAATGTGTCGCCGAAAGTTGCTGTCACTCAACTGCAAGTCCATTAACTACAACGGAAAACCTAAATGTTAGGTAGAACACCACATTTGTCACATTTTATTGTAACAACGTTGTGGTCTTGTCACTTCTCTATAACAGCTGTACGGGTCTCCCTCTGTTAGCTTCCTGGCTAGTATTGCACGTAACCGTTGGAGCCAATCAGAGCCTTCAGCAATCATGTCCTTACAAACAAAACAGGATGTACACTGTTGGGCTCGTTAGGTCTTGTTTTGGGTGTTCGGATATATGACTGGCAGCAGTGGTCAGCATGGCACCAATGATTACCTGCAGTGTTAGTGTGCAATACGAGCAGAAAGTAGAAGCTGGGACACCAACTGGGGGACACATGCAACAGTACAAGAGAAGAGGTGGAGGATCGGTAACCGAATAACCTTTTCTGTTTCTTACTGGTTACATTTTAAAAAACAAATTTCCATACAACCCCCTGAAGTGAATTTCTCAGTGTAAGTTATAGCATAAGTGTCATTTAAAAATAACATATTGGAAGAACATAGGACGCAGATGCCATGTAAAGCACCAGCAGACTAGCTGGGCGTTACCTTCTCGCTTGTTAGGAACTTGGCAAAATAAACGTGTTCGCCTCCAGATTTCAGCTCTTCAATTTTTTTCCGTGATGCTTGTGTATCATCCAGTTTGAAACTCTTAAACACTTGCAGAACCTCTTCTGAGAACTATGACAAGAAGATGCAAGATAACGAGTTCGACCTGAGCCTCAGCACTAAATATAAAGTCACGCTGCAGTAGACAGAGGATCACCAATACAGCGCTAGCCGTTATATACAAAAAACATTTACCTTGAGAAACGTTTTCCAAGAAGTTTTGTCATAGCACTGATTGGGGTTCCTGAAGAAGTCCTGTAGAGACCAGAATTTTCTATACAGATTGTAATCTATTGGAATGGAACTGGTGGGGAAAAAAATGGTTGAAACAAAACACGGTACGATAAATTTTAAACATTGATGACTTCATGACCTTGTTGTATGAGCTTTTTCATTAATAGCATTGGGGAGTATATGCCCTGCCACTAGGTAGAAAGTGATGGCTCCAGCTGGTGGGCCATACCCTGTCCTCATACACGGGCCAGCACAGTTGGCCACTGGAGACTTGACATATATCAGTTTGAGCCGAACCCAGGAGTGCATCCGAAAAGATAGGTATAAAGGAAAGGCTAATGCTTTACGATTATGTACAAAAATAAATAATTGGAAGTGTAGTTCCAGCCTAAAGGATTTTTTGGCCACATTTTCTGGACTTTTATATGTTAAAATCCCAATAATGCTGTTTGGGTCATTAGATATGCAGACAGCCCCATACTTGTGGCCCTTTACAAATCGCTTTCACAAAAGCTACATACTAAACTGCAGCAAATCTCACAAGTAATTTTTGCATTTGTTTCTTCTGCAGTGTAGTGGTGCGGCTTGCGGTTACCCCACTGCAGGCAGGTGCGACCCCAAATCTCTTATGGGTAAAGACTTACGAACTGTTAGGCGTCTCATCATCTCCCATTTCACCTTCCTCAATCTCCATTCCATCTTCTCTTTCTTCCACTTGCTGCAATTTATAGAGAAGATTAAACACAAAAACGGCAACAGAGCCGAGTACAAAACGGTCACAGATGCAATCACTTACTTTTTGCCCCAGAGTGCTTTCCTGTTCATTGACATTAAAAACGGTGACATTCTCCAAGTTGAACTGACTTTGCAAATTCAAGCCTTAAAACAAAATATGGAAAAGTAACACACAGTATGAGATAGAAGAGGTATTCATCTAATAGTGACATTGGCTGTTAAAGAAAACCTGTCCGTAATAGGTAACTTATTCAAAAGCCATCAGGTTTGTCCCATATAAAGTAGTAATGTGCATTCATGAGGAAAGGCCAAAGAGTGATGACGCATGCACACTACAATACTGTGCTCTGCCCTCGGTAGAGGATAGTGCATCTGAGCAGGAGTACGATGCGGAGGACACTGTGTGGATGATGTAGACCGAGAGGAAGAAGAGAGGAGGAGCAAGACCAGCGACGACCATCGGACTGGACAGTCCCGTAGGCAAGTCATTTTTTGTTTTATGGAGAGCGCATTGGGGACATATAGACAGCATTCTATGCTGTAACATTGGGCCAGCACCTGTAAGCCCTACTTTATATAGGAAAATATCGACCTAAATCAATAGATCCAAAAATTAGGTGATAAATAATTGGTACAACAAATCACTTTATTGAACAGTAAAGAGGAAGGAAGGAAGGATGGGAAAATAAAAGCTTTATATGTACTATAAAAAAGGTGAGGAAGGTGATGAATGTGCACTTAATCCAATATATATTACATATACAGTATATACAGTACAGACCAAAAGTTTGGACACACCTTCTCATTTAAAGATTTTTCTGCATTTTCATGATAATGAAAATTGTACATTCACACTGAAGGCATCAAAACTAAGAATTAACATGTGGAATTATATACTTAACAAAAAAGTGTGAAACAACTGAAATTATGTCTTATATTCTAGGTTCTTCAAAGTAGCCACCTTTTGCTTTGATGACTGCTTTGCACACGCTTGGCATTCTCTTGATGAGCTTCAAGAGGTAGTCACCGGGAATAGTTTTCAATTCACAGGTGTGCCCTGCCAGGTTTAATAAGTGGGATTTCTTGACTTATATATGGGGTTGGGACCATCAGTTGTGTTGAGCAGAAGTCTGGTGGATACACAGCTGATAGTCCTACTGAATAGACTGTTACAATTTGTATTATGGCAAGAAAAAAGCAGCTAAGTAAAGAAAAACGAGTGCCCATCATTACTTTAAGAAATGACGGTCAGTCAGTCTGAAAAATTAAGAAAACTTTGAAAAAGTGTCCCCAAGTGCAGTTGCAAAAACCATCAAGTGCTACAACGAAACTGACTCACACGAAGATCGCCCCAGGAAAGGAAGACCAAGAGTCACCTCTGCTTCTGAGGATAAGTTTATCCGCGTCACCAGCTTCAGAAACCGCAGGTTAACAGCAGCTCAGATTAGAGACCAGGTCAATGCCACACACAGTTCTAGCAGCAGACACATCTCTACAACAACTGTTAAGAGGAGACTTTGTGCAGCAGGCCTTCATGGTAAAATAGCTGCTAGGAAACCACTGCTAAGGACAGGCAACAAGCAGCAGAGACTTGTTTGGGCTAAAGAACACAAGGAATGGACTTTGGACCAGTGGAAATCTGTGCTTTGGTCTGATGAGTCCAAATTTGAGATCTTTGATTCCAACCACTGTGTCTTTGTGCGACACAGAAAAGGTGAACGGATGGACTCTACATGCCTGGTTCCCACCGTGAAGCATGGAGGAGGAGGTGTGATGGTGTGGGGGTGCTTTGCTGGTGACACTGTTGGGGATTTATTCAAAATTGAAGGCATACTGAACCAGGATGGCTACCACAGCATCTTGCAGCGGCATGCTATTCCATCCGGATTTTGTTTCGTTGGACCATCATTTATTTTTCAACAGGACAATGACCCCAAACTCACCTCCAGGCTGTGTAAGGACTATTTGACCAAGAAGGAGAGTGATGGGGTGCTACGCCAGATGACCTGGCCTCCACAGTCAGCAGACCTGAACCCGATCGAGATGGTTTGGGGTGAGCTGGACAGCAGAGTGGAGGCAAAAGGGCCAACAAGTGCTCAGCATCTCTGGGAACTCCTTCAAGATTGTTGGAAGACCATTCCCGGTGACTACCTCTTGACGCTCATCAAGAGAATGCCAAGAGTATGCAAAGCAGTCATCAAAGCAAAATGTGGCTACTTAGAAGAACCTAGAATATAAGACATAATTTCAGTCGTTTCACACACAGGGTTAATAGCAGCGGTAACGGAGTACGTTACCCGCGGCATAATGCGGTCCGTTACCGCCGGCATTAACCCTGTGTGAGCGGTGACTGGAGGGGAGTATGCAGGCGCCGGGCACTGACTGAAGGGAGTAAGGAGCGGCCATTTTCTTCCGGACTGTGCCCGTCGCTGATTGGTCGTGGCTGTTTTGCCGCGACCAATCAGTGACTTCGATTTCCATGACAGACAGAGGCCGCGACAAATGAATATCCGTGACAGACAGAAAGACAGACGGAAGTGACCCTTAGACAAATTATATATATATATATATATATATATATATATATATATATATATATATATATATATATATATATATATATATATATATATATACATACCGTATATACTCGAGTATAAGCCGAGATTTTCAGCCCACTTTTTTGGGCTGAAAGTCCCCCTCTCGGCTTATACTCGAGTCATATACCCGGGGGTCGGCAGGTGAGGGGGAGCGGGGGCTGTGTAGTTATACTTACCTGCTGCGGCGCGGTCCCTGGCTTCCCCGGCGCTGCAGATTCTTCCTGTACTGAGCGGTCACATGGCACCGCTCATTACAGAAATGAATAGGCGGCTCCACCTCCTATAGGGGAGGAGCCGCATATTCATTGCTGTAAATGATCGGTAACTGTGACCGCTCAATTACAGGAAGAAGCTGCAGCGCCGGGGAAGCAGGGACCGCGCCGGAGCAGGTAAGGGGAGCGCAGCGCTGCGCTATATTTACCTGCTCCTCGCTCCGGTGCAGCTCCGTCTGCAGCGTCTCCTGGCAGTGACGCTCAGGTTAGAGGGCGCTGTGACGTAGTCAGTGCGCGCCCTCTGCCGAGCGTCAGTGCTGGAGACGGAGCCGCACGAGGAGCAGGTAAATATTGAAAGCGCCGGCACCCTGAGCAAGAGAGGTGAGTACAAGATTTTTTTTTTTTTTATGGCAGCACCAGCAGCATTCTATATGGCACAGCATTATATAAGGAGCATCTATGGGGCCAAAAAGTACGGTGCAAAGCATATATATATGGCACAGCATTATAAGGAGCATCTATGGGGCCAAAAAGTACGGTGCAGAGCAATATATATGGCACAGCATTATATAAGGAGCATCTATGGGGCCAAAAAGTACGGTGCAGAGCATTATATATGGCACAGCATTATATAAGGAGCATCTATGGGGCCAAAAAGTATGGTGCAGAGCATTATATATGGCACAGCATTATATAAGGAGCATCTATGGGGCCAAAAAGTATGGTGCAGAGCATTATATATGGCACAGCTTTATATGGCACATCTATGGGGCCATAAAGAACGGTGCAGAGCATTATATATGGCACAGCTTTATAAGGAGCATCTATGGGGAAATAATGAACGGTGCAGAGCAATATACCGTATATGGGGCACAGCTTTATAAGCAGCATCTATGGGGCCATAATCAACGGTGCAGAGCAATATATATATGGCACAGCTTTATAAGGAGCATCTATGAGGCCATAATGAACGGTGCAGAGCATTATATGTGGCACAGCTTTATATGGAGCATCTATGGGGCCATAATGAACGGTATAGAGCATTCTATATAGCACAGTTGTATATGGAGCATCTATGGGGCAATAATGAATGGTATGGAGCATCTATTTTTATGTTTGAAATTTACGAGTAGCTGCTGCATTTTCCACCCTAGGCTTATACTCGAGTCAATAAGTTTTCCCAGTTTTTTGTGGCAAAATTAGGGGGGTCAGCTTATACTCGGGTCGGCTTATACTCGAGTATATACGGTACATACATACATACACATATCTACTATAGAATTGTCTAAGGGTCACTTCCGTCTGTCTGCCATTTCTGTCTGTCACGGATATTCATTGGTCGCGGCCTCTGTCTGTCATGGAAATCCAAGTTACTGACCACGACCAATCAGCGACCGGCACAGTCCGGCGGAAAAAGGGCCGCTCCTTCCTCCCCGCAGTCAGTGCCTGCTCCATACTCCCCTCCAGTCAGCGCTCACACAGGGTTAATGCCAGAGTTAATGGACCGCGGTGTAACGCACTCCATTAACGCAGCTATTAACCCTGTGTGACCAACTTTTTACTATTGATGATGCGTATGCAGCATCAATAGTAAAAAGATCTAATGTTACAAATCATAATAATAATAACAATAAAAAAAAGGTTATTCTCACCCTCCCCCGTTGCGTCCTCTCCTCGGCAGTGCAAGCAGCAGGTTCCGGGGCCAAGGATGGTATACGAGAAGGACCTTCCATGACGTCACGGTCATGTGACCATGACGTCACGGTCATGTGACCGCGACGTCATCACAGGTCCTGCGCTCATACCAACCCTGGGGCCCTCGGATGGTGAGTATATGTTTATTTTTTATTTTTTAACCTGTTACATACGTGGCTGGCCAATATACTACGTGACTGGGCAATATACTGTGTCGCTGGGCAATATACTACGTGGCCGGGCAATATACTACGTAGCTGGGCAATATACTGTGTCGCTGGGCAATATACTACGTAGCTGGGCAATATACTGTGTCGCTGGGCAATATACTACGTGGACATGCATATTCTAGAATACCCGATGCGTTAGAATCGGGCCATCATCTAGTGTATGTGTGTGTATATATCATAATATATCATGGGGTTGAATCAGTACCTAATAAACTCTGACAGTGCAATATAGATGAATAACCCTTACAGAATGCATGTGCTTAATTTATAAACAAAATGTTGCTCTGTGGAGGAATAACGGCAATCATGTAATTGGGGACCAGAAAATCCCTGATCGTATTTACCAGGGTCTCACTCGGAGATTTTCTAACTCTGGGGGGCGCTGTACCCTTCTTCGCAATCGCCGTTATAAAACGGCAATGAGGGAATAAAGCCCTTTAGTGGCCGTCATTTTAATGCGTATCAGCAGTGGTTAAGGGGTTAAGCAAGAGGTTCCACTAACCAAACAACACCATAAAGACCAAGGAGATCTCCAAACAAGTCAGGGACAACGTTGTTGAGAAGTACAAGTCAAGGTTGGGTTATATAAAAAAAAAATATCCCAATCTCTGATGATCCCTGGAGCACCAATAAATCCATTATCATCAAATGGAAAGAACATGGTACCCACAACAAACCTGCAAAGAGAGAGGGCCGCTCACCAAAACTCTCAGCCCAGACAGGGAGGGCATTAATCAGAGGCAACACAGAGATGAAAGGTAATCACGAAGGAGCTTCAGAGTTCCCAAGCAGAGACTAGAGTAGCCGTCCTTATGATCAAAATAAGCCATAAACTAAATAGAGGTGACCTTTATGGGAGAGTGGGCAGAAAAAAGCTTTTACTTACACACAAAAATTGTAAGGCTTGTTTTGAGTTTGCCAAAAGACATGTGGGAGACTCCCCAAATATATGGAGGAAAGTGCTGTGGTCAGATGAAACCAAAATTGAAGTTTATGGCCAACAGAGTAAACACTATGTCTGGCGCCAAACAACACAGTTCATCACCAGCATCATGCTGTGGGGATTTTTTTCGGTAGCAGGGACAGGGAAAATGGATGGTGCAAAACACAGGGATGTTCTCGAGAAACACCTGTTTCAGTCTCAGCAATTTGAGACTGGGACAGAGGATTACCTTCCAACAAGACAATGACCCAAAGCATCCTGCTAAAGCGACACTCGTGTGGTTTAAGGGGAGACGTGTAAAAGTTTTGGAGTGGCCTAGTCAGAGCCCAGACCTTATTCCAACTGAGAATCTGTGGTCAGACTTGAAGATAGACGTTTCCTCTAGTAAGGAGCTGGAGCAGTCTTGACTTGAGGAATGGGCAAAAATCCCAGTGGCAAGATGTGGAAAGCTCAGAGAGACTTTTACAAAGTGACTTGCAGCTGTAATTGCAGCAAAACGAGGCTACAAAGTACTGACTTTAGGGAGGTGAATAGTTATACACACTGACATTTACAGTCAATCTGTCAATTTGTTGTTTGCTTCACAATAAAAAGAGAAACAAATGTTCACAGTTATAGACATGTTCTTTACCTAAGCTGATGCAAACCCTCAAAAACGCAAACAAAACAGTGAAATTCCAGGTTGTGAGGTAGCTAAACATGAAAATAAATGCCAGGGGGAGAGGAGTAGTTTTGCAAGCCAATGTATACCAGGATAAGGGACATGTATACCAAAATGGGGAACATATATACAAATGAGCCCATACATGTGGGGGGCGGTTGTGTGTGTGGAGGGCCCAGGTCTAAAATTTTGCACCAGGGCCGATCAGACTCTAGTTACGCCACTGTATACAGCCATATGTGGAGTACGTGTTTTTTTTTTTTTTGTTGTTGTTTTTTTAATATGCGGATTTCTGTATTTAATGCAATTCTAAGGAGAAAATCCACACATAAGACTTGGTGTACCTGTGAGAATTTGACACGTTGTGGATGTAAAGCATGCACACAGCGCAGTTTATGCTATATTAAAAAACAACACACAGTGGGAATGAGAATTGTATAAAACCCCATCTACTTTACTGGAACTGTAATGTGCTGTGTTTTACTCAGTGAAAACAGGTAGCATCAAAAACTCATCTTGGGTACTTCTCCTTGTACCGTGCTCTGATCGATGTGAGAACACCCTGGCCAAGGCAAAGACCGCTGTGACGGTTATAAAGAGTGAAGATATCGAGAAGAGCAAGTAACACCATGCCTGGCAGCAGATTCACGTCACATCCTGACCAGGGTCTTTGTGCTCAAGGAAGATAGATCACTTCCAGGCTGTGTAGTCACAAAATGCTTTTTTTATGTGTATAGTAAAATAATAAAAAAGAAAAGGCTATTTTTCATCATAGGTACTACTCTTTGAGATTTATATGACAAGATTATATTTCTTAACTAATAATTCTAAAAAAAAATAAAATAAATTATATATCTCTATCTATATATATTTTCTTTATCTGAATCTCACCAGATTTTTCTGAGAGGGGAAACAGGCGTGCGAGGAACAGCTGAATTCTTCCACAGAATACAGTATTTTGAGATTTAGAAAGCCTTCTTAAGAGATCTGAAAGAGAGGACTCGATGACTCCACAAACGTTTATTACAATTCAAATGATCCTTCAGCATGTATCATTGATTATTCCGCCACTCTATATAGGGTCTTACCATTACACATCCTGAGCAAGTAGTTCTTTCCAGCTGAATAAAACAGATTCTAGAACAAAGAGAAAGTATGATCTAATGCAATAAAATACATCATCATTGGATTTACACAAACGCACACAAGGACACACAATCACAGATATACACCAAGGGATATTTCCACCCTATTGTATAAATGAGAAATAATGAAATCAATAATGGATTAGGGCGCTATGCTCTGACACGGTCAGACAATGTAAATGGTATCACAAAAATGTCAATTTGTTAACATATTTCCAGGAGGAGAACCAGATGAAGGGCACAATACAGACTACCGAGAAGAGATGCTCTAGGACAATTGAAAACTACAAGCATCTTCTTGGACAGGCCTATCAGGAGAGAAACAGCATGGGACGATTTCTAGAGTTCCACTTACAGAGGATGCCCACTACATTATATAATGCCCCCACCAATTTAAACCTTGGAAATAAGCATTTTTTGTAAATACCTCTCGTTGCCACCTGTGCCTGTGAGCAGTGCGATCCCTGACCACTCACCCACCATCAGCTACCGCTGACGTCACGTCAAGGTCCAGATCCCCGTGCATCACCTGGACAAGACCCCGTCGCGCGCACCCCTATTGATTGACTGAGCTGTGGGCAGTTTCACCGCACGTCACAGCCCGGTATCCAGTGCACTTGTGGATAATGAAAGCACAGGAGAGAGGGAAAGCGCGCGATGGATACTGGTCTGTGAGGTGCGGCGAAGCTCTGCCAACAGTCCAGTCAATCAGGAGAGTGCGCACAACTGGGTCCTGCCTGGGGGAATGCACGAGATCCGGGGTCACGTGATGCCGAGTGAGCAGTCAGTCATAGCGCCTCGCACAGGCACAGATGGCAACAAGAGGTATTTACAAAAATACTTCTCTACAAGGTTTAAATCAGTGGGGACGTTATACAGTGCAGTGAACCACATCTTTAAAAAGCTTCTACTTATAGTGTTAAAGGGGATCTCCAGCAACAGAGAAAAAAAACTAAAAGGCAATGTTATGTTATTATAAATGAATTCCTATATACCCATAATAAGTAAATAAGAGTTGTTTTGTCTAAATAGGTAATCAGGCATAGAATTTAAATGGCCGCCACCTTGTTACATGGACAGAAACCTGTACTAGAATGTTAAAAGGAGCGATGCCTGTGAGCCTGTGCAGTAGTAAGTGCCCCTCTCTCCCAGGGGTCCTGATATAAGACGAAACTGCTTACACTGCTGTCCACCCTGTCTATCTGATCTAATATTGGAGGTACCAGGGGTGCCGAGCCAAGATGAGGCTGCTCACACTGCTGTCCACCCTGTCTATCTGATCTAATACTGGAGATACCAAGGGTTCTGAGCTAACATGAGGCTGCTCACACCGCTGTCCACCCTGTCTATCTGATCTAATACTGGAGATATCAGGGGTGACGAGCCAAGATGAGGCTGCTCACACTGCTGTCCATCCTGTCTATCTGATCTAATAGTGGAGATACCAGGGGTGCCGAACTAACATGAGGCTGCTCACACTGCTGTCCACCCAGCCTATCTGATCTAATACTGGAGATATCAGGGGTGCTGAGCTAACATGAGGCTGCTCACACTGCTGTCGACACTATCTGATCTAATACTGGAGATACCAGGGGTGATGAGCCAAGATGAGGCTGCTCACACTGCTGTCCATCCTGTCTATCTGATCTAATACTGGAGATACCAGGGGTGCCGAACTAACATGAGGCTGCTGACACTGCTGTCCACCCTGCCTATCTAACCTAATAGTGAAGATACCAGGGGTGCCAAGCTAAGAAGAGGCTGCTCACACTGCTGTCCACCCTGTCTATCTGATCTAATACTGGAGATACCAGGGGTGACGAGCCAAGATGAGGCTGCTAACACTGCTGTCCACCCTGTCTATCTATTCTAATACTGGAGATACCAGGGGTGACGAGCCAAGATGAGGCTGCTCACACTGCTGTCCACCCTGTCTATCTGATCTAATACTGGAGATACCAGAGATGCTGAGCTAACATGAGGTTGCTCACACCGCTGTCCACCCTGTCTATCTGATCTAATACTAGAGATACCAGGGGTGCCGAGCCAAGATGAGGCTGCTAACACTGCTGTCCACCCTGTCTATCTGATCTAATACTGGAGATATCAGGGGTACTGAGCTAACATGAGGCTGCTCACGCTGCTGTCCAACCCTGTCTATCTGATCTAATAGTGGAGATACCAGGGGTGCCGAGCTAAGATGAGGCTGCTCACACTGCTATCCACCCTATCTGATCTAATACTGGAGATACCAGGGGTGCCGAGCTAAGATGAGGTTGCTCACACCGCTGTCCACCCTGTCTATCTGATCTAATACTGGAGATACCAGGGGTGCCGAGCTACTGAGCAGCTACTGTGAGTTGACAGTATGTGATATAGATAATCTCCATCTCATAGCCGAAGATCTTATGACTACAAGTGCCCTGTCCTATAGACATTATAGACAAAATGAGAATTATATGCTAATTAAAAGGTATATATAAATTTACTTAGAATGGCATTTCTTTATTTTTTTTTTTATATTCCAAGAGAACCCCTTTAAAAATTGGTGTAGAATTTGCATTTGTATAAGCAATCAAATAACTCTCTAGGACATAAGGCTATGTAAAATTTCTGCATCTCTTGGCAGGAAAAACGCAGCTACAAAAACTAGTTTTTGGTGCGTTTTTGACTGATTCGACTGAAGACAATGTTGAAAAACGCAGAGCAAAAACACACAGAGAACAGACATGCAGCAGATTATTTTCTGCACCAAATCTGCAAGTCACAAATAATAATATTTCAGGTTTTTCATTCATTTTGCAGGCATCAGGATTGCTTCAGGTTTATCTGGAAAATCTGCAAGGAAAAAGTGCACCAAATATGCAACAAATTTGCAACGTGTGCACACAACCTTACTGGCAGATTTACTTGCGTAATAAAGAATATGGAGAACAGACTCACAGATTTCCAGGTTCCAACATTTTTCTCCACAAATGTAAATATTTTATCACAATGATCCAGAGGAAGGCAATCGAGGACATCTCCCAGTAGTACAAATGGAGTGGTAGCTGTGCAGATACCTAATGTACAGAAATATATTATTAAAACTTACATTTAAACATACAAAACTCTAGCACCCTCAATCAGCCGCCTCACCGTGCGGAGCCAGGAAGCATTTCTCCATACATAGGATATTGGAGAGTAGGTCTAGATGATCTTCATCAGATATACACTAGTAACATAGTTTCATAAATAGGCTGATTACATTTCAAATAGCAGCCCCTGTGCTTAGAAACCAGGAATGCCTGTCCATCGCAATGGTTGTCTGCCTTTGAAATTTAAAGGGAACCTGTCACCCCCCCAGGCGTTTTTAACTAAAAGAGCCACCTTGTGCAGCACTAATGCTGAATTCTGCCAAGGTGGCTCTTTTAGGTAATGTTCACATTTGCGTTGTTGGGCGCAGCGTCGTCGACGCAACCAACAACGCATATATACAACGCTGCGTTTTTTGACGCATGCGTTGACATAGACTAGTATTGTTCATGAATTTTGGAGCAAGGAAAACGCTACAAGTAGCGTCATCCGCGCCCTGTCTGGTGCATCAAATGGACGCATGCATCGTAAAACGCATACCGGCGCATGTCCATGCGCCCCCCATGTTAAAGATAGGGGCGCATGACGCATGCATCGGTATGCGTCGACGACGCTGCGCCCACCAACGCAAATGTGAACGTAGCCTTAGTTCTGGTCCCTGCCAACGCTGCAATAATCACTTTTACTGAAGTACAAAAATAACAGAAGCTAATAAAACAATATCATAGCATCTAACCAAAATTTTTACGGCATATAAGACGACTTTTTAACCCCTGCAAATCTTCTCAAAAGTCGAAGGTCGTCTTATACACCGGGTGTCGTCTTAGGCTACTTTCACACTTGCGTCGTGTGGCATTCGTCGTTTTGGACAAAAAAAATGGATCCTGCAAATGTGCTCGCAGGATGCGTTTTTTGCCCATAGACTTGTATTATACATACATAGTTAGTAAGGCCGAAAAAAGACATTTGTCCATCCAGTTCAGCCTATATTCCATCATAATAAATACCCAGATCTACGTCCTTCTACAGAACCTAATAATTGTATGATACAATATTGTTCTGCTCCAGGAAGACATCCAGGCCTCTCTTGAACCCCTCGACTGAGTTCGCCATCACCACCTCCTCAGGCAAGCAATTCCAGATTCTCACTGCCCTAACAGTAAAGAATCCTCTTCTATGTTGGTGGAAAAACCTTCTCTCCTCCAGACGCAAAGAATGCCCCCTTGTGCCCGTCACCTTCCTTGGTATAAACAGATCCTCAGCGAGATATTTGTATTGTCCCCTTATATACTTATACATGGTTATTAGATCGCCCCTCAGTCGTCTTTTTTCTAGACTAAATAATCCTAATTTCGCTAATCTATCTGGGTATTGTAGTTCTCCCATCCCCTTTATTAATTTTGTTGCCCTCCTTTGTACTCTCTCTAGTTCCATTATATCCTTCCTGAGCACCGGTGCCCAAAACTGGACACAGTACTCCATGTGCGGTCTAACTAGGGATTTGTACAGAGGCAGTATAATGCTCTCATCATGTGTATCCAGACCTCTTTTAATGCACCCCATGATCCTGTTTGCCTTGGCAGCTGCTGCCTGGCACTGGCTGCTCCAGGTAAGTTTATCATTAACTAGGATCCCCAAGTCCTTCTCCCTGTCAGATTTACCCAGTGGTTTCCCGTTCAGTGTGTAATGGTGATATTGATTCCCTCTTCCCATGTGTATAACCTTACATTTATCATTGTTAAACCTCATCTGCCACCTTTCAGCCCAAGTTTCCAACTTATCCAGATCCATCTGTAGCAGAATACTATCTTCTCTTGTATTAACTGCTTTACATAGTTTTGTATCATCTGCAAATATCGATATTTTACTGTGTAAACCTTCTACCAGATCATTAATGAATATGTTGAAGAGAACAGGTCCCAATACTGACCCCTGCGGTACCCCACTGGTCACAGCGACCCAGTTAGAGACTATACCATTTATAACCACCCTCTGCTTTCTATCACTAAGCCAGTTACTAACCCATTTACACACATTTTCCCCCAGACCAAGCATTCTCATTTTGTGTACCAACCTCTTGTGCGGCACGGTATCAAACGCTTTGGAAAAATCGAGATATACCACGTCCAATGACTCACCGTGGTCCAGCCTATAGCTTACCTCTTCATAAAAACTGATTAGATTGGTTTGACAGGAGCGATTTCTCATAAACCCATGCTGATATGGAGTTAAACAGTTATTCTCATTGAGATAATCCAGAATAACATCCCTCAGAAACCCTTCAAATATTTTACCAACAATAGAGGTTAGACTTACTGGCCTATAATTTCCAGGTTCACTTTTAGAGCCCTTTTTGAATATTGGCACCACATTTGCTATGCGCCAGTCCTGCGGAACAGACCCTGTCGCTATAGAGTCACTAAAAATAAGAAATAATGGTTTATCTATTACATTACTTAGTTCTCTTAGTACTCGTGGGTGTATGCCATCCGGACCCGGAGATTTATCTATTTTAATCTTATTTAGCCGGTTTCGCACCTCTTCTTGGGTTAGATTGGTGACCCTTAATATAGGGTTTTCATTGTTTCTTGGGATTTCACCTAGCATTTCATTTTCCACCGTGAATACCGTGGAGAAGAAGGTGTTTAATATGTTAGCTTTTTCCTCGTCATCTACAACCATTCTTTCCTCACTATTTTTTAAGGGGCCTAGATTTTCAGTTTTTATTCTTTTACTATTGATATAGTTGAAGAACAGTTTGGGATTAGTTTTACTCTCCTTAGCAATGTGCTTCTCTGTTTCCTTTTTGGCAGCTTTAATTAGTTTTTTAGATAAAGTATTTTTCTCCCTATAGTTTTTTAGAGCTTCAATGGTGCCATCCTGCTTTAGTAGTGCAAATGCTTTCTTTTTACTGTTAATTGCCTGTCTTACTTCTTTGTTTAGCCACATTGGGTTTTTCCTATTTCTAGTCCTTTTATTCCCACAAGGTATAAACCGCTTACACTGCCTATTTAGGATGTTCTTAAACATTTCCCATTTATTATCTGTATTCTCATTTCTGAGGATATTGTCCCAGTCTACCAGATTAAGGGCATCTCTAAGCTGTTCAAACTTTGCCTTCCTAAAGTTCAATGTTTTTGTGACTCCCTGACAAGTCCCCCTAGTGAAAGACAGGTGAAACTGCACAATATTGTGGTCGCTATTTCCTAATATTGCCGACGGATCGCGACGGATGGCCACACATCGCGTCCGTCATGCACTGGATCCGTTGTGTTTTGGCGGACCGTCGTCACAAAAAACTTTCAATGCAACCTTTTTTTTGTACGTCGCGTCCGCCCCCTCCTCCTCGGGACATAGACTGGGCAGCGGATGCGTTGAAAAACTGCATCTACTGCCCACGTTGTGCACAATTTTCACAACGTGCGTCGGTACGTCGGGCCGAAGCATTGTGACGGCCCTGTACCAACGCAAGTGTGAAAGAAGCCTTATAGGGCAGGTGCGGAGCAATCTGCGGTTGCCGTATATGGTGGGGGGAGCGGTCTCTATGACGAGGTGAGGGGGCACCTCACCAACCAGGAAGGTGCAATTGAAGCAAGCTTCAGGCATCTGGGACGCCCGGGGTATGGAAAAAAAAGAGAGCGCGGCGCTGTGCCCAGAAAAACAGAACTCTTTCATCCGTCTGGGCTGCCCTTATTCCTTCTCTGCCTCTCAGATCTCGCACATGCGTGCCTGCGCTGCTTCACTGCAGTCCTCAGGAGTGAGATCCGAGAGGCAGGGAAGGAGGTAATAGGATACAAGGGCACGCCAGATAAGTCAAATGTGTGTTTTTCTCGGCACAGCGCCGTTCTCTCTTTTTTTCCTTACCCCGGGCACCTGCAGTTTGCTTCACTTACACTTTCCTGGTGAGGCACCCCCTCACCTCGTCTTTGACAAAGCTCCCCCCACCATATACGGCGACCGCAGATTGCTCCGCACACGCTCTGTAACACAACCCCTGACTTTTGAGAAGATTTTTATATTTTAACTAGAAAAGTTGGGGGTCATGTTATACGCTGGAAAATACGGTATGTATATTAAGAGGGCTTGTCCCATGAACAAAATACATTTTGATTAACCGATTGTGGAATAATAAGAAGTTCCAATTTTGAATGTGTTAAAAAAAAATGTCCACTGTAAGACAGCGCTTACTAAATTTGTTGGGGGACACTCGCTTGGCAACGGGATTGAGGCAAACAGGAACGTTTTTTCCACTCAAACATTCCATGCCGTTTATTATACACTCATAAACCACTGCAGGTCATGTTATATATCACAGACTTAAAGGGAACCTGTCACCCCGTTTTTTCAGATTGAGCTATAAATACTGTTAAATAGGGCCTGCGCTGTGCATTACTATAGTGTATGTAGTGTACCCTGATTCCCCATGTATGCTGAGAAATACATTACCAAAGTCGCCGTTTTCGCCTGTCAATCAGGCTGGTCAGGTCGGGTGGGCGTGTTCACAGCGCTCTTTTCTTCCCCAGCTTTCCGTTGGTGGTGTAGTGGTGTGCGTATGTCCAAGGTCCGAATTCCCTGCGCCCACGTGAAGACACAGCGCGCGATCTGCGCTGTCATCCCTTTCATCGGTGGGGGCGGCCATCTTCCTGGGGCCGCGCGTGCGCAGATGGAGTGCTCTGCTGCACGGGGCTTCAGGAAAATGGCCGCGGGATGCCGCTCGTGCGCAGAAGAGATCGCGGCGGCCATTTTCCCAAAGCCGAGATGCCACCAACGGAAAGCTGGGGAAGAAAAGAGCGCTGTGAACACGCCCACCCGACCTGACCAGCCTGATTGACAGGCGAAAACGGCGACTTTGGTAATGTATTTCTCAGCATACATGGGGAATCAGGGTACACTACATACACTATAGTAACACACAGCGCAGGCCCTATTTAACAGTATTTATAGCTCAATCTGAAAAAACGGGGTGACAGGTTCCCTTTAACGTATAGTCCATAGCACTTCATAGTACACGGCTTTAAATCGCAGTCACTGAACACGCCGGACCTCTTTGTCCAGTTACTGTGGGTGACCGCACGCCGTGCCAATGTCTCTTTCAGTTTTACTCCATGACACACAACATTAGATTGCAGTCTCTAAACACGCTGGACCTCACTTTGTCCAGCGACTACACAGTTCATTAGCTGACCCTCATCAGTGCACACAGTCCACCCATACTCTGGGCTACCTTCCAGGAGCTCCGCTCCACACACTGACTTCTTGTCTTGTCAGTCCAAGGTTCCTGGGGAAGCTGCCTAACTGGTATCACTGTCCTGAATGACGACTTGCTTCACAGGCCAAACCCAACAGTTCCAGACCCTCAGAAGGTTGGTAGCTTCCCCAGTGCAGTTAGCCGTTACAGACTCTGCAGGTACATGGTCTCACCCTGTCCTCTTCTGGAATCCGGTCCACTCGCAGGACCTTCCAACACACAGAGACCTCTCCTCTTTCAGGACCTTACAACACAGATCATGTGACCAAACCACAGTCACATTATGTAGCTGAAACCACCCCCATAGGTGGGAGGTGTGTGTGGTTAGCCATTCACGCCTAGCTCTCCGGCTAACCCTGTAAGCCCCCCTTTATAAAAAAAAAAAAAAAACAAAAAAAAACAAGACTTGTGGAACTACAGGTTCCAGAGCAACAATCCAGGCTTACAGCGCAGAGGACCTCCTCTGTGACACATACCGACTGTCTCACACCATGTGCTGAGATAATCTTATACATGTGCTTCTACTGTGTACTGTGTAATGGCTGTGTCCGAACATGTAGAGCTGCTCCAATTCATGATAGGAACATTCAGCTTGTGACTGGACGGGGAAGCACAAGTCACATTTAGTATACAGATAAAACAGCAGGGGCTTCCAGCTACTATTTTCTGAGATAACACATTTCCCTACCTACAATAAAACAGGAATGAATGTTTCAACTGCACTTCAGATCCTGTGAGCTCATCATATATCAAGTCAGTGACTTTTAAAACAGAACCCCTGTAACATCTACGTCACTGACTTAATTTATGATGAGCTCAGAGATGCACGCACTTTTGTGCAGGGAAATGTGTTACCTCAGAAAATAGTAGCTGAAAGCCCTTGCTGTTTCGTCTGTATACTCACTTATCATAAAAGTGACTTTTGCTCCCTCCCCTGCCTAGGAGCTGTGATATGATCAGACCATGTTCCTGTACGGTCAGACACAGCCATTAAACAGTACACAGCAGGAGCACATCTATAAGATTATCTCAGCACAGCAACATTTTTTTTTAACACATTCTATTGTGGAACGTATTATTATTCCCTTGTCTCAATTGTGCGTGCTGCGGGAATATGCTTAAGGGCGACAGTTTTTGTCACCCGCATACTGGTAAAAAATTTACAATTAAAGAACGATATACGTTTGTCGTGTATTTGATAGTCTGTCCATGTGGACTTATGTATGTCGGTGAGACGACAATGGAAGTGAGACAACGAATCAGCAAACATAAGAGCACGATACGTACGAATCTAACCGACCTAAACATTTCAGTGAGTGTAGACATTGTTAATCAGTTGCGTTTTAGAGTAATCGATGGGGTCCCGACACTGAGGAGAGGGGGTGATAGGAATCTTATACTGAAGCAAAAGGAACTAAGGTGGATTTCAGTTTTGGGAACACTGCAGCCCAAGGGGCTTAATCTGGACTATAATCTACAGATTTGCACTACATAATTATTTGCAATATTGATGTGCTACAGGTAGTCTAATAGTTATGTTCAGATGTATAGGATTCCCCCTTTTGACATAGTGTGCGCACTCTATTCCGTGTGTGTTTTAATATTGTGCTGTTTTTGTATTTTGTTTTTATTGTAATCTGTTTTTGTGTTTTTTTCTCTTTTTTGCGCATAGGGTCGTGATTTGGCAGTCAGAGAGTGGATGGAGGTGCCTTATCTGCTATTTATAGCGTATGGTTTATATGTTGATATGTTTTGCATTTCTTTCTCCCTGCGCTCCCTGCCTGCTTCATTGCGGTTTTTTGTGAGGGATGGTTGCCATGGAGTTGGCTAATGCTTGCGTCTATCTTGGAGCGCTGGCCTGGTGCGGCGTGTGGGCGGGCTGGTTGCCGTAGCAATGGGCTGTGGCGCCTGGTCTGGTCGTGCGATTCGCTGCCGGGTCTGGTGCTCTGATGTAGACGCTGACTCTGGGGCGTCTGGCGCGTGCGCGCTTGGTTGTGCTGGGGGGCGGCCTGTTGGTCGTCCGCTTGGTGCGCCTTGCGCGTGTGCTCCTCCGCTCTATGACGTCGGGGACGTTCGGCGCTCGCGCATTTGGTAATCACTGTGGGGCGGTCAGGTGATCGGCCCTACGGTGTGCCGTGCGCGTGCGCCGGCGTCCTATGGCGCTCGCATGCATCCTTGTACTTTCTGCTCTGATTGGGGGGTTTATTTTGTGCGCCTTTTCTCCTAACCCACAGGGATTGGATGAGAAGGGGGATTGGCCCATGGACATTATGCGATTGGTGGAGATGTCGATATGGCAACCGGACAACAAATGCAATCATTGGACCGTACACCTATGTGATGTCTGTTTATATATGCGATTTTGATTTATATGCTCTTCTTGTATATATTTTTATACGATATTGGTAGTGATGGTGCTGTTTAGCTGCTATTTAGTAGACATATGTATAGTATTTGAGATTTAAGCACATTAAATGTTTATTTAATAAAGGCCGCCCCTTGATGGTGATTGGAGCTCATGTGGGTTTCACACTATTTAAGATGGCTACTTTGGACAGTGTGTATACTTGACAAAGGCCAACCAGGCCGAAACGTTGTACTTTTATTATGGCGGAATAAAGGACTTTTTTGGATTGACATCACCTGGTATGGATGCTGCTCTTTCTTCTTCAGGAACATTCAGCTTGTGACTGGACGGGGAAGCACAAGTCACATTTAGTATACAGATAAAACAGCAGGGGCTTCCAGCTACTATTTTCTGAGATAACACATTTCCCTACCTACAATAAAACAGGAATGAATGTTTCAACTGCACTTCAGATCCTGTGAGCTCATCATATATCAAGTCAGTGACTTTTAAAACAGAACCCCTGTAACATCTACGTCACTGACTTAATTTATGATGAGCTCAGAGATGCACGCACTTTTGTGCAGGGAAATGTGTTACCTCAGAAAATAGTAGCTGAAAGCCCTTGCTGTTTCGTCTGTATACTCACTTATCATAAAAGTGACTTTTGCTCCCTCCCCTGCCTAGGAGCTGTGATATGATCAGACCATGTTCCTGTACGGTCAGACACAGCCATTAAACAGTACACAGCAGGAGCACATCTATAAGATTATCTCAGCACAGCAACATTTTTTTTTAACACATTCTATTGTGGAACGTATTATTATTACCAGATCCTATTAATTAAAATGTTCTATGTTTATATGACAATCCATTCAAGGCAGAGTAGAAAAGGGAAGGTATAAATAAAATGCTGGAAAGTAGTATAATAAATACCACACCTGGGGAAACAAACAAGGGACGTCCCAGTGTGGAAAACAGTTCCCAAGAGTATCGCCAGACTGAGGCTTCTTCAAGGGGTCAATTGAATTGAATTATCACAGTCTTTGAATTATTGGTACAGCAACATTTTTGGAAGGCCACAAATTAAATTTTAGATACGGAAAGTCAAAACCATAAATAAAACAATTAAATCTGAATATGAAAACGAGCTGGGAATTATAACCCTGTACTATATATGAGGGAAACTATTCTGTTATAGTCTTAATTCACTTTTTTTTATTTTTTTTAATAAAAAATACTGAGTTTTGTATTTTTTGAGTGCAGTTAGTTGCCATCTCATATTTTATTTTGGAGATTTGAAATTAAGAAATGTGTATATAGATATATAGAATAATTATTTTATAAGGCATATCGCTCTGTAATTACAATGACGTGTAAACTTTTGTTTTGTTTTGTTAGGCTGCTTATAGAGGTTTCTTTTACCTAAATAATAATCAGCTCAGTCTGATCCCCCCAATGCAGAACTGAATCCAATCCCACTATATCACAGATACACATTACTTGACATTTTCCTATAATACTTAGTTGCTATTCGTTTTACCTTCTGTAACTCCATTGATGGCAAGTGAAATAATAGCAAGGCAATTGTCACATGAAGCTTGATTTATCTGCATTTAAATAAAAGAGGGCACCAGTTACATACAAACACAGAAGAAGCAGGGAAACATGAAAGTTGGCCTAATGGATCCTTGTAATATCCCCAAAGTCTGATGATGGAAAAACAATATAACGTCCACCACGATGTCACAGCAAAGGGTTATGACGTCCACCACGGTGTCACAGCACAGGGATATAACGTTCCACCACGGTGTCACAGCACAGGGATATAACGTTCCACCACAGTGTCACAGCACAGGGATATAACGTTCCACCACGGTGTCACAGCACAGGGATATAACGTTCCACCACGGTGTCACAGCACAGGGATATAACGTTCCACCACGGTGTCACAGCACAGGGATATAACGTTCCACCACGGTGTCACAGCACAGGGAAATAACGTCCTCCACGGTGTCACAGCACAGGGTTATGACATTCCACCACAGTGTCACAGCACAGGGATATAACGTTCCACCACGGTGTCACAGCACAGGGATATAACGTTCCACCACGGTGTCACAGCACAGGGATATAACGTTCCACCACAGTGTCACAGCACAGGGATATAACGTTCCACCACGGTGTCACAGCACAGGGATATAACGTTCCACCACAGTGTCACAGCACAGGGATATAACGTTCCACCACAGTGTCACAGCACAGGGATATAACGTTCCACCACGGTGTCACAGCACAGGGATATAACGTTCCACCACAGTGTCACAGCACAGGGATATAACGTTCCACCACGGTGTCACAGCACAGGGATATAACGTTCCACCACGGTGTCACAGCACAGGGATATAACGTTCCACCACGGTGTCACAGCACAGGGATATAACGTTCCACCACGGTGTCACAGCACAGGGATATAACGTTCCACCACGGTGTCACAGCACAGGGATATAACGTTCCACCACGGTGTCACAGCACAGGGATATAACGTTCCACCACGGTGTCACAGCACAGGGATATAACGTTCCACCACGGTGTCACAGCACAGGGATATAACGTTCCACCACGGTGTCACAGCACAGGGATATAACGTTCCACCACGGTGTCACAGCACAGGGATATAACGTTCCACCACGGTGTCACAGTACAGAGATATAATGTTCCACCACAGTGTCACAGTACAGGGATATAACATCCACCACGGTGTCACAGCACTGATGAAGAGGGATAATACACACCATGATATCTCACCACAGCACAGACGTGGCGCACACGTATACTGAACACATGATGGATAATGCAGTGATACCACAGATAACGCACAATATCCAGAGTGATTCCCCTGCACCCAGTGTGCTCACTGCCCCAGGAGTTACAGCCATGATTCAAATGCTAAAAACTCAATCAGACCTGGAAGTTCCCATGTAAAAAGGACACATAGAAAATCCTCTGAAAAGAAGGCAGACTCCTGGGTGCAATATTTTCCCTATATCAGCACCACATTGTTTAGACTGGATATTACTGAAGCAAGCTCAACTATGCAACGATTAGCTCTGTATGTAACTAAGAATATCACCATTCACTAGCAGCAAGCAGAGATCTTAAAAGGTTGAAAGAACCGAAACAAAGTCCATAAAAAGTTGCAGAACTCATCACTGGCATTACTGATATCCGGCTCAGGCAGGTCACTTACTATCTCCTCTTCCAGGACAACTCTGAAGACTTGGTCCAGGGTCGGCTTCTTCTCATTTTCACTGTAAAACATCACATCGTACATTACATGCATATGTCCATGTATACACACACACACATATATATATATATATACTAGATTGTGGCCCGATTCTAACGCATCGGGTATTCTAGAATATGCATGTCCCCGTAGTATATGGACAATGATGATTCCAGAATTCGCGGCAGACTGTGCCCGTCGCTGATTGGTCGAGGCAACCTTTATGACATCATCGTCGCCATGGCAACCATTAGGACATCATCGTCGCTGTGCCCGTCGCTGATTGGTCGAGGCAACCTTTATGACATCATCGTCGCCATGGCAACCATTAGGACATCATCGTCGCTGTGCCCGTTGCTGATTGGTCGAGGCCTGGCGGCCTCGACCAATCAGACGCAGGATGTCTATGTCCTTTATGACATCATCGTCGCTGTGCCCGTTGCTGATTGGTCGAGGCCTGGCGGCCTCGACCAATCAGAGACGCGGGATTTCTACGTCGATGCTGTGCCGGTCTCTGATTGGTCGAGGCCTGACGGCCTCGACCAATCAGAGAGCCGGGATTTCCAGGACAGACAGACAGACAGACAGACAGACGGAAAAACCCTTAGACAATTATATATATAGACTAGATTGTGGCCCGATTCTAACGCATCGGGTATTCTAGAATATGCATGTCCCTGTAATATATGGACAATGATGATTCCAGAATTTGCGGCAGACTGTGCCCGTTGCTGATTGGTCGAGGCAACCTTTATGAGATCATCGTCGCCATGACATCATCGTCGCTGTACCTGTTGCTGATTTGTCGAGGCCTGGCGGCCTCGACCAAATCAGACGCGGGATGTCTACGTCCTTTATGACATCATCGTTGCTGTGCCCGTTGCTGATTGGTCGAGGCCTGGCGGCCTCGACCAATCAGAGACGCGGGATTTCTACGTCGATGCTGTGCCGGTCTCTGATTGATTGGTCGAGGCCACCAGGCCTCGACCAATCAGAGACCGGCACAGCATCGACGTAGAAATCCCGCGTCTCTGATTGGTCGAGGCCACCAGGCCTCGACCAGAGAGCAGGGATTTCCAGGACAGACAGACAGACAGACAGACGGACGGAAAAACCCTTAGACAATTATATATATAGATATATATATTAGTTCAGAAAGATGAAGGCAGCACTCCAGTAGAAAAAAATAAGGGTATTTTATTGGCCTTTCCACACTCTGGACTGAAACGTCGCACATGGGCCAATAAAATACCCTTATTTTTTTCTACTGGAGTGCTGCCTTCATCTTTCTGAACTAATATATATATATATATATATATATATATATATATATATATATATATATATATATATATATATATATATATATATATATATACACTCCACATATACACACATATTCATTATATATGTACTAGATGGTGGCCCGATTCTATCGCATCGGGTATTCTAGAATATGCATGGCCATGTAGTATGTTGGCCAGCCACGTAGTATGTTGGCCAGCCACGTAGTATGTTGGCCAGCCACGTAGTATGTTGGCCAGCCACGTAGTATGTTGGCCAGCCACGTAGTATGTTGGCCAGCCACGTAGTATGTTGGCCAGCCACGTAGTATATTGGCCAGCCACGTAGTATATTGGCCAGCCACGTAGTATATTGGCCAGCCACGTAGTATATTGGCCAGCCACGTAGTATATTGGCCAGCCACGTAGTATATTGGCCAGCCACGTAGTATATTGGCCAGCCACGTAGTATATTGGCCAGCCACGTAGTATATTGGCCAGCCACGTAGTATATTGGCCAGCCACGTAGTATATTGGCCAGCCACGTAGTATATTGGCCAGCCACGTAGTATATTGGCCAGCCACGTAGTATATTGGCCAGCCACGTAGTATATTGGCCAGCCACGTAGTATATTGGCCAGCCACGTAGTATATTGGCCAGCCACGTAGTATATTGGCCAGCCACGTAGTATATTGGCCAGCACAGAGCCACGTAGTATAGAGACTTTAAAAAAATAAATAAACATATACTCACCTATAGCCCGTTGAAGTCCAGCTATACTCACCATCCGGTCCCAGGGCTGGTATGAGCAGGACCTGTGATGACGTCGAGGCAGGTCCTTGTCGCACACCAGCCCTGGGACCCGAAGCTGCCGCTTGCAATGGAGCGGTCCCGGGAGCGTCGCGAGGAGCGGGAAAGGCGGCGGATGAGTATAGCAGGTTTTTTTTTTAATTATTTTTAACATGACATTTTTACTATTGATGCTGCATAGGCAGCATCAATAGTAAATAGTTGGGGACACACAGGGTTAATAGCAGGGAGTGCGTCACACCGCAGGCCGTTACCGCTGCCATTAACCCTGTGTGAGTGGAGGGGATTACGGAGCAGGCACCAGGCAGTGAGTGCAGGGGAGGGACTAATCGGACTGTGGCCGTCGCTGACTGGTCGCGGCAGCCATGATAGGCAGCTGCCGAGACCAATCAGCGAATGAATAACCGCGACAGAAGGACAGACAGACAGACGGAAGTGACCCTTAGACAATTATATAGTAGATACACATACGTTCCACATATAGATACACACATTCATTATATATACACGTTCCACATATAGACATTCAGTACATACATCTGAACATTATATATATACACAAACATACAATACACATGATCCATCGCAAGCATCTGTTACACACATCTATACACCCGTCACACGCTCCGTTACCTCCCCGGCACCTGGCTGCACACGGTCAGGAGGTGCTTGATGTTCTTGCTGCACACGGCTTCTCTGGTCGCGCTCTGGTAACACAGAAGAACATGGCGGCGGTTACAGTGTGCACGTCTGGGGCAATCCGGACACAACCAGGCGGCGGATGAATCACCGTGAGACCTACCGTGAGCCTACTCCGCGCCTCTGGGAGGCTGAACAACGGCGGCGACATGTTTCACCGAGAACCCTCACTTCTCAGAACTTACGACGCATCCTGATGACGTCAGACACAGTCGCTTCCCAGAAGGCAGCGTCTAGATTGGAGTTGATTTCTTGAGGGGGAGGAGTGATTCCTTGGAATCATGATGTCACCGGAAAGGGCGGAGCCTACTTCAGTCCAATGAAGATCCCATAGCAGGAAGCTGCTGGAGAAGAGAAGCGGAAAATGAGGCGCCGCAGCGTGGAGCCGTGCGAGGAGAGGACCGAGGGGACGCAGCGTGGGAGGGGCTGCGGGCTACACCGTGGACCCTTGTACAAGGGAATGAGGACGCAGGACTCGGTGTGAGGCTTGGAGGATGTAATGTGGAAAGGGGTTGGTGTTAATTGAGGAAAAGGGAGATGATGATGTGGAGCTTTGTGAGGAAAAAGGGGTCAGGACGAGGGGCTGTGTGGGGGATGGGAGGATGATGAGGGGCTGTGTGGATGATGGGGGGGGATCATACATATTGGTTTGCTGTAAAGTGAATGGAGTGATGGAACTCCCTTGAACATAAAATAGAAAAAAAAGGTTTCGGGAGCTCAGAAGCACAGAGTCCATAGGACCAAATGTAAATAAAATCTGAAGAAAGTCCACCTGATAGGAAATGAGAAACTTTATTGGAAAAGACATGAAAACGTGCTAAATTGCAGAGAGCAATTTAGCACGTTTTCATTTTGTATCTCTTTTCCAATAAATGTGGCAATTTCCAAGAAGCTGGATTTTCATCAGGAGGTGGGGAATGTCGCTCTCGTGAGGCTGCATGTTGGGGGCTGTGGTGAAGAAGCCGTCACTCATGTGCTTTTTGTTACTTATCTCTAACGTGGCTTAATTCTACGTATTGGACTCTCAAAAAACCTCTATGTCTTGTCCTAATTCAGTTCTATGGAACTTCAAGCCTCTATTGTTCAACAAAAGCGGACTTGTATCACATTAGCCGCAAGAAGAGAACCATATATAAAAACACATTTCTTTATTTTGAAAATTAAAATCCACAAGACAGAAAAGACGTCACAAAAACAGAGTGTGCAGAAGGACACAATACACCATATAAACATATAACAGCATCAAAAATATACTACACTTTGGGTGGAATGGTATCATATACCGTTTTAATTATAAATAAAGGTTAAATAACCATATTAGTCCAGCCACCACATATAGTCTAGTATAGAATATTATATATTTTAGGTCCCATTAAAGGTCATCTGTTTATGCAATATGCATACCATTAGGGGTTACATAGATCCCAGATATTATACAATTATGGTACCATTTTGAGGTCTTCCAGTGTGTAATATATATACCATGCATACAAAATAAACCATAGTAACAAGACCCTGTATTTCTCAATAGAATCGGTGCTATTCAGGGTTCTATATAGAGTATGATAATCACATGCAGAGTAATAATTACCTGAGACAAGTTGTGACCAAGAGGACCGAATAAGGTGCGAGGTGCCAGCTGTACGTGCCTTCCTGATGCGCCCCGACGCGCGTTTCGCCCTAGCTTCTTCCGGGGGCATGTCATAGTGAGAGGGTGGCCTCATACTAGCCTAGGCCAATGAGGAAGTGTGACGTAAGTGCCGAGTGAAAGTCGGTGATTGTCATAAGGTAGTGTCGGCTTCAGCGATGCATGCAGCTTCCGTCCTGCTCTGTGTTGTAATGATTACTTCTGCGCAAGCGCTCAGTGGAACGCAAGCTGGAATGCAAGCGTTTCCAAATAAGAGCGCTGACAGAAGTATGCCAGAGCTAGGACGTATTGCGCATGCGTTCAGCACGGCACTACTGGGACCTATATATAGGCTAGATTTTGTACATAGATGCTTGTGCGAAGTGCGAAAACACTTTAACCCCTTAGCGACCGCCGATACGCCTTTTAACGGCGGCCGCTAAGGGTACTTAAACCACAGCGCCGTTAATTAACGGCGCTGTGGAAAAAGTCCATAGCGCCCCCCAGAGGCCGATTTTCTCCGGGGTCTCGGCTGCCGAGGGTAGCCGAGACCCCAGAGAACATGATTCGGGGGGGTTTTAACCCACCCCGCATTTGCAATCGCCGGTAATTAACCGTTTACCGGCGATCGCAAAAAAAAAAAAAAAGCGATCTCTTTTTAATTTCTCTGTCCTCCGATGTGATCGCACATCGGAGGACAGAGAAAAGGGGTCCCAGGTGGCCCCCCAATACTCACCTAGCTCCCCCGATGCTCCTCGTGTCTCCCGGTGGGCGCCGCCATCTTCAAAATGGCGGGCGCATGCGCAGTGCGCCCGCCGGCCGGCACCGGGAGAATCTTTGGGGTCTCGGCTGCCGGGGGTAGCCGAGACCCCAAAGAGCACGATCGGGGTCGGTATTACCGACCCCTGTTTTGCGATCGCCGGTAATTAACTGTTTACCGGCGACCGCAAAAAAAAAAAAAGTAAAGTGTAATTCTCTGTCCTCTGATGTGATCGCACATCAGAGGACAGAGAAATAGGGGGATTCGGGGACCCTAGCATACTCACCTAGGTCCCTGGATCCTCTTGCTGCTCCTCCTGGCCGCCGGCAGCAGAACATGGCGGACGCATGCCCAGTGCGCCCGCCATCTGTCTCCATCTGCCGGCCGGCAGGAGAACAGCAGTTGGGGCTAAAATTAGGGGTAGGGTTAGGGGTAGGGTTAGGTTAGGGGTAGGGTTAGGTTAGGGGTAGGGTTAGGTTAGGGGTAGGGTTAGGTTAGGGGTAGGGCTAGGGTTGGGGCTAAATTTAGGGTTAGGGTTGGGGCTAAATTTAGGGTTAGGGTTGGGGCTAAACTTAGGGTTAGGCTTCTTTCACACTTACGTCGGTACGGGGCCGTCGCAATGCGTCGGCCCGACATACCGACGCACGTTGTGAAAATTGTGCACAACGTGGGCAGCAGCTGTAGTTTTTCAACACATCCGCTGCCCAATCTATGTCCTGGGGAGGAGGGGGCGGAGTTACGGCCACGCATGCGCAGTCAGAAATGGCGGATGCGACGTACAAAAAAACGTTTCATTGAACGTTTTTTGTGCCGACGCTCCGCCAAAACACAACTGATCCAGTGCTCGACGGACGCGACGTGTGGCCATCCGTCACGATCCGTCGGCAATACAAGTCTATGGGCAAAAAACGCATCCTGCGGGCACATTTGCAGGATCCGTTTCTTGTCCAAAACGACGGATTGCGACGGAATGCCAAACGACGCAAGTGTGAAAGTAGCCCTAGGGCTAGGGTTGGGGCTAAAGTTAGGGCTAGGGTTGGGGCTAAAGTTAGGGTTAGAGCTGGGATTAGGGTTCGTATTAGGGTTAGGGTTGGCATTAGGGTTACGCTTGGGATTAGGGTTAGGTTTGGGATTAGGGTTAAGGTTAGGGTTGTGATTAGGGGTGTATTGGGATTAGGGTTAGGTTTGAGGTTAGGGTTGAGATTAGGATTAGGGGTGTGTTGGATTTAGGGTTTTGATTAGGGTTATGGTTAGGGTTGACTTGGGGTAAGGGTTGTGATTATGGTTAGGGTTAGTGATTAGGATTATGGATGAGGTTGGGATTAGGGTTAGGGGTGTGTTGGAGTTAGGGTTGGAGCTAGAATTGGGGGGTTTCCACTGTTTAGGTACATCAGGGGGTCTCCAAACACGACAGCCAATTTTGCGCTCAAAAAGTCAAATGGTGCTCCCTCCCTTCTGAGCTCTGCCGTGCGCCCAAACAGTGGGTTACCCCCACATATGGGGCATCAGCGTACTCGGGATAAATTGGACAACAACTTCTGGGGTCCAATTTCTCTTGTTACCCTTGTGAAAATAAAAACTTGGGGGCTACAAAATCTTTTTTGTGAAAAAAAAATATTTTTTATTTTCACGACTCTGCATTCTAAACTTCTGTGAAGCACTTGGGCATTCAAAGTTCTCACCACACATCTAGATAAGTTCCTTGGGGGGTCTAGTTTCCAAAATGGGGTCACTTGTGGGGGGTTACTACAGTTTAGGTACATCAGGGGCTCTGCAATCGCAACATAATGCCCACAGACCATTCTATCAAAGTCTGCATTCCAAAAAGGCGCTCCTTCCCTTCCGAGCTCTGCCGTGCGCCCAAACAGTGGTTTACCGCCACATATGGTGCATCAGCGTACTCGGGATAAATTGGACAACAACTATTGCAGTCCAATTTCTCCTGTTACCCTTGTGAAAATAAAAACTTGGGGGCTACAATATCTTTTTTGTGGAAAAAAAAATATTTTTTATTTTCACGACTCTGCATTCTAAACTTCTGTGAAGCACTTGGGCATTCAAAGTTCTCACCACACATCTAGATAAGTTCCTTGGGGGGTCTAGTTTCCAAAATGGGGTCACTTGTGGAGGGTTTCTACTGGTTAGGTACATCAGGGGCTCTGCAAATGCAACATAATACCCGCAGACCATTCTATCAAAGTCTGCATTCCAAAACGGCGCTCCTTCCTTCCGAGCTCTGCCGTGCGCCCAAACAGTGGTTTACCCCCACATATGGGGTACCAGCATACTCAGGACAAATTGGACAACAACTTTTGGGGTCCAGTTTCTCTTGTTACCCTTGTGAAAATAAAAATTTGGTGGCTAAAAAATCTTTTTTGTGGAAAAAAAAAATATTTTTTATTTTCACGGCTCTGCATTATAAACTTCTGTGAAGCACTTGGGCATTCAAGGTTCTCACCACACATCTAGATAAGTTCCATGGGGGGTCTAGTTTCCAAAATGGTGTCACTTGTGGGGGGTTTCCACTGTTTAGGCACATCAGGGGCTCTCCAAACGCGACATGGCGTCCAATCTCAATTCCAGCCAATTCTACATTGAAAAAGTAAAACGGCACTCCTTCTCTTCCAAGCTCTGCGGTGCGCCCTAACAGTTGTTTACCCCCACATATTGGGTATCAGCGTACTCAGGAGAAATTGCACAACAACTTTTGTGGTCTAATTTCTCCTGTTACCCTTGTGAAAATAAGAATTTGTGGGCAAAAAGATCATTTTTGTGTAAACAAAAGCGATTTTTTATTTTCACGGCTCTACGTTATAAACTTCTGTGAAGCACTTGGGGGTTCAAAGTGCTCACCACACATCTAGATAAGTTCCTTAAGGGGTCTAGTTTCCAAAATGGTGTCACTTGTGGGGAGTTTCCACTGTTTAGGTACATCAGGGGCTCTCTAAACGTGACATGGCGTCCGATCTCAATTCCAGCCAATTCTGCATTGAAAAAGTCAAACGGCGCTCCTTCACTTCTAAGTTCTGCGGTGCGCCCTAACAGTGGTTTACCCCCACATATGGGGTATTGACGTATTCAGGAGAAATTGCATAACAAAATTTATGGTTACATTTCTGTTTTTACACTTGTGAAAATAAAAAAAATGGTTCTGAATTAAGATGTTTGCAAAAAAAAGTTAAATGTTCATTTTTTCCTTCCACATTGTTTCAGTTCCTGTGAAGCACGTAAAGGGTTAATAAACTTCTTGAATGTGGTTTTGAGAACCTTGATGGGTGTAGTTTTTAGAATGGTGTCACACTTCATTATTTTCTATCATATAGACCCCTCAAAATGACTTCAAATGTGATGTGGTCCCTAAAAAAAAATGGTGTTGTAAAAATGAGAAATTGCTGGTCAACTTTTAACCCTTATAACTCCCTAACAAAAAAAAATTTTGTTTCCAAAATTGTGCTGATGTAAAGTAGACATGTGGGAAATGTTATTTATTAACTATTTTTCGTGACATATCTCTCTGATTTAAGGGCATAAAAATACAAAGTTTGAAAATTGCAAAATTTTAAAAATTTTCGCCATATTTCCGTTTTTTTCATAAATAATAAGTAATATCGAAGAAATGTTACCACTAACATGAAGTACAATATGTCACGAAAAAACAATCTCAGAATCAGCGGGATCCGTTGAAGCGTTCCAGAGTTATAACCTCATAAAGTGACAGTGGTCAGAATTGCAAAAATTGGCCTGGTCATTAAGTACCAAATTGGCTCTGTCACTAAGGGGTTAAAACTCTAGGAAATCAATAAATAAGAATGAACCAGTGTTTGATTAATTTACTATCTTAATAGTAATGAGATACCACCAAGCCTTTAAAGGGACACTGTCACCTGAATTTGGAGGGAACAATCTTCAGCCATGGAGGCGGGGTTTTTGGGTGTTTGATTCACCCTTTCCTTACCCGCTGGCTGCATGCTGGCTGCAATATTGGATTGAAGTTCATTCTCTGTCCTCCATAGTACACGCCTGCTCAAGGCAAGATTGCACTTGCTCAACATGAAGGGCATTGGACAAGTCAAATATTCTCCTCGCCATTTCATAAGAAAAGCAGAAGCAAGAGAGAGAATGTGTTAGGGCGCAATGTGCCTGAGAAGCACACTCTTATTTCTAACAAAACCTTCTATGACAAATCCACAAATTTAGCACTAGCTATTCATAAAACAAGCTAAAAAAACAATTGGGATGAATAAAGACAGCAAATTCTAATCGTCAAAGGTGTGACGCATTCAGGGGCAATGAACCTGAGAAGCCAAAACACTGATATCTGATCTCCTGCAGCACAAGAGGCTTCTCAGGAGTCACACAGCCTTTAGTTAGGTAGGTACTGGGAGGATGGTGTTTCCCAGACAAACCACTGAACATAGAGAAATGAAACGGAAGTGAGCTGCGCCTGTCAGATCTGTTGCCCCTGACGTAGGGTTAAAACTAAAAGTAAATCTTTTACTGTTATTTTGGGTAAGCAGACGTTCCTTATGTTTTTCTCGTTTTGTTTTTGTTTTTTTTTGCTTTTTTTAAGGACATTAATTTGTGTAAGCTTTGCTGCACGAGTTTCAACTTCCTCTATTAACGGCAATGGGTATCCCCGATTTGTAAAGCGTGTTTTTAGATCCGTTATTTGTTCTTTGTAATTGTCCTCATTACTATTCATTTTCCTAAGTCTCACCATTTGACTATAGGGAATACTCTTTTTAGTGTGCATGGAATGTGCGTTCTTAAAATCAACAAATTATTGGTTGCTGTGAATTTTCTGTGGACTTTTGTATTCTACCATCTAAAGTGTCTACTTCTACATCATGAAAATCCAAAGTGGTTTTTCAAAAACATGATGTAAAACGCATGTTTTCATCATTAGTATCGTTCAAGTAAGTTACAAAGTTAATGAAATCTTCCTGCAGTCCATCCCAAACAATAAAACTGTCATCTGCAAAGCGTAGATACATCCGTATGTGCTTTAAATAAGGATTTGTAATATTGGTGACATTTTTCCTCAAACGCTGCTAAAAACAGGTTTGCGAAAACGCATGCCACTGGTGTACCCATTGCGGTACCGGTTCTTTGAAGGTACCATCTGTTCATAAATTTAAAAGCATTATGAGACAAGACAAATTCCAAACTGTCTAATACAAAAGAAATGAAGTCGAGTTCTTTATCTGTATTCAGAATAATTCTATGTATTGCCTCCGAACCCTTTCTTTGTGGAATTCTGGTATATAGATTAACTATATCTATTGAGGCTAATGAAAAGTTAGGTTGCCAGTCCAAGTCTTTTAACGCTAACAAAAAAATCTCCCGAGTCTTTTATGAATGAAGGTATTTTTAACCAGGGCTGTGGAGTCGGTAAGCCACAGTTGCGACTCCGACTCCTGGATTTTATCAGGTTCCCACTCCTTCATAAATGGCCAGTTTGTAACAATAAATTTACTGTTGTCAAATATTAACATCGTGCTTATTCAGTTTCTCACCATCATATAAGTAATCAGACCACTTAGAGCAAAAACTATATTTATTAGAATACAATTATATAGCAAATAACTTTTATAAACTCTTGTAAGTAAGGCTACTTTCACACTAGCGTCGGAATCTCCCCGTCGCAATGCGTCGGGCAGAGATTCCGTCGCTAGCATTTGACACACTGCACAACGGGTGCAGCGGATGCATTTCTCTGGCGCATCCGCTGCCCCATTGTGAGGTGCGGGGAGGTGGGGGCGGAGTTCCGGCCGCGCATGCGCGGTTGGAAAAAGCGGTCCGTCAGAAGCAAAAAAGTTACATGTAACGTTTTTTGCTCCCGGCGGTCCGCCACAACACGGCGCAACCGTCGCATGACGGTTGCGACGTGTGGCAAAGCGTCGCAATGCGTCGCTAATGTTAATCTATGGGGCAAAAACGCATCCTGCAAACAACTTTGCAGGATGCGTTTTTTGCCATAAACGACGCATTGCGACGTATTGCAAAAAACGCCAGTGTGAAAGTAGCCTAAATATGCAATAAACACTGTTATGCAGTTAAGAAGAAATCAATAAATTTGTCCTCAGAAAAAGTATTGCCTCTGTCAGATCCTCCTTCATGGATGCCCTCAAATCTGATCTAATAATTTTGAGAGCAGAGAACAACCTCTCTACACTAACTTGGGTTGGTGGCAAAGCAGTAACCACTCGGGCAACATCTGACAATGTCAGGATACAGAGGAATCGCTTGTTGCACTGTTACTTTTGATGAACTGTCAAATTTCTCAATTTCTTTTAGTGCACATGAAAAATTCTGCTGAAATGTACTGGCTGTGTTCTTTGATGGGGATGACTCTTCTATGCGGGAACGCTTTGCACGGTCCTTGTGATCCAAATATTTTTCGAAATTAAATTCTTCATCAGTTGATGAAGGTGAAAATGTGGCAGGACGACCAAATTCTTCTTGTTCCTCCTGACTGTTCTGCAACCCTTTCACCCTTACTGCTATTTCAAACAGAGCTTCTTTTCCTTTAGTTAGCTGTTGATCATCTAGAAGAATCCGATGCATTGGGTCTACATAAACAGCTGCCAAAAGAATGTTATTTTGTAATAGTAGCTCCTCTCTCCGTTTCATTGATGTAGCAATGCCACTTGCAATTAACCCTCCTCTTTGGGACAGGCGAAACATCAGGTTCTTCCACCCCTTTAAGAAAATACCTGGAGTTAAGTCCTCTGCTTGTAATTTTTTAGTCACTGTAAATTGGTGCTCTAACAATTTTTCCAGCTCAGTCACCTGATTCCGCTGACTTTCATTTAGCGTCAGTTGAGGGTTAGCCATGTCTACAAAAAAAGGTTTTCATTTCAACCAAGCGCTGAATCATTAAGTAAGTACTGCCCCATCGTGTGGCTTGATCAATAATTGCCCCTTTTCCAGCACGTCTCTTCAAAATTGAGTCAACTTTAGGGGTTCTGGCAACAGTAGCAAACTTTCTCACCTTGCCAATCAGTGCAGCAGCATGTCCTTCTTGCAGACTGTCTCTTATAGCATCTGTAGCGCGTGTGATGAATGAAAGAACGTATTGACACAATTTCAACAAGATCATCTAAACTATCATGTTGCTGTTCATCTGAAGCAACTTCAGTTTGCTCCTCAGTTACAATACTGTGTTCCTCTATTTCAAACATTTCTGTGTCTCTGGACCCAGAATGTTCTTCTAGCTGCTGGTCACCATCATTACTCTCATTCATTAGCTTAATAGTACTTATATTTGAAGCATTGTCAGTTACGACAGAAAGAACTTGCTCTTTACTCGGACTCCCATGACAGCACGACGAGAGAGGGGATCCGCCCATTAGGAACAGGAAACCTACAGATACAAAAGGGCGTTACCTCTCCCTTGCCTCAGTTGGTTTCCTGTTCCTGAAGGGGACGGATGCCTACAGAAAGAGCCCAGGCCGGCCGGCCGAATACGGTAGCGGGGGGGGTCTCCTACCTCGGCCGGTGCGGAGATCCCTGGAGACGCCATGGTGGTCCTTGCTGGATTTCACGGCAGTGGCGTTCGCAGCAGGGAGCGGAGTCCGGAGGATTTCCTGCCTCCATCAGCGCCGGCGCAGGTAAGTATTCCCACTGGTGGTGCAGCGGTATGGCGTGGCTGCGGGTGCCGGGCTCAGGCGTGTGGGTGAGCTCCCGGAGCACTGCGCTCCATCCCCGGCGTCCTGCACAGCTCTCAGCGCGTGCTGGAGCATTTCTGGGTGCAGTGACGTCAGGGGGCGGGGTTAGCGGCCGCTTCCGGGTCGCCGGACGTCTGCGCATGTGCAGTCGTCCCAAGATGGCGGCGCCCATCGCGTCTGTGTGCCGGTTTTGACCGCAAGATCTCCTGCCCTCTGCTGTATCCTGGACCAATAGGGACAGCGCTGGCCCATCTGCTGACCGGATCCAAGGGGTATTTATGCAGGTGGAGATGTTAGATCCCTGCTTTTGGTCGCATTTCGTCATGGAGAGTGGTGGTGAGCAGCAGCAGCTGCCAGACGAGGTACGTCAGAAGCCCAAACAAGGATAGAGGCGACCAGCCCAGTCGTAAGAGCTCTTCCGAACAAGGATCCAGAGCTTCGACTAAAGAAACCCCTCGGATTCCGGTACTTTACTTTGGCGCACGGGTAAGTGATCTACGTGAAAGTTCACTCTGTGACGCGGGCCCCTTATACTTTATCATTCCAGGGGAAGAAGAGTACGGGAAAGTCTAAACATAGGGAGTGTGCCCTCTGTGGAGTCCCTCTACCTGACTCTTGTTCAAAAAAATTATGTGCCCCCTGTATACAGCAGACGGTGAGGTCTACAGGAGCGGGTTGGTGGTAGTGACATTAGGTCAGATATTAGTTATCTCCTATATTGTCCTCCCCTAGGTAGCAGAAGAGTCCGTAACTCCGGCAAATCTGAGGGAAATGATCCGGCTGGAAGTAAGGGAATCACTACGGTCCCTATCCCAAGCGGAAGGCTCAAAGCATAGGACTCTCTTGGACTCTAATTCTTCAGAGGAAGAAAGAGAGGAAAATTCCTCTCTCTCCAGTCCTCTCTCCTCTTCATCAGATGAGGAGTCAGGACGATTCTGTCTACCCTTGGATAAAATCGACAAAGTTGTCAAATCAGTTAGAGGCACCATGGGTATAGAGGAACCTAAATCACAACCCTCGAAACAGGAGATGATGTTTAGCGGACTTGATCGTAAAAAACATAGATCTTTTCCGGTAAACGAAAAGATTCAGGATTTGATCCTTAGAGAATGGAAGAAACCAGAAAAAAAGGGGGCCTTACCACCAGCATTAAAACGCAGGTATCCCTTTGATGATCCGGTTGTGGATACATGGGATAAAGCTCCTAAATTGGATGCGGCTGTTGCAAAGGCGTCAAAGAAAGCCTCATTACCCTTTGAGGATATGGGGACCCTCAAGGATCCTCTGGACAGAAAAGCAGATATATTCCTTAAAGGTACCTGGGAGATGGCGGCTGGATCTCTCAGACCTGCTGTGGCGGCAACATGTACGGCCAGATCATTAATGGTCTGGCTAGATCAGTTAGAGTCTCAGCTTAAGGATGGTGCATCTAGGGACACTATTCTGAAGGCTCTACCGACCATCCAGAATGCTGCAGCCTTCCTATCGGACGCATCGGTGGACTCTGTCAGAATGGCGGCTAGAGCGGCAGGACTATCCAACGCGGCTCGCAGGGCCTTGTGGCTGAAATGCTGGTCAGGTGACATTCAGTCTAGAACCAAGCTCTGCGCCATTCCGTGTGAAGGACAATACCTCTTCAGTCCAACTCTGGACGAGTTGTTGGAGAAAGCAGGGGATGACAAAAAGAAATTCCCCAATCTATATTCATCTTACCGCCGGCCGTTCAATCGAAGGAGATTTGGTCGCGGGAAGAAACGCGGATCCTCTCCCACTAGAGAGAGTTTCAGATGGGAAGACAGACGCGGTAGAGGTACGGGATATATGTTTCGCCGTTCCTCAAAGGATCAGAAAAAACCGGACCAATGACTAGCGATCCCTGTGGGGGGTAGACTGTCAGCATTCTCTTCAGCTTGGCTTGACATTACAAACAGTAAATGGGTCAGAGGCATCATTACTGAAGGTCTAAAACTGGACTTCAATCACTGGCCTCGTGAAAAATTTAAATTAACCCCTTTACGTTCCTCCCCCCTTGAGCAAGCAGCCCTGGAAGCAGAGGTTATCAACTTATGTTCCAAGAACGTGCTGATTGAAATTCCGGAATCAGAAAGAGGAAGGGGATTTTATTCTCTTTTTCTGATTAAGAAACCAGACGGATCTTTTAGAACGATCATTAATCTCAAATGTCTTAATGAGTTCCTGGTCAATGAATCATTTAAAATGGAAACAATCAATTCCGCAATAAAAATGTTGTTTAATCACTGTTTCATGGTATTTGTAGATCTAAAAGATGCATACTATCATGTTCCAATACATGAACACTTCCAGAGATTCCTGAGAGTAGCTGTGTCAATGGGGGGCCAGATTCGCCATTTCCAGTTCAGAGCTCTTCCCTTCGGCTTATCGGCAGCTCCTAGGGTGTTTACAAAGTTAGTGGCCAAAGTCATGGCACACTTACGAGAGTCTGACATCCTAATTATTCCCTACTTGGATGACTTTCTTATAGTAGGGAGCTCTGCAGACCATTGCCGTTCTCAGCTAGAGACAGCCACATCCAAACTTGAGCATCTGGGGTGGATCGTAAATTACGAAAAATCTCGTTTACAGCCCCAGAAAATACAAAGATTTTTGGGACTATTGTTAAACTCAGAATCCCAACAGTGTTGTCTTCCACCCGACAAGTTGTTACATATCCAGCAACAGGTGTGTAGGGCAATTGATAAGCCATCCATGACCCTTAGACAGGCTATGTCACTATTGGGTTCTTTAACCTCTTGCATTCCCGCCGTCCGTTGGGCCCAGTTCCACACCAGACCGTTACAATCCGAGGTGCTGGTTAATGATAGAATCTTACAGGGGTCCCTGCAGAATCAGATTACCTTAGGTCCAAAAGCACTCACATCTCTTAGATGGTGGCTAGACAGTGAAAACTTATCAGCGGGAGTTTCCTGGGTGTCACAGGTAACACGTGTTGTAACAACGGATGCTAGCCCTTCGGGTTGGGGAGCACACATGGATGACATGATGGTTCAGGGTCTATGGTCCCCTCCCCTAACATCAGCCTCCTCCAACCAGAAAGAGTTAATGGCAGTAGAGCTTTCAGTGAAAAAATTCCTCATATATCTGCAGGGTCATCATGTCAAGATCCTATCGGAAAACCAGGTGGCAGTCGCATACATAAATCATCAGGGTGGAACTCATTCCGAGTCACTGATGAGAGTGGCGGATCGTCTGTTCCAGACAGCAGAAAATCACTTCTTATCCCTAACCGCTCTACACATAAGAGGAAAAGAAAACATCAAAGCGGACTTTCTAAGCCGCAACACCTTGAGACAAGGGGAGTGGTCCCTAAACAATTGTGTGTTCGATCAGATCGTCCACAAATGGGGACATCCAGAAGTAGATTTATTTGCTGCCAGGGACAACCGGAAGACAACAAAATTTTGTTCCCTAAATCCCAGGGAAAATCCTCTGATGGTAGACGCTTTTCTGATCAAATGGGATTTTCAACTGGCGTATGCATTTCCTCCACTAGGCCTGTTACCCCTAGTAGTCAGGAAGATAAGAGAAGATCGGGCCAGAGTTATATTGATTGCCCCATTCTGGCCCAGAAGGGCCTGGTTCACTTGGCTCAGGATCATGTTAGTGGAGGACCCCTGGGTACTTCCGGACATTCCAGATCTGCTCTACCAGGGTCCGATCAGTCATCCTCAAGTAAAGAATCTCCATTTAACGGCATGGATTTTGAAAGGGCGTTGCTAAAAAGCAAAGGGTTCTCCCCGAGTCTAATTGAGACCCTTATGAAAAGTAGAAAGCAGATAACCACAACAATTTACGCTAGAACCTGGCGGAAATTTCTGGCCTCTTCTGATTTTAATTTAGAAGAGGGATTACCTATAAAACAAATCTTAGAATTTCTGCAAAAAGGCTTAGAGCTAGGTCTATCTACTAGTACTCTAAGGGTACAGGTCTCGGCCCTAGGGGCTCTATTTTCATGTAACATCGCCAATAATTATTGGATCTCGAGGTTCATTAAAGCATCTATTAGATCTAGACCCATACATAAAGATAGATCTATGCCTTGGGATCTCAACCTAGTACTATCAGCATTGACTAGAGAGCCGTTTGAACCTTTACAATCAGCTTCAATTAAGGCCCTATCTCTTAAGACAGCTTTTCTTGTGGCAATTACATCTGCCCGTAGAGTTGGGGACATACAAGCACTCTCCAGGGTATCCCCTTATACAGAGTTTCTACCAGACAGAGTAATCCTCAGACCGGACCCAGCCTATTTACCAAAAGTGTCATCACGGTTTCACAGGACACAGGAGATAGTTTTACCATCCTTCCTTCCCAATCCCTCCAACCCTAAAGAAGAACTACTCCATACATTAGATGTTAGGAGATGCCTGCTAGAATACATCTCTATTACTGACACATGGAAGAAAGATGATGCGTTGTTCTTATCTTTCCAAAACCCTAGAAAGGGACTTAGGGTATCAAAGTACACACTAGCAAAGTGGATTAGGGAGGCTATCTCTTTGGCTTACACTGCAGGTGGAGGTCCGGCTCCGCAGAATCTGAGGGCGCATTCCACCAGGGCCATGGCTACATCCTGGGCGGAAAAGTCTGGAGTATCAATCGACCAGATATGTAAGGCGGCCACATGGTCATCCCCGTCCACCTTCTTTAAGCACTATAGGTTGGATTTGGGGGCTTCCTCTGATCTCACATTCGGGTTAAGGGTGCTACAGGCCATAGTCCCTCCCTAAGGAAGCTTACATCTCTGTAATTCTCTCGTCGTGCTGTCATGGGAGTCCGAGTAAAGCATTAAGCTACTTACTGGTAGTGGCATTTCTCGGAGGCCCATGACAGCACCCTTAGTTCCCTCCCTATTCACTGGGGGTTGCACTTCCTATAAATGTATATATTTCACAATACGATACCAGTCCCAATAGATGTCTGATATTTTGTATATAATCTGTATATAGTGTATATTTTTGTGTACCACTAACCGCGGTAGTCCTCTCAAGACTCTGAAATACAACTGAGGCAAGGGAGAGGTACCGCCCTTTTGTATCTGTAGGTTTCCTGTTCCTAATGGGCGGATCCCCTCTCTCGTCGTGCTGTCATGGGCCTCCGAGAAATGCCGCTACCAGTAAGTAGCTTAATGCTTTTTTAAGTTCATAGTCTTGCAGAACCTTTTCCACCAAGACCTGGAGAAACTCACTGGTGTGATTATCTTTGGTGTCTTTTACTGCCAATTTCTTGGTAACTATTTCATTTTTGTCACAAACAAATCGGACATTGATGGCAAAATAGTTCACTCTGACGTGTGCAGGCATCCATTTTAAGAAACAGAAAGCATCCCTTGAGAGTTTTTTTAAGTTCTTCCTTTTGTTTAAAAGCTTCTTCGATTACTAATTTTCTAATACTCTCTCCAGAGAAACACCAAGCTTGCTTGCCATTTCCCCATTCAGACACACAAAAGCTGGTCGTGAAAATAATGAAATGGGCACACTATCCTTTATAACAAGCTCTATGATCTGTTTTTAAATGTATCTACTGTCATTGTCACAGTAACTTTGTCATTGACAAAATATCTTGCAACTGATGGCTGCAAAGTTCTCTGCTCCTTTGTTTGGCTGGAAGAGCTGGGCACTGGTTCATTGGTTTGGATGCAGTCTTTCTCATCCACTGCTTTCAGTACTTCTGGATGAAAGCGCTGTAAGGGTATGTGCACACGTCCAGATTTTTAGCGTTTTTTTTTTGTGGAATTTCGCCATAAAAACGCTATAAATTCGCTAAAAAAAAGCTAACATTATGCATCCTATCATTTAGAATGCATTCCGCATTTTTTGTGCATATGTTAGCGTTTTTTTCCGCAAAAAAAACCGCATACCGCAAAAAATCCGGACATGCTCTATCTTTTTGCGGATTTTCTGCGGATTTCCTATCAAAATGGACATTCCGAAAAAACGCGCAAATTCCGCGAGAAATCCGCGCGAAAAAAGCATGCGGATTTCTGGCAGAATTCTCCGGATTTTGTCAGGAAAAAATCCTGACGTGTGCACATACCCTCAATGTCTCTTTAGATCAGAAGCTCTGGTAGGAGCATTTTTATCTTTGCCTGAATATGCACTGATCTTGGCTTCACAGCATTTGTTTTCGTCTGGATCATTTGTTATACATTGACAGACATAGTTTTCTATCTTGAGTGATGGTGAAATGTTCAAATACAGCTGATTTAATGTGGCGCTTCTTTGACATTCTCAGGTTTTTAATTCTGCATTCACAATCCAAATGACAATTGTTTTTCCTAAAAACAATTGTACAAAATTATTGCCAGGTCGTACAACTGATATAGTGGTCAGTAATACTGTTATTCCTCATGTACTCACAGTTAACTGATGCAAAGTTTGTTGAAAGGATAATACTTCTTACAGTCTTCCTCTCCTGAGTAGCAGCTGTGAGATGCTTGGAAGACACACACCAACCATCTAGTCTAGAGGAGGAGCTTTACTGCTAAGAATTTGCAACACATTTTCAGTTTCATACATTGTAAGTAGGGGGGTTGGGGCAGCATGAGGTTAACCAAGTATAAGAATAGATAAGGGCAGTGGAGAACAGTGACACCCAAGAAGTAAAGGTACCGTCACACTAAGCGACGCTGCAGCGATACCGACAACGATCCGGATCGCTGCAGCGTCGCTGTTTGGTCGCTGGAGAGCTGTCACACAGACAGCTCTCCAACGACCAACGATGCCGGTAACCAGGGTAAACATCGGGTTACTAAGCGCAGGGCCGCGCTTAGTAACCCGATGTTTACCCTGGTTACCATCGTTAAAGTAAAAAAAACAACCACTACATACTTACCTACCGCTGTCTGTCCTCCGCTGTGCTTCTCTGCTCTGACTGTGAGCACAGCAGCCGGAAAGCAGAGCAGTGACGTCACCGCTCTGCTTTCCGGCTGCCCGACGCTCACAGCCAGAGCAGAGAAGCACCGCGCCGGGGACAGACAGCGGTAGGAAAGTATGTAGTGGTTTTTTTGACTTTAACGATGGTAACCAGGGTAAACATCGGGTTACTAAGCGCGGCCCTGCGCTTAGTAACCCGATGTTTACCCTGTTACCAGCGAAGACATCGCTGAATCGGCGTCACACACGCCGATTCAGCGATGTCAGCGGGAGATCCAGCGACGAAACAAAGTTCTGGCCTTTCTTCCCCGACCAGCGATATCATAGCAGGGGCCTGATCGCTGCTGCCTGTCACACTGGACGATATCGCTAGCCAGGACGCTGCAACGTCACGGATCGCTAGCGATATCGTCTAGTGTGATGGTACCTTAAGAAATGTCTCTATCTCCAGCAGAACTGCTTATCACTGTTGTTCATAGTTTGATAGAACATACAGTGGGGCAAAAAAGTATTTAGTCAGTCAGCAATAGTGCAAGTTCCACCAGTTAAAAAGATGAGAGGCGTCTGTAATTTACATCATAGGTAGACCTCAACTATGGGAGACAAACTGAGAAAAAAAAATCCAGAAAATCACATTGTCTGTTTTTTTATCATTTTTATTGCATATTATGGTGGAAAATAAGTATTTGGTCAGAAACAAAATTTCATCTCAATACTTTGTAATATATCCTTTGTTGGCAATGACAGAGGTCAAACGTTTTCTGTAAGTCTTCACAAGGTTGCCACACACTGTTGTTGGTATGTTGGCCCATTCCTCCATGCAGATCTCCTCTAGAGCAGTGATGTTTTTGGCTTTTCGCTTGGCAACACGGACTTTCAACTCCCTCCAAAGGTTTTCTATAGGGTTGAGATCTGGAGACTGGCTAGGCCACTCCAGGACCTTAAAATGCTTCTTACGAAGCCACTCCTTCATTGCCCTGGTGGTGTGCTTTGGATCATTGTCATGTTGAAAGACCCAGCCACGTTTCATCTTCAATGCCCTTGCTGATGGAAGGAGGTTTGCACTCAAAATCTCACGATACATGGCCCCATTCATTCTTTCATGTACCCGGATCAGTCGTCCTGGCCCCTTTGCAGAGAAACAGCCCCAAAGCATGATGTTTCCACCACCATGCTTTACAGTAGGTATGGTGTTTGATGGATGCAACTCAGTATTCTTTTTCCTCCAAACACGACAAGTTGTGTTTCTACCAAACAGTTCCAGTTTGGTTTCATCAGACCATAGGACATTCTCCCAAAACTCCTCTGGATCATCCAAATGCTCTCTAGCAAACTTCAGACGGGCCCGGACATGTACTGGCTTAAGCAGTGGGACACGTCTGGCACTGCAGGATCTGAGTCCATGGTAGCGTAGTGTGTTACTTATGGTAGGCCTTGTTACATTGGTCCCAGCTCTCTGCAGTTCATTCACTAGGTCCCCCCGCGTGGTTCTGGGATTTTTGCTCACCGTTCTTGTGATCATTCTGACCCCACGGGGTGGGATTTTGCGTGGAGCCCCAGATCGAGGGAGATTATCAGTGGTCTTGTATGTCTTCCATTTTCTAATTATTGCTCCCACTGTTGATTTCTTCACTCCAAGCTGGTTGGCTATTGCAGATTCAGTCTTCCCAGCCTGGTGCAGGGCTACAATTTTGTTTCTGGTGTCCTTTGACAGCTCTTTGGTCTTCACGATAGTGGAGTTTGGAGTCAGACTGTTTGAGGGTGTGCACAGGTGTCTTTTTATACTGATAACAAGTTTAATCAGGTGCCATTACTACAGGTAATGAGTGGAGGAAAGAGGAGACTCTTAAATAAGAAGTTACAGGTCTGTGAGAGCCAGAAATCTTGATTGTTTGTTTCTGACCAAATACTTATTTTCCACCATAATATGCCAAAAAAATGATAAAAAAACAGACAATGTGATTTTCTGGATTTTTTTTTCTCAGTTTGTCTCCCATAGTTGAGGTCTACCTATGATGTAAATTACAGACGCCTCTCATCTTTTTAAGTGGTGGAACTTGCACTATTGCTGACTGACTAAATACTTTTTTGCCCCACTGTATATATTTGAGTAACATTTATAAAATTCATATGAAAGTTCAATTATGAAATATTAATAGATTTATTTTTTTTTTTTTTTTAAAGCTGGAATCGGTACATTTCTACTGACTCCAACCAAAACTAACTCCGACTCCACAGCCCTGTTTTTAACAACAAAGGTTTTAATAACCAGTCCAGAAATTGGGACAAAGGCTCAGTTAACGAGTCTATCTCTGATATTATTGGGTGTCCTGGAGGTTTGTCAGCTCTTTTATGGATCTTTGGTATACTATACCAGTGGGGGATAATGGTTTTTCTGCTTTACTTTTTGTCAAAGTCCCTTTTTTCTACATATTTCCTTAATAATGTTCTTAATGTTTCTTTAAATTTAGCTGTAGGGTTATTGTCCAATAATACGTACGTTTCTGAGTCAAGTTGTGACATTGCTTCATCAATATAATACTTTCTATCTAAGATTACCAAATTTCCGCCCTTATCGGCTTTTCTAAAGATTACATCATCCCACCTTTGCATTTCTCCAAGTGCTTTCTGTTCAATAGCGGAGAGATTTTTGTTAGGTTCCCTATGCAAAATAGTTTCTATATCTTTTATTACCAAGTCATGAAATAAATCCACCACATTGCCTGGTGATATTGGTGGCATAAAGTTTGAACAAACGCCCCTTTGAATTGTTCAATTACTGATACATTCTTATAATCATTTAGAGACTAGATCCCTTATGGAACTTATCTAGATGTGTATTGAGCACCTTGAACCCACAGGTGCTTCACAGAAGGTTGTAACGTAGAGCCATTAAAATAAAAAAAAAATCACATTTTTCCCAGATAAATCTTTTTTTAGTTCCAAATATTGCATTTTCATAAGGCTAATAGGAGAAATTGTTACATAAAATTCATTGTGAAATTTCTCCTGAATGCACAGATTCCCAATATGTAGACAAAAGCAACTGTTTTGGTGCACGGCAGGGCTTGGAAGGGAAGGAGCGCCATTTGACTTTTTGAGTGCAAAATTTTCTGGAATAATTAGCAGACACCGTGTCGTGTTTGGAGAGCACCTGATGTGCGTAAACAGTGGAAACCTCCCAGAAGTGACATCATTTTGGAAACTAGACCCCTTAGGGAACTTATCTAGATGTGTATTGAGCACCTTGAACCCCCAGGTGCTTCACAGAAGTTTATAACGTTAAGCCGAGAAAATGAAAGAAAATCAAATTTTCCCACAAATTGTTTTAGCTCCAAATTTTGAATTCTCAAGGGAAACAGGAGAAAATAGACCCCAAAATTCGCTGTGCAACTTCTCCTGAGTTTACCGATACCCCATATGCAGGGCCGGCGTCAGCACCCGGCACAGCGGGCAAATGCCGGGGCCCTGGGGAGAGGGGGGGGCCCACTCATGCTGTCATAGATACAGCTGGGAGAGCAGAGCAGGAGATAACATGCTCTCTCCCCCCACAAAATCACCTGGCTGCGTTCTCTTAACCCCTATGTGCCAGCTCTGACACAAGGATCTTCTCGCTCAGTCAGTGCAGCCAGGCAGGCACACATAGGGGTTAACAGAAGGCAGCCAGTGTGACATTGTTGGCAGAGAGAGCAGTTCTCTGCTCTCCCCCCTGGGTGGCTGCAGACAGTGCTGAAGTTTATCAGATTCCGGAGCTCGGTCCTACTAGTGCCTGAGTGAGTGTTATGGTATCCAGCAGTGGTTGCAGTTATGGCTCAGTCTGCTGCTCTCTGTCTCCGCTGCCTAAAAATGTGGGTGATGTCTGGAGGAGCAGCTGGTGGGGTGCAGCCTGTAGCCGCCCAGCTCACCCAGAATACATGCATGCTGCACCAAACCTGCACCAGTGGGGTAGGAAGAAGCTTAACCCCTTCCCATCTGTATGAAGGTTATTGCTGAACCTTAAAGATAACAATCCGACCCGCATAAATGGGGTTAACCAGATGCCAGGAGGAAGGGGAGCTGCTGCCATGGATAAAACTGAGCTGTGGGCTGTACATTGGGGCCCCAGGCTGGTGACTGGAGGGACTCTGCCCAGTGCTGGCATGTAGGTGGTTTCTGCTCCGGAGTCTCAGTTTCTCTCCTCCACATCACACTGTGCAGGCACAGCAACATTGGTTGTCTCTGTCCAGGTCCCAGCAGCTGCCACTGCTTCCACCAAGGACATGGCATCACTTAACCCTTCCCCTGCAGCCACCGGCAACAAATCCACATTATTCCTTGATTAAATCAGGTTCCAACCCAATAGAGGAGCAGACATTTCCTGCCATTAGGGTCCGGGAGGGGGTGACATTCGCTGCCCTGCTACTCTGTAGTGGGGGGTGACAAGTGTAACATGGGGTAACGATGAAGGAGAAATGCACAGGATAATAGTGAGCGCGACAGAGGGCAGTGTATGGAGCAGTCAGGGGGTGGGCTGCAGGATCCCCCCATACTGTACATGACTGCTCGGGACAGAGAGGCGTTTAATGAGCTTCTAATGACGGGGCACTAATTGGGTCATTAGGGTTTGTGGAAAGGATTCAGCATCAGGTCCCTCATTAATGCCCGAGCCGCCTGTTACTTTGTAGCACAGATCTGTTAGGGCCGCAAAACCAAACAATGTTGTTTATGTAGAAAAGTCTTTGTTTCATAGAAAAACTCAAAACAGAAAAGCACCTCTCCTGTATATATACACTGCACCTTTCCTCCTGTATATATACACTGCAGAATCTACAATAGCTGTCACTCGTAAGAAGTGAAATCTGGCATTGTACTATACATTTCTCTGCCGTATCTGTGCATCATAAATCGGGGTATGTGTTAAAGGGGGGGGCCCACTGAGACTCTTTCGCCCGGGGCCCTCGAAAACCTGGAGCCGGCCCTGCCCATATGTCGTCGAAAACTACTTTTGAGGCACAGTTCAAACCTCAGAAGGGAAGAAATGGTATATTATAGTGCAGATTTTGCTGCACTTGTTTGAGGGTGACATGTTACATTGGCAGAGCCCCTATGGTGCCAACACAGCAGACCTCTCAATGAATTCATCTAGGTGTGCAGTGATTATATTGACACCACAGGTGTGTCACAGACTTTTATACCATTGAGCAGTGAAGAAAAAATCATTTACATCTTTACCACCAAGATTGTGTGTTAGCCCCAAGTTTTCCACTTTCATCCTGGGAAACGAGTAAAAATGGCACCAAAAAGTATCCCACAATTTCTGCAGAATATGGTAATACCCCATATGTGGCTGTACAAAACTACTTAGTCATATGAATTAACTCGGGAGGGGCAGAGCGCTATTTGCCTCCTGGAACTCAGATTTTCCTACAATAGTTTGCGGATTCCATATACAGAACCACTAAGGGATTGAAAAGCAGAATCCCTTCTCAAGTGACCCCATTTTAGATATTATAACCCTATGGGAAGTTATCTACAGATATAGTGATGATTTTGACTTCTTAGGTGTTTTCCAGAAACAAGCAGCAGAGGATGTTGCTGAGTGAAAATTGCACTGCTGTTGTAGTGGCCAGTGCGTTGTAGTCACCAGTACATTATGCCCAGCCCGTGCTTCTGGTGACATGCACCCGTAAATTAGCCAGGCTCTCATCACTACAGAGATGCCAAACATGTGGGTGCTAAGTGTAGATTAGGCACACTGGTGCTCAGAACGGAGGGGGGCATTTAGATTTGGGAACTCAGATTTCAGTGGATTTCATTTAAAGGGGTGGGGGCCATGTCGCTTTTCTGGAGTCTCTGCTACCAGTAATGTGAAGCCCCTATAATTCCATTGAACGATGATGGACCAGAGTGAGACTTGTTTTTTGCATCATAAGTTGACATTTTTATTGTGCCATTTTAGGACACCTAACATTTTTTAATGTCTTTAAATAAGGCTGGCATCACATTTATCCTTTGCTCTATGCTGAGCACTTAACTCTGGGATTCTGTCTGTCACTAAAATCCAGGATTCAGACAAAACCCCTGATGGAAGCACTCACTATAATGAGGCCGACAGTCACACTGGTCTCGGTGGTGTCTTGTCTCAAGCACACAACTATGGTCGACCACAAATTTATATGTTTATGATTTGCTATTTTTATGCACTAAAATATTTTTGAGAGATATAATTGTTTTATTTTTTTTGGCCAATAGAGATGTTTGAGGGATTATGTTATGTGACAAGTTGAAGTTTACTTTGGAGCCATTTTTGTGGAGGATAACGTTCTTCGACTGCTCAGATTTTTCAGTCGGAGAATGAACAAAAACCAGCAATTCAGTTACTGGGGTTTTTTAAAACGCCGTTCAGTGTAGAGTAAAATTGAAAAGAGGGCTTTGTTCTTCAGGTCAGTGTGAATATAGCGATACCAGATTAATATCTTTTTTACATTATTTGGTACATTATTTGGTAAGTTTTACAAAAAAAAATTTGAAAATTAAATTTTCTTTGCCTCTCCATATTCTGGGAGCTGTAATTTTTGATTTTTAGGCCAACAGAACCATATGAGGACTTGCATTTTGCGGAACAAGTTGACATTTTTAATGCTTTTTTTTTGCATATAACTTTTTATAGATATAACATAAGGACCACTCAACTCTGTAACAAGCTTTTGCAAAAATGCCTTGCGTGACATTTTTTCGGGGGTCATCTCCTTGTATACTATCCAAGCATTTATAACCGCTAAGTCTAAGGTATTTTCAAATGCGTGAACAGGCCATCTCCTAGTACATGTTCTTGTGGTGTATTTGCGTGCCATCTAATCTACTACATCTACTCCATATTTTGTTTCATTATAAAACTACATTTTCTGGCGTTTTTTTAGCAGATTCAGAAGCAACAAGAACATCGGGATGGACGGAACTCAAAATTATCACATTTTTGTTTGGCTTACCTTGATACATGGTAAGTGTAAAATTATCTTCATTTATAAAGGCTTTAGTGCTGTACAATTTTTCTTTCATTGATTTTATTTCTTTAGGCACTTCTCGTCTTATCTTATTTAGCGTTCCCACGATAGTCGTTCCTTTGCTTTTTAGCTGGTTAGCAAGTTTTACTGCTGTAAGATAATTATCAGTGGTAACATTTCGACCTTTTTTCAAAAACGGCTGCAATAATTTCATGACTACGTGGTCAGCTAAACGGTCATCAGCACGGCGTGAATCATCTTTACCTAGATAAGGGAAGCCATTTGCAAGATATTTGCTATCCTTATCTACATCTAGCCAATATTTATGGCCATATTTATCCGGCTTGGAAGGCATATACTACGTGAAAGGACACCTGGTTTTGCTGGGGAAAAGTTGTTCATCAACCGTAATATATGGGCCAGGTTTGTAGCAAGCAATGCAATTATCAATAAACCTGTCCCACACAATAGAAAAGAGAGCAAACTTGTCGGTTTGCAGTCTCTGCGATCGATTGGACTTCTCATCAAATCTGAGATAATGCATAATTGTACAAAACGGTCCCTAAACATTGTCTCTTTGCAAAACGGTATTCCTCAGTCATTTGACCAAATACTGGCAATAGAGTGCTGGCTCGTGCCCGATATTCCACGAGAATTAAATATGGCAATAAATGCATCTAGCTCCTCATCAGAAAGAGTAAACTCTGCATTATTGTCCCTGCATGCTTCTGCAATTGTACAGTTCTTTATGTGAGTCAAGATAAATGAATCAAAAAATAATCGCCATGCACTCAAAAGACTATCACTAATGATATTCCTTCTGGCGTATCCTTTAGGGCCAGGTGCTTCTCTAAGAATGTTTTGGTTTGCACGCCTACCAGGTAAGTTTTCTCCAATCTCAAGAGGTTTCCATTGAATACCATCAGCTGAAACAAGTATTCCGGGAGATTCGCCTTCTGTGGTGTTGGTTGCTGCATCGCCTCCGCCGCCATCGTTATCTGTTGTGGATACATTTCTGGGACGTTTTGCAGATTTTTTTGTCCACGACCGGGAGGATGGTCGCGAGGCAACATCACCGCATGAGCCTGATCACCAGTTGATGAGCTTGCAACATCTGGAAAAAAGTTAATGAATATTTAGAATTTTTGTTTTGTAACTCACTGTGTGGAAAAACAAATAAATACACATAACTACTTACCTTCCGGATTTGATCCTTCTGAGTCTTCATATTCACTAGAAATGTTTTGAGGATTGAAATCATCATCACTGTCAGTATCAATTTGATTTTCCTGAGATTCAGTATTACAAACAAGCTCTTTTCAGTTCAGCATTACACAGTAATAGAACCAGGTAACACAAGGAAAATGTGAAAAGTTGACATCTGAATTGAACTACATCTATATGAACATCATGGTAAATAAGATACAGTGAAAAAATTATGCACACAACTTTACAGCAACATTTAGTGACAAAAGGACAGCAAAATATAGTAGGTAGTCAAAATGACTACCTTTAGTAGTTAAAGGTAAATTTTGCGAAAAACGCACAATTTTTTCACCAAAATTGTTTGCCACAAAATCTTTTTTTACATCCTATTTGAGGAAAAGTCACCGAGTCTCAAGCCGGAAAGTTGACCAGCGATTTTTCATTTTTACATCAAAATTTGCAAAACCATTATTTTTAGTGACCACCTCATATTTGAAGTGACTTTGAGGAGCCTATGTGGCAGAAAATACCAAAAAGTGACACCATTCTAGCAACTACATCCATCAAGGCACTCAAAACCACATTAAAGAAGTTTTTTAACCCTTCAGGTGCTTCACAGGAATTTTATGACACTGCAAAGAAAAAATAAACATTTAATTTTATTTCACAAAAAATTTCCTTTTGACCTAATTTTTTTTCACTTTTGCAAGTGTGACAGGAGAAAATGGGCAATATAATTTGTTGTGCAATTTGTCCTGAGCATGCCGATACCCATATGTGTGGGAAATCTACTGTTTGGGTGCATGGCAGAGACTGGAAGGGAAGGAGTGCCATTTCCCTCTTTGAATGTAAAATTTTCTGGCATAATTAGCAGACGCCATGTCATGCTTGGAGAGCCACTAATGTGCGTAAACAGTGGAAACCCCCAACAAGTGACACCATTTTGGAAACTAGACCCCTTAGTGAACTTCTAGATGTGTATTGAGAACCTTGAACCCACAGGTGCTTCACAGAAGTTTGTAACGTAGAGCTATGAAAATAGAAAAATCACATTTTTCCCAGATAAATCTATTTTACCCAATATGTAGAGGAAAAAACAACTGTTTAGACGCATGGCAGGGCTTGGAAGGGAAGGAGCGCTATTTGACTTTTTAAGTGCAGAATTGTCTGGAATAATTAGCAGACACCATGTCCCGTTTGGAGAGCACCTGATGTGCGTAAACAGTGGAAACCTCCCAGAAGTGACATAATTTTGGAAACTAGACCCCTTGGGGACTTATGTAGATGTATATTGAACACCTTGAACCCCCAGGTGCTTCACAAGAGTTTATAATGTTCAGCCGTGATGATGGAAAAGAAATCACATTTTTCACACAAATTTTTTTTTTAGCTCCAAATTTTGCATTTTGACAAGGGTAACAGGAGAAAATGGACCCAAAAATTTGTTGTGTAACTTCTCCTGAGTTTACCGATACCCCATATGTCGTTGAAAACTACTTTTGAGGCACAGTTTAAAGCTTAGAAGGGAAGAAATGCTATATTATAGTGCAGATTTTGCTGCACTTGTTTGAGGGTGACATGTTACATTGGCAGAGCCCCTGTGGTGCCAACACAGCAGACCTCTCAATGAATTCATCTAGGGGTGCAGTGATTATATTGACACCACAGGTGTGTCAGACTTTTATACCATTGTTTAGTGAAGAAAAATTAATTTACATCTTTACCAGCAAGATTGTGTGTTAGCCCCAAGTTTTACATTTTCATACTGGGAAATGGGTAAAAATGGCACAAAAATTTTAATATGGTAATACCCCATATGTGGCTGTACAATACTACTTAGCCATACGGATAGACTCGGGAGGGATGGAGCGCTATTTGCCTCCTGGAACTCTGACTTTCCTACAATACTTTTCGGATTCCATATACAGAGCCCCTAAGTGATAGAAAAGCAGAATCCCTCCTCAAGTGACCCCATTTGGAAAATATAACCCTTTGGGAATTTATCTAGAGATATAGTGATGATTTTGACTTCATGGGTGTTTTCCAGAAAGAAGCCGCAGTGTCTGACTTGTACTCTGATCTGCTGGCGCATGGACTGGTCTAAAAAATGAGTGAAACGACTGACAGAAATTGCTTCTGCCACTTACGCTGCTGCTGCTAATGTTTTTGCATTGACCACTCAACATTCCCAGGGTTGGAAGTCTATAACTGCGATACACATTGTGTGCCTCACTGCTGTCTTGGGGAAAACCAAACTTAAGATTGTCTATAAGCGTATTTCGATACCCCAGCATGCACGCGCTCTTTTCCAGGGGGATAATCTGGCAAAATGTACTCTGTACCGTGGATTTAGCAGAGTGACAGCCCAATAGTGAGCATTATTTCTAATCCTAACAATACTGGCATCATGTTGCAAATAGTACATCAAGAAGGTTCTCATTTGTCGGGCGCTTAGGCTGGGTTCACATTGCGTTAATGGGTGTCCGCTAACGGAATCCGTTACATGGCGCAATTAACGCTATGTAACGGATCCGTTAGCGCACCCATTGACCGCAATGTAACTAACGCATCGCTAACGTGTGCCATTTTTGGCATGCGTCAGCGATGTCCCATTATTTTCTGACGGACCTCAAACGCTGCTTGCAGCATTCAGGGTCCGTTCTTCGCTAGCGCAGATCGGGCATCTGCGCCAGCGGGATCGCTCAACACAATCCCTCTTTGGACATTGCGTTAGCGCATTCCATTAGCGTATGCGCTAAACAGATTGCACTAACTCAATGTGAACCTAGCCTTAGACTCATCAAAGAGCTTGACACCACAATGATCCTTGTCCTGATGAAGAGGTTTGGAAACCTTGAAACCCGTTGACAAGTAAACCATATTCATGCTTCATCTACGTGTGTGATCGCAGTTTTGGAACCTTGGGCAGCACAGATTATAAACCACCGTATTCCTCATTCATTGCATTGTATCTCCTTGGTGGTCCTGCTGCAGCCTTTTACATGCTTCAATAGGTGTTGTGCCACAACACTTTCAGGTGGGTGAGCGTACCTATAATATCTTATACCACTTGGCTATCACATAAGACCCTCTTTGCGCTTTTTGTCTCTCCAGCTTTACCGTTTGATTTTGTCATCCACGTTGGGGTTTGTGTTCTACTTTTCTTTCCGTGGCCTGTTATGTGGGGTTAACCTTCTCGGCCTCTCTGGTGTATGGGTGGCAATTTCTCTGCGCGGCCACTGGTAACTTGTGTCAGTGATAGTTTCGGTCCTTGGCTTGAGCAGCTGACCTAGTTCACCCTGAGTGTCCTTTTGCTCCCTGACTTCCAGTGTTTGTGCTCGCTTCATTCCCTACCCAAGACTTAGTGTGTTCCCTCGTGCTTACTCAGCAGTGTATGACCTGGCTTGATCTTTGACCTGCCTTTCCGTCTTCCGTTTCTGTGTTCTCCGATACTGACTATGACCTTTCGACTTGCTTCTGACTGTGCTCTAGTCTCACCCCTTGGATACCGCGCTCCTGACTGGCTCTGACCTTTGGCTTGTTTCTGACTGCTCCAGTCTTTCACTCTGGTACCTCACTCCTGGCTGTTACCGACTCGGCGCGATCAACTACTGACACTTTGCGGGGCTTGCACTATGGCTCCACAAGTCTCCGCTTGTGGTGAGCTCCTGCTTCCCTCACTCCATTGCCCTCTGGTGGTAGGTATTGATGCGGTGTCCCTAGTGTCACAACAGTTTTTAAAGAAATTTTTCCACTTTTATGCAACCATAGCTGTGACAGTACTGTGCCAAAAGTTGCTGTGTGTACTCAGCAACCCTGCATGTGGAAGTACTGTGCCTTTAAGCCACTGTGTGTACTCTGCAATCCATATCTGTGGGAGTACTTGGCGAAAAGTCGCTGTGTGTACTCTGCAACCATGTCTGTGACAGTACTGTGCCAAAAGGCACTGTGTGTACTCTGTAACCATGTCTGTGATAGTACTGTGCTAAAAGCCGCTGTGTGTACTCTGAAACCCATATCTCTTGGAGTACTGTGCCAAAGCCACTGTGTGTACTCAGCAGCCGTATCTGTATGAGCAGGATGCATAAAAATAATTTGACTCTGCAGCCGTCTCTTTGCTATTTCTAGGCCAAACAAATAATTTTACTGTACCGCTGTGTCTATACGAGTAGTGTGGTAAAAAAATAAATCTACTCTTTACAGCACAAAATTTCAGGCCCTCATTGGCTCTGTGGGTACAATTTTAACCGCCGGAAGCCATGATAGCTGTCAATATTCACATGCTTTCACTGATGCTCTCCGCTCACCTCATTGCAGACTGTCCCCGGAGTCAGCCTCCACGCTGTGTTTTTGTCTTCAGTCCACCCTTCTGGGGGCCGTGTTTCTGACTGCCGGTAGTAAGCCTCGCGGTGGACCGCCAGCGCGATCCAAAATTATACTTTCAGCCACACCTCTTTCACTCATCATCTCTTACCCGATGGGCCGTACTTCATATGGGGCCTTACCCTGGCTTCAGTACAGCCTGTTTTCTGCGTCCAACCTCTAACAGGAGCACCTTTTTGCGCCCTCGGGCACCGTCCACTCCCATGATGGGACGGACTTCACCACCATAGATCACAGGTCATTTCCATCTTGGGATCCATGCTGTTGGCCGCCATCTTAGTTTGTTCAATTTCAGGTACTGTCATATCTGCATCACTGTCCACAAATTTGGAACTTATATGCTGTACCATTTCAGGTTGTTCATTTTCAGGTGCTTTTTTCAGTTGCGCCATGAGCATTCTTTCACCCTGCTTTCTCCATGTGAGAAACCCGTATGCTACTTACTATGCCAAATGTAATGGGTCCCAGGGTGGTAGTCATAGACGAGTGTAGTACAATCTGCACCCCGGCCCGCTACAGAAATAGAGGGACTTTTGGATCTTCAGAATGAGACAGGCACACCAGATTGTACTTTCAACGTCCTCTTTACGTATCAACACATCCATATACAGGGAGTGGCATGTAACACGGTTTCCTTGATGTTATTTTACAGGCAACAGCACTTTCATGGTGATGATGGACACAGACACAATTCTTACACTACAGAGCACTGCAGGGTGTTTCAGCCCTAAGGTTAGCTCAGTTTCCTTGGAACCTCGACGTAAGGGAGCTCTTGATCAAACTTACAGTTTGCACTACCTGACTATACTGGACCGACCATCTAGATAAGGCTTTGTGTTCCACTAGGTCCCCTTTTAATCATGGCCCCAGTTCTAGCAAACAAGAAAATAGAATCAAAGTATTATTCCATTATCCCTAGCTGGAGTATTCAAGCGTGCACAATAATTTTTTGCAAGGTAAACACATTGGGCCCCAAGTTTTTTACACCTGGATTGGGGGATCCTCTGCCATTCTTGCTTACAGATCCTCTCCAGTTCCGTCAGATTGGATGGTGAATGTTGGTGGACAGCCATTTTAAGGTCTCTCCAGAGATGCTCAATTGGGTTTAGGTCAGGGCTCTGGCTGGTGCAGTCAAGAATTGCCACAGACTTGTTTTGAAGCCACTCCTTTGTTATTTTAGCTGTGGGCTTAGGGTCATTGTCTTGCTGGAAGGCCAAGTCTGAGGTCCAGAGCACTTTGGAAGAGGATTTCATTCAGGATATCTCTGTACTTGGCCGTATTCATGTTTCCCTTAATGATTACCAGTTGTCCTGTCCCTGCAGCTGAAAAACACCCCCATAGCATGATGCTGCCACCACCATGTTTCACTGTTGGGATTGTATTGGGCAGGTGATGAGCAGTGCCTGGTTTTCTCCGCACATGCCACTTAGAATTATCACCATTATCATCTCATCAGATCAGAGAATCTTATTTCTCATAGTCTGTGAGTCCTTCATTTGTTTTTAGCGAACTCTTTGCAGGCTTCCATATGTCTTGCACTGAGGAGAAGCTTCCGTTGGGCTACTCTGCGATAAAGGCCCGACTGGTGGAGGGCTGCAGTGATAGTTGACTTTGCGTAATTTTCTCCCATTTAGTGATCTTGGGATTCTTCTTTACATCTCTCACCAAGGCTCTTCTCCCACGATTACTCAGTTTGGCTGGACAGCCAGGTCTAGGAAGACTTCTGGTGGTCCCAATCTTCTTCCATTTAAGGATTATTGAGGCCACTGTGCTCTTAAGAACCTTGAGTACTGCAGAAATTCTGTTGTAACCTTGGCCAGATCTGTGCCTTGACACAATTCTGTCTATGAGCTCCTTGGCCAGTTCCTTTGATCTCATGATTCTCATTTGGTCTGACATGCACTGTGAGCTGTGAGGTCTTATATAGACAGGTGTGTGCCTTTCCAAATCAAGTCCTATTAGTTTCATCCATCTCAAGGAAGATCACAAGGAAATGGACAGCATGTCATGTCTGAGCAAAGGGTCTAAATACTTATGACCGTGTGATATTTCAGTTTTTCTTTTTTATTAAATTTGCAAAAATGTCTACATTTGTTTTTTTCAGTCAAGATGGGGTGCAGAGTGTACATTAATGAGAGAAAATAAATGAACTTTTTTGAATTTACCAAATGGCTGCAATGAAACAGAGTGAAAAATTTAAAGGGGTCTGAATACTTTCCATACCCACTGTATATATGTATTCATATATTTTCATTGCATATCATCTGATCACCTATTGAGGGTGCCTGGTCATTTAGAGTAGTGTAAGGGCTGCATAGGTGCAGTCAACGAGGAGAGGGGGAGCCATGCCGTTTCAACTTCAGGTGCCAACCTCTGCCATTGGAAAGGGAAGAGTGAAGGGCAAAACTAGTCCCCGTCTCCCCTCATTTCTGCTCTTTTTTTTTAAATCACTTTTTCTGTGCAAATATGTGCATTTATATCTGTATGTGTTTTGTTTTTTAAACTAACTAAAAGAGAATTTTTTATCATGGTTTACATGTACAAGGGATCCATATGTTGATCTCTTTGGTTGTTGATTGAGGGGGCTGTGTGGGGGCTCATATTGTATGCATGGTTCTCATTGTATATATGTCAGCATGCTTAATTCTGCTCAATATTAAGTCATACAATTAATATAAAATGCATTTGTTAATATTAACTTTGAGCAGAATTAATTTAAGCCTATTGGTTCGGCCTCCACAATAGTCACAGTTTGTCATGCGGCCTCTTGACTAAATAGCAAAGCCACTGGAGACTCAAGGTCTACAAAAATTCAATTTTCAACAGCAGAAAAAAAGGCATCAACACTTACCTGCCCAGATCTTGGAACAAATGCACTGCAGTGTGCAGCCAGCCCATAAAGCAAGATGTTAGCAACACAGGTGCAAAATACCAGATCAACAGCCACTCTCCACATACCCACTCATGGAGGTGGCCTCTTGGGAACACCGTCTTCTTCCCACCTGAAGAAGACGGTGTTTACCGTCGAAATGCGTTGTGGTAAACCACATATGTTGTCTGAGTTTCCTTCAGCGCTCCTGGACTGATTTCTGTTTGACACACGCTCTTGGGAAAATTAGTCTCCCACTCCTGCTTTATTTTTTATAGTGCTATTTTATGTATAGTGCTGTACATTGCGCCTGTTGTTTTCCATCTACTCATGTGCACCAGGACACCTGTGTGTTACTCACATGACCTATCATATGATCTATCAAAGGGGATCATGTGAGATGTCACGTGATACATCGAGTACCTTGGGGGTGCACCTTCTAAAGTGCCCGGGGCCTTGGCTACTCTTAATCTGCCCCTGCCCGTTGTATATGGCTGGAATCATGCAGCCAATGCCTGATACATGCTGCCTAATCCAGTTGTCAGGTTCCCTTTAAATTGTGAAGATTCTGATGATAGCTTCTAAAAAGGCTTGTTTCAAGCTCATAGCTGATTACTTGAACCATAGATGTCATCTGTCTACGATTAGAAATTACTGCTCTCTTCCTGAAAGTTCAGCTTTATTTCAATTTTCACCTTGTTCTGCAGTACCAAGCATAACTGTAGGACAAGTGTGGCGTTGTTTTTGGAATCAAACCAAGTTTTTCAACAAAAATTGAATTTAATCCTGAATTAATACTGTAACACACATCAGATTACATAAATACTCATGGGAAGCTTAATTGAATAAACCCCTGCAAGGTTCCCCCTTGTCCTTATGAAAATTGATGCCATTGATGTTCTTGGCTCCTAAAATTGAAATTGCCTTATTTTGTGAGTAACTTGAATGTAACTTGGGACTCTGTTGAAGCCAAGCTGAATTGGATTATGATAAACACCTTATTTGCCAACTCAGAGACAAGCTGAAGACATTTGAGAAGGTTTGGATCCCTTGGACCCATTTCCCAGCATCTTGTTATTGTCTCTCCTTCATCACATTTGTTTTGTGTTCCTTCTTACCCTTATGCTTTACATTCCTTTTATTTCTCATTATTTTATTCATTTCTGTATGTTTTTTTTATCTCTCATTTTTCACTGTTGAAATATATAGAGATACAGTAATGAAAGAAAGAAAATTCATGTAAATCTTTTTTTTGTTGTTGGCCGTATTAATATCTAACCTTTCAAACAGTGTATGAGGGAGAGATAAATGGACCAAAAATAGGCTAAGGGATAATATCTAGGTTTTTACCAATCGGTCTCTGACATCCACATAGAAAATTTTTCTTACTATTCTGTAGAGAATTTTGAAAAGTTTATTGAACTTGTTGCGTGTACAACTTATTTTAATTCATTTTTTCAATTCTTATAAAACACAAAGAAAGTACATCCCATACCAACCAAACCTTTTCCGATTCACTGACTGCAATGCTAAATGTAAATGCTGCCCGATTGTCTGAAAATATGTTCTCTGAATGGTAAGAATTGATTGTTTTCTTACACAGTTGTGTGAGTTACATGATAGCATTTTGGATGCCCGTAGCCACCATTAGGGGGCGCTAACTCCATATGAATATATACAGCTAAAAGGAACAGTACAACTGTTTGTCATGATCTCTCCCTACTGCCAGCTGCTGAAAAATGCCAATTACTGCTAAGCTGCTGGACTCCTTCTCATTTCAAACCCTCAGCCTTTGCATCTTTTTCCTCTACTGCACCAGAAGCAAATGTCCCTGTCTGACCACTGCAAATATTGTCAAGAATTTATAACATTTTTCTCAGTTTTTCCAATTGTGACATACCTAAAATATGTATAAATATCAAAAGACTGACTGTCATTTCAAAAACAGAAATCAGGAGAGTACAGGTGCTTACTAAGATTAGCCATCTCCATCTATAACTAGCAAAATAAAGTTGCACTTTGTAGCACTATAGCATGCAAACATAAAATATGAAATTTGAATTCTATTACTGCTGTAGAAAATTAGAAAAATTGAGAATACTTAGCGCATAAATTGGCTAATTCATGTGTACTCAGCAGCTACGATAAGGTGATTCTCGTTGCTGGGAACCTATCTGTGGGAATCCTTTCTGGGCTAAAGACTACATTTATATCATTGTATACTGAATTTTTCGGACTATAAGATGCACTTTTTCCCCAAAACAAATTGTGAGGAAAATGGGGGTGCGTCTTATAGTTCGAATGCAGGCTTATTGGTTAGTTGTGGCAGTGGTGTGGCTGCGGTAGTGGTGTGGTGGTGGCAGAGGTGCGGGGATGATGAGACGCGGTGAGCGGTATAGCGTGAGCTGAGTCCCTTCCACAGGTGAGGTTACGCCACGGCCCGGTATCCAAGGCGGGTGAATCACGGCTTTCTCGGTGGCAGCGGCCATTTTCCTGAGGCCATGCATGCGCAGATTGAGTTCTCTGCTTCCCGGGGCTTCAGGAAAATGGCTGCGGAAGGCCGCGCGTGTGCACATTGAGATCGCGAAGCCTAGTTCGCAGATTGAGATCTTGGCTTCTGGAAAATGGCCGCCGCGATCTCTATCTGCGCACGCGCTGCTTCTCACGGCCATTTTCCTGAAGCCCCGGGAAGCAGAGCACACAATCTGCGCACACGCGGCCTCAGGAAGATGGCCTCAGGAAGATGGCCGCCGCCACCGAGAAACCGGTGATTAACCTGGCTCTGCTGCTCGCCTTGGATACTGGGCCGCGGCGTCTCCTCACCTGAGTAGGTGACCGCACCTCTGCTGCCTCCAAACCACTGCTGCAACCCCCCCATGGAAGCCAGGCCACGGCGTTGCTCACCTAAGCAGGAAGGGACCCTACTCGTGGGCACGCCGTACCGCCCACCGCACCTCAGCATCACCTCACCTCTGCCGCCACCATGCCTCCTGTGACCCTTCTCTGCCACCTATAATATACAAAAAAAGGTTGCCAAAACACGTCAAATATGAATTGCAAACTTGCTTTTTGAACATTAGGAAAAAAAAAATTTTGAGACGCTTAGCACAGAATTTGGCCAAATAGTGTGAGCCCATCAACCATCGTCAAGGTGGTCTCAAGGTAGTTGCAAGTTTGCACTTCATATTTCATGTATTTCATATTTGACGTGTTTTGGCACGATAGAGTGCAACCTTTTTTTGTATATTATATATTGAGGTAGCTGCTCCTGGTATGCACCTATTCACACTAGTTTGGATGTGCCAGTCTTTTTTCTGTCATTTCTATGTTAGCTTATTGACTGCGCACTCCTCCCTTCACCATCTGGTTTTTAATTACATCTATTCACACTTGGTTCCGGCCAACCCATATGTAGGCTTTGCTGAGAGAGGTGTCCATATTCACCCAAGCATGCAGACATTAGCCTTCGGTAAGTGTTCACATTTGGACAGGGAGGTCAGGTACCCATCAGTTTTTTAATGAGACCACCTTGACGATGGTTGATGGGCTCACACTATTTGGCCAAATTCAGTGCTAAGCGTCTCAAAAAAATGTTTTCCTAATGTTCAAAAAGCAAGTTTGCAATTCATATTTCATGTATTTCATATTTGACGTGTTTTGGCACGATAGAGTGCAACCTTTTTTTGTATATTATATATGGAGGTAGCTGCTCCTGGTATGCACCTTCTCTGCCATCGCCAGCGTTCAGGTAAGACACCTTAAAATCGGACAATAAGACAGACCCCCATCTTATAAAAAATCTTTTTTTCTGCAATTTTCACCCCAAATTTGGGGTGCGTCTTATGATCCGGTGCGTCTTATAGTCCGAAGATTACGGTACATAGGCTCTCTGGCTGAGCACTCCATTCCTCATCCTCTGGCAGTTTTAATTACAGCAGGATCCTAACTTCCCATATAAATTTAGGCTATCAACCCATGAGAGGATTCACCCATGATAGGTCCCAGCCATGAGAATCACCTTGTTGCGGCTGCAGGGTACACATGAATTGGCTAATTTATGCACTGTGATGCAGTGACCCATGTTACAGCCAGGGGGCGCTCTATATGCTCTCAGGATACGCATGGAGGCGTATCTGTAGTGGTAATGGTGAAACAGTGAGCGGCAGGATTGTAAATGGCCGGTATGTGTCGCAGAGGGAGTCTGCACTATAAGCCTGAAGTAAGATTGTTCTGGGACCTGTAGTCCCACAAGTATTTTTGTTTGTTTACTTAAGGGTAGGCTTGCAGGGTTAGTCGGAGAGCTGGTTGGGTCTGGCTAACCACACACACCTCCCACCTATGGGGGTGGTTACAGCTACATAATTTGACCAGGATTTGGTAACATGGTTGAGTGTTTGGATCTGTATGGTCCATGTGCAAAGTCCCGGAAAACCCTATGTGTTGGGAGTGCTATCTCGCTGAAGAGCACGTAGTAGGGCTTTAGCATTGAGTGGCCTGTGTGTTGGACGGTCCCAGCTGGGGACGGATATCCTGAAGAGCGCACAGAGAGGCCATGTACCTGCAGAGCCTTGGGTGGCTTCTGTGTTGGCGAAGCCAGGACTGACAAGGAGTCAGAGTGAGGAGTGGAGCTCCTGGAAGGTAACCCCAGACAAGGGGGGATGTAATATAAGGCAGAGAAGTTTATCTGCTGCATGAACAGACTGGTGGTCATGACATGTTCGTGGATGTAATGAAATGAACTTTACGTTATGTGGTTTATGCAGAGTTAATAAACCAAATAGACTAATTTATGTGAGAAAACCACTCCTGTGTGTTTTAATCCCATGCCAAGTAAAGGTACCGTCACACATAGCGACGCTGCAGCGATACCGACAACGATCCGGATCGCTGCAGCGTCGCTGTTTGGTCGCTGGAGAGCTGTCACAGACAGCTCTCCAGCGACCAACGATCCCGAGGTCCCCGGTAACCAGGGTAAACATCGGGTAACTAAGCGCAGGGCCGCGCTTAGTAACCCGATGTTTACCCTGGTTACCATCCTAAAAAGTAAAAAAACAAACGCTACATACTTACCTACCGCTGTCTGTCCTCGGCGCTCTGCTTCTCTGGTCTGGCTGTGAGCGCCGGGCAGCCAGAAAGCAGAGCGGTGACGTCACCGCTCTGCTTTCCGGCTGACCGACGCTCACAGCCAGAGCAGGAGGAGAGCAGAGCACAGCGCTGGAGGACAGATAGCTGTAGGTAAGTATGTAGTGTTTGTTTTTTTACTTTTAGGATGGTAACCAGGGTAAACATCGGGTTACTAAGCGCGGCCCTGCGCTTAGTTATCCGATGTTTACCCTGGTTACCAGCAAAGACATCGCTGAATCGGTGTCACACACGCCGATTCAGCGATGTCTACGGGGAGTCCAGCGACGAAATAAAGTTCTGGACTTTCTTCCCCGACCAGCGATCTCCCAGCAGGGGCCTGATCGCTGCTGCCTGTCACACTGGACGATATCGCTAGCGAGGACGCTGCAACGTCACGGATCGCTAGCGATATCGTCTAGTGTGACGGTACCTTTAGTGTCTCTCAACACACTCAGGTAGCGCTATCCTCACAGCTCTAAGTAGTCTCAATTTTTCTTTTTTTCCAGAGCAGTAATGCAATTCAAATGTCATATATTCCATGTTTGCAAGTTATAGTGCTACAGAGTGCTGCTTTATTTTGTTGGATACCTAAAATATGTGATTGGCCAGGGTGTATCCTCAGGGAGCTCCACCAATCTAAAAAATAGGGATCTATACCCCATCTGGTTGTGTGTTTAGAGTCAGTCACTAAAGTCTGCGGATAATAAAGAAAAAGTCAGTTGGCCAAGTTCTACATATCATTCAATCCTATTTGATTTCTCCACAAAAAGAAGCAGAAACAGAAAAACGTAAATCTTGATTATTTGTTATAAGCAACGAGACCATGCTTTCTTGTTAAGCATGAGGCTCGGGATATGTGCAATGTAGGAGTGATAGGTGTCACATAGTTGATAAATGTTTCTTATAATAATGTTTTAATACATTTTTAACAAATAGGAAAAGCAGCTACAGACTCAGCAGCAGCTTCCAGGAATAACGCTGGTGGTTTGGAAATCTGAGTACGCCAAATATCTGTTTTTTCATCCTCTGCACAGAGTTGTCACACCCATCACAGCACATTCAGCAGATTGTCTGGTTCTGCCAAGTCTCATTCTCCACCTCATCGAAACTTGACAAAGATCAAGGTTTATAACTTAGTTATAGGCAGTAGAAAAGGTAGTCACAAAGTCATGTGATTCATCATCAAATAGGAAAACAAGTAGGTGAGAATGTGCACTAATCTGCCCGATCACACCAAGGTTGCCCTTAGCACCTGTGCTTGGTTTGAACAGTCATTTTGAGCTGTTGCTCTGAGAAAGTGCAAAGAATAGTACCGTGAGACTACTTGGGGAAGCACTCCTGTTAACATTATTTTTCCTGGACCTGTGTGAATATCAGCGTAGTGTGCTGTCAGTGTGTTAATATATTCACTGGTCTTTACATCTTTTCAGTATCCAACGCTATTCGACTCTTTTTATGTGTCACATAATGGCAAATCAGACTCTCCAGTTCACACTGTGCTCTGACTAGGAAATGTTAGCCTATGGAGCATCAGAATGAGGCTCTATACCAGGCCTGTGCAATATACGACCTGCTGGCTGCATGCAGCCCGTCGAGGGAGGTGCGGCCCGCAGAGAACCGGGAGACTCCAGTTTCCATCTTCTTACGTATATTTAACTGTATTTGGGCATTTCAGACACAGATACAGTTAAACACTTTGGCACCGGGACCGGTGCAGAGCAGCGCTCGTCAGCCCCAATGTGCAGATGCATATTGAGGTCCTCACACCATACTGTGACCTCATTACAATGCTGCTGTCGCCAGTGCCAAAGCGCAGAGGAGGCAAGGGTGCACTGGAAAAGCTAAGTGCTCCAGGATAAGCCGAAGATTAAACCTATTGTGGGAGGAGGAGAAGGAGGGTTAGAGGGGGTTGCTATTACTATGAGGCCACAATATGGGGCAATGGGGAGAGGATTATTAAGGAGAAACAGTATGCAGAGGGGTAGGGTGTATAGGGATAATATTATGGAGAGAACCTGTGTGTGTGGGGAAAATTATGGAGAAGAGCTGTGTGTAGGGGGAATGTTATGGAGAGAAGCTGTGTGTGGGGGGCATTCCAAAGAGGAGATGTGTGGGAGGGAATATTATGGAGAGCAGCTGTGTGTGGGGGGGATATTACGGAGAGGACCTGTGTGGGGGAATGTTAAACAAAGGAGTTATGTGGGAGGAATATTATGGAGAGAAGCTATGCGGGGGGGGAATTTATCAGGATCCTGTCAGCACCGACGCACTGCCATGGCTGAACAGGGTGACTCACCCACACTGCGGGAGAGCCCGGGGTCTGATACCGCAGGGAAAGTTCAGGCAGACGGGACCTGAGCAGCGTGCTGAGGATGGCAGAAAACAGAAGGATCGACGATGATGTGACCACAGGGGGTGGGGCTTAGCATCCTGCTGCTGGAAATGATTGCAGGATTCTACAGGGACCCTGAAGTAGAGGAGAGGGGAACTCAGGCCAGACAGGCGGGGGTCATACACAAAGAGGGTGGTGCGGTACAGGAGGGGCGATCAGAGAATAGTCAGAACGTAAGCAAGGATTCATACACGGAGATAGCAGCGCAGTACAGGAGGGACAGGCAGAACTCTAAACGGGGACAGAACCAGATCAGAACCAGACAAGCATAAAGTAGCGGTGAGCAGCTGTGGGGGATATTACAGAGATGAGCTGTTTGGGGGGAATATTACGAATAGAAGCTGCGTGGGGGTAATATTAAGGAGAGGAGCTGTTTGGGAGGGATTATTACAGAGAGGAGCTGTGTGGGAGGACATTATAGAGAGGAACTGTGTGGGGGATTTTACGGATAGGAGCTCTGTGGGGGACATTATGGAGAGGGGCAGTGTGAGGGGGAATATTATTAAGAGGGGCAGTGTGGGGAGGATTATATGGAGAGAGACTGTGTGTGAGGGATATTTTGTGCAGGAAGCACAGTAAGGAGCAATTATTTATTCAGGGGTGCAGCATGGGAGATATATATTGGGTAGTATAATGATACTTTTATTTAAAGGCACCATCTTGGGATGTGCTGCTGAAGACGTACAAGGGAAGATTGTAGAGACGAATTTTGGGTATGAAATCTCATCATGGCATCTGAACTACTTTAAGAATAAAGGGATGGGAACGACTCCAGTCAGAGAAGATGTCACCTATAAGGTACCTGGAAGCAAATGTTTATTTGTGAACCTTCCTGCATCTTATCAGTACTGCGATTCCTCTATGGTCTGTTGATGGCTGGTAACAACAACCCTGTCACCCATTCATGTTTGGATTCGTGACAGCTCTGGTTCCGCTATAATTTAAATGTAGTTTTTTCCTTTCAGACCAGCAAGGACTAATGTCGGTCTCCTTGCTGGCAGCTGCTGTGTTGCTGGTCAGCTGATGTGGGTGGTGACCACTCCCACCATCCTTTATATAGTCACCTGACGCATCATCTGACTGTTAGTAATAGAGTATTCTATGTACACTAGCCTTGGAGTTGCAGTTCTCTGGTGTCAGAGGTGAATCTGCTTCTCTGTGGAGTTCGGGGTCATGTTTCCATATCCTCTGTTGTGTGGAGCTTAGCTGCAGAGCCTGGAGCTAAGTTTTGTGTATTTACCTTGTCTGTCTCGTGCTTGTCACTATCCCCTGTGCTTGTACCATCTACAGTGGTGATGCTAACGTCCTTGCCGGCCAGTGCACTAGCCAGGGTATTAGGCCGGGGTCACACTAGACCGTAATACGGACGAGTGCAATGCGATAAAAAATCGCATAGCACTCGCCCCAATGTTAATCTATGGGGCAGCTCCCATCATCCGATATTTTCTCGGCCGTATTCAGGATCCGAGTGAAATCGCAGCATGCTGCGATTGTCAGCGTATCTCGGGCGAGACTCGCCAATGAAAGTCTATGGGTGCGAGAAAACATCGGATTACATACGGACCATGCGTGTGCATTGCGAGAAATACGGAAGACTTCTCCAGGTGACAGGAAATTGAATCATCCATTATCAGGAAGCTTTGGAATGCTAATTTCAGGCCCACGCTGGATTGCAAACCAGGAAGCACGCCTCCACGGAGTGTTCTGTTGTAGCAGCATGGCCAGGCATATTAATGTGGAGATGCTCATTGCTCTGGTCCATGATAGGCCCGAATTATGGGACCAACGCGACGCACATTATGCAGACCGTGCACGTAAAGACGCAGCATGGAGGGCAATATGTCGCCACATGTTCCCCGATTTTGATGAGCGACCTCAAGAGGTTCAGCAAGAAATATGTAAGTACCATTCTTCAAAATTTTTTTTTTTTCATGTAAGCCTGAAAGCATCATATGTGTTTTGCTTATGATGTTAGTAAATCATCCATGCTCTTGGTTGAAGATGCCAAAACATTCCCAAGAGACACAAATATGGCTTTAAATTAATTTAGCTATAGTCCGTTAATATAGGGCCAAAGGAATTTTATGTCCCCCTAGCCCATGTGTTTTTGCAAAGCCTTTAACTGTTTGTGTGTGATATTTATCTCAAATGTTTTTTATATTTGCAGTCAATGATGTAAATAGACGCTGGCGGAGTTGCCGGGACCAATACCGGCGTGAGCGTCAAGTTCATGGGCGAAGTGGTGATGCAGCCCCCAAAAAAAGGAAATACCTTTATTATGACCGTCTAAATTTTCTTGCCCCGGTGATGGAGCTACGACCGTAAGTGCATGCATGTGTACAAATATTTAACACGTTTTATGATGTGAATATGTATGTATTTTTTAATATAAATAATGTTTTGTGAAATACAGAACAGAGTCAAATCTGACTGAAAGAGAGACTGGATCTGACTCTGAGTTGCTGATTGACCCTGTTGCTGAAGATGCAGAATTGGCTGGACCATCTGGGCAAGCAACAGGCAGCAACCACCCTCCCCCACCACCACAACCAGCAGCAGCGTCTACCGCTCCACAGGAGGCAAATCCTGAGGTTGATGAAGGAGGCCAGAGCAGCAGTCCAACATTGGCTCTGGATACATCACCACAGCCTACTACCAGACCAAACCGTGGTCGTCGCAGAAGGGTGGCTTTGAACATTGGCACCAGGAGGCAAGTTGATACCGGGGTGTTGGACTATTTGTCCCGAGCTGCCAATGATGATGGGGAGGAAGCTTACTTCCACAGTCTTGCCCGCTATTTACGTCCCATTCCCCGCTCGCTCAGGCTGCGGACCAGAGGTTGCATCCAAATTTTGCTAGATGTGGCAACACCCCCAAACAACCCGACTAATATCTTTAATTATCTTGAACGGTGGCAAATGTCATCTACCAACCTTCTGGCGGTGCAAGACCTTCCACAGGACCAATCACAAACTGTGTCAGCACCACCCCCGCAACCTATAGCTCCACAACAACAGCCTGCACAAACCACACAACAAGGCCAAAACAGGGGTATTTATGATTTTGCAGCACATCCCCAATCTGACCACTTGAACAGACACATGTTTGGAGGCTGGTCCCAACATGTGTCTGCTCGACATGGTCATATTGGGGGTTCGGAACAAATGGGTCAAGCCAGTAGCCAGGACTTGATGCCCTTCTACCCTCCACATCAAGTGTTAGGTCATACACATGATCGCAGCTTGCAGCAACACCCGCAATTTCTATCTGCAATAACACAGGTAGACAGAGTGGTTGGTCAACCACCCAGGTCAAGTTCCGCACATGCTGGACACCCGCCATCACCATCACCATCACCACCCCCAACCTACCATAACCTGTAATGTTTTGGATGTTAGATTTTGCCTGTCATTTTGGCCTTTTGTTGGCCTTAGTTTTTTGTGACCATGGCATGTAAAGCTGTGTTGTTTGTTTTGTTTAAATTACATATGAAAATTGAAATATGTTTTGGGAATGCATATATATATGCGCAGAGCAGTAAAAATTTGTTCTGAAAACAGAGTCTTATGTCTTGGTCCAGCTACATACATGATTTGTCAACTTTACACACTTACATCTTTTCATCATCAGATACATATTACACCAATTTCTGAAGGAAATTATGTGATTTATTAACTTAGAATGTAAACAAAAATTAAGGCAAAACAGCATTGTCTTGCCAAACCGTAGATCCCTCTGGTGACATAAAAAAATTGGTTAAAACATCACGAACTTTTAGGCCAGAGGGCTGACGACGTGAAGGACGAACACGTGTAGTTGTCAAGACAGTATTTGCATAATCAATGTCATCTGCAGCAGATGATGGGCAATCATGGTCTCTTGTAAAGTTGTGAAGAACAACACATGCTTTTATCACACCATTTACATTGCCTTCACTCAGTTGGATTGCAGACTGAAGGACCCGCCATTTTGCACTGAGAATGCCGAATGAACACTCGACCAGACGGCGGGCACGGGAAAGACGCAAATGAAAGATTCTGCGCCGGTAGTCCAGGCCTCTCCGTGGATGGGGTCTCATGACGTTCCTTGATAATTGAAAGGCCTCATCTGCTACCATCATGTAAGGCACCGCATCCAAATTAGCACCTGGTATGTGACTTGGGGGTGGGAGATCCAATTCATTGTTGCGCAGCCGCCGACCCATAATGGAAGAACTGAAGACTCTAGAGTCTCCAGTTCTCCCATAGGCCCCAATATCTACAATTATAAACCTGTAGTTGCTGTCGACTAGGGCCAACAGCACTACAGAGAAAAACTGTTTATAATTATAGAATTGGGTCCCTGAACCTGGCGGCTTACGCACACGGATGTGCTTTCCGTCAAGAGCCCCAATACAGTGCGGAAACTGGCATGTGTCCTGAAATCCTTGAGCAATACGTAACCAGTCTGCAATTTTTGGTTCAGGCATCACCTCTTGATGGAGTCTTCTCCAGATTTCCGTGCATGTATCCCGCACAATCCCTGAAATTGTAGATTTTCCCAATAAAAACTCTAAATGCAGGGCCGCATATGATAGGCCAGTGGCAAGGAAGCTAAAAGACAAAATAATATTTGTATCAAAGATAAAATTAACACAATACAGGGTGATATGGGACAATCAAACACTTTTTTTTAATTTAAAAAAAAAAGAAATGCTATGGCTTTGATCTTTTAAAAAAATTACATTAAGAAAATAAGTAAAAATTATGTTGAAGGTACTTAACCATTTAAGTATATAATTTGAAGAAGGGGTATCGACAAAAAAATGAGTAACATATTGGGTCAATTAGTATTAAGGCATACCGCAAGGTAAGGATAAGGCGCTCCTCAGCTGAAATCGATTTGCGCATCCTGGTGTCCTTCGTGATCCCTGGACGCAAAATCTCCAACAAAATGTCAAAGGTTTGAATCCTCATCCGACAATAGTTGAAGAACTTGTCCGGATTAGTCCTCAGAGCAGCATACAGACGGCTGAAATGGCCTTTATTGATACGTTGTTTGATAAGTGGATGTACCCACATCCGTCTCCGCCTCCTCGGATCTACAATAACTGGGTATGGCTGGCCAAAACGTTGGGAAAGTACCCAGTTGAAAAGCACACGCTCTGTGGTGTTGAAAGTCAGTTGATCAGACATGTTGCTCATCAATCCGAAGTGCATCAACACAAGCAGGGACTCTACTGCATAGATTGGTGGGTGGCACCTGTGTTTTGGGCCATTAAATAATGTTCTTGGTGATGATTTAAATTTTTTCAGGTGGAAAAACCGTTATATGTCCATTTTGCAAGCCTGTGAGAAATTCTCGCCATACGGATGCCATACGGATGTCACACGGATGTCAAACGGATCATTTGATGCGAGAAAATCGCATCCTCGCACTGCACTCGGATCACTGTTTTGTAAAAATTTGTGCGATTCTCGTCCGTCAAAAATGGACCGTTTTTTTATACGTTGTGTGTGTCCCCGGCCTTAGGCACATTATGTTCCTGGGGGAAGGACCCACTGAAGGCGTTAAAGGAGTTCAGGGACAGGCCCAGGTTGGAGCTCAGGAGGTGCCCCTGTCCCTTGTTCCCTATTGTTAGTGCCTTCCTCTTCCCTTTACCATCCCGTTGTGTGTGAATTGTGCCATCTGCTGGAGCGACCCCTGTTGGGTCGTGACATTGTTACCAACCAGTACTATTTTCTGGGGAACCCATGGCTCAAGCCAAGGCTTTTGCTCGCCTGATCCAGACGGATCAGGTCACCAAGTTGCGGACTGAGGTGGTACAGCAGTTTCAGCAGGTGTCTGGATTCTTGGTCTCGGCTCATGTTCAGACTCAACCAGAACTCAAATATCTCTCCCTGATAAGTTCTCTGAAAGGAGAGATACATATTTGGTGTTCAAGGAAACCTGTAAGTTATATTTCAGGCTTCGCCGTCGTTCCTCAGGGAGTGAGGAACAGCGTGTGGGGATTATAGTCTCCCTTCTCAAGGGTGATCCCCAATCCTGGGCCTTCTCCCTGCCGACTGATTCACCATCTTTGCGGTCGGTGGATGAGTTTTTCACGGCCTTGGAGTTGGTGTATGGGGATCCTGATGGTGTCTCCCTGGCTGAGTCTCGACTCCTTAAGATCAAGCAGGGGGGCTGGCTGGCTGATGAGTACTCCTCAGAGTTTTGGAGATGGGCCACTGACACTCAGTGGAATGACCCTGCTCTTATGAACCATTTTTGTCAGGGTCTGTCAGCTAGGCTTCAGGATACTCTGGTGCAGTTTGCTACTCCTGAGTTGTTGGAGGCCGCCATTACCCTTGCTATCCGGGTGGATAGCTGCCTCAGGGAGAGACATACACCTAATCTACCCCCTGTTGTTCTTTCTAGGGAGGAGGATACACTGGTGCAGATGGAAGAACCCATGCAGATGGGAGGAGCCTCCTCTCAAACTAGGTTGCCTGCGGTTCGCTGTGGGACAGGGGCATGTTTCTTCTGTGGTCTGACTGATCATTTCATTACAAAACAAAAAAAAAACATAATCAGGTTCCTCGTATCATGTTCTCATACACTTTATGCAGTATTAGCCCTCTGTGTCTGTACTGCTACATACTTAGGCAGTTAACTGGTTCATGAATCTTTACATGAACACCCGATCCTTACACTATGGCTGGTCCAAATAACTAAAGCAATTGTTACCATCCACCTCTCGTGTCTCCCCTTTTCCTCATAGATTGTAATCTTGCGAGCAGGGCCCTCACTCCTCTTGGTATCTATTTTGAACTGTGATTTCTGTTATGCTGTAATGTCTATTGTCTGTACAAGTCCCCTCTATAATTTGTAAAGCGCTGCGGAATATGTTGGCGCTATATAAATAAAATTATTATTATTTCATCAATGTCTGCCCATGTCGCACCAAAGTTTGTACTCCATCACAAAAGCCGCGTTCCCCTGGTCGTGTGCAGGGAGGAGACCAGGTTGGGTATATTTCTTCCACCTTTACATCTCAATTTACCATTACCGCTGAAGTGATTCGTGGAGAGACTGAGACGGTAGCGGTTCTAGTGGATAGTGGAGCTGGAGTCAATCTGGTGGGTTAAGGTGTCCTCACTGTTCGTCATTTCGGTGAGGTCCGGTGCTGAGGGTACAGAGGCCCCTCGTTGAAAGGGGGGTACTGTCACGATTCATGTTTGGATTCGTGGCAGCTTTCGTTCCGCTATAATTTAAATGTAATTTTTTTTCCTATCAGGCCAGCAAGGGTTAATGTCAGTCTCTTTGCTGGCAGCTGTTGTGTTGGTCAGCTGATGTGGGTGGTGTCCACTCCCACCATCCTTTAACCCCTTTCTGCCATATGACGTACTATCCCGTCGAGGTGGGGTGGGCCCATATGACCACCGACGGGATACTACGTCATACGCGATCGGCCGCGCTCCCGGGGGGAGCGCGGCCGGGTGTCAGCTGCCTATCGCAGCTGACATCCGGCACTATGTGCCAGGAGCGGTCACGGACCGCCCCCGGCACATTAACCCCTGGCACACCACGATCAAACATGATCGCGGTGTGCTGGCGGTATAGGGAAGCATCGCGCAGGGAGGTGGCTCCCTGCGGGCTTCCCTGAGACCACCCGCAGCAATGCGATGTGATCGCGTTGCTGCGAGGGTCTCCTTACCTCCCTCCCTGTAGCAGGCCCGGTTCCAAGATGGCCGCGGCATCCAGGTCCTGCAGGGAGGGAGGTGGCTTACCAAGTGCCTGCTCAGAGCAGGCGCTTGGTAAGCCTGCAGTGTTCTAACTCAGATCACTGATCTGACAGAGTGCTGTGCAATCTGTCAGATCAACGATCTGTAATGTCCCCCCCGGGACAAAGTAAAAAAGTAAAAAAAAATGTTTCCAAATGTGTAAAAAAAAAAAAAAATCCTAAATAATGAAAAAAAAAAAAATATTCCCATAAATACATTTCTTTATCTAAATAAAAAAACAAACAATAAAAGTACACATATTTAGTAACGCCACGTCCGTAACGACCCAACCTATAAAACTATCCCACTAGTTAACCCCTTCAGTAAACACCGTAAGGAAAAGAAAAAAAAAAAACGAAGCAAAAAACGCTTTATTATCATACCGCCAAACAAAAAGTGGAATAACACGCGATCAAAAAGACAGATATAAATAACAATGGTACCGCTGAAAACGTCATCTTGTCTCGCAAAAAACGAGCTGCCATACAGCATCATCAGCAAAAAAAAATAAAAAAGTTATAGTCCTCAGAATAAAGCGATGCAAAAATAATTATTTTTTCTATAAAATAGTTTTTATCGTATAAAAGTGCCAAAACATAAAAAATGATATAAATGAGGTATCGCTGTAATCGTACTGACCCGAAGAATAAAACTGCTTCATCAATTTTACCAAACGCGGAACGTTATAAACGCCTTCCCCAAAAGAAATTCATGAATAGCTGGTTTTTGGTCATTCTGCCTCACAAAAATCGGAATAAAAAGCGATCAAAAAACGTCATGTGCCCGAAAATGTTACCAATAAAAACGTAAACTCATCCCGCAAAAAACAAGACCTCACATGACTCTGTGGACCAAAATATGGAAAAATTATAGCTCTCAAAATGTGGTAACGCAAAAAATATTTTTTGCAATAAAAAGCGTCTTTCAGTGTGTGACGGCTGCCAATCATAAAAATCCGCTAAAAAACTCACTATAAAAGTAAATCAAACCCCCCTTCATCACCCCCTTAGTTAGGGAAAAATTAAAAAAATGTATTTATTTCCATTTTCCCGTTAGGGTTAGGGCTAGGGTTAGGGCTAGGGTTGGGGCTAGGGTTAAGGCTACAGTTAGGGTTACCGTTGGGGCTAAAGTTACAGTTAGGGTTTAGATTACATTTACGGTTGGGAATAGGGTTGGGATTAGGGTTAGGGGTGTGTCAGGTTTAGAGGTGTGGTTAGGGTTACTGTTGGGATTAGGGTTAGGGGTGTGTTTGGATTAGGGTTTCAGTTATAATTGGGGGGTTTCCACTGTTTAGGCACATCAGGGGCTCTCCAAACGCGACATGGCGTCCGATCTCAATTCCAGCCAATTCTGCGTTGAAAAAGTAAAACAGTGCTCTTTCCCTTCCGAGCTCTCCCGTATGCCCAAACACGGGTTTACCCCAACATATGGGGTATCAGCGTACTCAGGACAAATAGGACAACAACTTTTGGGTCTAATTTCTCCTGTTACCCTTGGGAAAATACAAAACTGGGGGCTAAAAAATAATTTTTGTGGGAAAAAAAAGATTTTTTATTTTCAAGGCTCTGCGTTATAAACTGTAGTGAAACACTTGGGGGCTCAAAGTTCTCACCACACATCTAGATAAGTTCCTTAGGGGGTCTACTTTCCAAAATGGTGTCACTTGTGGGGGGTTTCTACTGTTTAGGTACATTAGGGGCTCTGCAAACGCAATGTGACACCTGCAGACCATTCCATCTAAGTCTGCATTCCAAATGGCGCTCCTTCCCTTCCGAGCCCTCCCATGCGCCCAAACAGTGGTTCCCCCCCACATATGTGGTATCAGCGCACTCAGGACAAATTGGACAACAAATTTAGGGGTCCAATTTCTCCTGTTACCCTCGGGAAAATACAAAACTGGGGGCTAAAAAATAATTTTTGTGGGAAAAAAATTTTGTTTTATTTTTACGGCTCTGAATTATAAACTTCTGTGAAGCCCTTGGTGGGTCAAAGCGCTCACCACACATCTAGATAAGTTCCTTAGGGGGTCTACTTTCCAAAATGGTGTCACTTGTGGGGGGTTTCAATGTTTAGGCACATCAGTGACGCTCCAAATGCAACATGGCGTCCCATCTCAATTCCTGTCAATTCTGCATTAAAAAGTCAAACGGCGCTCCTTCCCTTCCGAGCTCTCCCATGCGCCCAAACAGTGGTTTACCCCCACATATGGGGTATCAGCGTACTCAGGACAAATTGTACAACAACTTTTGGGGTCCAATTTCTTCTCTTACCCTTGGGAAAATAAAAAATTGGTGGCAAAAAAATCATTTTTGTGAAAAAATATGATTGTTTATTTTTACGGCTCTGCATTATAAACTTCTGTGAAGCACTTGGTGGGTCAAAGTGCTCACCACACATCTAGATAAGTTCCTTAGGGGGTCTACTTTCCAAAATGGTGTCACTTGTGGGAGGTTTCAATGTTTAGGCACATCAGGGGCTCTCCAAACGCAACATGGTGTCCCATCTCGATTCCAGTCAATTTTGCATTGAAAAGTCAAATGGCGCTCCTTCGCTTCCGAGCTCTGTCATGCGCCCAAACAGTGGTTTACCTCCACATATGGGGTATCGGTGTACTCAGGACAAATTGTACAACAACTTTTGGGGTCCATTTTCTCCTGATACCCTTGGTAAAATAAAACAAATTGGAGCTGAAGTAAATTTTTTTGTGAAAAAAAGTTAAATGTCCATTATAATTTAAACATTCCAAAAATTCCTGTGAAGCACCAGAAAGGTTAATAAACTTCTTGAATATGGTTTTGAGCACCTTGAGGGGTGCAGTTTTTAGAATGGTGTCACACTTGGGTATTTTCTATCATATAGACCCCTCAAAATGATTTCAAACGAGATGTGGTCCCTAAAAAAAATGGTGTTGTAAAAATGAGAAATTGCTGGTCAACTTTTAACCCTTATAACTCCCTAACAAAAAAAAATTTTGGTTCCAAAATTGTGCTGATGTAAAGTAGACATGTGGTAAATGTTACTTATTAAGTATTTTGTGTGACATATCTCTGTGATTTAATTGCATAAAAATTCAAAGTTGGAAAATTGCAAAATTTTCGCCAAATTTCCATTTTTTTCACAAATAAACGCAGGTAATATCAAAGAAATTTTACCACTATCATGAAGTACAATATGTCACGAGAAAACAATGTCAGAATCACTGGGATCCGTTGAAGCGTTCCAGAGTTATAACCTCATAAAGGGATAGTGGTCAGAATTGTAAAAATTGGCCTGGTCATTAACGTGCAAGCCACCCTTGGGGGTAAAGGGGTTAAATAGTCACCTGATGCATCATCTGACTGTTGGTAATAGTTTTCTTTGTAGACCAGCCTTGGAGTTGCAGCTGGTGTCAGCCTTGAATCTGCTTCTTCTGTGGAGTTTGGGGTCCTGTTTCCATATCCTCTGCAGTGTGGAGCTTTTCTGCGGAGCCTAGAGCTAAGTTTTGTGTATTTACCTTGTCTGTCTCATGCTTGTCACTATCCCCTGTGTTTGTACCAGAGAAATAAAAAAGTGCATAAAAACAACAGGCAGACCACCACATAACTATACATTTTGTAACATTAATATAAATTAACATATCCATACATATAAAAAAATCAATTAAAAACACCATATCTCACCACCTTATGAAAGTTTAGTCTTTTAGCCATCAATTTGGGTTTCTATTGTCAATAAAGTTTGAAACATATATATTTGTTATTACAGTTTTACTGGTATGCCTATTTGCATCCTCTTCTTCAAATTTTTGCTTCATGGCAGCCATTTTTTCAGTTGCTGCGAATTTAAGAGAAAATTCTGAATAATTAAGAACAGCATAATAATAATAATAATTAAAAAATATCACATAACAGCATTTTGTTAGGATATGCTATTGGTTCATGACCAGTAAAGATCTTCTCTCTGTGATCGCCACAATCCCTACAGTCGTATTCTTCAGACGTTTCTGCGCACAGTACAGGTCATTTTTTCCAACCGTTCAGGAAATTGCAGCAGAACAATGGTGAATCTCTGGCACAGCAGTTGGAGAGTTCTGCCTAACAGCTGTTGGACTCCTGATAGAAATATCCTAGGGGTGGACAATCACTTCTGATGGGAAAAAGCCATTTACAAAGTTTATCTCACCATTAGTGATGAGCGAGTGTACTCGTTGCTTGGGTTTTCCTGAGCACGCTCGGGTGGTCTCCGTGTATTTCTTAGTGTTCGGAGATTTAGTTTTCATTGCATGGCAGCTGAATGATTTACAGCTACTACCGAGGCTGAGTACTTGTGGGGGTTGCCTGGTTGCTAGGGAATCCCCACATGTAATCAAGCAGGCTAATAGCTGTAAATCATTCAGCTGCCGGGATGAAAACTAAATCTCCGAGCAGTCATAAATACTCGGAGGTCACCCGAGCGTGCTCAGGAAAACCCGAGCAACGAGTACACTCGCTCATCACTACTCACCATGTCTCATTTTGGAGACATTGCTGATGTTGCTCTTTGAATAAACTCCAGTTTAAACTGAGATTTTACCATTTTGCTGCAAGCTACAATATATTATCTGAGGCCTGACTATCACACTGGCAGATTTAACATTTTACTGGCTTGTTTAATTTACTTTACTGTCGTGAATACCAGTCATATCATTAACATTCATTGGGCACATTATGTTCCTGTGATCTTTGAGCGCCAGAAGTTACTTATGAAACGTTTAACAAAGCCCCATATCTGCACGAGTGGTTCTCTTCCTAAACTCAAAGTTTCATTTTCTTTGATATTGACCTCAAGCATGAAAAAAATGCAGCTTCAGCTTTCTAAACACAGATGTGCTCCATATGTGAATTCATAGAAGCCCCTGGGAAAAAAAAAGAGTAACTTGCCTTTCTGCCATCTATCCAATCACATCAAGCTTATGAAAATCAATAGACCTTCCCAGTAGAGAAATTCTCACTCTCAGATTCCTGACTTTGTGTTCCATTAAGGTGACATCAATTTTCAGTTACAAGGCGTTATCTAATTAGTCATCTCGTGCAACGTTCATAAAAATAGCTTTTCATGCAGCTGGAAATACTGTGTGGGAGGCAATTTATAGAACATTTTGACACTGTTTGTATTGTAGACACTATAAATAATATGTTGCACAACTGTTGGAGCAGCACAACATTCTTCCTGCTAACCAACGGTATAAACATTATTTCCCATAGTGAAACATTTGCATCACTGGGATTCTATAATATCCAAATTGCGTCTTCAGAGAAAACGAGGACTTGAACTCTATAGCCCACCTATTGGAAGTAGCGATCCTACAAGTCACAATCAACCCTTTAACGAGTCATGCAATATGGCTTAGGATAAAAGCCAAATCAGTATCTTTATTCGCAGACACGGTGTTTCGGGTTGTTGGCCCTCGTCAGTGCAAAGAATGAGAACTGATTAGGCTAGGTGAGAGGCTCTGGACTGGTCTAAGGGGTAAGGTTTCTACCTTGTGGAGAGTGGGATTCTATAAGGAAGTTATGATTAAAGACAACACGTTATATATAGTAGATAACACAAGATCCACTATTCACAATCGGTGATCGTGATGGTCACAGATCAACTTCCTTCCTTCCTTTCTTCCTTCCTTCCTTCCTCTCTCCCTCCCTCCCTCCCTCCCTCCCTCCCTTCCTTTCTTCCTTCCTTCCGTAAAAAGGAATAGTGCATATAAATAACATAGGACACTTAGTAAAACACTTTGTTTAGTATTTAAAAAAGTGTAAGAGCCATTTTCCTTTTTGTAATTTTTAAAATGTAAAAGATTACTTTTTTTGTCTAAAATACAAAGGAAATGTGCCATCTTTAACTTTAGGCCTTTCAGAGATCATTTCATCTACAACTTGCTTTGCATTTTGTTAATTGTTAAAAATATACTATTGACACTGCTATTTTTTAAAGAATTCTATTTTGAGCATTTATTCCACACCTGCCAAAAACTGAAATTTCAACACCAAGAAAGAAAAGTCATTGAATTATAGAAAATCAGAGGATAGATAGTCATGATAATAATATGCAAGTGATGAAAAAACATTTTTTTTAAATCTTCCAAACATTTTGATTTAGTCAGTATCAAGTATGAGCGCCAAGCACAAAAAAGCACTAGCACGTCTCGGCATGCTATCAATGAGGAATTGAGGAATATTACTGCCATGCTGAATGCTCTTGGGCCACAAATCGTGAAGATCCTCTGCTGGCAGCTCCCTTTGTAATTGCTGGCCAATGACATTTCATATATACTTGATGAGAAACAAATCTGGATACACTGCAGGCTATGGTAGCTAGAGATGGGCAGACTCATTGTTGTTTGGGTCTGGTGTGTTCTACGGAACAGTTAAAAAAGTTTTGGTTCAGGTACCAAAACAGAAACCCGGACCGACTCACTTGGATGGGGGCCCAAACATCCAGTGATTGCCATGCTGTCATGTGCATGACAGCGTGGCAAATATCGCTTCTGATAGGTGGTAAAATCATTACAACTGATCAGAGAGCTGAGGTTCCCACACTATCAAATGACAGCGTGAGCCCACAGCTGATATTGGAGGTATAATGGTTACTCCGGTCACTGGTGTCGGCTGATGGGACTACTGCTCCCATCAGCTGATGCTTACTGCTGCTCATAGCTGTGAGGACAGGAACAGCTGATGGGAGTAGTCATCAGCCGGCTCCTGTGCTGTAAATTAATAATAAGAAAAAGATGGTATGGGTTCACATCTTGGCACCATCCAGGTTGAAAACTAGTAATTCCCAGACATGGATTACGGTGTGGGACAGAACAACGGACAGGTAATGGATATTGTTGTTTTTTTATTTTTTTTACAGGAGACGAGGGCTTCAATGGAATAGGCATTAGGTGAGTATAACTGTTTGTTATTTGTAAATAAAAAAGGAAAATTGTATTTTGTTTTTATTTCAAATAAAATACTTTATTATGGATGTGTCTGTATTTACCATATAACTATGTGATTAGTAATGGATAGGTGTCTTCCAGACGCCTCTCCATTACTAATCCGTGGGCTTGATGTCACCGGACAATACAAAGGTGACATCGACCCCACAAATATGAACCCCATTTTCCACTGCTACAGGGCAAGTGGGAAGAGTCAGGCAAAGCACCAGAATTGGCGCATCTAATAAATGTGCTCTTTCTGGGTGGCTGCGGGCTGCTATTTTTAGGCTGAAGGGGCAATATCCATGGCTCAACAATAGGGGGACTCCACACCGTTTTTTTAAATTATTTATTTAAATAATTAAAAAAACAACATGGGCACCCCTTCATTCTCGATAACCAGCCTTGCTAACACTGACAACTGATGGTTGCAGCCCCGAACTGTGAGTTTTTATTTACGGCGAAGGTGCCGGTTGATGAATACTCCCATCAGCCGCTCCTGCTCTCACTGTTATTAGCTGCAGCAGGCATCTGCTGATGGAAGCAGTAGTCCCATTAGCTGACACCAGTGACTGGAGGTAAACTTTATATCTCCGATCACAGCTGCGCACTCACGCTGTCATATGACAGGGTGGGAGCCACAGTTGTGTGACCTGTGGTAATGATTTTAGCACTGATCAGAAGCAGTGTTTGCCGCACTGTCATGCACATGACAGCGTGACAAACACCCAATGTTCGGGGGGCCGAACCCGAACAGTAACATGGACTTCCTGGTAAACAGTATGAGTTTGGTACGGATACTCTTTGGGTTCACCCATCTCTAATGGTAGCCAATTTAGGCAACACATGCTGCACGTAGTAGTGCAAGCAACATGCCACCTGGTGTTGTCTTGTTGAAAAACTGCTTCTCGGAGGACGTTTTTGGCAAAATGGCCATACCTCTGGTTCCACAAACAAATCAATGTATTGCCGAGTTGAGCATCTGATTTGCAGCCCAATATCGTGCAATTGCTTTCTAATGGTTTGTGTAGACAGTATGTGACACTTTAGGCTTGGTATGAGATGTACAATTTCATTTGCAGTACAGAATGAATAAATTGTGAAACAAGTGGTACAGCCATTTCTCCATAGAGTCCCAGGATCCGTTTTTCAATACCATAATGCTAGATCACATGTTGCTCATGCTGCTTTGAGGAGTCTGCGGGGAGTAAACATGTAACATAGCCAGCAGCGTCTCCGGAGTTCTCTCAATGAGCACATCTGAGAGGTCATTGGTCGGAAACTGCAAGACGAACTGCCCATAGTAGCATAAGCACACTGCCAATTGGCACTGTTGTGTTGAAAAACGGCTCCTAACACACTTCGGAGAATTAGCTGCACCACTGGTTCCTTGACCAAATCAATAGATTGCCTAATTGTTACTGTAACTGCTATGAAGACTATAGGGTTTTCCAGCTACTGTATATTACGCCACCCACACCAAAAATTTGAGAGACGGATTCTTTTGACATTCCCTCATGATGGCCACTTCATGGCATTGTCAATGTAGTTTTTACAGAAGCAAAGTATGATGCAAAATGATCCAATCTGTACTTCAAATAAAATTGAACATCACATTTCAAGCCTAAGATGGCAAACAATGTCTATGCAAACTATCAGAAGGTGTTTGCACAACATTGAACTAGAAGCCAGAGCTCCAGGTACAGGCTTTTTATTGACCTCACACTACTGCTTTCAAAGGCTTTCATGGTGCAAAGCAAAATAGCATTGGAGGCTGCATTGGAGTTCTGTCCTCTTCAGCGATGAGTTTTGTCTTTTGTCTTGGATGCAATGATAGCTGGAGATTGATCTGGAGACTACGTGGGCAACTCCATGAGGGAACATAGAAGTGTCCCAGAAGCTATTTTTCAACACAACATCACCAAGTCTCGTGTTGCTCAACCTTCTGTGAGAAGTCTGCATTACACTATCATCTTTCCATCATGATCTGTAGCATTTCCAGACTTATCTTCCATCGTACACACCTTGGATGTTATTGGTCGGCACTCGGAAAGGGAGCTGTCAGCAGCACATCGTGATGATTTGCATGCTCAAGGGAATTCAGCACAGCAGAACATTTATCAGATACCTATTAATAACTTTATTGATAGCATGCTATAACATGCCAATGCATGTACTTCGGCACAAGGTGCTCATAACATTTAGCACATTTCTTCCAACATCTGTTTATCAGGAACCTGCCTATCGATCCTGTGATTTTCATAATTCCACAACTGTATATATATATATATACTGTATATGTATATATACTGTATATTTATATGATAAAAAAATACATAACAAATAAAAAAGGGCATTTAATATAAAATAAATAGTTAACTTCTGGATGTCACATTCCTTTTAAAGGGGAATTTACTATTTCAGCAATATTGCGATAAAACGGCATAGATATCACAGTCATGTTGCCATCTGGTTTAAAGAATCCTCTTGGATCCTTGCTCTTAGGTTATTTGTTTAAGTTCCCCACAGGCATTTCTTCTCACAGGGGTGGTCTGTCAAAAGTTTCCAGATTTTATTTTTTGAGGCCACCTAAAGTGAGCCTCATCTCTGTTGTCCTGTATATCCCCTCTTATTCCCTGCTATTGAAGGGATACATTGGAACAGATGTGCATCTTGCCTGCTGTTCACCCTCCTGCTGATAGCTCATTAATAAACACATTTCGCCGTGTCTTTTGGGGACATGTATAGGTAACATGGTGTGAGGATTAAAGCAAAGTCCTAACATAACGTTCCTAGACACCTTGGGACATTCCAGAAATGTTAAGCTACAACCAAGAGTCACTGAATAATACTTGACTGCACATTTTTACACATTTCTGCCATTAGTCTATTAGATGTGACTGAAAAAAATATATTGTATTAACTTACACTCATCTTTTCTTCTAAAATATTTAACCCCTTAAAAAGCAGAAAGTTTTTTTTTTGTGCATTATTTTTTTCCATCTTGTTTTTTTGTGCATTATTTTTTTTCCATCTTTTTCCAAGAACCATTAGGCCGGCGTCACACTTGCGAGTTTTACGAACGTAAGAGCGCAGAAACTACGTCCGTAAAACTCGCAAAACATACGGCACAGTTATTCTCTATGCCCCTGCTCCTTATTTCTTATTTTTAGGGACTCTATAGCGACAGGATCTGTTCCGCAGGACTGGCGCATAGCAAATGTGGTGCCAATATTCAAAAAGGGCTCTAAAAGTGAACCTGGAAATTATAGGCCAGTAAGTCTAACCTCTATTGTTGGTAAAATATTTGAAGGGTTTCTGAGGGATGTTATTCTGGATTATCTCAATGAGAATAACTGTTTAACTCCATATCAGCATGGGTTTATGAGAAATCGCTCCTGTCAAACCAATCTAATCAGTTTTTATGAAGAGGTAAGCTATAGGCTGGACCACGGTGAGTCATTGGACGTGGTATATCTCGATTTTTCCAAAGCGTTTGATACCGTGCCGCACAAGAGGTTGGTACACAAAATGAGAATGCTTGGTCTGGGGGAAAATGTGTGTAAATGGGTTAGTAACTGGCTTAGTGATAGAAAGCAGAGGGTGGTTATAAATGGTATAGTCTCTAACTGGGTCGCTGTGACCAGTGGGGTACCGCAGGGGTCGGTATTGGGACCTGTTCTCTTCAACATATTCATTAATGATCTGGTAGAAGGTTTACACAGTAAAATATCGATATTTGCAGATGATACAAAACTATGTAAAGCAGTTAATACAAGAGAAGATAGTATTCTGCTACAGATGGATCTGGATAAGTTGGAAACTTGGGCTGAAAGGTGGCAGATGAGGTTTAACAATGATAAATGTAAGGTTATACACATGGGAAGAAGGAATCAATGTCACCATTACACACTGAATGGGAAACCACTGGGTAAATCTGACAGGGAGAAGGACTTGGGGATCCTAGTTAATGATAAACTTACCTGGAGCAGCCAGTGCCAGGCAGCAGCTGCCAAGGCAAACAGGATCATGGGGTGCATTAAAAGAGGTCTGGATACACATGATGAGAGCATTATACTGCCTCTGTACAAATCCCTAGTTAGACTGCACATGGAGTACTGTGTCCAGTTTTGGGCACCGGTGCTCATGAAGGATATAATGGAACTAGAGAGAGTACAAAGGAGGGCAACAAAATTAATAAAGGGGATGGGAGAACTACAATACCCAGATAGATTAGCGAAATTAGGATTATTTAGTCTAGAAAAAAGACGACTGAGGGGCGATCTAATAACCATGTATAAGTATATAAGGGGACAATACAAATATCTCGCTGAGGATCTGTTTATACCAAGGAAGGTGACGGGCACAAGGGGGCATTCTTTGCGTCTGGAGGAGAGAAGGTTTTTCCACCAACATAGAAGAGGATTCTTTACTGTTAGGGCAGTGAGAATCTGGAATTGCTTGCCTGAGGAGGTGGTGATGGCGAACTTAGTCGAGGGGTTCAAGAGAGGCCTGGATGTCTTCCTGGAGCAGAACAATATTGTATCATACAATTATTAGGTTCTGTAGAAGGACGTAGATCTGGGGATTTATTATGATGGAATATAGGCTGAACTGGATGGACAAATGTCTTTTTTCGGCCTTACTAACTATGTTACTATGTTACTATGTAAACCCGACATGATATGAGACCTGGTTTACATACAGTAAACCATCTCCTATCCCCATTTTTTTTGCATATTCCACACTACTAATGTTAGTAGTGTGTCTGTGCAAAATTTGGCTGTTCTAGCTAGTAAATTAAAGGGTTAAATGGCGGAAAAAATTGGCGTGGGCTCCCGCACAATTTTCTCCGCCAGAGTAGTAAAGCCAGTGACTGAGGGCAGATATTAATAGCCTGGAGAGGGTCCATGGTTATTGCCCCCCCCCCCTTCCTGACTAAAAACACCTGCCCCCAGCCACCCCAGAAAAGGCACATCTGGCACTTGGCCACTCTCTTCCCATTCCCATGTAGCGGTGGGATATGGGGTAATGAAGGGTTAATGCCACCTTGCTATTGTAAAGTGACATTAAGCCAGATTAATAATGGAGAGGCGTCAATTATGACACCTATCCATTATTAATCCAAAACTAGTAAAGGGTTAAAAAAAACCACACACATTATTAAAAATTAATTTAATGAAAAAATCACAAAGGTTGTTGTATTAATTTATTCTACTCTCTAATGCAGCTGCTCATGTCTGCAAAACCCCGGAGAATGTAGGTAAAGTAGGTCATTGACCTATATTTACCTGCATTTGCGGTGAGGCGCCCTCTGCTGGCTGTTCCTAGATCGTGGGAACTTTCCTAGAAAGCTCCCTGGCTCGAGTTCATATGAGGACAACCAGCAGAGGGCGCCCTCTTATGATCTCGAGCCTGGGAGTAAGGTGGAATAGTGAAGTTGTGAAGAAATCAAAATTCCGCTATTGTTTTTTAGGTTTTGTTTTTATGGTGTTTCTTGTGCAGTAAAAATGACCTGGCATCTTAATTTTCCAGGTTCCTTGCGTGACGTCACGGTCATGATGAAGGAATACGTCCCATTCCGAAACTAGTAGGAAATTGGTCCACCGTGCTATCTGTAGCAAGTCACGTGAGCAATCACATGACCGTGACGTCACGCAAGGTCCTGCAGAGGCAGAGAACCGAGAGCTGTACAACAGCGCACAACAGCGCTTAGTCGCTACTAGCAGTGAGCGAGCATAGGGCTGTTTGCCGCCGGCCGGGGCACTGCCTGGAGCCCGCTCACGTGAAAGCAAAAGAGGAAAAAAAACTCCACCGAAGCCGCATTTTTCCACATTTGGACTTTTACAAAGACCGACTAAAGGGAACTGTGGATATTATCGACTATACCGCACAAGGTAAAAAATCAATTTATTATCTCGCTCAGAATTTCCTTATGGTAATGTTGTGCTCCACGGTGGAGCTATTTTAAAACACAGCACAAACTTATTATTTTTAATAGTTTTTTATTGTCATATAAAAGGTGCAAATATTTATTGTTTTTTGGAGGTATTTAGTGGTCACAAAACTGGAGAACCCAGCGCGGATTGTTTTTATATATATACCCACTTATAAAATGTGTTCAAAGTGCTGCCCATTGTGTTGGGTTGTCAATACAACCCTCTTCTCCAGATAGCAACACCGCAGAAGAAATGCTAGCACAGGCTTCCAGTATCCATTGTTTCAGATGCTGCACATCTCGCATCTTCACAGTATAGACAATTGCCTTCAGATGACCCCAAAGATAAAAGTCTAAGGTCGTCAGATCAGGAGACCTTGGTGGCCATTCAACTGGCCCACAACTACCATCATGATGATGTGTTGCCCTCTATGCACTGAAGATGGCACGTTCCCTGAGTTTTTCCAGCAAGATGGTGCACCACCACATTATGGGTGTCAGGTCAGAGCATTCCTACATGGGCAGTTTCCTGGAAAGTGGATTAGTCGTCATGGGCCAGTTGAATATACACTTCTCAAAAAAATAAAGGGAACACTTAAACAACAGAATATAACTCCACGTAAATAAACTTCTGTGAAATCAAACTGTCCACTTAGGAAGCAACACTGTTTGACAATCAATTTAACATGCTGTTGTGCAAATGGAATAAACAACAGATGGAAATTATTGGCAATTATCAAGACACAATCAAAAAAGGAGTGGTTCTGCAGGTGGGGACCACAGACCACCACTCAGTACCAATGCTTTATTGCTGATGTTTTGGCCACTTTTGAATGTTGGTTGTGCTTTCACACTTGTGGTAGCATTAGACGGACTCTACAACCCACACAAGTGGCTCAGGTAGTACAGCTCATCCTAGATGGCACAGCAATGTGAGCTTTGGCAGGAAGGTTTGCTGTGTCTGTCAGCGTAGTGTCCAGAGGCTGGAGGCGCTTCCAGGAGACAGGCCAGTACACCAAGAGACGTGGAGGGGGCCGTAGGAGGGCAACAACTGAGCAGCAGGACCGCTACCTCAGCCTTTGTGCAAGGGGGAACAGGAGGAGCACTGACAGAACCCTGCAAAATGACCTCCAGCAGGCCACAGATGAGCCTGTGTCTGCACAAATGGTTAGAAACCGAATCCATGAGGATGGTCTGAGTGCCCGACGTCCACAGATGGGGGTTGTGCTCACAGCCCAACACCATGCAGGATGCTTTGCATTTGCCACAGAGCACCAGGATTGGCAAATTCGCCACTGGTGCCCTGTGCTCTTCACAAATGAAAGCAGGTTCACACTGAGCACATATGACAGACGTGACAGAGTCTGGAGATGCCGTGGAGAGCGATCTGCGGCCTGCAACATCCTTCAGCATGACCGGTTTGGCAGTGGGTCAGTAATGGTGTGGGGTGGCATTTCTTTGCAGGGCCGCACAGCCCTCCATGTGCTTGCTAGAGGTAGCCTGACTGTCATTAGGTACTGAGATGAGATCCTCAGACCCCTTGTGAGACGATATGCTGGTGTGGTTGGCCCTGGGTTCCCTCTAATGCAGGACAATGCCAGACCTCATGTGGCTGTAGTGTGTCAGCAGTTCCTGCAAGATGAAGGCATAGAAGCTATTGACTGGCCCGCTTGTTCCCCAGACCTGAATCAGATTGAACACATCTGGGACATCGTGTCTCGCACCATCCACCAATGTCACGTTGCACCACAGACTGTCCAGGAGTTGGCGGATGCTTTAGTCCAGGTCTGGGAGGAGATCCCTCAGAAGACCATCCACCACCTCATCAGGAGCATGCCAAGGCATTGTAGGGAGATCGTACAGGCACATGGAGGCCACACACACTACTGAGCATCATTTCCTTGTCTTGAGACATTTCCACTGAAGTTGGATCATCCTGTAATTTCATTTTCCACTTTGATTTTGAGCATCGTTCCAACTCCAGACCTCCGTGGGATATTAGTTGTGATTTACGTTGATCATTTTTAGGTTTTATTGTTCTCACATTCCACTATGTAATGAATAAAGATTTACAACTGGAATATTTCATTCAGTGATATCTAGGATGTGGGATTTTAGTGTTCCCTTTATTTTTTGGAGCAGTGTATATGGGAGTCTGACTGCTTGGATCCAATCTTCAAAATGTGAAACTTTTATCCCCATTAGACTGAAGTGGCGTGTGCGACTTGACCACTGATCTATTTATTCCCTCATTGGCTGCAAGCGCTGCAATTTTTTTTTCTGGAAGCCCCAAAAACAATGAATGCAGACATCCCACCTATCACTCCATTTTAAAATGGAGATGTGTCCTGTCAGGGACAAAACTTCCTCATACTTCCGATCGATGCAGTTTCTAATGGTCGGACCTAAACGATTACCTATCCTGCAGAGCTCATGGATTGGAGTGTTTTAACCAAAGAACACGTTTAATATAAACCACCATAATTGTACATCACAGGTACCGTATGGTGGCGCACAGTAGATGTGCAGGAGCCGCCTGTGTTTTACAGTCGATGCTCCACTATAACAGGGATAAGGCTAACAGGTGTTTGCATATAGCCATAGGGTGGACCCCTAGGGTCAATTCCCCCTGTGGGCCCCAGTCTATCCCGGCCAGTAGATTTCTACTAGATATTCTAAGAAAAGAAGGGCTAAAGTGTGAAGGGCTAAAGAGAGGCAGAGAAACACAGAGATGGTGGAGGTTTCTATCTTATCCCAGTGCTGGATCATTATTGTAATGCAAATCACAATTATGTTGAAGCTAATTTTTGTATTTGTATATATTGGTCGTTATATATCATCAGTATATGTAAGCCTTTAGAACCTATGTAGAGAAAAAATATAATGAAATGATTTTCATCTCTTTTTTTGTGTTAGACACTTTTTTGCTGCTGACAATACACACAAGTGTGAAAGAAGCATAACGTGAATTGGTCCTAAGGAAATTCTGCTTAAAAGCAATATATTATAATGACTGGTCCACCAGGCTAATTATACCAAATGGCCCCAAATATTGGGTAGTGGTGTATGTGTCTGTATCAGCACTGCTTCTATCCCTGTAACTTGAAGACTTCTGCGTTCTACTGAGATGTTGTCCTGTTTGTGGGGGAACACCAGTTGGAGGGACTCAAGCCCATTTTGTGGAAGCCAAAGACTATCCACATACTCATTAGAACCAAGAACGAAGAGGAGTTCATTCTAAGACTCCATGATGACACACTTAAAACCATTTGGATTAATATGTCGTCGAACAGGTTGCAACGCGCCCAATGACGTGTTGTGAATGGCAATATGAGGCAGGCTGCCAGTCCGGTCATTGTGCACACCCGGAACCTGTGCAAAACCCAGTACTGCCCAAGGTGCTCCTTTGTGGAGTAAATATCTCTGCACATCTTTAGGGAATGCCGCTTTACACAGCACCTGTTGCTTGCCCTGGAGGACAACCTGAGGAACACCATCAGAGCCATCCAGTAGGCTTGGTGCCTTATAAACTGATTTATGGACTTTATTTGGGTCACCAGAAACCAGTTCATTTTGCGGAGGGAGAGCATGATCATCCAGGACTGCCCCGGCAGAGCCACAACCTGCTTACAGACTATTCCAGGTTGCATCGTCTGGATGACAAGAACCAGGATTAAACCTTTCTACTTCCCCCTCTCCCCTCAATGTGTGCTGCTTGTCAATAAAGCTGTGGGCCTATGATTTCCCCCATCCCTATACCTTCCTTCTCATTTCCCTTTTCCTTGTTGCGACTTGATGTTGGGCTGGACTTTTTGCAGTATCAGCTTTAATTTTTATTGGTGTCATTTTGGAGTCATTTACAATTTGAGAAATAGAAAAAATTGTGTAGTTTTTTTTATTACACATATTTTGGATACAAATAATATATTTAAAACATATTTTTGTGGCATAGGGAATGAATGATAAATGCCAGCAATATATATTTGGGTGTACATTTCTATGGTGTTCACTACATTGAATAAATTAAATGTTATTTATATTGTCAGGTCAACATGATTATGATGATACTAAATATATAAGGTTTTTATCCCATTTTACTATATTTACCCAATAAAAAACTTTTTTTATTTAGGCATATTCTAAAAGCAACAACTCAAATAGTTTTGAAAAATCGCACGTTTTCTGGAGTTGCGCAACAATTTTGAAACTTTTGGCGTTTCACACCCCACTTTGGATCAGCTTAAAAATGGGAGGAGCTGAGGTGGGATGGGCATGACCAGACCCCCTGAAATTCATCAAACCTGCTGCCGTTTTCTACGCCAGTAATGGTACTCCAGTCCCTTTCTGGCCCAGGACACGGACATGCATGTTGCTTACTAGAAGCACCAAATTTATTAAGCTGCATACACCTCTAAATAAAACAGGTGCCATGTATTCCGTCAAGACTGTTGTAGCTTGTTTTTTGGTGGGATAAGCTCTAGCTATTATTAGTACTGTTTTGGTATGCAGGCAGTTTTTTTAACACTTTTTAATTTATTTTTTTATGGTGTGGTGTCCAAAAAAATCAGAAATTCATGCATTGTTTTCATAACAAAGTATGATCTTTTTAAAGTTCGAGTCATTATGAATACGGCAATACAACTTAAGTATTTTTTTCATTTCAAATACAAGGAAAATACAGTAATAATTGTTTTGTTTACTTCAATTTTTATTTCGGCTTCCTTACATGGCATACCCATTGGCCATTGTTAGGACTTCTGCTGATATAACAACCCATTGGTTCCCCATAATTTCTGACTTATAGCTTGAGCCTGCACAATCACCACATTGTTCTTGTAAGTTGGTTTACAAGAGCATCTTCTCAACAGGGCCAGATGTCGGGAAAGTGTTAAACAACCCTAGCTGACATTATAACTCTGAAACCAGAAAAGAGACACTTTTTTTTTATCAAAACGTCATTACACTAAAATGTAATTGTGGTGAAATATGTGTATATATACATCTGTTCTGTCCCCACATTAGGCGAATGGAGGTGTCGTTGACTAATAAGAGTTGTGAGAGAAAGAGTCGTACCTTCGGATTTCTTCGATGTGAGGCAGACAGGACCAATGCTGCTCAGCGTCCGGAGAGATGATGCACACCAGGGATTGTGCAATCCAGACTTGTTTATTTTGTAAATTTGGACATACAGAGTATAACTGGTAATACAGTACTTTCTCCAGAAATGCAGGTGTAGACAAGGTACAGTAAAAAGTAGCACCAAAAGTATGACTGCAAGTGTGAGCAACAAAAGAGAGTGGTCGAAAGACTGATGCCTTCCTAAGCCGGTTAAAGAGAGTCCTCTCACAACAGAAAGTAAACTGAAAATGAAAATGGCTGCCAGAAGGAGAGAAGACTTGATCCCTGAACCGGAAGTAAAGACATGCCCACAAGAATAAATGAATAACAAGAGTAAAATATAACAACATACATGGAACAGCACAATATCTATCTATCTATCTATCTATCTATCTATCTATATGTGTGTAGGGACATATGTCTAGGGTTATATGTGTGACCAGTGATAATGTAACATCTGTCCTGAAGGCAAGTCGCACCTAGGCGTTAATAGGTACTTCCTTGGGACTAGTAGAAATTCTGTCTCCAGATCTCACCAGGAGGTCTAGCTAGAGCCAAGAAGAAGGTAACATTTGGCACCTCTGAGGTCTTGGAGGGGAGATGCTAAATTGCGGCCTGAGGTGATCTATTCCTGAGAACCTTTTCACAAGAGAAAATAATATATTCATTAGTAGAGCGGCCGTGCCCAATCAAACAGACCGCAATTATGATATTAACCTGGGGAGGCCGGTCTAGAAACCTGACCTCAGACCAAAGTTATAAATTTAGGCTGCAGACAGAGAATTGTGTTCACATGTGAGGGCAGCCTGAGAAGCTGATATGTTCCACCAACTCCATTCACCCCCCCCCCCCCCTCAGGGAGCAGAAAGCAACTACCAGTTAGATAATTTCTGTAAGTGTTCTCCTGTTTATTTTGATACTGTTTTGCATAAGTTGTATGTCTTTTTATTATCATATTTTATACCTTTTTCTTATTGTAAGCATTGAACTTTTTGTTATTAAAGTATAAAACTTTGACAAGTTGAATCTTGAATGTTCTAAAAGAATCCATAGCCTAAAGGTGTGTGAGCCTTATGAGTGATAGACATATTATTATTATTATTAGTCCAGGACTCATCGCCCGTGTATTCGATGAGTGGTGGCAGCGCATATGAGCGGGTGTGTGGCCTGGGTTGGTGTGGGATTTATGCTCCCATTACCTCATAGGACAGAGGTTGAATGCTGGACTGAGAGTGGGGAGATAGATTAACCCTTGCAGGCACAACCCAAGTCACGTGTGAGAGCAGGCACGTGACGAATAAGTGACACCACGGAGAAGGGATCCGTGACAATTGGTGGCAAGCGGTGGGATAGAATTATTTCTATTAGAGCATTAGTGCATGGTTTAAGCAATTATTCCCTGTACTAAAGAAATGGTATCCTTGCGAGGAGTGCACCAGTTCTTCAAGGTTCAACTCAGTGCTTACTTAGTTCAAGAAAAGCACATCCAGCCCATGAATGGCAGCGCTTCCCAGGACTCACATTCAAAGATGATATTTCATATTTTTTTATTTCATAATTATCCCAGTCTCAGAAACTTGATTTGGGGTGTGGACCAAGTTCAGGAAAACCTGAACTTGGTCCACACCCCAAATCAAGTTTCTGAGACTGGGATAAAAGTTATGAAATAAAAAAATATGAAATATCATCTTTGAATGTGAGTCCTGGGAAGCGCTGCCATTCATGGGCTGGATGTGCTTTTCTTGAACTACTCATCCTGTGTGAGCCTTACTCTGGCTCTCTCACTTGGATCCACCCGAGGCAAGCTGCAAGCCCTGTATATTGAAAAGTATCTCAGAGGGAATTTGGAGGATACACGATCTAAAGCCATTTTAGTCTTTTATCAGGTGAGTGCATAAAATTGTGCACCCTTTAAAGACTATAATATTGTGTTTACGCACTTAGGGCGCCGCGATTTGTCTGTTCTTCTCTCCCAAACAGGGTTTTTTGGTATATCAGTGCTTACTTAGACATACTTGTAAACAGTTTCCCCTCCACGGTTTTCTTTTCTATCTTTAATTTGGCAAAGGCTATTCATCGATATGACAGCCCAGTACAAGAAGCTGAGCAAAGAAGCTCTGACCGACCTCTATGAGCAGAGAGGAATAGAGACAGCCGACAGATCCAGGGAGCTGCTGATACGTGCCCTGGTCGAGCAGGACATAGAGCAAAGTGCTGGAACATCTGGGCAGGGAGAGAGCCCACATCAGAGAGACCCAGCAATGCCAGCTCTTGCACCGGAGATACCTAATGGAAATTGTTATGACCTGGTGGTTAGGAGCACCCGGAATGACCTGATAGTTAAACCTCATACAGGACGAGCTCTGGGATGTGGGAACTCTGCTGACCGCAAGCCCTAATCCTATCACACACACTAGAAATAGCCGTGGAGCGCTCCTGACCAGACCCTAGGCGCCTCGTCACAGCCTAAGAACTATCTAGCCCTAGAGAAGGAAAATAAAGCCTACCTTGCCTCAGAGAAATTCCCCAAAGGTAAAGGAAGCCCCCCACATATATTGACTGTGAGTAAAGATGAAAGTCACAAACTCAGAAATGAGACAGGTTCAGCAAAGGGAGGCCAGACTTACTAAATAGACAGAGGATAGGAAATGTAACTTTGTGATCAGCACAAAAACCTACTAAAGACCACGCAGAGTGTGCAAAAAAAGACCTCCGCACCGACTCACGGTGCGGCGGGGCCACTCTGCATCCCAGAGCTTCCAGCTAGCAAGACAAAATCATGAAAACCAGCTGGACAAGAAACAATGAGCAAAAATAATAATCAGGAACTTAGCTTCTGCAGGAGAAGACAGGACACCAGACAGATCCAGGAGCGAACTGAACCAATGCTAAAACATTGACAGCTGGCCTGGAGTAACGATCTGAGAGGAGTTAAATAGAGCAGCCAACCAAAAAACAAACCACGTCACCTGTGTAAGGAACCTCAGAAGCCGCAGCTTCACTCATAGCCACCAGAGGGAGCCCATAGACAGAACTCGCCGAAGTACCACTCACGACCACAGGAGGGAGCTCGACAACAGAATTCACAACAGTACCCCCCCCTTGAGGAGGGGTCACCGAACCCTCACCAGTAGGGTTGAGCGAAACGGGTCGTTCATTTTCAAAAGTCGCCGACTTTTGGCAAAGTCGGGTTTCATGAAACCCGATCCGACCCCTGTGCGGGGTCGGCCATGCGGTACGCGACTTTCGCGCCAAAGTCGCGTTTCAATGACGCGAAAAGCGCCATTTCTCAGCCAATGAAGGTAAACGCAGAGTGTGGGCAGCGTGATGACATAGGTCCTGGTCCCCACCATCTTAGAGAAGGGCATTGCAGTGATTGGCTTGCTGTCTGCGGCGTCACAGGGGCTATAAAGGGGCGTTCCCGCTGACCGCCATCTTACTGCTGCTGATCTGAGCTTAGGGAGAGGTTGCTGCCGCTTCGTCAGAAGCAGGGATAGCGTTAGGCAGGGTCCATTAACCACCAAACCGCTTGTGCTGTAGCGATTTCCACTGCCTAACACCACCTTCGGTGTGCAGGGACAGTGGAAGCTACATTTTTTTTTTTTCTCAGCGCTGTAGCTCATTGGGCTGCCCTACAAGGCTCCCTGATAGCTGCATTGCTGTGTGTACGCCGCTGTGCAAACCAACTGCTTTTTTCAAAGCACAAATCCTCTTGTTCCTTCCTTTCTGCACAGCTATCTTTTTTGTTTGTCCACCCTTTTTATTTAATTTGTGCATCAGTCCACTCCTTATTGCTGCCTGCCATACCTGGCTGAGATTACTGCAGGGAGATAGTAATTGTAGGACACTCCGTTTTTTTTTTGTTTTTTTTGTGGGAGATTAAGATTGGCATTTCTGCTAGAGTGCCATCCCTGTGTGTGCCATCTCTCAGTCAGTGGGCCATAGAAAGCCTATTTATTTTTTTGCTTGATTTGGGTTATAAAATCTACCTGAAAAAATCACTACATCAATCAGTGGGAGAAAAATATTGGCCTCAGGGCTTGTGTGCCACTCTTGACTCCTGTCTGTGCCTTCTCTCACTCAGTGGGCCATAGAAAGCCTATTTATTTTTTTGCTTGATTTGGGTTATAAAATCTACCTGAAAAAATCACTACATCAATCAGTGGGAGAAAAATATTGGCCTCAGGGCTTGTGTGCCACTCTTGACTCCTGTCTGTGCCATCTCTCACTCAGTGGGCCATAGAAAGCCTATTTATTTTTTTGCTTGATTTGGGTTATAAAATCTACCTGAAAAAATCACTACATCAATCAGTGGGAGAAAAATATTGGCCTCAGGGCTTGTGTGCCACTCTTGACTCCTGTGTGTGCCATCTCTCAGTCAGTGGGCCATAGAAAGCCTATTTATTTTTTTGCTTGATTTGGGTTCTAAAATCTACCTGAAAAAATCACTACATCAATCAGTGGGAGATAAATATTGGCCTCTGGGCTTGTGTGCCACTCCTGACTCCTGTGTGCGTCATCTCTCACTCAGTGGGCCATAGAAAGCCTTTTTTTGTTTTATTTGTTTTCTAAATTCTCCCTGAAAAAATCATTTTATTTTATTTGGTTTCTAAATTCTTCCTGAAAAAATCATTTTATTCTATTATTTTTTTTTCCTAAAGTCTCCCTGAAAAAAAAAAAAACAAAAAAACAGTGGGAGATTAATATTGCCCTTTCTGCTTGTGTGCCAGTCTTGACTCCTGGGTGTGCCATCTCTCTCTCTCTCCAATTGTGGGCCATAGAAAGCCTATTATTTTTTTAGGTTGATTTGGGTTCCAAAATCTACCTGAAAAAATCACTACATCAATCAGTGGGAGATAAATATTGGCCTCTGGGCTTGTGTGCCACTCCTGACTCCTGTGTGCGTCATCTCTCACTCAGTGGGCCATAGAAAGCCTTTTTTTGTTTTATTTGTTTTCAAAATTCTCCCTGAAAAAATCATTTTATTTTATTTGGTTTCTAAATTCTTCCTGAAAAAATCATTTTATTCTATTATTTTTTTTCCTAAAGTCTCCCTGAAAAAAAAAAAAAAAAAAAAACAGTGGGAGATTAATATTGCCCTTTCTGCTTGTGTGCCAGTCTTGACTCCTGGGTGTGCCATCTCTCTCTCTCTCCAATTGTGGGCCATAGAAAGCCTATTATTTTTTTTAGCTTGATTTGGGTTCCAAAATCTACCTGAAAAAATCACTACATCAATCAGTGGGAGATAAATATTGGCCTCAGGGCTTGTGTGCCACTCTTGACTCCTGTCTGTGCCATCTCTCAGTCAGTGGGCCATAGAAAGCCTATTTTTTTTTTTTGCTTGATTTGGGTTATAAAATCTACCTGAAAAAATCACTACATCAATCAGTGGGAGAAAAATATTGGCCTCAGGGCTTGTGTGCCACTCTTGACTCCTGTCTGTGCCATCTCTCACTCAGTGGGCCATAGAAAGCCTATTTATTTTTTTGCTTGATTTGGGTTATAAAATCTACCTGAAAAAATCACTACATCAATCAGTGGGAGAAAAATATTGGCCTCAGGGCTTGTGTGCCACTCTTGACTCCTGTGTGTGCCATCTCTCAGTCAGTGGGCCATAGAAAGCCTATTTATTTTTTTGCTTGATTTGGATTCTAAAATCTACCTGAAAAAATCACTACATCAATCAGTGGGAGATAAATATTGGCCTCTGGGCTTGTGTGCCACTCCTGACTCCTGTGTGCGTCATCTCTCACTCAGTGGGCCATAGAAAGCCTTTTTTTGTTTTATTTGTTTTCTAAATTCTCCCTGAAAAAATCATTTTATTTTATTTGGTTTCTAAATTCTTCCTGAAAAAAATCATTTTATTCTATTATTTTTTTTCCTAAAGTCTCCCTGAAAAAAAACAAAACAAAAAAACAGTGGGAGATTAATATTGCCCTTTCTGCTTGTGTGCCAGTCTTGACTCCTGGGTGTGCCATCTCTCTCTCTCTCCAATTGTGGGCCATAGAAAGCCTATTATTTTTTTAGCTTGATTTGGGTTCCAAAATCTACCTGAAAAAATCACTACATCAATCAGTGGGAGATAAATATTGGCCTCTGGGCTTGTGTGCCACTCCTGACTCCTGTGTGCGTCATCTCTCACTCAGTGGGCCATAGAAAGCCTTTTTTTGTTTTATTTGTTTTCAAAATTCTCCCTGAAAAAATCATTTTATTTTATTTGGTTTCTAAATTCTTCCTGAAAAAATCATTTTATTCTATTATTTTTTTTTCCTAAAGTCTCCCTGAAAAAAAAAAAAAATCAAATCAGTGGGAGATTAATATTTACATTTGTGCTTCAGTGACAGTCCTGCGTGTGTGGCATCTCTCTCATTTGTTGCCACCAACAACAGAGTGTGTAACATTGTGCCTGATTTTCGTTGTGGTCTCACTCACCTGTAAAGGGGTAGCTAAATCATACTGAAGTTATAGCTCACCGTGTAATTTGTGTGACAGCAACAAATACCGTTAGTTTGTTTACGTTTTTAAAACAATGAGGAAGTCTGGTGGAAGAGGTCGTGGCCGGGGGCGTTCATTGTCAGCTGGTAATGAGGGTAGTGGTAGTGGTGGAGCATCAGCTGGTCGTGGGAAAAAAAATATTGCACCTAAGTCTGGAGCTGTGGAGCCAGGTTCGTCGTCTGGCTACACAAGGCCTCGAACGCTCCCTTTTCTGGGAGTAGGAAAACCGCTTTTAAAGCCGGAGCAGCAAGAGCAAGTTTTGGCTTATCTTGCTGACTCAGCCTCTAGCTCTTTTGCCTCCTCTCGTGAAACTGGTAAATGTCAAAGCAGCGCGTCGTTAGTGGATGTTCACGGTCAGGGACAAGTCGCTTCCTTGTCCTCTTCAGCAAAAACAACAACAGAGAAGAATGCAGCAGGCGACACAACGGGTTACTCCATGGAGCTCTTTACACATACCGTCCCTGGCTTAGAAAGTGAAGCAGTTAACAGTCCATGCCCATTACAAGTTGAATCTTACATGGAGTGCACTGATGCACAGCCACAGCCAGACTACTATGCTGGTCCTTTGACTCAGACCACAACATTGCCCTCGCAGGGTAATGATCAAGAATCAGACCCTGATGAGACTATGTTGCCCCATCACGAACGCTATACCACCGACCGACACGGTGACACAGACGAAGTTGCACACGAGCTACAAGAAGAGGTAATAGATGACCCAGTTCTTGACCCCGATTGGCAGCCATTGGGGGAACAGGGTGCAGGCGGCAGCAGTTCTGAATCGGAGGAGGAGGGGCCGCAGCAGGCATCAACATCGCAACAGGTTCCATCTGCCGGGCCCGTATCTTGCCCAAAACGCGTGGCAAAGCCAAAACCTGTTGGAGGACAGCGTGGCCATCCGGTTAAAGCTCAGTCTGCAATGCCTGAAAAGGTATCCGATGCTAGAAAGAGTGCAGTCTGGCATTTTTTTAAACAACATCCAATTGATCAGCGCAAAGTCATCTGTCAAAAATGTTCAACTACCTTAAGCAGAGGACAGAATCTGAAAAGTCTCAATACAAGTTGCATGCATAGACATTTAACCACCATGCATTTGCAAGCCTGGACTAACTACCAAATGTCCCTTAAGGTTGTAGCACCCTCAGCCAATGAAGCTAGTCAGCAACGCAACATCCCTTCCGGCAGTGTAGGGCCACCATTTTCCGCACCACCTGCAGTATCTGTGCAGGTTTCTTTGCCAGGCCAAAGCAGTCAGGGTCAGGGAATCACCAGTTTTGTAGTAGGAAACACTGCATCTAGGGCACCGGCGGCAACAATACCATCTCCCACCGTCTCTCAGTCTGCCATGTCCACCGGCACCCCCGCTAGTTCCACGATCTCCAGCTCTGCAGTCCAGCTCACCCTACATGAGACTATGGTTAGAAAATCCGCGTACACAGGGTTTGAACGCCCACATAGCTAGACTAATCTCGTTAGAGATGATGCCCTACCGGTTAGTTGAAAGCGAAGCTTTCAAAGCGCTGATGGACTACGCTGTACCACGCTACGAGCTACCCAGTCGACACTTCTTTTCCAGAAAAGCCATCCCAGCCCTCCTCCAGCATGTTAAAGAGCGCATCGTCCATGCACTCAGGCAATCTGTGAGCACAAAGGTGCACCTGACAACAGATGCATGGACCAGTAGGCATGGCCAGGGACGTTACGTGTCCATCACGGCACACTGGGTAAATGTGGTGGATGCAGGGTCCACAGGGGACAGCAAGTTTGGGACAGTTCTGCTTAGCCCACGGTCTAGGAAACAGTTGGCTGTAGCCGTTCGCACCCCCTCCTCCTCCTCTTCGTCCTCCTGCAGAAGCGAGAGCTCGTCCACAGACCGCAGTCCCACAACCACTCCATCCGCAGCTGCCACTGTTGCACACCAGGTCTCCCATTATGGGGCAGCTACTGGAAAACGTCAGCAGGCTGTATTGGCTATGAAGTGTTTGGGTGACAACAGACACACCGCGGAAGTTCTGTCCGAGTTCTTGCAGAAAGAAACGCAGTCGTGGCTGGGCACTGTAGATCTTGAGGCAGGCAAGGTAGTGAGTGATAACGGAAGGAATTTCATGGCTGCCATCTCCCTTTCCCAACTGAAACACATTCCTTGCCTGGCTCACACCTTAAACCTGGTGGTGCAGTGCTTCCTGAAAAGTTATCCGGGGTTATCCGACCTGCTCCTCAAAGTGCGTGGACTTTGCTCACATATCCGCCGTTTGCCCGTACACTCCACCCGTATGCAGACCTATCAGCGTTCTTTGAACCTTCCCCAGCATCGCCTAATCATAGACGTTGCAACAAGGTGGAACTCAACACTGCACATGCTTCAGAGACTGTGCGAACAGAGGCGGGCTGTTATGTTTTTGTGGGAGGATACACATACACGGGCAGGCAGTAGGATGGCAGACATGGAGTTGTCAGGTGTGCAGTGGTCGAAGATTCAAGACATGTGTCAAGTCCTTCAGTGTTTTGAGGAATGCACACGGCTGGTTAGTGCAGACAACGCCATAATAAGCATGAGCATCCCCCTAATGCGTCTGCTGATGCAAAGTTTGACGCACATAAAGGATCAGGCGTCTGCAGCTGAGGAAGAGGAAAGCCTTGATGACAGTCAGCCATTGTCTGGCCAGGGCAGTGTACAGAACGAGTTAGCGGGCGAAGAGGAGGAGGAGGACGAGGAGGATGATGGGGATGATTATATTTTTAATGAGGAAGCTTTTCCAGGGCCACTGGAAATTGGTGGCGCGGCAAGGCCGGGTTCTGGTTTTTGGAGGGACACAAGTGACGTGGATTTGCCTGAAACTGCCCCTCAACCAAGCACAACCGCAGATTTGAGAACTGGAACTTTGGCCCACATGGCGGATTATGCCTTACGTATCCTCAAAAGGGACACACGCATAACTAAAATGATGAACGATGACGATTACTGGTTGGCCTGCCTCCTTGATCCTCGCTATAAAGGCAAATTGCAAAATATAATGCCACATGAGAACTTGGAACTAATATTAGCAACCAAACAATCAACTCTTGTTGACCGTTTGCTTCTGGCATTCCCTGCACACAGCGCCCGTGATCGTTCTCACACGAGCTGCAGGGGCCAGCAGACCAGAGGAGTTAGAGGGGCAGAAATCAGAAGTGGCGTTGGACAGAGGGGTTTTCTGACCAGGTTGTGGAGTGATTTTGCTATGACCGCAGACAGGACAGGTACTGCAGCATCAATTCAAAGTGACAGGAGACAACATTTGTCCAGTATGGTTACAAACTATTTTTCATCCCTTATCGATGTTCTCCCTCAACCGTCATTCCCATTTGATTACTGGGCATCAAAATTAGACACCTGGCCAGAATTGGCAGAATATGCATTGCAGGAGCTTGCTTGCCCGGCAGCTAGTGTCCTATCAGAAGGAGTATTCAGTGCTGCAGGTTCAATACTAACAGAAAAAAGGACTCGTCTGGCTACCCAAAATGTAGATGATCTAACCTTCATTAAAATGAACCACAACTGGATTTCGAAATCTTTTGCCCCACCTTGCCCGGCCGACACCTAGCTTTCCTATGAAAAGGTCTTGCCTGTGGACTATTCTGAATGCCTTTTCCAATCTCGTAATTTTCTGCACCTGATTGTCCAGCATACGACATGTTTACACCTCACTAAATGGCCAAACTCCCCACACGGGGCCGTGGTATCGACACTTGGCGACAGCACCCGTGAGAGTGCTGTTTGTCTGAAGAGGTGGGTGTGCCCGCTTTTGGTCGACGGCACTGCCACTGGGTCCCTCCTAGTACAATAAAGTGTCTCTGGCGGTGGTGGTGCGCACCCAACGTCAGACACACCGTTGTAATATGAGGGGCCCTGGGCCTGTACCGCCGGCCACAAGACAGTTCCCCCCCCCAGCTCAAACAGTGCTCTACCACTTGCAAAATTATCTCACAGCTCCACCAATGTTTAGTCTATGCGCTGACATCCTTCAATGCCTGCCACTGACAATACCATTGTATTGACATTTTTGTTATGTTAGGCCTTCGAAGCCTGTCTGCGGTCACTCCTTCCACTATGCCACCACTGACCACACCACTGCTGCCCGTGTACCCCTGGAACCAATTTAAAATTGCCTACAGCCAGCCCAATTTTTTTATTTTAGGCCTTCGATGCCTGTCTGCGGTCCATTCTTTCCACTACTACTACACTGACCAGGCCACTGCTGCCCGTGTACCCCTGGAACCAATTTAAAATTGCCTACAGCCATGTGTTATTATTTTAGGCCTTCGATGCCTGTCTGCGGTCACTCCTTCCACTATGCCTCCACTGACCACACCACTGCTGCCCGTGTACCCCTGGAACCAATTTAAAATTGCCTACAGCCATGTGTTATTATTTTAGGCCTTCGATGCCTGTCTGCGGTCACTCCTTACAATATGCCTCCACTGACCACACCACTGCTGCCCGTGTACCCCTGGAACCAATTTAAAATTGCCTACAGCCAGCCCAATTTTTTTATTTTAGGCCTTCGATGCCTGTTTGCGGTCACTCCTTCCACTAGGCCTCCACTGACCACACCACTGCTGCCCGTGTACCCCTGGAACCAATTTAAAATTGCCTACAGCCAGCCCAATTTTTTTATTCTAGGCCTTCGATGCCTGTCTGCGGTCCATTCTTTCCACTACTACTACACTGACCAGGCCACTGCTGCCCGTGTACCCCTGGAACCAATTTAAAATTGCCTACAGCCATGTGTTATTATTTTAGGCCTTCGATGCCTGTCTGCGGTCACTCCTTACAATATGCCTCCACTGACCACACCACTGCTGCCCGTGTACCCCTGGAACCAATTTAAAATTGCCTACAGCCATGTGTTATTATTTTAGGCCTTCGATGCCTGTCTGCGGTCACTCCTTACAATATGCCTCCACTGACCACACCACTGCTGCCCGTGTACCCCTGGAACCAATTTAAAATTGCCTACAGCCATGGTTATTATTTTAGGCCTTCGATGCCTGTCTGCGGTCACTCCTTCCACTATGCCTCCACTGACCACACCACTGCTGCCCGTGTACCCCTGGAACCAATTTAAAATTGCCTACAGCCAGCCCAATTTTTTTATTTTAGGCCTTCGATGCCTGTTTGCGGTCACTCCTTCCACTAGGCCTCCACTGACCACACCACTGCTGCCCGTGTACCCCTGGAAACAATTTAAAATTGCCTACAGCCAGCCCAATTTTTTTATTTTAGGCCTTCGATGCCTGTTTGCGGTCACTCCTTCCACTAGGCCTCCACTGACCACACCACAGCTGCCCGTGTACCCCTGGAACCAATTTAAAATTGCCTACAGCCAGCCCAATTTTTTTATTCTAGGCCTTCGATGCCTGTCTGCGGTCCATTCTTTCCACTACTGCTACACTGACCAGGCCACTGCTGCCCGTGTACCCCTGGAACCAATTTAAAATTGCCTACAGCCATGTGTTATTATTTTAGGCCTTCGATGCCTGTCTGCGGTCACTCCTTACAATATGCCTCCACTGACCACACCACTGCTGCCCGTGTACCCCTGGAACCAATTTAAAATTGCCTACAGCCATGTGTTATTATTTTAGGCCTTCGATGCCTGTCTGCGGTCACTCCTTCCACTAGGCCTCCACTGACCACACCACTGCTGCCCGTGTACCCCTGGAACCAACATCAGAAAATATAAAAATAAGTATTGTGCTTATAAAAAAGAAAATACTGGAGAGATATCAAATGCAGACATTTTAACATTAAAAACAAACACATACAACAAAAATCTGGTACAGTACTAAAAATGGCCACCAGCTACAATAACTTTCTCCTGCAAGTAGTTAACTGAAAGGTTTTTTCAATTTAAAACACAGATATGGCATCCACCGAGTGTTGTCCTGTCGCGTCTTCTTTTTATTATTGCCAAGAAGATGCAAAACAATGAAAATAATAAAATCATTATTTACCAAAAAAATAGAGTAAGTCAAAACCACATTGCAAATAAACATTCATTACAAATAAAGAAGCAGGGCGCGTCCGAGGGTGAGTATATACCTAATAAGAATATAATCACCCTCGGACGCGCCCTGCTTCTTTCCGACAGCCTTCCTTCCTAAGAATCAGCCCTTCCATGGTGTAGAGAGAGGGTTTGTTACACTCCAAGGTGTTCTCCAGGTTGCCTTTCCTGAGCTTCGATCTTCCGGCTCTCGTTTAGTAGTTCTTGGAAACTACACTGCATTAGGCCTACAAATTGGGTATGGGGTGTAGAGAGATGGTGTGTTCCACTCCAAGGTGTTCTCCAGGTTGCCTTTCCAGAGCTTCGATCTTCCGGCTCTCGTTTAGTAGTTGTCGGAAAGTAGGCTGCATTAGGCCTACAAATTGGGTATGGGGTGGAGAGAGATGGTGTGTTACACTCCAAGGTGTTCCCCAGGTTTCCTTGCCATTGCTTCGGTCTTCTGACTCTCGTTTAGTAGTTGTAGAAAACTACACTGCATTAGGCCTAAAAAATGGGTATCGGGTGGAGAGAGATGGTGTGTTACACTCCAAGGTGTTCTCCAGGTTGCCTTTCCTGAGCTTCGATCTTCCAGCTCTCGTTTAGTAGTTCTTGGAAACTACACTGCATTAGGCCTACAAATTGGGTATGGGGTGTAGAGAGATGGTGTGTTCCACTCCAAGGTGTTCTCCAGGTTGCCTTTCCAGAGCTTCGATCTTCCGGCTCTCGTTTAGTAGTTGTCGGAAAGTAGGCTGCATTAGGCCTACAAATTGGGTATGGGGTGGAGAGAGATGGTGTGTTACACTCCAAGGTGTTCCCCAGGTTTCCTTGCCATTGCTTCGGTCTTCCGACTCTCGTTTAGTAGTTGTAGAAAACTACACTGCATTAGGCCTAAAAAATGGGTATCGGGTGGAGAGAGATGGTGTGTTACACTCCAAGGTGTTCTCCAGGTTGCCTTTCCTGAGCTTCGATCTTCCGGCTCTCGTTTAGTAGTTCTTGGAAACTACACTGCATTAGGCCTACAAATTGGGTATGGGGTGTAGAGAGATGGTGTGTTCCACTCCAAGGTGTTCTCCAGGTTGCCTTTCCTGAGCTTCGATCTTCCGGCTCTCGTTTAGTAGTTCTTGGAAACTACACTGCATTAGGCCTACAAATTGGGTATGGGGTGTAGAGAGATGGTGTGTTCCACTCCAAGGTGTTCTCCAGGTTGCCTTTCCTGAGCTTCGATCTTCCAGCTCTCGTTTAGTAGTTCTTGGAAACTACACTGCATTAGGCCTACAAATTGGGTATGGGGTGTAGAGAGATGGTGTGTTCCACTCCAAGGTGTTCTCCAGGTTGCCTTTCCAGAGCTTCGATCTTCCGGCTCTCGTTTAGTAGTTGTCGGAAAGTAGGCTGCATTAGGCCTACAAATTGGGTATGGGGTGGAGAGAGATGGTGTGTTCCACTCCAAGGTGTTCTCCAGGTTGCCTTTCCAGAGCTTCGATCTTCCGGCTCTCGTTTAGTAGTTGTCGGAAAGTAGGCTGCATTAGGCCTACAAATTGGGTATGGGGTGGAGAGAGATGGTGTGTTCCACTCCAAGGTGTTCTCCAGGTTGCCTTTCCTGAACTTCTATCTTCAGGCTCTCATTAAATTGTGGTTAAACGGAACAACTGCATTTGGCGTACTAGTTGGTTTGGGGCCTACTATCGGTGTCTGCCACTCCTTGCTGTTCTCCTGGTTTCCTGTCCTGAAATTCCGTTTTCAGGCGCTCGTTAAGTAGTTGTTAATGTTAGACTGCATTTGGCCTACTAGTTGGGTTGGGGCCTACTATTGGTGTCTGCCACTCCTTGCTGTTCTCCTCCACTGAACAAAGCTGTGCCGCCTGTTTACTACGGTTGCCAATTTTGAACTGCATTTCGACTACTTACTGATTTGGGCCTACTCTCTGTGTCAGCCTCTCATTCCAGTTGTCCTCCACTGCAATGCCCCCTGGTTATTCCTGTGTTACCAATTTTGAACTGCATTTAGCCAACTTTATTCTTTGGGCCTATATCTGTGTTTCCTCCTCATCCTGCCCATTGCCCAGCCAGTGATAGATGAGTCTGCTGGTACATTGACCCATAACGCAACATTCCCCGTGCACGCTACACAACAACATTGTGACCCTGCTGAAAGTCAGGTTGCTCTTCCCGCATACCATACCACCTTACACGGGGACAAAGAGGAAGGTGCAGATGAAAGTGCAGGTTCCTTCATCAGGTGGGGGGAGGAATACTAGTTGGCGACGTCACTGGCACAGGGCCTCTCATAGTACGCAAAAGTGTTGCTGCCGGTGGAAGGCGCCCCGCCGTGCAAACACACCGCTGTACTTTGAGGGGCCCTGTGCCAGTGCCAATGCCAACGAGTGGGCCCCCCCTGCTTGCTCAGGTTCACAGCACTTGCAAAGTTGAAATACTTACCTCTCCCTGCTCCACTGCCGTGACGTGGTCCAGATTTCCTGGGCCCACTAATTACTTGAACCAGCCCTACCCACCACAACTTTAGCCAAATGACCCCAATTTCAAATGCCTTCCAATTATTATAAGGTAAATTACGCTTGACAAGCTTCATTAAGAAGAATGGATGGTTTTGACATTAAAATGGGCACTCTAGGTGTTTTCCTGGCCCCCACTCACTGCCGACTATGCTGCCCCATTGACTTGCATTGGGTTTCGTGTTTCGGTCGATCCCGACTTTACGTCATAATCGGCCGATTTCACTCGACCCGACTTTTGAGATAGTCGGGTTTCGCGAAACCCGGCTCGACTCTAAAAAGGTCAAGGTCGCTCAACTCTACTCACCAGAGCCCCCAGGCCGATCAGGATGAGCCAGATGAAAGGCACGAACAAGATCGGCAGCATGAACATCAGAGGCAAAAACCCAGGAATTATCTTCATGACCATAACCCTTCCACTTGACCAGGCACTGAAGTTTCCGTCTCGAAACACGAGAATCCAAAATCTTCTCCACCACATACTCCAACTCCTTCTCAACCAACACCTGGGCAGGGGGATCAACGGAGGGAACCATAGGCGCCACGTATCTCCGCAACAACGACCTATGGAACACATTATGGATGGCAAAAGAAGCTGGAAGGTCCAAACGAAATGACACAGGATTAAGAACTTCAGAAATCTTATAAGGCCCAATGAAACGAGGCTTAAACTTAGGAGAGGAAACCTTCATAGGAACGTGACGAGATGACAACCAAACCAAATCCCCAACACGACGTCGGGGACCAACACAACGCTGGCGGTTAGCGAAACGTTGAGCCTTCTCCTGGGACAATGTCAAATCGTCCACCACATGAGTCCAAATCTGCTGCAACCTGTCCACCACCGCATCCACACCAGGACAGTCCGAAGGCTCAACCTGCCCTGAAGAGAAACGAGGATGGAAACCAGAATTACAGAAAAAAGGAGAAACTAAAGTAGCCGAGCTGGCCCGATTATTGAGGGCGAACTCAGCCAAAGGCAAGAAGGACACCCAATCATCCTGATCAGCAGAAACAAAGCATCTCAGATATGTCTCCAAAGTCTGATTAGTTCGTTCGGTTTGGCCATTAGTCTGAGGATGGAAAGCCGGAGAAAAAGACAAACCAATGCCCATCTTAGCGCAAAAGGACCGCCAAAACCTCGAAACAAACTGGGAACCTCTGTCCGAAACGATGTTCTCTGGAATGCCATGCAAACGAACCACATGCTGGAAAAACAATGGCACCAAATCAGAGGAGGAAGGCAATTTAGATAAGGGTACCAAATGGACCATCTTAGAGAAGCGATCACAAACCACCCAAATGACAGACATCCTTTGAGAAACAGGGAGATCTGAAATAAAATCCATAGAAATATGTGTCCAGGGCCTCTTCGGGATCGGCAAGGGCAAAAGCAACCCACTGGCACGAGAACAGCAGGGCTTAGCCCGAGCACAAGTCCCACAGGACTGCACAAAAGAACGCACATCCCGTGACGAAGAAGGGCCACTTCATGGCCAACAACTCCCGATTGCCCACATCATAATTGCGCTCAGCAGGCGAGAATTTTCTAGAAAAGAAGGCACAGGGTTTCATCACTGAGCCATCAGAACATCTTTGCGACAAAACAGCCCCTGCTCCAATTTCAGAAGCATCAACCTCAACCTGAAAAGGGAGCGAAACATCTGGCTGGCACAACACAGGGGCAGAAGCAAAACGTCGCTTCAACTCCTGAAAAGCCTCTACAGCCGCATAGGACCAATTGACCACATCAGCACCTTTCTTGGTCAAATCAGTCAACGGTTTAGCAATACTGGAAAAATTAGCGATGAAGCGACGATAAAAAGTAGCAAAGCCCAGAACTTCTGCAAGCTCTTCACAGATGTCGGCTGAGTCCAATCGCAAATGGCCTGAACTTTAACAGGGTCCATCTCGATAGTAGAAGGGGAAAAAATGAAACCCAAAAATGAAACCTTCTGAACTCCAAAGAGACACTTTGACCCCTTCACAAACAAGGAATTTGCACGAAGGACCTGGAACACCATTCTGACCTGCTTCACATGAGACTCCCAATCATCCGAAAAGACCAAAATATCATCCAAATATACAATCATGAATCTATCCAGGTACTCTCGGAAGATGTCATGCATAAAGGACTGAAACACAGATGGAGCATTAGAAAGCCCGAATGGCATAACCAGGTACTCAAAATGGCCCTCGGGCGTATTAAATGCCGTTTTCCATTCATCGCCCTGTTTAATTCGTACCAGATTATACGCCCCTCGAAGATCTATCTTGGTGAACCAACTAGCCCCCTTAATCCGAGCAAACAGATCAGACATCAGCGGCAAAGGATACTGAAATTTGACTGTGATCTTATTAAGAAGGCGGTAATCAATACAAGGTCTCAAAGAACCATCCTTCTTGGCCACAAAAAAGAACCCTGCTCCCAATGGTGACGACGTCCGGAGAATATGACCCTTCTCCAAGGATTCCTTTATATAACTCCGCATAGCAGCGTGGTCTGGCACAGATAAATTAAACAGACGGCCCTTAGGAAACTTACTACCGGGAATCAAATTAATAGCAAAATCGCAGTCCCTATGAGGAGGTAGGGCACCGGATTTGGGCTCCTCAAATACATCCCGGTAATCTGATAAAAACTCAGGGACTTCAGAAGGAGTGGAAGGCGAAATTGACAACAATGGAACATCACCATGTACCCCTTGACAACCCCAGCCGGACACAGACATAGATTTCCAATCCAACACTGGATTATGAACCTGTAGCCATGGCAACCCCAAAACGACCACATCATGCAGATTATGCAACACCAAAAAGCGAATATCCTCCTGATGTGCAGGAGCCATGCACATGGTCAATTGCGCCCAGTATTGAGGTTTATTCTTGGCCAAAGGCGTAGCATCAATTCCTCTCAATGGAATAGGATGCTGCAAGGGCTCCAAGGAAAAACCACAGCGCCTGGCAAACTCCAAGTCCATCAAATTCAGGGCAGCGCCTGAATCCACAAATGCCATAACAGAATATGACGACAGAGAGCAAATCAGAGTAACGGACAAAAGAAATTTTGACTGTACCGTACCAATGGTGACAGACCTAGCGAACCGCTTAGTGCGCTTAGGACAATCGGAGATAGCATGAGTGGAATCACCACAGTAAAAACACAGCCCATTCCGACGTCTGTGTTCTTGCCGTTCAGCTCTGGTCAAAGTTCTATCACACTGCATAGGCTCAGGCCTATTCTCAGAGAACACCACCAAATGGTGCACAGCTTTGCGCTCACGCTAGTGCCGATTGATCTGAATGGCCAATGACATAGACTCATTCAGACCAGCAGGAGTGGGAAATCCCACCATGACATCCTTAAGGGCTTCAGAAAGACCCTTTCTGAAAATTGCCGCCAGGGCACATTGATTCCACTGAGTAAGCACAGACCACTTTCTAAACTTCTGACAGTACACCTCCGCCTCATCCTGACCCTGACACAAAGCCAGCAAGATTTTCTCTGCCTGATCCACGGAATTTGGTTCATCATAAAGCAATCCTTGCGCCAGAAAAAACGCATCAACATCACGCAATGCAGGATCTCCTGGCGCAAGGGAAAATGCCTAGTCTTGAGGGTCACCACGCAATAAAGAAATAATGATCATTACTTGTTGAGCGGGGTCACCAGAGGAGTGGGGTTTCAAAGCTAGAGACAGTTTAAAATTATTTTTGAAATTCAGAAACTTAGATCTATTTCCAGAAAATAAATCAGGAGTAGGAATTCTAGGCTCTAACATCGGATTCTGAACCACAAAATCTTGAATGTTTTGTACCCTTGCAGTGAGATGATCCACACAAGAGGACAGACCTTGAATGTCCATCTCTACACCTGTGTCCTGAACCACCCAAAGGTTTAGGGGAAAAGAAAGACAAAACACAGTGCAAAGAAAAAAAAATGGTCTCAGAACTTCTCTTATCCCTCTATTGAGATGCATTAATACTTTGGGCCAGCTGTATTGTTATGACCTGGTGGTTAGGAGCACCCGGAATGACCTGATTGTTAAACCTCATACAGGACGAGCTCTGGGATGTGGGAACTCTGCTGACCGCAAGCCCTAATCCTATCACACACACTAGAAATAGCCGTGGAGCGCTCCTGACCAGACCCTAGGCGCCTCGTCACAGCCTAAGAACTATCTAGCCCTAGAGAAGGAAAATAAAGCCTACCTTGCCTCAGAGAAATTCCCCAAAGGTAAAGGAAGCCCCCCACATATATTGACTGTGAGTAAAGATGAAAGTCACAAACTCAGAAATGAGACAGGTTCAGCAAAGGGAGGCCAGACTTACTAAATAGACAGAGGATAGGAAAGGTAACTTTGCGATCAGCACAAAAACCTACTAAAGACCACGCAGAATGTGCAAAAAAAGACCTCCGCACCGACTCACGGTGCGGTGGGGCCACTCTGCATCCCAGAGCTTCCAGCTAGCAAGACAAAATCATGAAAACCAGCTGGACAAAAAACAATGAGCAAAAATAATACACCAGACAGATCCAGGAGCGAACTGAACCAATGCTAAAACATTGACAGCTGGCCTGGAGTAACGATCTGAGAGGAGTTAAATAGAGCAGCCAACCAAAAAACAAACCACGTCACCTGTGTAAGGAACCTCAGAAGCCGCAGCTTCACTCATAGCCACCAGAGGGAGCCCATAGACAGAACTCGCCGAAGTACCATTCACAACCACAGGAGGGAGCTCGACAACAGAATTCACAACAGGAAATGTCAGCAATGCCAGTGCTGAGGAGCCTATCGACTGTATTTTGCAAATGGACTTACAATGGCTGGGAACACGTGATCCCAATCTGCGCATGCAGCTGATTCTACAGTACCGACAGGCTGCTGCTGCAGAATGCCGGGAGGAGAGAGCTTTCCAGCTTCAGATGGCTCAAATAGAACGGGGTATCAGTCCTCCGATAACCCCCACTCAGGACATAAATCCAAGGAGGCCACGTCTTGAAAACTTCCCTGTGATGGAGAAGGATACGGAATTAGATAATTTCCTGCGGGGATTTGAAAAAACCTGCAGGCAGTACCATCTACCCCGTGAGCAGTGGGCACAGTATCTAACCCCAGTGTTGAGAGGCAAAGTCCTGGAAGTTTTTGCTGGCCTCCCACCAGAGCTAGATGCGAACTATGAGGCCATAAAAGAGGCCCTGATCAGGAAATACAACCTGACACCAGAAGTGTATCGTAGAAAGTTCCGGAACCTACAACTTGGATCAACTGACAGCTATGCGGATGTTGTGAGCACCTTGAGGACCACGTTCCACCAATGGATTAGGGGACTTTCTGATAACAGTTTTGAGGACTTAACGGATCTTATGGTCAAGGATCAATTTCTTCACATGTGCCCCATGGATGTACGACAATTTGTGTGTGATCAGGAGCCACAAACAGCAGATCAGGCTGCAAGGATTGCGGACTGCAATGTGGCTAACAGGATGCCTGAGGTGCGGAAGCCATCAGGATTCAACTGGAGGGGAGGTAAGCCAAACGGGGACCCTTCTCCCTCTGCCGGCCAATCACCAGTGCTGTCCAAGCCCACCTTCTATGGGGCCCCGGGAAACAGACATTCTCTAGGCGATGCACACCGGTGCTTCTCCTGCAACAAAGTGGGACATGTTAGCGCTGTCTGCCCTGATAGGGAAAAACGCCCAACTACCACCACAAAGCCGTCTGTGCCCCCACCGTCTGTCCTCTTTGTAGCCGGCTCTGATACGAGAGCGAATGAGAACTGTCAGTCTGTCACTGTTGGCAATAAAGTCACCATTGGTCTCAGAGACACTCGGGCAGAAGTGACCCTGGTGCGTCCAGCCATGATAACCCCTGCCGATATCATACCTGGAAAGACTATGTCTATAACCGGAATTGGAGGGGTTAGCCCTGCCGTGCCCATGGCCCGTGTGTACCTGAACTGGGGAGCAGGGAAAGGACTGAGAGAAGTGGGAGTATCAGAGCCTATTCCCACCAATGTGTTGCTAGGCACGGACCTGGGGAGGATGGTGTCCCACTATGTTCCTCCCTTGCAAGTAAATGATGCAGAGAAGGTGGAAGAAAGAGACCCACCTGAGATCCGGTGTGAGGAGGGAAAATGTCCCAATGCACAGGACTGTAATTATGTGGCAGCTGTGACCCGAAGTCAGGCTGCGGCTCAGACTCAGGCCGATATTAGAGGATGAGTCTCAGACAGAACTGCCAGGACAGGAGTCCCATACTCTGGTCCCGGAGCCTCCATACATGGCAGACCCACCAAGGTCCCTGATAACAGACACTGAAAACTCAGCTTCAGACCAGGGCCTGACAGTCACACTAGGCTAGGGCCTGCAGGTTGACTGTCAGAGCTTCCAGGAGGCCCTGCAGACAGATGTCAGTCTGGAGGAGCTCAGATGTCTTGCAGACCGACCCCCTACTGCTTCTGACAAAGAGAGAGTATACTGGGACCAGGGCAGACTGTATACAGAGACTATCCCCACGGATACTGAAGAATTTTGGGACTATGAACGGCGGCTGATCGTCCCTTATCCATTTAGGGAACAATTATTGAGAATTGCCCATGAAATTCCTTTGGCCGGACACCTTGGAATACAAAAGACTAAAGCTCTCCTGACCCATAACTTCTATTGGCCCAAGATGGGGACAGATATTGCCAATTACTGCCAATCATGCGTAGTTTGTCAGAGAGTTGGAAAGTCTGGGAATATACAGAAAGCTCCATTGATACCACTGCCTGTGATCAATGAACCTTTCCAGTGAGTGGCTGTGGATATCATAGGGCCACTTGCAATCCCTAGCAGCTCTGACAAAAAGTACATTCTCACAGTGGTGGACTATGCTACACGATACCCGGAGCTGTGGCACTATCCTCCATCCGAGCAGACAAAGTGGCGGATGCTTTACTGACTGTGTCCTCTCGTGTGGGTTTCCCTAGGGAAATGTTGATCGATCAGGGAACCCAGTTCATATCTGATCTGATGGAAAGCCTCTGTGAAAGAATACAAGTACAGCATTTTGTGGCCAGCGCCTATGATCCCCAAACCAACGGATTCTGCGAGCATTTTAATGGAACATTAAAGCAAATGCTCAAAATGCTGGTGAAGACTGAAGGGAGAGACTGGGAGCGGTACCTCCCCATCTGCTGTTTGCCTACAGAGAGGTACCCCAGGCGTCTACTGGATTCTTCCCCTTTTAACTGGTTTATGGTAGGAGGGTCAGGGGGCCACTTGATTTGATTAAGGACTGTTGGGAGGACGACTCCAGAACTACTGGAGTCTCAGTGGTCGAATATGTACTGCAGCTCAGAGAGAGAATACAAAAACTGAGCAACCTGGCCCATGAGAAAGTGACCCAGACCCAAATCAACCAGAAGGTCTGGTACGACCGTAATGCCAGACTGAGGGCCTACGAGGAAGGGCAGAAGGTTTGGGTGTTGGTCCCTATGTTACAGAATAAATTGCAGACCGCATGGGAGGGACCATATACTGTACATAAGCGGCTGAATGACGTTAATTATGTGGTGACACTAGATGAGCATGCAAAGCGTCAGAAAGTGTTTCACGTAAATATGTTGAAGGCACATCATGCTAGGGAGGCCTGTGTCTTACCTGTCTGTAGCCTGCCTGAAGAGGGGGAGGCTGATCTCTTACTGGATGTGGGGGCCGGGACTCAGAACATGGAGTCCCTGGAGTCAGCAGAGTTTAACCCTGAGCTATCCCACAGTCAGAGGTCTGAGCTGATGCGGGTGCTCAGCGAGTTCACTGAAGTCTTCACAGGGGAGCCTGGGAGGACACACTTAGCAGTTCACCATGTGGACACTGGTACTAATCCCCCAGTACAGCAGTCTGCATACCGTGTGTCAGCAGAGGTGAAGGCACACATGAGGGAACAGGTAGAGATGCTGAAACTCAAGGTGATACAAAAATTCCAGAGTGCCTGGGCCTGTGATTCTTGTCCCAAAAAAGGACCGTACTACCCGGTTCTGTGTAGACTACAGGAAATTAAATGTACTGACTACATGTGAGGTCTACCCCATGCCGAGCATAGATGAGCTTTTAGAGCAGCTAGCTAAAGCATCGTACCTTACCATCATGGACCTGAGTAGTGGATACTGGCAGATACCCCTCACCAGAGAAGCTCAGGAGAGGTCTGCCTTTATAATGCCATTCGGGCTGTTTGAGTTTCTGGTAATGCCCTTTGGTATGAAGAATGCCCCTGCCACCTTCCAGAGGTTGGTTAATCACTTATTGGAAGGGTGTAATGGTTTTGTCGTCGCTTATCTTGATGATATAGCCATCTTTAGTGACTCTTGGGAGGAACACCTTGTACATCTTTCGCAGGTGTTGAAAAAGCTTAAAACTGGAGGTCTTACTGTTAAGCCAGGGAAGTGTCAGGTAGCCATGCGGGAAGTACAATACCTGGGACACCGGGTGGGGGGAGGACTGCTAAAACCTGAGCCAGGGAAGGTAGATGCCATTACAGCCTGGGCCACCCCACAAACCAAGAAGCAGGTACTGTCCTTCCTGGGTACGGCTGGCTACTATAGGAGGTTTGTACCAAACTACAGTGCTCTGGCCAAACCGTTAACTGATCTGACCAGGAAGAGACTTCCTAAAATTGTCTCCTGGGGTCCTCAGTGTGAGGAATCATTTTCTGCCCTAAAGTCGGCATTGGTTAGTTCACCCGTCCTGCAGGCCCCAAATTTCACTCGCCGGTTTGTAGTGCAGACAGATGCCAGCACCTCTGGGCTAGGTGCAATTCTCAGCCAGGTGAACCAACAAGGAGAAGAACACCCAATTCTGTACCTAAGCAGGAAACTCCTGCCCAGAGAAGTGGCTTATGCCACCATTGAAAAAGAATGTTTGGCAGTCGTGTAGGATCTGCAGAAGCTGCAACCATACCTCTATGAGCGCAACTTCACCGTGATCACAGATCATAACCCATTGAGTTGGCTCAACAGAGTAGTTGGGGACAATGGGAAATTGCTTAGAGGGAGTTTGATACTTCAGCAATATGATTTCACAATTCAACACAAGAAGGGAGTGGATCATGGCAATGCCAATGACCTGTCGTGCCAAGATGGGGCAAAACCAGATACGTGCTCGGGAGCTGGCCTGTAAGTCAAACCCCATGCACGTTCATAAGGAGGGAGGGGTGGTGAAATATGTGTGTGTGTATATATATATATATATATATATATATATCTATATATATATCTATATGTGTGTAGGGACATATGTCTAGGGTTATATGTGTGACCAGTGCTAATGTAACATCCGTCCTGAAGGCAAGTCGCACCTAGGTGTTAATAGGTACTTCCTTGGGACTAGTAGAAATTCTGTCTCCAGATCTCACCAGAAGGTCTAGCTAGAGCCAAGAAGAAGGTAACATTTGGCACCTCTGAGGTCTTGGAGGGGAGATGCTAAATTGCGGCTTGAGGTGATCTATTCCTGAGAACCTTTTCACAAGAGAAAATAATATATTCATTAGTAGAGCGGCTGTGCCCAATCAAACAGACCGCAATTATGATATTAACCTAGGGAGGCCGGTCTAGAAACCTGACCTCAGACCAAAGTTATAAATTTAGGCTACAGACAGAGAATTGTGTTCACATGTGAGGGCAGCCTGAGAAGCTGATATATTCCACCAACTCCATTCACCCCCCCCCCCTCAGGGAACAGAAAGCAACTACCAGTTAGATAATTTCTGTAAGTGTTCTCCTGTTTATTTTGATACTGTTTTGCATAAGTTGTATGTCTTTTTATTATCATATTTTTATACCTTTTTCTTATTGTAAGCATTGAACTTTTTGTTATTAAAGTATAAAACTTTAACAAGTTGAATCTTGAATGTTCTAAAAGAATCCATAGCCTAAAGGTGTGTGAGCCTTATGAATGATAGACATATTTTTATTATTATTATTATTAGTCTAGGACTCATCGCCCGTGTATTTGATGAGTGGTGGCAGCGCGTATGAGCGGGTGTGTGGCCTAGGTCAGTGTGTGATTTATGCTCCCATTACAGCATAGGACAGAGGTTGAATGCTGGACTGAGAGTGGGGAGATAGATTAACCCTTGCAGGCACAACCCCAAGTCACGTGTGAGAGCAGGCACGTGACGAATAAGTGACACCACGGAGAAGGGATCCGTGACAGTAATACTAGAAGATGGGAGGGCAAATAGTGGTGATCCGTGGTGATTACACCTTTTAGTATCTGTCCCTAGAATTTTAGATTGCTAGTGATGAGCGAGTATACTCGTTGCTCGGGTTTTTCCTGAGCACGCTTGGGTGGTCTCCGAGTGTTTGTTAGTGTTCGAGATTTAGTTTTCATCACCGCAGCTGAATAATTTACAGCTACTAGCCAGCCTAAGTAAATGAGGGGGTTGCCTGGTTGCTAGGGAATCCCCACATGTAACAAGCAGGCTAGTAGCTGTAAGTCATCCAGCTGAGGCTACGAAAACTAAATCTCCGAGCAGTCATAAATCCTCAGAGACCACCCGAGTGTGCTCGGGAAAACCCGAGCAACGAGTACACTTGCTCATCACTAGAGATTGCAAAATATAATATTATTAATGTGTTGCTCAACATTCAAGCCTTCAAAGTATGTGCTATATGTAAATGTGCAACCATCGAGATAAGCTGCATAAACATATGAAGTATAGTTGCTTAACCCTGAGGTTTAGAACCTAATTAATTAATGGGTATATACAGCTCTGGCAAAAATTAAGAGACCACTGCAAAATGTTCAGTTTGTCTGATTTTTCTCTTTATAGGTATATTTTTGAGTAAAATGTAAATTGTTCTTTTATTCTATAAATTTCTGACAACATGGCTCCGAAGTTCCAAGCAATAAATTTTGTATCTTTTTTCCGAAAAGGAGAAATAAAAAAAAAATAACCAGTGCTTTCAAACCTCAAATAATGCAAATAAAACAAGTTCATAATCATTTAGAAACAACAATACTAATTATTTAACTCAGTTCAGAAATCAATATTTTGTGGAATAACCATGACTTTTAATCACAGCTTTCATGCGTCTGGGCATGCTTTCCACCAGTCTTTCACACTGCTCCTAGCGCAAAAATGTAAGCAGTTCTTCTTTGTTTGATGGCTTGTGACTATCCATCATCCTCTTGATTACATTACAGAGGTTTTCAATAGGGTTCAGGTCTGGAGATTGGGCTGCCCATGACAGGGTTTTGATGTGGTGGTCTCTTAATTTTTGCCAGAGCTGTATATGTACTTGAATCTTCTCTTACAGTACACTATTGTTGTCCACAGTGCTTGTTTGATAAAGATAACGTCATATTATTATGCACCATTTTGGACTCTTTGAACTGAATAAATTTCACTTTCATTCATATTTTGGAGTGCCAAATTTACTTTCCATTGAAGTCAGTGGAGCAATTCTAAGAAGCTGGGGTCCTATATTCAGAATATCCCTGTCTGGAAGGACATACGTTACAAATGCTAATAAATGTGAAGGTAAAAAATCACAAGGGGGCATCTTGTATCCTTCAATGGACCTCTGTATTTTTCTCACATTATTGTACAATACAAACACATAGACCAGAAAAAAGTACAAAGCCTCTCCTCTCATAGTTTCTGCTTTTCCACAGTTGTCAATGTCAATAATTACAAAGACCACAACTTTCTGTCATTATTTGCTTTTATTTAAATGTTTCCCAGGAATATTGCAAAAGCCAATACCGCATAACAAGCATCCTGCCACAAACATCCTCTTTTTGGTATTTTTCATATTGTCTATAGATCAGGACAACAGATTGTGGATAGGAGGAGGCATATATAAATTGTTGATTTTACTATTTTTAATGTATTTTTGGCTTCCTAATCTTCTTTACTAATGCAGAAAATGTATGTGTACTTAAAAAGCAACCACACTTTAGAATATATAAACCTCTGTAAACAAAATGAGGTTCAGGCTGTCCTTCCTTGTCATATGCCGAAAAGGAAATCATAAATGAACAGAAGATGAGCTATTAAATCAGAGATTTATTAGACATGTATTCTTTAAGTAAGCTCTGAATTTCTATGCCACATGAACCTAAAAAGATAGAAACACAGAAAACATACAAGGCTCAAAATGGAGTATCTTATCATAATGATATACAAAGTAGAAGTATTAGAGTCCTAATAAATGGAAGTGTGGGACACACTAAATATAATTGAAAAAACCACAAAAACAAAAACCAGTGCAGTAGTCCATTGTTTAAATAAATGGTACAAAATGTATTAATCAATACAAAAAGTCAAGGCAGAACAAGAGGCTAAAAAATTGGCAATCAAAGCACACTAAATAGTAGGGAAACGGGATGGCATCACTGCTCTATTATGATGGAACAAAATAACTTGCAGCAGCTGGGATGCTATATATGGAACAAATCGTATGGTGCCAAAAAGTATTGAAGCATTATTAATAGAAAGCTCCTAAATGAAAATAAACCCTAATTGGCAAGATACATAATCAATAGATGGAAACACATACCAATCAGCGATGCAGAATATATACCACGCCGTCTCGGGAGGGCGGGAGACAGACTGGGATGCCAAAGGCCCACTCGTAACATCAACTACAGGGCCCCACTTTTCAGCTACATGCAAATAAGACTTTATCCTCATTCACAAAACTTCATAGCAATAAACTGGATTGATTGTTAAATGAATAAAATGTTGCCTTTTCCGGTGTATCAAGTATTGTGCCAACTACTGCTCACATGAGTCGGTGGTGGCCCATTCCTGCACAGTGGCCTACCAGAGGATTCTCATGTTCTCCTGAGGGCCAGTCTGAGTCTGCTTGCACCTATTTAGACAATCTACTTTAATGTATGTTGTAGAATACTCTACGGCAGCTTCCCTTAGGTTACCTGATGGGTTGAGGAAAAAGGGTTAAAATACAATTCCATTTCTTGCTGCAGAAAAGGGACCAATACAAAAGCATCAAAAAATTGTCAGAAGGTGGTAGTAAGGAATAGTGTGGTAGAGAACATTTGCAGTGCCATAAGGATTTCCTGCACATACTGCAGTGTCCCCAACAGTCCCAATACAGCCGCGGTGAGATGATCCAATGCTCAACAAAGCAACTGTAAGGATATTGAGAGTCGTTGCCTGATCAGTATGGGAAGGATTAGTATGGGGAGACTGTACCTGCCCAGGTATTGACTGAGCATAGCAGACAGTCTGGCTGACTGCCCCGCAACAACCACAGTTCTATTTTCCTATCTTTACAAAATGGACCAGTAAAGCAAAATAAGTAAATTTAAAGCACCACATTTAACAACTAGAAAGAAAACCCCATAAAAAGATATATACTTTATTTGAATAACCAAAAAATGAAAAAATAGGTATAAAAACCCACAAAAAAGTCCCTATCAAATGCATACAGTCCTAAGAAAAGAGGACAAAGGATCCCCCACAGATAACCTTAATGCAAGCTGGTAGAATAAAGATAGACTGTGTGATGCAATCTGTGATATATTTAAAGCATCCGTAAGGGTGACTGATATAGGTGCAGCATATCCCTTCCGGCTACAAAAATAAATACCTACACGCTGATCCTGCCTAGATGCGGAGGTTGGCACCCTAAGAAATATCGAGAATGGCGCCCCCGCTCGTACGATGACTCTCCCTGATCTCCTATCTATTTACTATAAGGGATAGAAATAGAAACAGAAGGCCAGATGGCTGTAGTTAACTTGTATAGATATGTGATCCCACAAAAACAACCCCTCCCCTCAAATGTGATGTGAGGTAAAGGGATAGGATCTATACATACACAAAGCGCACAAACTATATACAAAAAACCGAATAAGTCTACCAGTGCTTATAATACAAGAAACATAGCAAATGCTACAACCCTAGATGCATATAAAAATATCAGGACTGATTCAAGCAATGCATATAAACCATATAGATACAAAAAATGGCGCGCTACCACATACATCCAGATATATAGTACCTAGATATTTTCAACAGTGTGAACAATACAACTGATGCATAACACAGCAATGAGAAAAAAAACAAAAAAAAAAATTTTAATATAATTTTTTGATATACTCATCTGCTGCACCAAATAGTTCACAACTGAAGATCATTCCAGATGTAGTGGCCAGACACACGATAAACGCGCAGATAACATCTCCAAAACACCTCTCGACGCGTTTCCCCCAATCCAAACTGGGTTCATCAGGAGAGACCAGATATGTACATGGCAAAGATTGAAATGATAGGGCTGCATTTCACACTGTTGAAAATATCTAGGTACTATATATCTGGATGTATGTGGTAGCGCGCCATTTTTTGTATCTATATGGTTTATATGCATTGCTTGAATCAGTCCTGATATTTTTATATGCATCTAGGGTTGTAGCGTTTGCTATGTTTCTTGTATTATAAGCACTGGTAGACTTATTCGGTTTTTTGTATATAGTTTGTGCGCTTTATGTATGTATAGATCCTATCCCTTTACCTCACATCACATTTGAGGGGAGGGGTTGTTTTTGTGGGATCACATATCTATACAAGTTAACTACAGCCATCTGGCCTTCTGTTTCTATTTCTATCCCTTATAGTAAATAGATAGGAGATCAGGGAGAGTCATCGTACGAGCGGGGGCGCCATTCTCGATATTTCTTAGGGTGCCAACCTCCGCATCTAGGCAGGATCAGCGTGTAGGTATTTATTTTTGTAGCCGGAAGGGATATGCTGCACCTATATCAGTCACCCTTACGGATGCTTTAAATATATCACAGATTGCATCACACAGTCTATCTTTATTCTACCAGCTTGCATTAAGGTTATCTGTGGGGGATCCTTTGTCCTCTTTTCTTAGGACTGTATGCATTTGATAGGGACTTTTTTGTGGGTTTTTATACCTATTTTTTCATTTTTTGGTTATTCAAATAAAGTATATATCTTTTTATGGGGTTTTCTTTCTAGTTGTTAAACGTTTCTATTTTCCCTTGGAGCATTTGTTAATTTGGTAAACCGTTTTTTAAAGCACCACACCAGGGTTTTTTCCTCATTTCATCACTGAAGTGGAGTTACTAATCTAAGGTCCCTTCCTCTGGTCTTATACTTAAGCCATATTCATCTGTTCCTGGTGCTGTTCCGATCCTGCTCTGCTATCTTATGATCACAACTTCTGATTACCCCAGAAGCCATAAGGAATGGTCACAAGCTCTCAATGCAAGTCTAGGAGAGGCTCATTCTGGCTCCCACAGACTTTCATTGATTTGTGACTTCCGGATCGCTCTAGCAAACATTGGAGCAATCCAGCAAGTCACAACTTGCTGGAGACCAACTGGAGAAACACCAGTAGCAAATGAAGATGGCAGCTGGTAAGTATTAGACTAGAGGCAGGGAACCTATATTAGCAGCACCACTCCGGCTAATATGCTGGATTGGTGCTTTAAATTACTCTCCCTTCTGAGATGCATGCAAGTATTGATAATGCAGTTAAAGTTGAGACATCTTTTGAGCAGTCTCTGATCATAAAAGACATGGACTGGAACTGTACTTACCACTGGTTGTCAGTTGCTTCTTCTACATGTGCGCTGTGTACAATGCTTTATGCAAGTCACATGCTTACAACTGAGAGGGATATGAATCCATAAAAGTTAGTGGCCATAAGGACCCACAGGGGTGCAGAGTGATTCCTTCACTAAGGCCGGGGTCACACTCCCATGGGAGAAAACATCGCCATTTGTAGAGCAGCATTAAAAATCGTCAATATGTTGCTAACATGTTATAATCTCATTTATATTTTGCTATTTCTATGCTTTATGCATGTTATTGTCACTGTATTTCATCATGTAAGCAAAAGTGGGATTTCTACTTTAATTGAGGGAATAGTAGTCTCCTGTTTAATGGGTGACATGGAAGAATTAGCACTAACACCATGTTATTGGTTGGCAGCAGAGTAAAGTATATGGACGGCACTAGGCAATTATGCACAAAATCTTCATAGGAAGGAAATACTGGATCTCCACAGGACTCGTGCAGCAAGCACAAAGGCAGCAGTATACCGGGGGTGCTCAACAAAAAGAAAACCAAGTCCTCCCTCTCACTCTCCGCACCGCTACCCGATCCCAGCCGCCTCTCCATAAGTGTTCTGGTTTATCGTATGATGAATAAAGGACATTAATTCAGCAGCTCTTTGGGGTGAGTGCCACAATTTCTTCTTTCTTTCATGTTATTGGTTGGTACTGTCAAGCGCTGCGGTTGTCAAGAGAATCTACTATATATAAGGAGTGGTAAAGGGTAGAGATTAGCAAAGTTGCTTGGGTTCCCTCTTATTTGGCAAGCTATAGCGCTTGCCAAATAAGCTGCAGGGGGAACCCGGCTTCCTGGATTGCGCTGGGCGATCAGCTGATCAGCGCTGGAGCTGCATGTCTCGCGGTTGTGTGACAGGCACGACACATGCATGGAGAGCCCAACAAACAGTCTCTCCATGCATGTGTCATGACTGTGAAACAGCCGCGACACATGCAGCTGCGGCGCTGATCAGCTGATCGCCCAGCGCAATCCAGGAAGCCGGGTTCCCTCTGCAGCTTATTCGGCAAGCGCTATAGCTTGCCAAATAAGAGGGAACCTGAGCAAATTCGCTCATCTCTAGTAGAGGGTTGGAAAACTTAAAGGGACTGTCACCTGAATTTGGCGGGCTATGTAAATGTGCTGTGTCCGGTCCGATGGGCTGTGTTTCCTCTTCTTTCATTCACCCCTTCCTTTCCCGCTGTCCACAATATTTTCTTGAATTTGAGTAGGTTTTCTCTGCAGTTCACACGTGCGCAATTCAATCTTGCCTCGCGCATGCACAGTATGCTTTGCCCAACTGCAGGCAAAGCTGAAAATCATTACTGCGCATGCACCGGTGCACTATGTCCCGGAAGTATTTCACTGTGTTCCGGGACATAGTGCGGTGGTGCATTCGCAGTAATGCCTTTCGGCTTTGCCCGCAGTTGGGCAAAGCATACTGCGCGTGCGCAAGGCAAGATTGCGTTGCGCACGTGTGAACTACGGAGGAAACCTACTTAAATTCAAGAAAATATTGCAGACAGCAGGAAAGGAAGGGGTGAATGAAAGAAGAGGAAACACCGCCCTTCGGACCGGACACAGGGCATTTACATAGCCCACCAAATTCAGGTGACAGAGTCCCTTTAAGGACTTGAGTATGAGCTTGAAAAGTAAAAAAACATGATCCCCTTGCTGTCGCAAGCTAGAGACTGCACCGGAAGTTCCCAGTGTAGGACTTTAAGTGTTGGCAACATTAAACTGTATTTTGGACCAGAAGGTATGGAGAAAGTGGATCCCTGCACTAGGAAGTCATAGAATCATGGAATGTTAGAGTTGGAAGGGACCTCCAGGGTCATCGGGTCCAACCCCCTTCTCAATGCAGGATTCCCTAAACCATCTACCTACAGTACATGCTGATCTGCCCCCAATCAGGTGAAGCATGGAGACTCGATTGATGCATTGGTCAGGTCATGAGGAGTATAAGCACATGAAAACTGCAACAATCTTACAGCATGAGCCAGCATTAAGGAGCTTAAATATATTACACTATTCCAACTAAAGACTTTAAGTGTTGTGATTCTCCATGAGTACCACTTTGCTTACGTACCTCTTAGAAGTGTAACCATGATACCTGAGTGCCTCTTCAGGGAAAAGTAAAGCTTATTTGAGTTTAAACACTGTCTAGCCATTTCCTTCAGTGCCATCTAGTACACTCCAAAAATGCCACAATGTTTCTGAGTAGACCTCAGACAAACGTCCATGATTTTCTAGTAAGTAAAAACATGGACCTTGGATGTTTTGGATCCACGTTTCATTAGTGTTTGGTCTGTGTGTCAGTTTTACAGTTAGTGTTTTATTATTGGTTTTCATGTATCAAAAATAAATGAAGAAAGCTTCTCCTATACATTACAATTTTAATCCTGGACACGTATTGTACACTGATGCCGTATGTGTCCTGTCTGTGATTTTCACATACCCATAGACCTGTCTACAAGGTTTATTTTTTGAGGAACACATGGAAAAAAACATGGACATGTGAATCGTTCCATAGATTCTAATAGATAAATGTTCTATCCATGAAAACTACTAATAGAACATGTATGTGAAAAACGGATGTCTGAATGAGGCCTTAAAAATATCTGTAGTGAGTCAGCTTGTCTAGATTTCATGCGGCCCACTGTTAAAGCAGAATGAAATGGCTGATGACTTTCTTTTTAAGACACATTTTACTTATTTAAATTCCATTATATTTTTTTTCACACAATAGGAATCCCAATGAAAACAAAAAGTGAAAACACTTTAAAAACATCCAGCAACAACAAAAAGTCCAAAATAAGGTTTTATTTTTTATTTTTTTCATTGCCATTGTAAAATAGACAGACTGTAAAATATTAGTCCATATCCGATGTGTGAACTAAAGGGTATAAGGAGAATGACGTTTATGAGACCACTGTATGTAATAAATGAATGTTTTGGCAGGGAAAGTAAGAGGCTCACATCCGTACTTGAATTCATAGCCGTGCTGGTGACCTTTTTGGATGCCACATCTTGTACTATATAACCTGTAGAAAACAGGGATCATATTTCTATTAAATATTTTGGCCCCTTAACTCAGTCTCTACAGATGAAACCACTTGGAAAACTGTAGTAAAAATTTCCTAGAAATAAATCATTTGAGGATTAAAATGTATGTGATAAAATCTCTTTATAAGTGATTGGGTTTTTTTTTATACCATAATGAATATGATCCAATATTGTTTTCTTTGGCAAATAAATTCTAAAATACAAAAATAATAAAATGCAAGTATCTTGTAGAAAAATACAAAAGTTTTCAAAAGATTTTACAAAAATATTTCATTGAATAAGAACTATAAACCTGTATTATTTTTTCTCTTATAACTGGTTTAGTCATATAATACTGTTTGATTAAAGCTATATCCAAAATATATCCATATAGTCTCTAGATGATATTGCATAGATATGGAAAAATTGTAGCAATATTTCCCACGTTGAGAATTTTTCTTTTCTTAGTCACATCACTAACTCAAATAGTAATCGTCCAGTTGGCAGCAAACAAAATATGGAAAAATAAAATTGTAAGTAAAGAGTTGCTGAACTTTTTGTTGGCCCTGATTCAGTGCTTCATTGATATTGTGGGTACAATATAATCCAGTTCCACTTCATGTTTTCCTTCAAAAGGAAAGTAGTTTAATATTCCATGTCCATGAAAACATCCTAGTCTAGGAGACATCTTATGCTTGACCTGTAATAAAATGCTGACATTAGTGATCACTCATCCATGAGAAACACATTTTTAAGGTAATTGTGTGAAATTGGAGTCTTAACTATTTTGAGTCCTTAAAACCAGAACCTCTCCAAGGTTAGGGGAGGCCCTTGGGCCACAAAATATACAGTTATGACCTCGGTGTCATGTGCAGCATGGTTAAAATTAAACTGGGACTCTTATACAGGACCTTAAAATTAAGGAAAATAGGCAATCCGGTATCATTTTTTGTCAAAATACTTTAAAGGGAGTCTGACATCTGATTCACGGGCAGCATGAATAAGGCACTGACTTTACGTTTTGAGCCAGGTATGTTTGACACTGGAACGCTACTGTGTTTCAGAGAAAAATATACTTTAACAGCCACCGGAGATTGAGCCACATGGATGACAAGTTGGAAAGGCAGGTCCTCGGAGGCTTCTCCCTATCTCCTCCCATTGTGTGACATGTCTCTCTCTGTGTGCGTGTAAAGGGAGAGACCTGTCAGTCATTGGCAGTGGGTGGGGAGAAGCTGCCAGGGACTCACCTTTCCAACTAGTCTTCCATGCGGCGTGGTCCCCAGCTGGCTTTTACAGTTTAAATAAATGTCAGGTAACCGCTCTTTTGACTGAAACCTGCCCCCATACTTATGCATTCTAGGCCCGCCTGCGTATGCATGTGTCCTACATAGATAGAGAAAAGACAGACACATCTGGGGGCGACTACTCTTCTCTGACAACAAAAGGAGCTGGCAAGTTCGAATTCAACAAGCCGATATGTCCTTTACCTGACATCTGTCATTGGGGACAGTGTAGACATCACCATACACATTGATGATTTGCCTGACAACAATCAAATGTGCGTGGCCACTTTCAGAACTGAGACTGGTGTGAAAAGATTTATAAAAAATGAGAATGCTGAGTGTGGTCAACGACATTGTAAATCAGATTCTTAAGTCACAGCTCATGAAAATGTTTAGGAAAGAAAACTGTTGTAACAGACTATAAGGAGGCTGTTGTGAATTCTGTGGCAGAGCTCCCTCCTGTGGTCACAAGTGGTACTTCGGCTGATTCTCTCTGTGAGCTTCCGTTGGTGGAGGAGAGTGGTACTGCGGTTCTGAGTTTCCTTCCTCAGGTGATGTGGTGAAGTCGTTAGGTGCTGCTCTATTTAACTCCACCTAGTGCTTTGATCCTGGCCTCCAGTCAATGTTCTAGTATTGGACCTGTTTCCTCCTGGATCGTTCCTGTGGCCTGCTGCTCTGCATAGCTAAGTTCCGCTTTGCTATTTTGTTTGCTGTTTTTTTCTGTCCAGCTTGTCTATTTGTTTTTTTTTGCTTGCTGGAAGCTCTGGGACGCAGAGGGTGTACCTCCGTGCCGTTAGTTCGGTACGGAGGGTCTTTTTGCCCCCTTTGCGTGGTTTTTTGTAGGGTTTTGTGTTGACCGCAAAGTTACCTTTCCTATCCTCGCTCTGTTCAGAAAGTCGGGCCTCACTTTGCTAAATCTATTTCATCTCTACGTTTGTCTTTTCATCTTAACTCACAGTCATTATATGTGGGGGCTGCCTTTTCCTTTGGGGTATTTCTCTGAGGCAAGGTAGGCTTATTTTCTATCTTCAGGCTAGCTAGTTTCTCTGGCTGTGCCGAGTTGCATAGGGAGCGTTAGGCGCAATCCACGGCTGCCTCTAGTGTGGTTGGAGAGGATTAGGGATTGCGGTCAGCAGAGTTCCCACGTCTCAGAGCTCGTTCTATGTTTTTGGGTTATTGTCAGGTCACTGTATGTGCTCTGACCTCTATGTCCATTGTGGTACTGAATTACCTTATCATAACAGTAGGCTCCATTTTTTGCATAACAAAGAGTTGCACAAAACGTAGCAACTTTAGTTGTTATCACTCTATTTTCAGGCAGCACTGAAAAAATAGGATAGCTGCCCGAAAAATGAATCAATAATGACGGTGGACGCCACTGAGAAGGTGCATCAAATTTATTATATGGCATGTGCCTCCTCCTGTGTGTGAAACGCCAGCCTTCGAGGCCCTAATTTTCATTTTCTAATCTGATCTATATTACAGCGACCTTCCACCTCCAAAATAAACGGGATGATACATTTCTAATATATAGTCATTTTACCTAAAGCGGCAGCAATGTTAGAACTGACAGAGCAGATGGGAGCACGTTAGCTAGAATGACTTTACATTAGAAACTCATAGTCACATTTGATATAGGGGCTGCAGGGTCACTTTAACACATTCACGACTGATACTTGTGTGCAAAAGACTAAGTTGATCTTCACCATCTTACCTTTGTCTATGTCTTTTTCACAAATATAGTAATTATCTTCTTGACAAAAGAAATCATTCCACAAGCCTGAATTTATTAACCCTGCACAGTCTTCTCCAGGTCCCATTTCGGGGGTCCAGTTATCAGGCTGACCAGCTTTCCAGTTTCTATAGTAGATATTATGATAAATGCATTAGTACACTACAGCTGAACCACCGGTATAGACAAGCACATGTTTTTATGCCAGGAGAAAGCACCACGACTCCAAATCCAGCTGCTGTATATCAACAAGGAAGGACTTAGGCTATGTCCCCATGGTCAGTAATCGGCAGCGCTTTGGATGCAGCACAATTCCTCTCTGTTAAAAGCGCTGCCGGCTTTTGAAAGCAGGTGATTCCGGATGTGTTAATTGAACCATGAGGAATCACCACGCCCAATACATTGGACTGGTGATATTTATCTTGCGGAGACTGAGTGTCTCTGCAAGATAAATCGACATGCTGTGGTCTGGAAAGACGCGGCGCAGGGAAGCCGGAGGCATCCGGGCACGCACAGTGTAGATGGGATTTCTTGAAATCTCATTCACTATGCTGTAACATCTGGATGCTGCGGGTTGGACGCTGCAGATGTACGTAGCATCCAACCTGCAGCATTTACTAGCCGTGGGAACATACCCTTAAAGGTACTGTCCCAACTTAAGTATCACCTTACTTAGTGATCATTAAACCAAGTGTCCAATTGCAATTGGCTGAAGTGTCCAATTACAAAACTGTCCCCAGCAGTCCCATTCACAGTCAATGGGACTGCTGGGGACAGCCGAGTACAATGTTCAATGAACAGAGCAGTGGCATTTCAGAGCCCTGTTCTTGGGGTCAAATCCCAGTAATCGAATCCCCAGCGTTCAGCAAGCTATCACCTATCTTGCAGCTAGCTAATAACATGCTGAGTTGGGATAGCCTCTTTATGCTGCCTATACACATTAGGTGTATATTGACCAAACTTGCGTAAATTGGCAAGACCGGCCGACCACTAAATGTGTATGGTAACCTTCCTACTGTCTTCTAATGACAGCCTTAACCCCTTTGGGGAGGGCTTATTTTTGCATATTCCTTTTCACCTTCCTTTTCTTCCAGGATCTATAACCTTTTTTATTTTCTCACTGACGTAGTCATATGAGGACTAGTTGAATTACACTATTCACTTACAGTATACTAAACAGTTCTGCCATTGCTTTTTGTGTTTTGTTTTCACTCTGAAAAACAAATACCTGGCGACTTGCAGGTCAGTATAATTTAATGGATACCAGATTTATAAGTTTGTTTTTATCTACTGCTTTTGAAACGTGCATTGAACAAAAAATGTTTTAAAAAACGTGGTTGCTGTCGCCATTTATTAAGACCCACACCTTTTTTATTTTTCTGCCAATGTAGCTTTCTAGTGACCTGTTTTTGTGGTGCTATCTGTAACTGCTGTTAGTTCCATTTTGAGCATACGACTTTTTGATTCCTTTTACATTATCTTGGGTAGGTGCAGTGATTAAAAACAACAGTTCTGGCCTTTTAACCTTCTTTTCCCCTGGTGTTCATCATATGGGTTAAATAAGTTTAGATTTTTATAGATAGGACATTTATGGAAGAATCGAAACCTAATATCCTTATTTATGTTTATTTTTTAAATGGGAAAACTATTCTATTGATCCACTTAGATGCCGCTGTCAATTACTGTTAGCAGCATTTAAGGGGTTAAACGGCAGTGATTGATGCTAGCTCTATTTGCTGATAGGCAGAGACAGATGCTGACTGTATCTCACAGCTGGCACCCGCCATACATAGAATGGATTCTGCTCCTGAACCCACTTTATACACCAACATGTGATGTAAGGCAGATATATCCTAGTAGATATTTCTAAATACATTTACAACTGGGTGTGTCCTTACACTGTAACAATGTCCAATCAGTACTGACTGTAAGAATATAGGAACATACTGCTTGATAAGTCTAATGGTGTCACCCAGATGTCCGTTGTGCATGACTTGGGGATAACTCGATCTCCGTGCTGCATTATGATCATATTTCATTGCATGCACTCGCAGCATAGCTGTGTAACACTTGTATTATTTATGATGTGGAAAAGTGACTTCTAATTTTTTGCATTACATGCAGTATGTGTCATCCATTTCTTTCCGAAATCCAAGAAATACTACTGAACCCTCTTCACAAATATGAAAGTGTGTTTAGAAGTAAATATTTTTCAGGGAACAGTTGATACGATGGATTTAAGATCAGGCTTCTCTCATCATCATTCATACAGGTTTAAAACATTTTCTTATTTTTATACATACGTGAAGGTTGGGATGGTGCCGTCCAGCCACTTCCATACATTCTCCTCTTCCGTATCAGTAAGACCGATCCAAAAGTTGCCTTTTCCAGTTATTTGCTTTTTAATGAATTGCTATCAAGGCAAAAATCGAAATTTGAAGAAACAATCAATGATATTATCTCAATCCTAAATTCTTAAATTCAGTATCACAATCATAAGATCACAATAATTGGTCACTGGTGAAGACTCAAAGAAGTACTGGGTTAGGCCCCTTCAAATGTCAGTGTGTCCGGTATGTGACAGTTTTCACACGTAACGGAGACACGTACACACGTAGACCCATTCAAATCTATGGCGCTGTGCACACGTCCATTTGACCCGCACCGTTTCTTTCCGGCAGCACGGCTGTCGATAAGCCCCGCACAAGGTCACACGGATGACATAAAGTGCGACATCCATGTGCTGAGTACATACTACAACACTCATTAGAGTCGCTGAGTCTCATTGAGCACAGCGAGACCTGGCGACGATGATGAGTGTTGTCGTCACTACCCAGCACCTGTGGATAGCGGTCACTTTAATGCTATTCACAGGTGCCGTAGCCAGGATGCAAGGTACGTGGACTATGGTGGAACTTCATGGCAACATTCTTATGAATAAACTGGTGAACGAGGGAGGTGTGCATTGTTTTTTATTTCTCTCTTTTTTTTGTCTTTCAGGTTTCCATTTCGGAACTAAGTTGGATTCATTGCATTACTTTGGACCTGAATTTTTTAATATATTTTTGAATGTCAGATAGTGTTAAGAAGTCTTTATACCAATAAAGTGTTTTTTTTTCTGTGTGCGTTTTTATTTTTTAATACCGGGTTAGTAATGGGGGTGTTTAATAGACACCTGTCCATTACTAACAACAGGGCGTGATGCCAGATATGATTTTTGACAAATCACAGCTGTCATCAAGCCCAAATACCGTTACCCAGATTGCCACTGCACCAGGGCAATCATGAAGAGCTGGAAAAAGCGCCAGAATTGTCGCATCTAATGGGATTAGCCAATTTTGGTGTAGCTGTGGACTGATATTTTTAGGCTGGGACGTGCCCAATATCCATGGACCTTCCCAGCCTGATAATATCAGTGCCCAGCTATCTGCTTTACCTTGGCTGGATATTAAAAATAGGGGGGACCCCACATCATTTTTTTCAGTTATTTATTGGATATACACATGTACAGTAAACTACACATGCAAGGCACTAATTATATGTATCACATCTATCTATCTATTTATCTACAGTAGCAAGCAAAAGTGGGCACCCCTGATCAAAATTACTGTAATTGTTTGCGAACAATTAAGCAAATTGGAGATAAAGTGATCTCTAAAAGGGCTAAAGTTAAAATGACACATTTACAAAAAATATACAGGTGCCTCTCACAAAATTAGAATATCATCAAAAAGTTATTTTATTTCAGTTCTTCAATGCAAAAAGTGAAACCCATATATTATATAGAGTTTTTACAAACAGGGTGATCTATTTCAAGTGTTTATTTCTGTTAATGTTGATGATTATGGCTTAGAGCCAACGAAAACCCAAAAGTAATTATCTCAGTAAATTAGAATACTTTATAACACCAACTTGAAAAATTAATTTTAAATCCAAAATGATGGCCTATTGAAATTGTGTTCAGCAAATGCACTCAATACTTGATTGGGGCTCCTTTTGCATCAATTAGAGGGAAGCATGAAGTGCTCTAATATTTCCTGGTAGACGGCTGAGCTAACTTTGGTCTTGATAAAACCCAGTGGACCTACACCAGCAGATGACATGGCTCCCCAATCCATCACTGATTGAAGAAACTTCACACTAGACCTTAAGCAGCTTGGATCGTGGTCTCTCCACTCTTCCTCCAGACTCTGGGACCTTGATTTCCAAATGAAATGCAACATTGACTTTTATCTGAAAACAACACCTTGGACCACTGGGTAACAGTTCAGTTATTTTTCTTCTTGTCCAGGCAAGACGCTTCTGGCATTGTCTATTGGTCATGAGTGGCTTGACACAAGGAATGTGACACTTGTAGCCCATGTCCTGGATATGTATGTGTGTGGTAGCTCTTAAAGCAATGACTCCAGAAGAAGTCCACTCCTTGTGAATCTCCCCCAAATTTTTGAATGGCCTTTTCTTAACAATCCTTTCAAGTCTGCAGTTATCCCAGTTGCTTGTGCACCTTTTTCTACCACACTTTTTCCTTCCACTCAACTTCCATTAATAAGCTTGGATACAGCCCACTATGAACAGCCAGCTTCTGGATATCTGTCATGTCAGCAGTCTTCCCCATGGTTGTGGAGCCTACTGAAACAGACTAAGGGACATTTGTAAGCGCTTAGGAAGTCATAATCATCAACATTAACAGAAATAAACACTTGAAATCGATCACTCTGTTTGTAATGACTTTCTATAATATACGAGTTTCACTTTTTGCATTGAAGAACTGAAATAAATTAACTTTTTGATGATATTCTAATTTTATGAGAAGCACCTGTATATTGTAATTTCTTACATTTTAAAAATTGGAAAATGGGCTGATGCAGAAGTTTGGGCACCCTTGGAGATTTGTGTGCTCAGAAAATGTAGACCTTAATTATCCTGTTAGGGTTATGACTTGTTCAATGTCATCGTTAGGAAAGGCCAGATGATGCAAATTTCCCAACTTTAGAAAAACTCTGCCTCTTCCAACCTTGTGCCAAAAAACAGCAGCTATAGGTTCTTCTAAGTAGCTGCCTAGCACTCTGAAAATGAAAATGGTGGAGGCCCACAAAGTAGAAGGGTATAAGAAGATAGCACAGCATTTTCAAGTTGCCATTTCCTCCGTTTGAAATGTAATTCAGAAATGGCAGTTAACAGGTCAACATAAGATCTGGAAGACCAAGCAAATTTTCAGGGAGAGATGCTTGTAGGATTGCTAGAGAGGCAAATCAGAACCTCCGCTTGACTGCAAAAGACCTTCAGAAAGATTTAGCAGACTTTGGAGCTGTGGTACATTGTTCTACTGTTCAGAAACATCTGCACAAATATGGCCTTCATTGAAGAGTCATCAGAAGAAAACCTCTCCTTTGTCCTAACCGTAAAATTCAGCTTCAGAAGTATTCAAAAGAACATCTAAACAAGCCTGATGCATTTTGGAAACAAGTTCTGTGGACCGATGAGGTTAAAATAGAACTCTTTGACCACAATGATCAAAGGTGTGTGTGGAGAAAAAAAGGGCATAGAATTTCAGGAAAAGAAGATCTCGACAACCATTAAGAATAAGGATGGATCAATCATGCTTTGGAGTTGTATGGCAGCCAATGGCATGGGGAAAATTTCATAGGTAGAAGGAAGAATGGATTCAATGAAATTTCAACAAATTCTTGATGCAAACATAACACAATCTGTAAAAAAGCTGAAGTTGAAAAAAAGAGGATTATTTCTACAAATGGATAATGATCCTAACCACACGTCAACATCCACAATAGACTACCGTAAAAGGCGCAAGCTGAAGGATTTAAAATGGCCCTCAAAATCCCCTGATCTGAATATCATTAAAAATCTGTGGCCAGACCACAAAATAACAGTGCATGCCAGACAACCCAGGAATATTACAGAACTGAGAGAATTTTCCAAGGAAGCATGGATGAATATCTCTCAAACAAGAAATGAAAGATTCTTGGCTGGCTACAAAAAGCGTTTACAAGCTGTGATACTTGCATAAGGGGGTGATACTAGATACTAGCCATATTTTATAAGCCTAAAATACATCTATATAGTGAATAAAACTGTCGCGTTCCAATCTGTACACCTCCTACATCCGGCCACCGACACTGAAGAAAGCACGCTACAGCTCGATTCACACAGGACTTTGAGGCGCAATTCTTGTGATCAGGAGGTCCCAGCAGTCGGGCTACTACCGATCACAACCCATGGATAGGTGATAAATATTGTTCACAGGAAAACTCCTGTAAGGTAAGGTTTTACAGATCAAGGAAGATTGCTGTCCCCGATTATCATATAGAGAAAACACATATAAAAAGGTATCTGGTTTTAATTAGTTAAATTGATAATCATCTTTGTAATATACTTTGTATACATACATATTTCTGCTCTCCATGATTTTCACGGATATCACTCATACCTGACATAGTCTATTCACATGTCCGCGGAGGCATGTACGATGTTGATATGTGGGTTGGACCAAAATTGGCAATGTAAGTCTATTGATCCTTGAAACAAATCATACTGCACTCGTATGACATCCAAGCGCATCCCGATTTTCATAGACTGTCTTAATGGCGAAGGTGGAGAAACATATTTTTTCTCTACGCATAAGAAAAACATAACACCTGGAACACCTGGACCACATTGAAATCAAACTTTGATCAAAGTCTGATCCAAAAAATGGGTCCTTTTTTCTCGCACGTGGAGAAATCAGAAGTCTGAGTGAGCCCTTACTCTGTTGTTCATATTGAACAAATAGGATATTTTCTTTTTATTCTCCATCCCACAACAACGCTTACTTGTTCATCTGTGCTTTCTATGATAACCATCTTGGCTCCTTTTTCTTCACAGGACATTTTAGCATCTTCAAAAGTATCCCTTCCACTTGAAAAATAGTAGCATTTGTCAGTAAAATTTCTCCATCCATTTGGGCACCCTAAAATGAAGACAAAATCTTTTGATCGATGTGTAACTGGTTGGAACACTTTACACTTCCACAGACTGTACAGACACATTTTACGGGACCCTTAGTACTATACGGTATTCATATCTCTGCGAGGTGAGATAATAAGTATGGCTGTGATATTCTACCACCTTTCTGAGCCATATCAGCACCCAACAGCACACAAGTATTCAGACTGCTCCATAATCTGGCCATACACATTACCAAACTGTTTGCAATTCACTGTCTGAAGACATCTGATCTTGGATTAAACAAATTTGGGAATGTTGATATGGTCAATCTTTTTTTTCCAAGGGATAAGCGATGCTAGAAGTGTCTGGCAGACATTTGTGTACCTTTGCAAAACCCATGTGCACTCAGCAGGTCTAAGTGTGCATGTATATGTAGGAGTTTGGGAAACGGCTGGAAGCCAGCATATGGGCTTGTTCACACGTTGAGCATTTGCAGTGTTTTATTCTGCACGTTTTCATGTATCAAAAATACACCATTTTTAGTCTCTGATGTGTTTTTTTCTTTGCGTTTTCAGACCATCAATTCGTTTTTCAAGTCTGCACAACAAGTCAATTAGCGGTTAGTAGCGTTTTTCATCCATTCAATAAATGCCTAAAAAATGCAACAAAAACCACAAATAAAAATATATAAAAAAGCATTAAAAAACCACATAATGCACACAGCATTTTTCCTGCGAATGCCTATGTTTTTCATGCAGAAAAAAACACTACAAAAATGCCCTGAGTGATCATACCCTATATCTATGGTATATGACTAGCTCTGTTTCCTCAATGTAGATTCAACCACAGCTGAGATTTAGGAGAGGATTTATAATATTTTGCTGTGTAAAGTCCATATAATTGTATTAAAAAGCTTCTCATTGTTCTTTATCCAGTTCTTGTTATTATAGGATTTTAGTTTTATTAATTTAGTGTAGAAGAGAAATAATGTGAAGCTCTTAATTTTCCCTTTGGGATACAGACTTTCTTCCTGTATTTCTTGCATAGACAACATAGTGGAGTGTATAAATAAATTGTCAGGGAAATCTAAATCTCACAACTATACGATCTGCAGGAAGTGGTATTGTACGACGGTGTCCCCACCAGAGACCTGAGAGTGACACGGTAGATTCATACAGAACCTTGCATATGGATATAATACGTAGTGTTGTTATATTGCGTTATTCAGACTCGTCGACCTGCCCAACCTTCAAGTGATAATGAAGTGACTCCTCAACTCTGTCTTAGTCCAGTCTCACACGTCCAGATAATTCCGGTACCGGAGAAATCGGTACCGGAGTTATCCATGTCCGTGTGTCCGTGTGCTCACGTGGCACATCAGTGTGGCACACGTGCGGCAGCCGTGTGCCGTCTGTGTGCCGACTGAGGACCACACGGACCGTGCAGGAGACAGCGCTACAGTTAAGCGCTGTACCCTGCTTTTGGTGCTGAAGCCGGCATTCATTCCTTCTCCCCAGCAGCGTTCGCTGGAGAGAAGGAATTAAAAATCAAGGTTTTTTTTTTTCTTAAAAATAAAGTTTGCTGTCACCTCCCACCTCCCATCCACTGTGCGCCCGCCCGCTTGCCGAGAAATACTCACCCAGCTCCTGAGATGTCTGCTCTCAGCGCCGGCAGCCTGTTCTGTGTGAGCGGTCACGTGGTACAGCTCATTACAGTGATGAATATGCGGCTCCACCTCCCATAGGGGTGGAGCCGCATATTCATCACTGTAATGAGCGGTACCACGTGACGCTCACACAGGACAAGCTGCGGCGCTGAGAGGAGGCATCGCGGGAGCTGGGTGAGTATTTCTCTGCAAGCTGGCGGGCTCAAGGGGGGTGGGGAGGGGTGGGAGGCATTAGATGACCCCCAAACTTTATTTTTAACAAAAAAACTTGATTTTTTATCCCTTTTCTCCTGTAAGTGCTGCTTTCAGCCGAGCAGGACAGAAGGGATGAATGCCGGCCTAAGCACCACAAACAGGGGACAGCATTTACTGTAGCGCTGTTCCGTGTGGTCCTCAGGCGGCACACGGATGGCACACGGACAGCATCCGTGTGCGGAACGTGTTTACACGGGCCCATTGACTTTAATGGGTCCGTGTGATCCGTGCGCTCCCACGAACACTGACATGTCTCCGTGTTTTGCAGACGGACACACGGTCCATGAAAACACGCTGACATGTGCAGAGACACATTTATTTTAATGTGTCTACGTGAGTCAGTGTCTCCGGTACGTGAGGAAACTCACCACACGTACCGGAGACACTGACGTGTGAAACCGGTCTTAGGCTATGTTTACATACAGCTTTTTTGCTGCTTTTTTTTAAATGCAAATTAAACGCTACTTTTTGCAGTACCAGCAACGCCTATGCAATTTCAGAAATCTGCAAAAGCTTGTTTTTTTCTTTCCTTACTGAATTAGAGAACTGCAACATGTTTTTGATACTGCAGCAAGTCAATTTTTTCAGTGTTTTTGCACAGAAAGAAATGAGAAAACGAAAAAATGCTGCAAAAAATGCAATGTCATATTTCACTGCATTTTTGTTAAATAAAACTAACTTTATTGAATGTACTCTAGACAAAGCACATGTAATCTACACCCAAAAATGCTGCAATAAAATGCAACAAGCTGTGAAAACACCACAAAAATGGTGATCATAGCATTTATAATGCCAAGAGAGCAGGTTTTCACTGCAGAAAAAAAAACTGCAAAAAAAGGGCGTGTGAACATAGCCTGAATCTGTGCTACAAAGCTGACAAGTCAGCTTCAGAATACAGTATGATTATCCTACTGCGGCTACTACTGTAGCTAGTGCAACAATTAGAATATTTTTAGATTTTTTGTATCAGAACAGTAATTAAAAAAAATAAACACTAAACAAGCATTCTGCACCTGCACCTTAAAGGGAAACTGCCAGGTGATACATGCTATCCAAACTATGGGCAGCATGTATCAGCCAGTTAGTTTTAAAATACTTCAATAGCCGCCGGGAACCGAGCTGTACTGTGTGCTAGTCGTACAGGCGGGGCCTCGACGACTTCTCTCCACCCACTGACAGTGACTCACAAGTCTCTGCCTATATGCACAGGCAATCAGAGGCTTGTCAGTCACTGTCAGTGGGCAGGGAGAAGCCGTGGGGACCCGCCTGCATGACTAGTCAAGAGGTTGGATCAGTCCCCGGCGGCTATTAACAGTATGTAATGGATATGATTGTACAGCCAGTGCCTGATACATGCTGCCCATGGTTTGGGCAGCATGTATCAGCTGACAGGTTCCCTTTAAATAGCTGTTGTCAGAACACTCATTTGACTGATAAATATCCTTAAACATGATGTCAGGGGAGAGTCAGGAGGCCCCCGTACATATAGGATAGTTGGTTGGCCCTGCCAAAGTTGGCAGGCTTGACTTAATGTGTATAGGGGCTTTAAACACTATACACAGAGACAGATATGCAAGAAAGTCGCTGTTCTAACCTGTAAATAGACAGATCCGTGCTGACAGACACGCATCAGCAACATAGCTAAAACTCTAGTGGGAGTTTTTTTATCTACATCCGCCTACTTTACAATATTTTTACAGATAGGATAAAAAACATTTGCTACTTTATGATATGTAGATTTGTAAATATTTCACTACGGTTGCTTTTCACTTACCTGGCACTGAAGGGTATATTTCAAGTTCAGATGTGGCGAAATCATGTAATGAGAGCGACTTTGCAACATCTCCAGGAGGTCCAGGTGGTCCTCTAGGCCCTACCAATCCTGGTAATCCAGGTATGCCAGGTAAGCCGGGTGCCCCCCTAATACCAGGAATGCCAGGTTCACCAATGATCCCTTTAACTCCTTGTGGGCCTTGAGGGCCAGAGGGCCCTACAGGTCCATTTGTCCCTGGAAGTCCTGATAAACCTGGATCGCCTTTAGGTCCTGGCTCACCACTTTTTCCTGGTGACCCCCTTTGCCCTTTATTTCCTTGTGGACCCTTTGAGCCTCTTGATCCTTTTTCTCCTGGAGGGCCAATTGCTCCAGGAAGGCCCTTTTCACCAGCAGGCCCTGGAAAACCTGTTATCCCAGTATCGCCTGTCTGTCCCTTTGGTCCAATTGGTCCCATGGGTCCAAGGGGTCCTCTTTCACCTTTTGGTCCCCTAGGACCTGGAGGCCCTGTAATAACAAAAAAAAAAATTAACAATATTCTGTAAATGCTCAGATATTTAATGCACTATATGGTTTACTCTGTTGTTGTACAGTGGGGAAAAAAAGTATTTAGTCAGCCACCAATTGTTTCTGGTGTCCTTCGACAGCTCTTTGGTCTTCATCATAGTGGAATTTGGAGTGTGAATGTTTGAGGTCATGGATAGGTGTCTTTTATACTGATAACAAGTTCAAACAGGTGCCATTACTACAGGTAATGAGTGGAGGACAGAGGAGCCTCTTAAAGAAGAGGTTACAGGTCTGTGAGAGCCAGAAATCATGCATGTTTTTAGGTAACCAAATACTTATTTTCTACCATAATTTGCTAAATAGATTTTGCCAAATCAGACAAGGTGATTTTCTGGATTTGTTTTCTCATTTTGACTCTCATAGTTGTGGTCTACCTATGATGTCAATTACAGGCCTCTCTCATCTTTTTAAGGGGGAGAACTTGCAAAATTGGTGGCTGACTAAATACTTTTTTCCTCACTGTATGTGGCTTAAGGGTATTTATGGAACTTTTTATATAAGGTTAATAACACCAAAATCTTAATTATTTTTAAATGACATATATAACTATAGCTGCAAGCATATCTACTAAATGTAAAGATGTTTTACCACTTAGGCCATTATTCCCAAATCTCAGTTTTTTTGTGTTGGAACCATAATTTATTTTAAACTTTTCTTCAAGTTGCAATGTATTATAGATATTACAATTAGACCCACCAAAGTAACAAAGTTCAAAGGTGCAATGTTTCCCTATTTAGCATCCTGCCTACTTCTATAAACAATCTTCATTTGTATGTATATAATACTAATTACATTATGATGTTGTATTATATTTGATGTATATGTTGTTATAGTAACATGGTATTTAACATGCAACCAAAACATCAGACAACAATCTCTGTAGATAAACCTCCAAGCTCCAACACCACGCTCCTTCCCACTTCAAGCCAGGCAGCAGAACTGATCACTGACAACAGTTGTAGTCAAAGCTGAGTCTATGTATAGGAGAGGAGATTACAAAAACCAATACAGCTGAGAGACCAAGCTCTCAGCAACTTCAGCAACTAGGTTTAACTCCTGCTCTGCTGGCACAAGACAGCCAGGTCAGAATTCAGGCGAAGAGCTTCTGTTCATCGTGTGTGAATGAGGCCCAGAGCGCTGCGGTTCTCTGGAACCTCTCTGTTGCGGTAGCCCCGTGACAGTTATGATGCTGGAGGTTACTGCCTCAAACCCTTTTGTAGAAGATGCCTGAGCAGTGACGTAGAAAATGTGTCTTAGGGCAATAAGATAAAACTACGATATTCCCTGGTAAAATAGCATGTAGTGAGAACTTGCCCGAGCATTGCTGATCATGAGGCCTAGTAGGATGAGGAGAGAAGTCTTCTATCTTTATAGCAAGTGGGGCCTAAGAATAATACATTACGACTGTTATAGAGTGCTGGATTATAGCAGCCAGTAACCTGATATCATTTCTGTGTGTACGGCTCCTTTATGTGTGGCCCCCTTGTCTTCCTATTATCCTGTCAGTTGTCAGTCAGTATGTCCTGTGTCTGCGACTTCTCTATGTGTGGCCCCCATGTCTTCCTATTATCCTGTCAGTTGTCAGTCAGTATGTCCTGTGTCTGCGGCTTCTCTATGTGTAGCCTCCATGTCTTCCTATTATCCTGTCAGTTGTCAGTCAGTATGTCCTGTGTCTGCGGCTTCTCTATGTGTGACCTCCATGTCTTCCTATTATCCTGTCAGTTGTCAGTCAGTATGTCCTGCGTCTGCGGCTTCTCTATGTGTGGCCTCCATGTCTTCCTATTATCCTGTCAGTTGTCAGTCAGTATGTCCTGTTTCTGTGGCTTCTCTATGTGTGGCCTCCATGTCTTCCTATTATCCTGTCAGTTGTCAGTCAGTATGTCCTGCGTCTGCGGCTTCTCTATGTGTGGCCTCCATGTCTTCCTATTATCCTGTCAGTTGTCAGTCAGTATGTCCTGTTTCTGCGGCTTCTCTATGTGTGACCTCCATGTCTTCCTATTATCCTGTCAGTTGTCAGTCAGTATGTCCTGTTTCTGCGGCTTCTCTATGTGTGACCTCCATGTCTTCCTATTATCCTTCCAGTTGTCAGTCAGTATGTCCTGTGTCTGCGGCTTCTTTATGTGTGGCCTCCATGTCTTCCTATTATCCTGTCAGTTGTCAGTCAGTATGTCCTGTTTCTGTGGCTTCTCTATGTGTGGCCTCCATGTCTTCCTATTATCCTGTCAGTTGTCAGTCAGTATGTCCTGTTTCTGTGGCTTCTCTATGTGTGGCCTCCATGTCTTCCTATTATCCTGTCAGTTGTCAGTCAGTATGTCCTGCGTCTGCGGCTTCTCTATGTGTGGCCTCCATGTCTTCCTATTATCCTGTCAGTTGTCAGTCAGTATGTCCTGTTTCTGCGGCTTCTCTATGTGTGACCTCCATGTCTTCCTATTATCCTGTCAGTTGTCAGTCAGTATGTCCTGTTTCTGCGGCTTCTCTATGTGTGACCTCCATGTCTTCCTATTATCCTTCCAGTTGTCAGTCAGTATGTCCTGTGTCTGCGGCTTCTTTATGTGTGGCCTCCATGTCTTCCTATTATCCTGTCAGAAGTCAGTCAGTATGTTCTGGACTGCATGCCCCCAAGAGGCTCAGGGGAGGGCGTCATGACTAGGGAGGTAAGCTAGGCCATTTTTGGTGGTCAAAGGGTTAAGTTTCAGGCGATTTTGTGAGGGAAATCTTGGGGAGGAGAATAGGTGGGCTTTAATTCTAGGATAATTATGATTGGGTGAGGGGTGGGTCGATATGGAGGGGTATATATGGTTGGGTTAATTAGTGGGTCTGTTATTCTGCGGCTAGACCTTTGCTGTGGACTCATATTGAAATCCCACCTGCCCACCCTGTTTTTGAATACTAGCAAGGGCATAATAAAGAAAGTGGGGATAGGAGATTGCCATTTGCCGCAGCAGAATGCGGGAAGAGAAGGGGGACTTTGAATGAAGTGGATTGCATTAACGGAAGGGGGGATCCCGTGATTGGATGGGGTACTCACCAGGTGGTGCTATGCTACCAAAGGAATTGTGTCCCCGGTCCCTACTAAGCTTAGGTCTCAGAATGAAATTTTATCTGGGCAACATTCAGCCGGGTGCTCTCAAGCCGGTGCGGTGCGGCTGATATTCATCAGATCCTTCGAATCCCCCCCTCCTCTTTTTCTAGGTGGTTTTATGCCATGGATATACATTGATTTGTATCTAAAGTTCTATTTAATGTTGTTATTATTTAATAAACGAGGCTGCTGTGGCCTTTACATCCGACGTCATGCAGTGAGTTAATAATAGTAATAATAATAATAAATAATAATAAAATTGTTTTAACGGAATTGTCAGTTGTTTTTATTTGTTTGGGTAATTGGTCGGATTGGTGGGAGGTTCTTGCAGCTATATGGGGGCCATTTGTCACACATTTCCAGAGTCAATAAAAAGTTAATATTTGAAAGTAAATGTCATGATTATGATGCGATTTCTATACTTCACTTACTGCAATGCTGAGAGATTGTATAAAACCCATATCCAACGAATGTAGCTGAGAAGAATAACATACAAAGTGATGGATTTGCCACCAGATTGCAAGCTCACATGCCAAAAAAAGAAGTGTTTGTGCTGCTGCTGTATAATGCTCTGCTGTGAGACGTTTGAACAGAAGTGACATTTGGTATGGACCCTCTACATTTTGGTAGGTGTCATTGCAATGATTTAAGCAACAGGCAGTTTTGGAGCTTAAAACTTCCACATTGTGATCTGTCCTGTGGCTTCTGTACTGTCAAATTTATCAAAGTTTAAGGCCATGTTCACACGATCCTTTTTTTCATGCGGAATTGCCGCGATTTTCCCGCTGCGGGTCCGCAACTGTTTTCCATGCAGGGTACATTACATTGTACCCTATGGAAAACAGGAACTGCTGTGCCCACAATGTGGAAAATAAAAAAAAAAAGCCGCGCTGAATAGCTGCGGGAAAAAAGAAGTTCCATGTCACTTCTTTTTTCGGAGCCGCAGCGGTTCTGCACCCATTGACCTCCATTGTGAGGTCAAACCCGCAGTAAAACCCGCAGATGAAAAAAAAATCTGCGGGTTTTACTGCAGTTTGTGGTGCAGAACCGCTGCAGCAGGAAGTGCGGGGAAGCGGGCGGAAGGGCGTGGGCGGAGTGTGGCTGCCCCCCCGTGCTCCGATCCCGCCCCCCGTGCTCCAATCCCACCGCCCCGTGCTCCGATGCCCCCCCCAGTGCTCCGATGCCCCCCCGTGCCCTAATCTCCCCCCCCTTATACTTACCCGGCGTCCCGGTGTCCGTCCGGCCGTCTTCTCCCTGGTCGCCGCCATCTTGCAAAATGGCGGGCGCATGCGCAGTGCGCCCGCCGAATCTGCCGGCCGGCAGATTCGTTCCAAAGTGCATTTTGATCACTGAGATATAATCTATCTCAGTGATCAAAATAAAAAAAAATAGTAAATGACACCCCCCCCCTTTGTCACCCCCATAGGTAGGGACAATAAAAAAAAATTAAGAATTTTTTTTTTCCACTAAGGTTAGAATAGGGTTAGGGGTAGGGTTAGGGGTAGGGTTAGGGTTAGGGGTAGGGTTAGGGGTAGGGTTAGGGTTAGGGGTAGGGTTAGGGGTAGGGTTAGGGGTAGGGTTAGGGTTAGGGGTAGGGTTAGGGGTAGGGTTAGGGGTAGGGTTAGGGTTAGGGGTAGGGTTAGGGTTAGGGGTAGGGTTAGTGTTAGGGTTAGTGTTAGGGGTAGGGTTAGGGGTAGGGTTAGGGTTAGGGGTAGGGTTAGGGGTAGGGTTAGGGTTAGGGGTAGGGTTAGGGGTAGGGTTAGGGTTAGGGGTAGGATTAGGGGTAGGGTTAGGGGTAGGGTTAGGGGTAGGGTTAGGGCTAGGGTATTTTCAGCCATTTTAACCCTAAAAAACTTCCTAGAAAACACACAGACTCTGCATAGAAAACTGCATAAAAAAAGGATAAAAAAAAGGATCAAAAAACGCATCAAAAAACGCATCAAAAAAGGACAAAAAAAGGACCTAAAAAAGGACCTGCGTTTTCTGCCAAGAGCTGCAGTTTTTTAAAAAACAGTCCTGAAAAAAAAAGGATGGAAATCAGGAACGTGTGAACATACCCTAAAAGGAACCTGTCAGCAGGTTTTCCCAATATACAGGTCTGTGCAGGCATATTTGATTTTATTGGAAAAATCTGCTGACAGGTTTCCGTTAACGGACAAAATATTCTACTGACAGAGTGGACTGAGCATGAATGAACAATGGACCTTTTCTCCCAAGTCCCAGAGTCCTGTCAGGCTGCCCTGGTTTTGTACAGTTTGGGGAGAGATACTTGCAATGCTGTGTTAGTGTCACCACTGTTCGGTGTTGGAGACCGTATTACAATTATTACAGACTTTTTATGGTGACACTGCTACAGCCCCAGATCTCCGCAAGAAATCTTACTCACAGAAGCATAGCTATGGAGAGACCACACAACCATTTACGGTGGGCTTGCAGAAATTATGGAATTGTTTGGTGAGTAAGGACAATGAAGGCAGTGCTGAAATAACCAACCCAGACTATATCTCAAAAAATCATTTTTTTATCTGGTCTCTGTAGTCCAACCCTGAAGAGGGCTCTAAGAGGTTTTTTTGAAGCAGATGTTTCAGCTATTCTCATTGATCTGGTGATAGAAGCCCTGCAGCAGATAAAAAAAAAAGACAAGGATGCTACCTGCCCACACGCTGAAGGAGTCTATCAGCCCAAGCAGCATAATGTGCCCCATATCTGAGCCACGTGTCCCTTTGTCTCAGGATCTGAGTAGGGAGTTGAGAGATACTGTTCAGACAATAAAGCAGGAGATGCCCTACAGGCATGTAAATCACATAAACCTTGCACTTTTTCAGCCCAATAACCATATGTAAATCGAAGATGCTGTTGTAAATGTAAACAGGCAGACCAGTAATACCAAGTCAGATCCGACAGAGCTGAACTATCATGTTCTGGGTCTGCCACAGCTAATATGCCATGTACAAGGAGAGCCTACCCAAGCTTAAACCATAGATGGTTATTTATGGCAGCGAGAATTAAATTGCTAGCCTCTGGAATAACTGGAATAGTCAAGTGGTTTAATGTTAAACATAGATATGGTTTTATTAATCACAAAAATAGTGAGGACATCTTTTTACACCACACTGCGATCACTAGAAATAATCATTTACGGCCTCATTCAGACATTCATGAGTCACATACAGTGCGGAAAAAAATATGTAGTCAGCCACCAACTGTGCAAGTTCTCCCCCTTAAAAAGATGAGAGAGGCCCGTAGTTGAAATCATATGTAGACCAAAACTATGAGAGTCAAAATGATAAAACAAATCCAGAAAATCGCCTTGTCTGATTTGGCAAGATTTATTTTGCAAATTATGGTGGAAAATAAGTATTTGGTCATTAACAAAAGTTCATCTCAATATTTTATTATACATCCTTTGTTGCCAATGACAGAGGTCAAACGTTTTCTGTAAGTCGTCACAAGGTTAGCACACACTGTTGGTGGTATGTTGGCCCATTCCTCCATGCAGATCTCCTCTAGAGCAGTGATGTTTTGGGTCTGTCGCTGGGCAAAATGGATTTTCAACTCCCTCCAAAGGTTTTCTATGGGGTTGAGATCTGAAGACTGGCTAGGCCACTCCAGGACCTTCATATGCTTCTTACGAAGCCACTCCGTCGCTGCCTTGGTGGTGTGCTTGGGATCATTATCATCTTCAATATATATGCCATCCACATATACCATACCATTCAATTCAATATACCATCCACATTTCATCTTCAATGCCCTTGCTGATGGAAAGAGGTTTGCACTCAAAATCTCATGATACATGGCCCCATTCATTCTTTCATGTACATGAATCAGTCGTCCTGGTCCCTTTGCAGAGAAACAGCCACAAAGTATGATGTTGCCACCCCATGCTTCACAGCTGTTGTGTGTTCTTTGGATGCAACTCCGCATTCTGTCTCCTCCAAACACGATGAGTTTTGTTTCTACCAAACAGTTCTACTTTGGTTTCATCAGACCATATGACATTCTCCCAATACTCTTCTGCAGGGGTCCCCAACTCCAGGCCTCAAGGGCCGCCAACAGTGCAGGTTTTCAGGATTTCTTTAGTATTGCATTGGCGGTAATGTGATCATCTGCACAGGTGATGATTCCAACCCCTGTGCAATACTAAGGAAATCCTGAAAACCTGCACTGTTGGCGGCCCTCGAGGCCTGGAGTTGGGGACCACTGCTCTTCTGGATAATCAAAATGCTTTGTAGCAAACTTCAAACGGACCCGGACATGTACTGGCTTAAAGGGAACCTGTCACCTGAATTTGGCGGAATCGGTTTTGGGTCATATGGGTGGAGTTTTCGGGTGTTTGATTCACCCTTTCCTTACCCGCTGGCTGCATGCTGGCCGAAATATTGGATTGAAGTTCATTCTCTGTCCTCCGTATTACACGACTGCGCAATGCAATCTTGCCTTATGCAGGCGTGTACTACGGAGGACAGAGAATGATCTTCAATCCAATATTTTGGCCAGCATGCAGCCAGCGGGTAAGGAAAGAGTGAATCAAACACTTGAAAACTCCGCCCATATGACCCAAAACCGGTCCCGCCAAATTCAGGTGACAGGTTCCCTTTAAGCAGGGGGATATGTCTGGCAATGCAGGATCTGAGTCCCTGGTGGCATAGAGTGTTACTGATGGGAGCCTTTGTTACGGTGGTCCCAGCTCTATGCAGGTCATTCACTAGGTTCCCCATGTGGTTCTGAGATTTTTGCTCACCGTTCTTGTGATCATTTTGACCCCACGGGATGAGATCTTGCATGGAGCCCAAGATTGAGGGATATTATCAGTTGTCTGGTGTGTCTTCAATTTTCTTATTATTGCTCTCACAGTTGATTTCATCACACCAAGCTGCTTGCCTATTGCAGATTCAGTCTTCTCAGCCTGGTGCAGGGCTACAATTTTGTTACTGGTGTCCTTCGACAGCGCTTTGGTCTTGGATAGGTGTCTTTTATTCTGATAATAAGTTCAAACAGGTGCCATTACTACAGGTAATGAGTGGAGGACAGAGGAGCCTCTTAAAAAAGAAGTTACAGGTCTGTGAGAGCCAGAAATCGTGCATGTTTTTAGGTGACCAAATACTTATTTTCCACCATAATTTGCAAAATAAATCTTGCCAAATCAGACAAGGTGATTTTCTGGATTTGTTTTCTCATTTTGATTCTCATAGTTGTGGTCTACCTATAATGTCAATTACAGGCCTCTCTCGTCTTTTTAGGTGGGAGAACTTGCACAATTGAAGGCTGACTAAACACTTTTTTTCCTCACTGTACATATTCTAGCCATGGTTTTAACAGATAGAACACTGTTGTGAATTCTGTGATCAAGCTCCCTCCTGTGGTCACGAGTGGTACTGCGGCTTCTGAGTTTCCTTCCTCAGGTGATGAGGTTAAGTCGTTAGGTGCTGCTCTATTTAACTCCACCTAGTGCTTTGATCCTGGCCTCCAGTCAATGTTCTAGTATTGGTCTTGCTTCCTCCTGGATCGTTCCTGTGGCCTGTCTGCTCAGCATAAGCTAAGTCTGCTTGTGTTACTTTTTGCTATATTTTCTGTCCAGCTTGCTTTTTTGGTTTTGCTTGCTTGCTGGAAGCTCTGAGACGCAGAGGGAGCACCTCCGTACCGTTAGTCGGTGCGGAGGGTCTTTTTGCCCCTCTGCGTGGTTGTTTGTAGGTTTTTGTGTTGACCGCAAAGCTATCTTTCCTATCCTCGGTCTATTCAGTAAGTCGGGCCTCACTTTGCTAAATCTATTTCATCTCTGTGTTTGTATTTTCATCTTACTCACAGTCATTATATGTGGGGGGCTGCCTTTTCCTTTGGGGAATTTCTCTGAGGCAAGGTAGGCTTATTTTTCTATCTTCAGGTCTAGCTAGTTTCTCAGGCTGTACCGAGTTGCATAGGGAGCGTTAGGCGCAATCCACGGCTACCTCTAGTGTGGTTTGATAGGTTTAGGGATTGCGGTCAGCAGAGTTTCCACGTCTCAGAGCTCATCCTATGTTTTGTGGTTTTTGTCAGGTCACTTGTGTGCTCTGAACTTCAAGGTCCATTGTGGTTCTGAATTAGCTATTCATAACAGTACTGGAGGCCCAAAGTACTATGCTTCTCAATAGAGGGAAAAAAGAAGTTCTGAGACCATTTTTTTTTCTTTGCACTGTGTTTTGCCTTTTTTTCCCCCTAGACATTTGGGTGGTTCAGGACACAGGTGTGGTGATGGACATTAAAGGTCTGTCTACATGTGTGGATCTTCTCACTGCAAGAGTACAAAATATTCAAGACTTTGTGGCTCGGAATTCTATGTTAGAGCCAAGAATTCCTATTCCTGATTTGTTTTCTGGAGATAGAGCTAAATTTCTGAGTTTCAAAAATAATTGCAAACTGTTTCTGGCGTTGAAACCTCGCTCCTCTGGTGACCCAGTTCAACAAGTTAAGATCATTATTTCTTTATTACGTGGCGGCCCTCAAGAGTGGGCATTTTCCCTTGCGCCAGGAGATCCTGCATTATGTAATATTGATGCGTTTTTTCTGGCGCTCGGATTACTGTACGATGAACCTAATTCAGTGGATCAGGCAGAGAAAAATTTGCTGGCTCTGTGTCAGGGTCAGGATGAGATAGAGATTTATTGTCAGAAGTTTAGAAAGTGGTCTGTGCTCACTCAATGGAATGAATGTGCTTTGGCAGCAATCTTCAGAAAGGGTCTCTCTGAAGCCCTTAAGGATGTCATGGTGGGATTTCCTATGCCTGCTGGTCTGAATGAGTCTATGTCTTTGGCCATTCAGATCGGTCGACGCTTGCGTGAGCGTAAATCTGTGCACCATTTGGCGGTATTATCTGAGCATAAACCTGAGCCTATGCAGTGCGATAGGACTTTGACCAGAGCTGAAAGGCAAGAACACAGACGTCAGAATGGGCTGTGTTTCTACTGTGGTGATTCAACTCATGCTATCTCTGATTGTCCTAAGCGCACTAAGCGGTTCGCTAAGTCTGCCGCCATTGGTACGGTACAGTCGAAATTTCTTTTGTCCGTTACTTTGATCTGCTCTTTGTCTTCCTATTCTGTCATGGCATTTGTGGATTCAGGCGCTGCCCTGAATTTGGTGGACTTGGAGTTTGCTAGGCGCTGTGGGTTTGTCTTGGAGCCCTTGCAGTGTCTTATTCCATTGAGAGGAATTGATGCTACGCCTTTGGCCAAGAATAAGCCTCAGTATTGGACCCAGCTGACCATGTGCATGGCTCCTGCGCACCAGGAGGATATTCGCTTTCTGGTGTTGCAAAATCTGCATGATGTGGTCGTGTTGGGGTTGCCATGGCTACAAGCCCATAACCCAGTATTAGATTGGAAATCAATGTCTGTGTCCAGCTGGGGTTGTCAGGGGGTACATGGTGATGTTCCATTTCTGTCTATCTCATCATCCACCCCTTCTGAGGTCCCAGAGTTCTTGTCTGATTACCGGGATGTATTCGATGAGCCCAAGTCCAATGCCCTACCTCCGCATAGGGATTGTGATTGTGCTATCGAGTTGATTCCTGGTAGTAAGTTTCCTAAGGGTCGACTGTTTAATTTATCTGTACCTGAGCATGCCGCTATGCGGAGTTACGTAAAGGAATCCTTGGAGAAGGGTCATATTCGGCCGTCGTCGTCGCCATTGGGAGCAGGGTTCTTTTTTGTGGCCAAGAAGGATGGTTCGCTGAGACCTTGTATTGATTACCGCCTTCTAAATAAAATCACGGTCAAATTTCAGTACCCCTTGCCGCTGCTATCTGATTTGTTTGCTCGGATTAAGGGGGCTAGTTGGTTCACCAAGATAGATCTTCGTGGTGCATATAATCTTGTGCGTATTAAACGGGGCGATGAATGGAAAACTGCATTTAATACGCCTGAGGGCCATTTTGAGTACCTAGTTATGCCATTCGGACTTGCCAATGCTCCATCAGTATTTCAGTCCTTTATGCATGACATCTTCCGAGAGTACCTGGATAAATTCCTGATTGTATACTTGGATGATATTTTGGTCTTCTCGGATGATTGGGAGTCTCATGTGAAGCAGGTCAGAATGGTGTTCCAGGTCCTGCGTGCTAATTCTTTGTTTGTGAAGGGATCAAAGTGTCTCTTTGGTGTTCAGAAGGTTTAATTTTTGGGGTTCATTTTTTCCCCTTCTACCATCGAGATGGACCCTGTTAAGGTCCAGGCCATTTATGATTGGACTCAGCCGACATCTCTGAAGAGTCTGCAAAAGTTCCTTGGCTTTGCTAATTTTTATCGTCGCTTCATTTGTAATTTTTCTAGTATTGCTAAACCATTGACCGTAATATAACAAGCCCAAATTGAAAACTATAAATCCAAATTTCTCCAACATGCTCAAAACCCACCATGGGGGAGACTTAGTTGAGAAAACATATCACCATGGATACATCTAGGACACTCCCATAACTAACATAATTAAAGCAGAAAATGGAGTACAAGTCCATACTAAAAATAACAATTTTAATGAATACAAATTGATAAAAAATTCAATCTCAAATATATATAAACTAATCATAACAAAAAATAACATACAAGAGAAAAGATGGAGGTAGCACAGATGAAAAAACAGCGCAGAGGTACACTGATGCCACATATATATATATGTAAAGTGCTTAGTGCAACAGATCCAAAACAGGGGGAAGAGATCAGGGGGTATAAAGCCTGATTAACTATTCAAAGTCCATGTGGACATTCACAGAGCCCTGTACACAGGCTCCAAAACAATCAAAACAGTCAATGATTATGACATGGCTCCCCTTGCATCCTTACCCCTGGAGCTGGCACTCAGAATAGATCCACGCTGTAGCCCCAACGCGCGTTTCGCGTTAGCTTCGTCAGGGGGCCCCCTGACGAAGCTAACGCGAAACGCGCGTTGGGGCTACAGCGTGGATCTATTCTGAGTGCCAGCTCCAGGGGTGAGGATGCAAGGGGAGCCATGTCATAATCATTGACTGTTTTGATTGTTTTGGAGCCTGTGTACAGGGCTCTGTGAATGTCCACATGGACTTTGAATAGTTAATCAGGCTTTATACCCCCTGATCTCTTCCCCCTGTTTTGGATCTGTTGCACTAAGCACTTTACATATATATATGTGGCATCAGTGTACCTCTGCGCTGTTTTTTCATCTGTGCTACCTCCATCTTTTCTCTTGTATGTTATTTTTTGTTATGATTAGTTTATATATATTTGAGATTGAATTTTTTATCAATTTGTATTCAATAAAATTGTTATTTTTAGTATGGACTTGTACTCCATTTTCTGCTTTAATTATGTTAAACCATTGACCGATTTGACCAAGAAGGGTGCTGATGTGGTCAATTGGTCTTCTGCTGCTGTGGAAGCTTTTCAAGAGTTAAAGCATCGTTTTTCTTCTGCCCCTGTGTTGTGTCAACCAGATGTTTCGCTTCCGTTCCAGGTTGAGGTTGATGCTTCAGAAATTGGAGCGGGGGCTGTTTTGTCGCAAAGAGGTGCTGATTGCTCGGTGATGAAGCCATGCGCCTTCTTTTCCAGGAAGTTTTCGCCTGCTGAGCGAAATTATGATGTTGGCAATCGAGAGTTGCTGGCCATGAAGTGGGCATTCGAGGAGTGGCGTCATTGGCTTGAAAGAGCTAAGCATCTCGTGGTGGTCTTGACTGATCACAAGAACTTGACTTATCTCGAGTCTGCCAAACGGTTGAATCCTAGACAGGCTCGTTGGTCGCTGTTTTTCTCCCGTTTTGACTTTGTGGTTTCGTACCTTCCGGGCTCTAAAAATGTGAAGGCGGATGCCCTGTCTAGGAGTTTTGTGCCTGACTCTCCGGATTTGCCTGAGCCGGCGGGTATTCTCAAAGAGGGAGTAATTGTGTCTGCTATCTCCCCTGATTTGCGGCGGGTGCTGCAAAAATTTCAGGCTAATAAACCTGATCATTGCCCAGCAGAGAAACTGTTTGTCCCTGATAGGTGGACGAATAAAGGTATCTCTGAGGTTCATTGTTCGGTGTTGGCTGGTCATCCTGGAATCTTTGGTACCAGAGATTTGGTGGCTAGATCCTTTTGGTGGCCGTCTCTGTCGCGGGATGTGCGTTCTTTTGTGCAGTCCTGTGGGATTTGTGCTCGGGCTAAGCCCTGCTGTTCTCGTGCCAGTGGGTTGCTTTTGCCCTTGCCGATCCCGAAGAGGCCTTGGACACATATCTCTATGGATTTTATTTCGGATCTCCCCGTCTCTCAAAAAATGTCGGTCATTTGGGTAGTTTGTGATCGCTTCTCTAAGATGATCCATTTGGTACCCTTGTCTAAATTGCCTTCCTCCTCTGATTTGGTGCCATTATTCTTTCAGCATGTGGTTCGTTTACATGGCATTCCAGAGAACATCGTTTCTGACAGAGGTTCCCAGTTTGTTTCGAGGTTTTGGCAAGCCTTTTGTGCTAGGATGGGCATTGATTTGTCTTTTTCCTCGGCTTTCCATCCTCAGACAAATGGCCAGACTGAACGAACCAATCAGACCTTGGAAACATATCTGAGATGTTTTGTTTCTGCTGATCAGGATGATTGGGTGTCCTTTTTGCCGTTGGCTGAGTTCGCTCTTAATAATCGGGCCAGCTCGGCTACCTTGGTTTCACCGTTTTTCTGCAATTCTGGGTTCCATCCTCGTTTCTCTTCAGGGCAGTTTGAGTCTTCGGACTGTCCTGGTGTGGATACTGTGGTGGACAGGTTGCAGCGGATTTGGACTCATGTAGTGGACAATTTGACCTTGTCCCAGGAGAAGGCTCAATGTTTTGCTAATCGCAGACGCTGTGTGGGTCCCCGACTTCGTGTTGGGGATTTGGTTTGGTTGTCATCTCGTTATATTCCTATGAAGGTTTCCTCTCCTAAGTTTAAGCCTCGTTTCATTGGTCCGTATAGGATTTCTGAGGTTCTTAATCCTGTGTCTTTTCGTTTGACCCTTCCAGATTCTTTTTCCATCCATAACGTATTCCATAGGTCATTGTTGCGGAGATATGTGGCGCCTGTGGTTCCATCTGTTGATCCTCCTGCCCCGGTTTTGGTGGAGGGGGAGTTGGAGTATATAGTGGAGAAGATTTTGGATTCTCGTGTTTCGAGACGGAAACTCCAGTATCTGGTTAAGTGGAAGGGTTATGGTCAGGAAGATAATTCCTGGGTCTTTGCCTCTGATGTCCATGCTGCCGATCTTGTTCGTGCCTTCCATATGGCTCATCCTGGTCGTCCTGGGGGCTCTGGTGAGGGTTCGGTGACCCCTCCTCAAGGGGGGGTACTGTTGTGAATTCTGTGATCAAGCTCCCTCCTGTGGTCACGAGTGGTACTGCGGCTTCTGAGTTTCCTTCCTCAGGTGATGAGGTTAAGTCGTTAGGTGCTGCACTATTTAACTCCACCTAGTGCTTTGATCCTGGCCTCCAGTCAATGTTCTAGTATTGGTCTTGCTTCCTCCTGGATCGTTCCTGTGGCCTGTCTGCTCAGCATAAGCTAAGTCTGCTTGTGTTACTTTTTGCTATATTTTCTGTCCAGCTTGCTTTTTTGGTTTTGCTTGCTTGCTGGAAGCTCTGAGACGCAGAGGGAGCACCTCCGTACCGTTAGTCGGTGCGGAGGGTCTTTTTGCCCCTCTGCGTGGTTGTTTGTAGGTTTTTGTGTTGACCGCAAAGCTATCTTTCCTATCCTCGGTCTATTCAGTAAGTCGGGCCTCACTTTGCTAAATCTATTTCATCTCTGTGTTTGTATTTTCATCTTACTCACAGTCATTATATGTGGGGGGCTGCCTTTTCCTTTGGGGAATTTCTCTGAGGCAAGGTAGGCTTATTTTTCTATCTTCAGGTCTAGCTAGTTTCTCAGGCTGTGCCGAGTTGCATAGGGAGCGTTAGGCGTAATCCACGGCTACCTCTAGTGTGGTTTGATAGGTTTAGGGATTGCGGTCAGCAGAGTTTCCACGTCTCAGAGCTCGTCCTATGTTTTGTGGTTTTTGTCAGGTCACTTGTGTGCTCTGAACTTCAAGGTCCATTGTGGTTCTGAATTACCTATTCATAACAGAACACACACCCATTAAAGTCTATCGGTCGATGTACATGCTCGTGTTATTTGCAGATCGTGTGTTCACAAAAAATCACAGGAGCCATGTCTGTTTTTGATTGTCCTTTTGGAACAAAATTACCCCTACAAGCCTATGGGTCAGTGAAAATCACGGATGCCATCAGTGTGCAATCCGTGTGGTGTCCAGGATTAACATTGCAATGTACAGTTGTGCTCAAAAGTTTACATACCCCAGCAGAGTTTTTGCTTTCTTGGCCTTTTTCAGAAAATATGAATGATAACACTAAACCTTTTTCTCCACTCATGGCTAGTGGTTGGGTGAAGCCATTAATTGTCAAACCATTGTGTTTTCTCTTTTTAAATCATAATGACAACCCAAAACATCCAAATGACGTTGATTAAAAGTTCACATACCATGGTGATTTTGGCCTGATAACATGCACAGACGTTGACTCAAATGGGTTTGAATGGCTACTAAAGGTAACATCCTCACCTGTGACCTGTTTGCTTGTAATCAGTGTGTGTGCATAAAAGCTGAGTGAGTTTTTGGGATCTAGACAGACTCCTGCATCTTTCATCCAGCCACTGACGTTTCTGGATTGTGAGTCATGAGGAAAGCAAAATAATTGTCAATGGATCTATGGGAAAAGGTAGTTGAACACAGGAACAGGAAAGGGATGCAAAAAGTTATCTAAGGAATTGATTATGCCAGTCAGGAATGTTCAAACTGTGATTAACAAATGGAAAATCAGGATCTCTGTGAAAACTATGATCAGGTAGACCAACAAAAATTTCATCCACAACTGCCAGAAAAATTGTTCGGGATACAAAGAAAAACCCACAAATAAAATCAGCTGAAATACTGGACTTTCAGAAAACAAGTGGTGTTGCTGTTTCAAGATGCACAATAAGGAGGCACTTGAAGAAAAATGGGCTGCATGGTTGAGTCACCAGAAGAAAGCCATTAGCGTGCAAATGTCACACCTACAATAGGCACAACAGCACAGAGACAAGCCTCAAAACTTCTGGAACAAGGTAATTTGGAGTGATGAGATCAAAATTTTAACTTTTTGGCCACAATCGTAAATGTTACATTTGGATTGAAGTCAACAAGGCCTATGATGAAAGGAACACCATTCCTACTGTAAAACACAGAGGTGGATCACTGATGTTTTGGGGATGTATGAGCTAAAAAGGCACAGGAAACTTGGTCAAAGTTAAAAGAAAGATGAATGCAGCACGTTATCAGCAAATACTGGAGGCAAATTTGCAATCATCAGCCCGGATGCTGCGCATGGGACGTACTTTGACGTTCCAACATGACAACGATCCAAAAAATAAGACCAAATCGACCTGCCATTGGCTACAGCAGAACAAAGTGAAGGTTCTGGAGTGGCCATCTCAATCTCCTGACCTCAATATTATTGAGCCACTCTGGGGAGATCTCAAGCACGTAGTTCATGCTAGACAGCCCAGGAATTTACAGGAACTGGAGGCTTTTTGCCAAATAGAGTGGGCAGCTTTACTATCTGAGAAAATAAAGAACCTCATCCACAACTACCACAAAAGAGTTCAAGCTGTCTTTGATGTTAGAGGGGGCAATACTTGGTATTAAGAAATGGGGTATGTGAACTTTTGATCAGGGTCATTTGGATGTTTTTGGTTGTCATTCTGATTTAAAAAGAGAAAACACAGTAGTATGACAACAAATGGCTTCAACCAACCACTAACCATGAGTGGAGAAAAAGTTTTGGTGTTATCATTTATATTCTCTGTAAAAAGGCCAAGAAAGCAAAAATTCTGCCTGGGCATGTAAACTTTTGAGCACAACTGTATAGGAGAAGCTTTGAAACTTATTTAAACACTGATGGTAAAAACTGACACACGGATTGAACACTGATAATGACAAATGCTATAAGTTTTTGGCTAGTGAAAAATCACTAATGTCTGAATGAAGCCAAAGTCCCTAAACAGTGTTGGTGATGGACAGATAGGTTGCATTTGATTTGATGGATGGAGCCAAAGGTGCTATGGCTGGCTGCCAATGTCACAGGCCTAGGTGGTGAAAGTTGCAAAGTTCCACACAATAAATAGGGAGATTAGAGATTGCACACAATGGGGGGAATCCCACAACATACTAATCTAAGCACATGTCCTCCTCCAGCCATACACCAGCAATAAGTAAACAAGGGCTCAAATTATCTATTTTTCAGAACCATACAGAAGAAAAGCTTTATGAGAAAGGTAACAGAAACCCAAAGACAACCTTTGAAAAGTCATCATGTTGCAAATCTATAAGTTTGAGTAGTTGTCTACCTGCTCATAAACTTTCAGACACCCTACACTCATCACTGTCCCATCATGTTGCAAATCTATAAGTTTGAGTAGTTGTCTACCTGCTCATAAACTTTCAGACTCCCTACACTCATCACTGTCCCCAATCTCCTTTTGTTGCTTTCTTGATCTGGCTGAACACCCCTACAATGACACTCTCAGAAGCGCCCTTGACCAAGTAGCTCCCCTCACCCTCAGAACCTCCAAGCACAGAGTAAAACAGCCCTGGCTCATACTGCAAACTTGATTTCTCCAGCGATGCTCTAGGAGTGCTGAACGCTTATGGAGGAAAACTCGCACACCAGAAGACTTCATCCGCTTCAAATTTATGTTAAGAACCTATAACTCTACCCTTCACTTTGCCAAACAGACCTACTACACCACCCTGATCTCCTCACTATCCAACAACCCCAAGAAACTTTTTGACATCTTTCAATACCTCCTCAACTCAACCTTTCCAAAACTGAACTTCTTCTGCTCCCGCCGTCTACTAACCTCCAAAAACCTGACATTTCCCTCTCCATGGGTGGAACCATAATAACACCCCGGCAGCAGGCGCGCTGTCTGGGTGTTATGTTTGACTCCGATCTCTCCTTCACCTACCATATACAATCTCTTGCCCGCTCTTGCCGCTTATACCTAAAGAACATCTCTAGAATCCACCCTTTTCTCACCATGGAAACAACAAAAACCCTCACTGTCGCCTTGATCCACTCCCGCCTGGACTACTGTAAGGCTCTATTAATTGGCCTCTTCCTTTCTCGACTTTCCCCTCTCCAGTCCATCCTTAATTCAGCAGCCAGGGTCGTCCATCTGGCTAATAGGTACTCAGACGTGTCTGCTCGTCGCCAGTAGTTACAATGGCTGCCTATTCACTACAGGATCCAATTCAAAGTATTTGTTCTCACCCACAAAGCTCTCCACAGTGCAGCACCCCCTTACATCTCCTCCCTAATTTCTGTCTATCGGATCGGCATAGCCGATCGCTGTGCTCTGCAAACGACTCTCGACTAACCTCTGCACTAATCAGTACCTCCCACTCCTGACTCCAAGACTTCTTCCCACGCTGTGCTAATCCTCTGGAATGCTCTACCCCAAGAAATTAGGACCATCCACAACTTGCACAGTTTTAGGCGCTCTCTCAAAACACATTTGTTCAGAGCGGCCTATCACGTTCCCTAATCAAAGTCATTTTATGTGTAAGTGTGTGTGTAGCCCAATCACTATCTCTATCTATCCCCCACTCCCTCAAGATGGCTGGACAAACATTGTAAATACACACCTCTACCTTTTATCTCCCCAACCTCATTGAAGATTGTAAGCTCTCACGAGCAGGGTCATCCTATTTTGCTTTAATTATTGTATTGTTAACATTGTTACTTATGACTGTTGTGTTTGAAACTGTTAAACTGTAAAGCTCTGCGGAATATATTGGCGCTATATAAATAAAGATTTTTATTATTATTGTTCAGTGAAGGTCAATATTTTAGTGAAAGCAGCAAATGATATATCAGTAGAGTTGAGCATTCCGATACTGCAAATATTGGGTATCGGCCGATATTCGCTGTATCGGAGCTCCGATACTGAGTTCCGATAGTTTTGCAATATTGAATACCGGAATCGGAAGTTCCCATAATGTAATGATGCACTATAAGGCCGGTTTCACACGTTCAGATAATTCCAGTACCGTATAATATAAAAACGGTACTGGAGTTATCCGTGTCCGTGTGTCCGTGTCCTCACGTGGCACATCAGTGTGGCACACGTGTGCCGCCCGTATGCCCACTGGGTACCACACGCACCGTGCAGGAGACAGCGCTAAAGTTTAGCGCTGTCCCCTGCATCGTGCTGAATCTGCGATTCATATCTTCCCTGCAGCAGCGTTTGCTGCAGGGAATATATGAATAATACTGTTTAAAATAAAGATGTATCTGCCCCCCGCCCTCCCACCCTCTGTGCGCTCCCCCACCCCCTGTGCGCCCCCCCCCGCTGTGCTGAAAATACTCACCCGGCTCGTTCCCTCGCCGCCGCTGCTTCTTCTCCTGGCCGCGGCTTCTCCTGTATGCGCACAGGGGGTGGAGGGGCGCACAGAGGGTGGGAGGGCAGGGGGCAGATACATCTTTATTTTAAACATTATTATTCATATATTCCCTGCAGCAAACGCTGCTGCAGGGAAGATATGAATCGCCGATTCAGCACCAGTGGGGGGGACAGCGCTTAATGTAGCGCTGTCCCCTGCACGGCACACGGACTGCACACGGACAACGACTTTAATGGGTCCGTGTAATACATGCGCTCCCACGAACACTGACATGTCTCCGTGTTTGGCACACGGCCAAACACGGAGACACGGTCCGCAAAAAATCACTGACATCTGAACTGATGCAGTGATTTTTATGTGTCAACGTATGTCAGTGTCTCCAGTACGTGAGGAAACTGTCACCTCACGTACTGGAGACACTGACATGTGAAACAGGCCTAATGGAGTGTGGGCGGAGACTGCGTGTCTGTGTGTGTGGGCGGGGTCTGTGCGTGACTGTGGGGGGTCTGTGCGGGCCTGCTGGGGGTCTGTGCAGACCTGCCGGAGGTCTGTGTGGGCTGCCGGGGGTCTGTACGGGCCTGCCGGGGGTCTGTGCGGGCTGCCGGGGGTCTGTACGGGCCTCTTGGGGGTCTGTGCGGGCCTCTCGGGGGTCTGTGCGGGCCTGCCGGGGGTCTGTACGGGCCTCTCGGGGGTTTCTGTGTCTCTATGCAGGCATCATCGGATGGGACTACAAGTACAATGTGTCAATCATTGTCATTGTAGCAGGCATAGCCTGATGGGATTTGTAGTCCCATCGGATGATGCCTGCACAAAGACACAGAGACCCCACGAGAGGCCCATACAGATCCCCGGCAGCCTGCACAGACCCACAAGAGGCCCGTACAGACCCCCGGCAGGCCCGCACAGACCCCCGGCAGCCCGCACAGACCCCTGAGAGGTCCGTACAGACCCCCGGCAGCCCGCATAGACCCCCCCCACGGTCCCGCACAGACCCCGCCCGCAAACACAGACACGCAGTCTCCGCCCACGCACCGCCCACACTCCTCCCCCCTCCGGAACTGGATGTGCAAGGGAAAGAAAGGGCTTATTTTCATTCCGATATTTGTGTCCCATTGACTTGCATTGGTTTCCGGTATCGGCATCGGCGATACCCGATTTTTTTTGGGTATCGGTCCGATCCAATCCGATCCGATATTTCCTGATATTGGAAGGTATCGCTCAACACTATATAACAGGCAATGTAACTAACTATGGATGAAACGTGTAGGGATCGTTCTCCAGAGTGTAATATTCTGGAATTGTTAGCTGTTCCTAACACCTGCAGTGTCCACTACAACTAGTGGTCACTCCTATTATTTAACCATCTAGTAAATATTGTATTTAATATCAAAATATGCAGGATCACCAAAATGAGTGAATACTCTTTTGACTGATACATCAGTTGCTGTTTTCACTAAAACATTAATTCCTAATAGGTTACAGCGACCTTTATATCTAATCTGAGATATTTTGGATAGCTATTATGCAGCCTTCTATTACTAACCTAGTAGAGATCACATCCTAATTATTTATTTGTGGATTTATATAAACAGCAATAGTCCTAGTATAAATTAATATAACCATATTAGTGGTGCTAATAGGGAAACCTACAATAGTCGGTACGAGCAATATCTATCTCATATAACTAGTATTAATTCTATACTCATACTGTGTCTTATAGTCATATAACGAGATACAAATAGTTGACATTAGGGTTGTACTGACAGACCATATATTTACGTGGTCTTGCGAGAGTTTATACTTTATTTCGTCATTAATTGTTTTGTGTATTTTAATAAAAACATTAAAATATATATTGTAATATCTTACTCCAATGGGATTTGACAGTGAAATTAACACACCTAAAACCACAATCAATGTCACTGGGCCTAATAGCAAATATAAGCATATATACAGCTCTGGCAAAAATTAAGAGACCACTGCAAAATTTTCAGTTTGTCTGATTTTTCTCTTTATAGATATATTTTTGAGTAAAACATAAATTGTTCTGTTATTCTATAAACTACTGACAACATGTCTCCGAAGTTCCAAGCAATAAATTTTGTATTTATTTTCTGAAAATGAGAAATGGTCAAAATAACAAAAAAAACATAATTCCTGCAAACTTAAAATAATGCCAAAAAAACAAGTTCATAATCATTTAGAAATAACAATGCTAATGTTTTAACTCAGGAAGAGTTCAGAAATCAATATTTTGTGGAATAACCATGATTTTTAATCACAGCTTTCATGTTTCTTGGCATGCTTTCCACCAGTCTTTCACACTGTTTTTGGGTTACCTTATGCCACTCCTGGTACAAAAATTTAAGCAGTTCTTCTTTGTTTGATGGCTTGTGACTATCCATATTCCTCTTGATTACATTCCAGAGGTTTTCAATGGGATTCAGGTCTGGAGATTGGGCTGGCATGACAGGGATTTGATGTGGTGGTCCTTCATCCACACCTTGATTGACCTAGCTGTGTGGCATGGAGCATGGTCCTGCTGGAAAAACCAGTCCTAAGAGTTGGTGAACATTGCCTGAGCAGAAGAAATCAACTGTTTTTCCAGGATAACCTTCTATGCGGCTTGATTCATACGTCCTTTGCAAAGATTAACCTTCCCAATTCCAGCCTTGCTGAAGCATCCCCAGATCATCACCGATCCTCCACCAAATTTCACAGTGGGTGCAAGACACTTGTACGCCTCTCCAGGTCTAACCATTAGACGACCAGGTGTTGGGCAGAGCTGAAAATTAAACTCATCAGAGAAGATTACTTTACTCCAGTCCTCTATGGTCCATTCCTTATGGTGTTTTTCTAGCTTTACATGACTTGACTCCGGCCTCTAGGAGCCAGTTACGAACTGTTCTTGTCATGCACTTCACGCCAGCTGCCATTTGCCATTCCTTTTGTATGTCACTTCATGTCATCCTGCGGTTGCTGAGTGACATTCGAATAAGATGACGGTCATCCCAGTCAGTGGACAGTCGTTTTCGCCCTCTGTCGGTCTGTAGCTTTGTTGTCCCCAATGTCTGCTGCTTGACCTTGTTGAAATGGACTGCCGTCTTAGGCCGGCGTCACACTGGCGTATTGCATGCGATGTGAGAGCATCGGATGCGATATGCTAATGACACTGGGCTCCTGCTCGCAGCAGAGCAGGAGCCGAAATGTCATGCGTCTGTGCTCCGATTCTCTCGCACAGGGAGGATCAGAGCACATCTGCGGAGGAGGCGGAGAAATGAATTTCTCCATCTCCTCCATTGCTGAGGTCCGCTTATAATGCACAGCACTCGGATGTTATCCGAGTGATGTGTGCTGTCTCACTCGCACCCATAGGCTTATATGGGTGCGAGTGAGCCGAGAGTTTTCATCGGTCCGAGACAATCGCAGCATGCCGCGATTGTCTCGGACCGAGGAAAACGGCTGACAAAAAGTCGGCTGCTGGGAGCTGCCCCATAGCTTAACGTTGGTCCAAGTGCAATGCGATTTTTTATCGCATTGCACTCGGCCGTTTAAAACGCCAGTGTGACGCCGGCCTTAGAAATTTTAAAGATGGAGGCAACATGATGCTCACTGTGTCCCTCTACTAGTAAAGCCAGAATTAAGTCCTTCTTTTCCTCACTAAAGACTTTTTTTCAACTCCTTCGGAATGGTTCAAAGTTATTTTTTCATTCCTATTAGTTTTGGGATATTACTAGCACTTGTTTTGCCATCCAGCTTGTCCTGTTGCAAGAGGATTGTGAACACCACAGCAGTGTTTTTTATACTTTTCTTCAATAAATAAGATTTGGTTTAGGTGATCACCTAATCAGAAGCACATTAACCCCTTCATGACCTTGGGATTTTCCGTTTTTCCGTGTTCGTTTTTCGCTCCCCGCCTTCCCAGAGCCATAACTTTTATATTTTCCGTCAATATGGTCATGTGAGGGCTTATTTTTTGAGAAACAAGTTTTGCTTTTGAACGACATAATTGGTTTTAGCATGTCGTGTACTGGAAAACGGGAAAGAAATTTCAAGTGCGGTGAAATTGCAAACAAAAGTGCAATGTCACACTTGTTTTGTTTGGCTTTTTTGCTAGGTTCACTAAATGCTAAAACTGACCTGCCATTTTGATTCTCCAGGTCATTATGAGTTCATAGACATCAAAAATGCATAGGTTCTTTTTTATCTAAGTAGTGAAAAAAAATTCCAAAATAAAAAAATAAAAAAAATGGCGCCATTTTCCGAAACCCGTAGCGTCTCCATTTTTCGTGATCTGGGGTTGGGTGAGGGCTTATTTTTTGCGTGCCGAGCTGATGCTTTTAATGTTACCACTTTTGTGAAGATATGTTCTTTTGATCGCCCGTTATTGCATTTTAATGTCGCGGCGACCAAAAAAACGTAATTCTGGCGTTTCAAATTTTTTTCTCACTATGCCATTCAGCGATCAGGTTAATCCTTTTTTTTATTGATAGATTGGGCGATTCTGAATGCAGAGATACCAAATATGTGTAGGTTTGATTTTTTTTATTGTTTTATTTTGAATGGGGCGAAAGGGGGGTGATTTAAACTTTGATATTTTTTATTTTTTTCACATTTTTTTTAACTTTTTTTTAAACTTTTGCCATGCTTCAATAGCCTCCATGGGAGGCTAGAAGCTGGCACAACTCGATCGACTCAGCTACATATCAGCGATCATCAGATCGCTGCTATGTAGCTGAATTGCAGGCTTGCTATGAGCGCCGACCACAGGGTGGCGCTCACAGCAGGCTGGCATCAGTAACCATAGAGGTCTCAAGGACCTCTATGGTTACTGTCCGGACGCATCGCTGACCCCCGATCATGTGACGGTGGTCGGCGATGCGCTCATTTCCGGACCAATGGCTGGAAGCGCCGGTTAAATGCTGCTGTCAGCGTTTGACAGTGGCATTTAACTAGTTAATAGCGGCGGGTGGATCGCGATTCCACCCGTCGCTATTGCGGGCACATGTCAGCTGTTCAAAACAGTTGACATGTCCCGGCTTTGATGCGGGCTCACCGCCGGAGCCCGCATCAAAGCGGGGGTTCTGACCTCGGAAGTACTATCCTGTCCGAGGTCAGAAAGGGGTTAAGTAGAATGAGGTATCCTCTGGTTGGAATTCAACTGACACTGGAATAGAATGGCTGTCAGACATGTAGAGATGGTGATTTTTATAAAACTGTGCAGTGGTCTCTTAATTTTATCACCAATAAAAAAAACATCAGGCCAAATGGAAAGAACATATATCTTTATTGATACAAATCTAATGTCTAAAAAAATAATGAGGCAGTAAACAGTGAGGCTAAAGGTAGGGACACCTGTGCCAAAAAACATGTATCCCTCTCTGGTGTGCCAAGATATATCATGCACTCTATAACAGGCAACAAAATGTAAAAAAAAATCAGGCTGAATGTGAATAGTAGGTAAAAAATATCACAAAAACAAAAGTAATTTTTGCCTGTAGGACATTATTGCAAGAGAGCTTGGCTGAGCAGATTACACAAGAAGGAAAACACACAGCAAGTCAGCAGGATCTAGGAGCAACATGGCAGATGTGACAACCTACATGGTGAGCTGCAGCATGTGCTACATGTTCACAGATCGACCCTAAGAAGAATCCAATTTCACCTGTCAGAAGTGTAGACTAGTGGCCCTTTTAGAAGAAAAGGTGCGGGGTCTGGAAGAAAGAATAGCAACTTTGAAACTCATCAAAGAGAATGAAGACTTTCTAGACAGAACAGAAGCATCTCTACTGGTCACAGAAGGTGAAAAAAGTGTCAGAGAACCTCCAAAAGCAGATGAGTGGAAGCATGTGACCAAAAGAAGCAAGAAGACCATGGAGAAATCACCAACCACACAACTGAAGAACCGATATCAAATCTTTGTAGAGGATGAAGATGGCACACCTAAGGATGAAGCAATACCAGCAAGCAAAAAAGAAAAGGGCACACAGCAACAAGTGACAGCAAAATGTACAGCCAAGAAGCAACGAAGAGTGGTGGTGGTGGGAGACTCACTACTGAGAGGCACAGAAGCAGCCATCTGCAGACCGGACATAACTGCAAGAGAAGTATGCTGCCTTCCAGGTGCGATGATCAAGGATGTGACCGATAGGATACCAAAGCTCTTCAGCTCCAAGGACGTCCACCCATTTCTTCTGATACATGTTGGCACCAATGACACGGCAAGGAAGGACCTACCGACAATCTGCAAAGACTTTGAAGAGTTGGGGAAGAAAGTAAAGGAACTGGATGCACAGGTAGTTTTTTCTTCTATCCTTCCAGTAGACGGGCATGGCACCAGGAGATGGAACAGGATCCTTGATGCAAACAACTGGCTAAGACGATGGTGCAGACAACAAGGATTCGGATTCCTGGACCACGGTGTGAATTACTTGTACGATGGACTCCTCGCCAGAGACGGACTACACCTCAACAAACCTGGGAAACACACATTCGCCAGAAGACTCGCTACACTCATCAGGAGGGCGTTAAACTAGAAGAAGAGGGGACGGGAAGAAAAACATTAGACTTGAACAAAGAAGATCCAGGAAAACATACTCAGAAGGGAGGTAAGAACATTTCTAAAACAATCCACAGCGAGGAGATTGGAACAAAATAAAATCCTCTAAACTGCATGCTCACAAACGCCAGAAGCCTGACAAACAAGATGGAAGAACTAGAAGCAGAAATATATACAGGTAACTTTGACATAGTGGGAATAACCGAGACATGGTTAGATGAAAGCTATGACTGGGCAGTTAACTTACAGGGTTACAGTCTGTTTAGAAAGGATCGTAAAAATCGGAGAGGAAGGGTTTGTCTCTATGTAAAGTCTTGTCTAAAGTCCACTTTAAGGGAGGATATTAGCGAAGGAAATGAGGATGTCGAGTCCATATGGGTCGAAATTCATGGAGGGAAAAATGGTAACAAAATTCTCATTGGGGTCTGTTACAAACCCCCAAATATAACAGAAACCATGGAAAGTCTACTTCTAAAGCAGATAGATGAAGCTGCAACCCATAATGAGGTCCTGGTTATGGGGGACTTTAACTACCCGGATATTAACTGGGAAACAGAAACCTGTGAAACCCATAAAGGCAACAGGTTTCTGCTAATAACCAAGAAAAATTATCTTTCACAATTGATGCAGAATCCAACCAGAGGAGCAGCACTTTTAGACCTAATACTATCTAATAGACCTGACAGAATAACAAATCTGCAGGTGGTCGGGCATCTAGGAAATAGCGACCACAATATTGTACAGTTTCACCTGTCTTTCACTAGGGGGACTTGTCAGGGAGTCACAAAAACACTGAACTTTAGGAAGGCAAAGTTTGACCAGCTTAGAGATGCCCTTAATCTAAATGGGAAATGTTTAAGAACATCCTAAATAGGCAGTGTAAGCGGTTTATACCTTGTGGGAATAAAAGGACTAGAAATAGGAAACACCCAATGTGGCTAAACAAAGAAGTAAGACAGGCAATTAACAGTAAAACGAAAGCATTTGCACTACTAAAGCAGAATGGCACCATTGAAGCTCTAAAAAACTATAGGGAGAAAAATACTTTATCTAAAAAACTAATTAAAGCTGCCAAAAAGGAAACAGAGAAGCACATTGCTAAGGAGAGTAAAACTAATCCCAAACTGTTCTTCAACTATATCAATAGTAAAAGAATAAAAACTGAAAATGTAGGCCCCTTAAAAAATAGTGAGGAAAGAATGGTTGTAGATGACGAGGAAAAAGCTAACATATTAAACACCTTCTTCTCCACGGTATTCACGGTGGAAAATGAAATGCTAGGTGAAATCCCAAGAAACAATGAAAACCCTATATTAAGAGTCACCAATCTAACCCAAGAAGAGGTGCGAAACCGGCTAAATAAGATTAAAATAGATAAATCTCCGGGTCCGGATGGCATACACCCACGAGTACTAAGAGAACTAAGTAATGTAATAGATAAACCATTATTTCTTATTTTTAGGGACTCTATAGCGACAGGGTCTGTTCCGCAGGATTGGCGCATAGCAAATGTGGTGCCAATATTCAAAAAGGGCTCTAAAAGTGAACCTGGAAATTATAGGCCAGTAAGTCTAACCTCTATTGTTGGTAAAATATTTGAAGGGTTTCTGAGGGATGTTATTCTGGATTATCTCAATGAGAATAACTGTTTAACTCCATATCAGCATGGGTTTATGAGAAATCGCTCCTGTCAAACCAATCTAATCAGTTTTTATGAAGAGGTAAGCTATAGGCTGGACCACGGTGAGTCATTGGACGTGGTATATCTCGATTTTTCCAAAGCGTTTGATACCGTGCCGCACAAGAGGTTGGTACACAAAATGAGAATGCTTGGTCTGGGGGAAAATGTGTGTAAATGGGTTAGTAACTGGCTTAGTGATAGAAAGCAGAGGGTGGTTATAAATGGTATAGTCTCTAACTGGGTCGCTGTGACCAGTGGGGTACCGCAGGGGTCAGTATTGGGACCTGTTCTCTTCAACATATTCATTAATGATCTGGTAGAAGGTTTACACAGTAAAATATCGATATTTGCAGATGATACAAAACTATGTAAAGCAGTTAATACAAGAGAAGATAGTATTCTGCTACAGATGGATCTGGATAAGTTGGAAACTTGGGCTGAAAGGTGGCAGATGAGGTTTAACAATGATAAATGTAAGGTTATACACATGGGAAGAAGGAATCAATATCACCATTACACACTGAATGGGAAACCACTGGGTAAATCTGACAGGGAGAAGGACTTGGGGATCCTAGTTAATGATAAACTTACCTGCCAGTGCCAGGCAGCAGCTGCCAAGGCAAACAGGATCATGGGGTGCATTAAAAGAGGTCTGGATACACATGATGAGAGCATTATACTGCCTCTGTACAAATCCCTAGTTAGACCGCACATGGAGTACTGTGTCCAGTTTTGGGCACCGTTGCTCAGGAAGGATATAATGGAACTAGAGAGAGTACAAAGGAGGGCAACAAAATTAATAAAGGGGATGGGAGAACTACAATACCCAGATAGATTAGCGAAATTAGGATTATTTAGTCTAGAAAAAAGACGACTGAGGGGCGATCTAATAACCATGTATAAGTATATAAGGGGACAATACAAATATCTCGCTGAGGATCTGTTTATACCAAGGAAGGTGACGGGCACAAGGGGGCATTCTTTGCCTCTGGAGGAGAGAAGGTTTTTCCACCAACATAGAAGAGGATTCTTTACTGTTAGGGCAGTGAGAATCTGGAATTGCTTGCCTGAGGAGGTGGTGATGGCGAACTCAGTCGAGGGGTTCAAGAGAGGCCTGGATGTCTTCCTGGAGCAGAACAATATTGTATCATACAATTAGGTTCTGTAGAAGGACATAGATCTGGGGATTTATTATGATGGAATATAGGCTGAACTGGATGGACAAATGTCTTTTTTCGGCCTTACTAACTATGTTACTATGTTACTATGTTACTACAGTGGAATACATGAGGACATAACCATAGCAGAAACCATTCAGCCTAAATGCCAGCAGTGTTTAAGCCTATATAACAGTGTGGAAATGTATACCTGCAGGGAAGGGAGCCAGGGACCCACTATTTGTCCATGGCGCTCTCCCCTATGTTATACATTTCTGCACTATTATGCATGTTTAAAGCATCAATTTAGCGGTTTATTCATCTGCAGTGCTGGTGTGGTGCTTTAAATCTAAGTCTCCTGCCCAGTCTTATACTCATCATCGGCATCTTCACTTTTTTTCAGTGTTGCTCCGGTCCTGCTGCACCATCTTGTGAGCGAGCTTCTGGCTGGCCAGAAGTCAGGAGCTAAGTCACAAGCTCTCAATGAAGGTCTATGAGAACCAGAATGAGACTTGCATTGAATTGTGACCTCCAGTTCCCTCCATAAAACCCCAGAGAATCCGGCAGGTCACAATCTACAGGAGACCAGCGGGAACAGCCGTGATTCTGGAGTGGTGCTTTAAACATTGCTGGCATTTGTATTTAGGCGGAATTGTTTCTGCTATGGTTATGTCATATCTTTATGTGGTTTCATATCTCTATTTACTTTTGTTTTTGTGGCGTTTTTTTATTTGCATTTTTACATTCAACCTTACATTTTGTTGCCTACAACAGAGTGCATGATATATATTAGGACTGCAGGGGATACATCTTTATTGGCACAGGTGTCCCTACCTTTAGGCCCACTGTATGCTGCCTCATTACTTATATATACATACTGTATATATATTACATTTGTATCAATTGTAATAAGTGTATAGAAAAAGCCTCATGTGGGCAACTTTTTTTTTTCAGTGACCTGCCCACTTTGTTTGAAATCTAGCATCGGAGCTATCACTGCCTTGGGCGAAGTGTGCGCAGGCTTTCTTGCTGCTGTATAATAAAATGGTGCTGTCATTGCTGTGGATGTTGCAAGCATAGTCATCTCTAAAAGATATTATTGGTCCGAGAACTCGATCTGTGCATGTACCACCCGCAGCAATGACGGCACCAGGCGAGATTTCAAACATAGGCGACAGGTAAGTTAAAAAGCAGTGACCTTCCATTCACATACCGGAGGCACGCGGAAGTGTCAGGAATCACAGACAGGGAGGAGAAGCCCCAGAATACAGTCCGACCCCTGTGCAGCAAAATCTAATTTGCAGAAAATTTGAAATGGTGATTAAATTAGAACAACAAAGTGGATTTATTCATTAAAGGATCAATGTAATCAGTATCACAGCACCATTTAAGTCACGCCTTTACATTACAAAATTGTTCTGACATTCCTCTTTATGGGATTCCAGGTGGACCTCCATACGCATATCCCACATACCGAAAATGTTTGTAGTTGGTTTATTATTATTATTATTATTATTATAATAATAATAGCGCCATTTATTCCATGGCACTTTACATGTGAGGAGTAGGGTTGAGCGACCTTGACTTTTTTAGAGTCGAGTCGGGTTTCGCAAAACCCGACTATCTCAATAGTCGGGTCGAGTGAAATCGGCCGATTATGACGTGAAGTCGGGATCGACCGAAACACGAAACCCAATGCAAGTCAATGGGGCAGCATAGTCGGCAGTGAGTGGGGGCCAGGAAAACACCTAGAGTGCCCATTTTAATGCCAAAGCCATGCATTCTTCTTAATGAAGCCTGTCAATCTTAATTTCCCTTATAATAGTTAAGGTAAGGTAAGTATTTAAACTTTGCAAGTGCTGTGATCCTGAGCAAGCAGGGGGGGCCCACTCATTGGCATTGGCACTGGCACAGGGCCCCTCAAAGTACGGCGGTGTGTTTGCACGGCGGGGGTGCCTCCCACCGGCAGCGACACTTTTGCGTACTATGAGGGGCCCTGTGCCAGTGACGTCGCCAACGAGTATTCCTCCCCCCACCTGATGAAGGAACCTGCACTTTCATCTGCACCTTCCTCTTTGTCCCCGTGTAAGGTGGTATGGTATGCGGGAAGAGGAACCTGACTTTCAGCAGGGTCACAATCTTGCTGTGTAGCGTGCATGGGGAATGTTGCGTTATGGGTCAATGTACCAGCAGACTCATCTATCACTGGCTGGACAATGGGCAGGATGAGGAGGAAACACAGATATAGGCCCAAAGAATAAAGTGGTTTAAATGCATTTCAAAATTGGTAAGAGGACTAACCAGGGGGCATTGCTTTGTTCAGTGGAGGCAGTGGCGTAGGAAGGAGGGTGCGGGGGGGGGGCGGTGCGCCCCGGGTGGCACAATGCGGGGGGCGGCCGGCGCCGCAGGAGGAGAAAGAAAAAAAAAAAAGAAAAAAAAGACGCCCCTTTAAATCATCGGGCGGCGCTGTCCACCGCCACGACCAGGCTCCCCCCACCTCCGGGCCCCCGCCCCCCGCTCTAATACTCACCTCTCCTGGTTCCTGCGGCTTCAGCGTCCTCTGACTCTGCGACGTCTCAGAGCAGAGGGCGCGATGACGTCACTACTGTGTGCGCCGCTCAGCCTCTCTGTCCTGAGCGTCGCAGAGCCGGAGAGACGCTGACTGCACCGGACCTGCGCTAGGAACGGGAGAGGTGAGGATTTTACTTTTTTTTTTTTCTTTATGTCTGACTCTGGGGGCAATGCTGGACACACTGGGGCAATACTGGAGACCATGGGGCAGATTGCTGGACACACTGGGGCAATACTGGAGACCATGGAGCAGAATGCTGGACACACTGGGGCAATACTGGAGACCATGGGGCAGATTGCTGGACACGCTGGGGCAATACTGGAGACCATGGGGCAGAATGCTGGACACACTGGGGCAATGCTGGAGACCATGGGGCAGATTGCAGGACACACTGGGGCAATAATGGAGACCATGGGGCAGATTGCTGGACACACTGGGGCAATACTGGAGACCATGGGGCAGAATGCTGGACACACTGGGGCAATACTGGAGACCATGGGGCAGATTGCAGGACACACTGGGGCAATACTGGAGACCATGGGGCAGATTGCTGGACACACTGGGGCAATGCTGGACACACTGGGGCAATGCTGGACACTGGGGCAGATTGCTGGACACACTGGGGGCAGTGCTGGACATACTGGGGCAGATTGCTGGACACACTGGGGGCAGTGCTGGACATACTGGGGCAGATTGCTGGACACACTGGGGGCAGTGCTGGACATACTGGGGCAGATTGCTGGACACACTGGGGGTAATATGCTGGACACACTGGGGCAGATTGCTGGACAACATGGGGGTAATATGCTGGACACACTGGGGCAGATTGCTGGACAACATGGGGGTAATATGCTGGACACACTGGGGGCAGGACTTGAGGCATGGGCAGAATGTAGATACGGGGCATGATTGGAGACACGGGGCAGGATTGGATCATGGGGCAGGACGGATACGATGGAGGCTGGTGGGGCAGGATGGGGAGATCATATGGAGTAGAATGGATACTCATGAGGGCAGGATGCGAGAACATATGGCTGGAGCCAGGAATGAGATAAACGGGGCCAGGGTGGGGAATAGTATTACCATAGGGGCTAATTAAGGGATATTATTACTGCAGTGATGTATTTATTTTATTTTTTGAGTATACTGTTTTAAATGGGGGGGCGGTCCTGTTACTGTGCAGAGTGACACTATATCACCTTTTTTCTTCATGTGATGTAATGTAGAAGTTGTGAAAAATTAAGTAATGTGTTCTGCAAGCGGAGCTCGAGATAACTGTGTTATTTCCTGCAGAAACGAGTCCTGGCTGGAAGGAATGATGGCGGTCTGTGCTGGATGAAAGATGAAGGACTTCACCTAGAGACGTCACTGGTGAGTCAGTGTTACCTATACACTGACACTATACACTGTATACTATATAGAGGTCCTGTGTATAATGTCACCAGTGATCTCTGTATTACCTCTACACAGACACTGCATACTAAGTACAGATCTCCTGTGAATACTGGCACTTATGGTGATAGTATTGTGGTTTTTTTTTTATTACTGATCAGTATTGTAGTATTCAGTCACTATGTGGTGGTAATATGTGGTCTGGAAATGGTGTTGTGGTATTTGTCCCTTGTATGTAGTATTATTCGGTCACTATGTGGCCTGGTCATGGTGTGGTGGTATTAAGTCACAGGTGTGGTGTTATGTTTGCTAATGACAGGTGTAATGAAGGCAATCCAGAAACACAGTGTGCTTAGCGATCAGAGCGCACACAGAGATCTGACAAATACCCAAAAATACAAGAACGAGCTCTGAGACGTGGAAACTCTGTAGACTGCACACCTGATCCTATCCTAAACACAACTAAAAGCGGCTGTGGATTGCGCCTAACAACTACCCAGGCAACTCGGCACAGCCTAAGAAACTAGCTAGCCTGAAGATAGAAAAATAGGCCTGACTTGCCCCAGAGAAATTCCCCAAAGGAAAAGGCAGCCCCCCACATATAATGACTGTGAGTAAGATGAAAAGACAAAATGTAGGAATGAAATAGATTCAGCAAAGTGGGGCCCGATATTCTAGGACAGAGCAAGGACAGTAAAGCGAACTTTGCAGTCTACAAAAAACCCTAAAGCAAAACCACGCAAAGGGGGCAAAAAAACCCCACCGTGCCGAACTAACGGCACGGCGGTACACCCTTTGCGTCTCAGAGCTTCCAGCAAAACAAAAGACAAGCTGGACAGAAAAAAAGCAACAAAAAAGCAAAAAGCACTTAGCTATACAGAGCAGCAGGTCACAGGAACAATCAGGAGAAGCTCAGATCCAACACTGAAACATTGACAAGGAGCAAGGATAGCAGCATCAGGCGGAGTTAAGTAATGAAGCAGTTAACGAGCTCACCAGAACACCTGAGGGAGGAAGCTCAGAAGCTGCAGTACCACTTGTGACCACAGGAGTGAATTCAGCCACAGAATTCACAACAGTACCCCCCCCTTGAGGAGGGGTCACCGAACCCTCACCAGAGCCCCCAGGCCGACCAGGATGAGCCGCATGAAAGGCACGAACAAGATCGGAAGCATGAACATCAGAGGCAAAAACCCAGGAATTATCTTCCTGAGCATAACCCTTCCATTTAACCAGATACTGGAGTTTCCGTCTAGAAACACGAGAATCCAAAATCTTCTCCACAATATACTCCAATTCCCCCTCCACCAAAATCGGGGCAGGAGGCTCAACAGATGGAACCATAGGTGCCACGTATCTCCGCAACAACGACCTATGGAATACATTATGTATGGAAAAGGAGTCTGGGAGGGTCAAACGAAAAGACACAGGATTGAGAACCTCAGAAATCCTATACGGACCAATAAAATGAGGTTTAAATTTAGGAGAGGAAACCTTCATAGGAATATGACAAGAAGATAACCAAACCAGATCCCCAACACGAAGTCGGGGACCCACACGGCGTCTGCGATTAGCGAAAAGTTGAGCTTTCTCCTGGGACAAGATCAAATTGTCCACTACCTGAGTCCAGATCTGCTGCAACCTATCCACCACAGAATCCACACCAGGACAGTCCGAAGACTCAACCTGTCCTGAAGAGAAACGAGGATGGAACCCAGAATTGCAAAAAAATGGAGAAACCAAGGTAGCCGAGCTGGCCCGATTATTAAGGGCGAACTCAGCCAACGGCAAAAATGACACCCAATCATCCTGGTCTGCAGAAACAAAACATCTCAGATATGTTTCCAAGGTCTGATTGGTTCGTTCGGTCTGGCCATTAGTCTGAGGATGGAAAGCCGAGGAAAAGGACAGGTCAATGCCCATCCTACCACAAAAGGCTCGCCAAAACCTTGAAACAAACTGGGAACCTCTGTCAGAAACAATATTCTCAGGAATGCCATGCAACCAAACCACATGCTGAAAGAACAAAGGTACCAAATCAGAGGAGGAAGGCAATTTAGCCAAGGGCACCAGATGGACCATTTTAGAAAACCGATCACAGACCACCCAAATGACTGACATCTTTTGAGAAACGGGAAGGTCAGAAATGAAATCCATCGAAATATGTGTCCAAGGCCTCTTTGGGACCGGCAAGGGCAAAAGCAACCCACTGGCACGAGAACAGCAGGGCTTAGCCCTAGCACAAATCCCACAGGACTGCACAAAAGTACATACATCCCGTGACAGAGATGGCCACCAGAAGGATCTAGCCACTAACTCTCTGGTACCAAAGATTCCAGGATGACCAGCCAACACCGAACAATGAAGTTCAGAGATAAGTTTATTAGTCCACCTATCAGGGACGAACAGTTTCTCTGCTGGACAACGATCAGGTTTATTCGCCTGAAATTTTTGCAGCACCCGCCGCAAATCAGGGAAGATGGCAGACACAATGACTCCTTCCTTGAGGATACCCGCTGGCTCAGATAAACCCGGAGAGTCGGGCACAAAACTCCTAGACAGAGCATCCGCCTTCACATTTTTAGAGCCCGGAAGGTACGAAATCACAAAGTCGAAGCGGGCAAAAAATAACGACCAACGGGCCTGTCTAGGATTCAAGCGCTTGGCAGACTCGAGATAAGTCAAGTTCTTATGATCAGTCAATACCACCACGCGATGCTTAGCTCCTTCAAGCCAATGACGCCACTCCTCGAATGCCCACTTCATGGCCAGCAACTCTCGATTGCCCACATCATAATTACGCTCAGCGGGCAAAATCTTCCTGGTAAAGAAAGCACATGGTTTCATCACTGAGCAATCAGAACCTCTCTGTGACAAAACCGCCCCTGCTCCAATCTCAGAAGCATCAACCTCGACCTGGAACGGAAGAGAAACATCTGGCTGACACAACACAGGGGCAGAACAAAAACGACGCTTCAACTCCTGAAAAGCTTCCACAGCAGCAGAAGACCAATTAACCAAATCAGCACCCTTCTTGGTCAAATCGGTCAATGGTTTGGCAATGCTAGAAAAATTACAGATGAAGCGACGATAAAAATTAGCAAAGCCCAGGAACTTTTGCAGACTTTTCAGAGATGTCGGCTGAATCCAATCCTGGATGGCTTGGACCTTAACTGGATCCATCTCGATAGTAGAAGGGGTAAAGATGAACCCCAAAAATGAAACTTTCTGCACACCGAAGAGACACTTTGATCCCTTCACAAACAAAGAGTTAGCACGCAGGACCTGAAAAACCATTCTGACCTGCTTCACATGAGACTCCCAATCATCTGAGAAGATCAAAATGTCATCCAAGTAAACAATCAGGAATTTATCCAGATACTCACGGAAGATGTCATGCATAAAAGACTGAAACACAGATGGAGCATTGGCAAGTCCGAACGGCATCACTAGATACTCAAAATGACCCTCGGGCGTATTGAATGCAGTTTTCCATTCATCTCCTTGCCTGATTCTCACCAGATTATACGCACCACGAAGATCTATCTTAGTGAACCAACTAGCCCCCTTAATCCGAGCAAACAAGTCAGATAACAATGGCAAGGGATACTGAAATTTAACAGTGATCTTATTAAGAAGGCGGTAATCAATACACGGTCTCAGCGAACCATCCTTCTTGGCTACAAAGAAGAACCCTGCTCCCAGTGGTGATGACGATGGGCGAATATGTCCCTTCTCCAGGGACTCCTTCACATAACTGCGCATAGCGGCGTGTTCGGGCACGGATAAATTAAATAAATCGACCTTTAGGGAATTTACTACCAGGAATCAAATTGATAGCACAATCACAATCCCTATGCGGAGGTAGAGCATCGGACTTGGGCTCTTCAAATACATCCTGATAATCAGACAAGAACTCTGGGACCTCAGAAGGGGTGGATGACGAAATCGACAAAAATGGAACATCACCATGTACCCCCTGACAACCCCAGCTGGATACCGACATGGAATTCCAATCCAATACTGGATTATGGGTTTGTAGCCATGGCAACCCCAACACGACCACATCATGCAGATTATGCAACACCAGAAAGCGAATAACTTCCTGATGTGCAGGAGCCATGCACATGGTCAGCTGGGCCCAGTATTGAGGTTTATTCTTGGCCAAAGGTGTAGCATCAATTCCTCTCAATGGAATAGGACACCGCAAAGGCTCCAAGAAAAACCCACAACGTTTAGCATAATCCAAATCCATCAGATTCAGGGCAGCGCCCGAATACACAAACGCCATGACAGAAAACGACGACAAAGAGCATATCAAGGTAATGGACAGAAGGAATTTGGACTGTACAGTACCAATGACGGCAGACCTAGCGGACCGCTTAGTGCGCTTAGGACAATCAGAAATAGCATGAGTGGAATCACCACAGTAGAAACACAGACCATTCAGACGTCTGTATTCCTGCCGTTCAACTCTAGTCATAGTCCTATCGCACTGCATAGGCTCAGGTTTAACCTCAGGCAGTACCGCCAAATGGTGCACAGATTTACGCTCGCGCAAGCGTCGACCGATCTGAATGGCCAAAGACAAAGACTCATTCAAACCAGCAGGCATAGGAAATCCCACCATGACATCCTTAAGAGCCTCAGAGAGACCCTTTCTGAACAAAGCTGCCAGCGCAGATTCATTCCACTGAGTGAGTACTGACCATTTCCTAAATTTCTGACAATATACTTCTATATCATCCTGACCCTGGCACAAAGCCAGCAAATTTTTCTCAGCCTGATCCACTGAATTAGGCTCATCGTACAGCAATCCGAGCGCCAGGAAAAACGCATCGACACTACTCAATGCAGGGTCTCCTGGCGCAAGAGAAAATGCCCAGTCTTGAGGGTCGCCGAGCAAAAAAAAAATAATAATCAAAACCTGTTGAATAGGATTACCATAAGAATGAGGTTTCAAGGCCAGAAATAGCTTACAATTATTTTTGAAACTTAGAAACTTAGTTCTATCTCCAAAAAACAAATCAGGAATAGGAATTCTTGGTTCTAACATAGATTTCTGATCAATAGTATCTTGAATTTTTTGTACATTTATAACGAGATTATCCATTGAAGAGCACAGACCCTGAATATCCATGTCCACACCTGTGTCCAGAATCACCCAAATGTCTAGGGGAAAAAAAAAAAGTGAACACAGAGCAGAAGAAAAAAAAAAAAAAAAATGATGTCAGAACTTTTTCTTTCCCTCTATTGAGAATCATTAGTTTGGGCTCCTTGTACTGTTATGTTTGCTAATGACAGGTGTAATGAAGGCAATCCAGAAACACAGTGTGCTTAGCGATCAGAGCGCACACAGAGATCTGACAAATACTCAAAAATACAAGAACGAGCTCTGAGACGTGGAAACTCTGTAGACTGCACACCTGATCCTATCCTAAACACAACTAAAAGCGGCTGTGGATTGCGCCTAACAACTACCTAGGCAACTCGGCACAGCCTAAGAAACTAGCTAGCCTGAAGATAGAAAAATAGGCCTGACTTGCCCCAGAGAAATTCCCCAAAGGAAAAGGCAGCCCCCCACATATAATGACTGTGAGTAAGATGAAAAGACAAAACGTAGGAATGAAATAGATTCAGCAAAGTGGGGCCCGATATTCTAGGACAGAGCGAGGACAGTAAAGCGAACTTTGCAGTCTACAAAAAACCCTAAAGCAAAACCACGCAAAGGGGGCAAAAAAAACCCACCGTGCCGAACTAACGGCATGGCGGTACACCCTTTGCGTCTCAGAGCTTCCAGCAAAACAAAAGACAAGCTGGACAGAAAAAAAGCAACAAAAAAGCAAAAAGCACTTAGCTATACAGAGCAGCAGGTCACAGGAACAATCAGGAGAAGCTCAGATCCAACACTGAAACATTGACAAGGAGCAAGGATAGCAGCATCAGGCGGAGTTAAGTAATGAAGCAGTTAACGAGCTCACCAGAACACCTGAGGGAGGAAGCTCAGAAGCTGCAGTACCACTTGTGACCACAGGAGTGAATTCAGCCACAGAATTCACAACAGTGTGGCATGTGGGGGTGACACCATTAGGCCCAGTTTAAGTTCTACAAAACAGGAAAACCATTTTTGGTAACCTTTGTGTGTATTGAGCCGGGGGGGGGGCGCCAAACTCGGGAACAGCCCCGGGCGGCAAAAGCTCTAGCTACGCCTCTGAGTGGAGGACAACTGTAATGAGAGGCTGACACAGAGAGTAGGCCCAAATCAGTAATTAGTCTAAATGCAGTTCGAAATTGGCAACAGTAGTAAACAGGCGGCACAGCTTTGTTCAGTGGAGGAGAACAGCAAGGAGCGGCAGACACCAATAGTAGGCCCCAACCCAACTAGTAGGCCAAATGCAGTCTAACATTAACAACTACTTAACGAGAGCCTGAAAATGGAATTTCAGGACAGGAAACCAGGAGAACAGCAAGGAGCGGCAGACACTGTTAGTAGGCCCCAACCCAACTAGTAGGCCAAATGCAGTTGTTCCATTTAACAACTATTTAACAAGAGCCTCAAGATTGAAGCAATGGAGAGGCAACCTGGGGAACACCTTGGAGTGGAACATACCGTCTCTACACCCCTGACCCAACTTGTAGGCCGCATGCAGTGTTGTTTTCAACAACTACTAAACGAGAGCCAGAAGATTGAAGCAATGGAGAGGCAACCTGGAGAACACCTTGGAGCGGCAGACACTGGTAGTAGGCCCCAACCCAAGTACTAGCCCCACTGCAGTTAGATTTACAAAAAAATACTAAAAAAATACTAAACGAGAGCCTGAAGATCAAAGCTCAGAAAAGGCAACCCGGAGAACACCTTGGAGCGGCAGACACTGGTAGTAGGCCCCAACCCAAGTACTAGCCCCACTGCAGTTAGATTTAAAAAAACTACTAAACGAGAGCCTGAAGATCAAAGCTCAGAAAAGGCAACCCGGAGAACACCTTGGAGTGGCAGACACTGGTAGTAGGCCCCAACCCAAGTACTAGCCCCACTGCAGTTAGATTTACAAAAAAATACTAAACGAGAGCCTGAAGATCAAAGCTCAGAAAAGGCAACCCGGAGAACACCTTGGAGCGGCAGACACTGGTAGTAGGCCCCAACCCAAGTACTAGCCCCACTGCAGTTAGATTTAAAAAAACTACTAAACGAGAGCCTGAAGATCAAAGCTCAGAAAAGGCAACCCGGAGAACACCTTGGAGTGGCAGACACTGGTAGTAGGCCCCAACCCAAGTACTAGCCCCACTGCAGTTAGATTTACAAAAAAATACTAAACGAGAGCCTGAAGATCAAAGCTCAGAAAAGGCAACCCGGAGAACACCTTGGAGCGGCAGACACTGGTAGTAGGCCCCAACCCAAGTACTAGCCCCACTGCAGTTAGATTTAAAAAAACTACTAAACGAGAGCCTGAAGATCAAAGCTCAGAAAAGGCAACCCGGAGAACACCTTGGAGCGGCAGACACTGGTAGTAGGCCCCAACCCAACTACTAGCCCCACTGCAGTTAGATTTAAAAAAACTACTAAACGAGAGCCTGAAGATCAAAGCTCAGAAAAGGCAACCCCGAGAACACCTTGGAGCGGCAGACACTGGTAGTAGGCTTTAAACCCAAAATTTTGGAGTTTATAAAATGTTCCAGGGGTACACAGGCAGCATTGGTGTGGTAAGCGGAGGACAATTTCTATTTGGGACTGCAGACAGACTTAGTAGGCTGTCCCCTGTGGACCATGCATCCACAACATTAACCCAGTGCGCCATAATGGACATGTAACCTTTCGTGGACATGCCTACTGGTCCATGCATCTGTTGTCAGGTGCACCTTTCTACTATTAGATAGCCTGAGAGCATGGACAATGCGGATTTTTACATGATGGTGGAGGGCTGGGATGGCTTTTCTCCCAAAAGAAGTGACGACTGGGTAGCTCTTACCGTGGTACAGCGTAGTCCATCTGGGCTTTATAATTATAAATTAAAGAAAAAAAGTAGGCTGTATGCACTTTGAAATAGGTTCCAGGGGTACACGGGCGGCAGTGGACTGGTCACTGGAGGACTAGTGGAAGGAGGGACCGCAGACAGGCGTAGTAGGCCTAACATTATAAAATTGGGCTGTAGGCACTTTAAAATAGGTTCCAGAGGTACACGGGCAGCAGTGGTCTGGTCAGTGGAGGAGTAGTAGAAAGAAGGGACCGCAGACAGGCTTCGAAGGCCTAACATAATAAAATTGGGCTGTAGGCACTTTATAATTGGTTCCAGGGGTACACGGGCAGCAGTAGACAGGTCAGTGGAGGCCTAGTGGAAGGAGGGACCGCAGACAGGCTTCGAAGGCCTAACATAATAAAATTGGGCTGTAGGCACTTTAAAATTGGTTCCAGGGGTACACAGGTAGCATTGGTCTGGTCAGTGGAGTAGTAGTAGAAAGAAGGGACCGCAGACAGGCTTCGAAGGCCTAACATAAAAAAAATTGGGCTGTAGGCACTTTATAATTGGTTCCAGGGGTACACGGGCAGCATTGGTCTGGTCAGTGGAGTAGTAGTAGAAAGAAGGGACCGCAGACAGGCTTCGAAGGCCTAACATAATTAAATTGGGCTGTAGGCACTTTATAATTGGTTCCAGGGGTACACGGGCAGCAGTAGACAGGTCAGTGGAGGCCTAGTGGAAGGAGGGACCGCAGACAGGCTTCGAAGGCCTAACATAAAAAAAATTGGGCTGTAGGCACTTTATAATTGGTTCCAGGGGTACACGGGCAGCATTGGTGTTGTCAGCGGAGGCCGATTGTAATGAGTGTCTGCCAGTTAGTAGTCCCAAACAATAAATACATGTTAATCTCTCGCATGACAACAAAACGAAACCACCAAAGGGTGCAATCATTCGGTACTGGGGTGGGCTCCTCTGCGTAGTTTCAGACCTAGTAATTTGGCACAAAGTATTTACTTGGGTAAATATAGGACACTGCCCCTGACTATGTTAAGTACCATCATACATGTCAACACAATGGTATTGTCAGTGGCAGGAATTTACGGATGTCAGCGCATAGACTAAACATTGGTGGAACTGTGAGAGATAATTGTGCAAGTGGTTTAGCAATGTTTGAGCTGGGGGTGGGGGAACTCTCTTGTGGCCGGCGGTACAGGCCCAGGGCCCCTCATGTTACAACAGTGTGTCTGACGTTGGGTGCGCACCACCACCGCCAGAGACACTTTATTGTACTATGAGGGACCCAGTGGCAGTGCCGTCGACCAAAAGCGGGCACACCCACCTCTTCAGACAAACAGCACTCTCACGGGTGCTGGCGCCAAGTGGCGATACCACGGCCCCGTGTGGGGAGTTTGGCCATTTAGGGAGGTGTAAACATGTCGTATGCTGGACAATCAGGTGCTGCAAATTACGAGATTGGAAAAGTCATTCAGAATAGTCCACAGGCAAGACCTTTTCATAGGAAAGCTAGGTGTCGGCCGGGCAAGGTGGGGCAAAAGATTTCGAAATCCAGTTGTGGTTCATTTTAATGAAGGTTAGATCATCTACATTTTGGGTAGCCAGACGAGTCCTTTTTTTGGTTAATATTGAACCTGCAGCACTGAATACTCTTTCTGATAGGACACTAGCTGCCGGGCAAGCAAGCTCCTGCAATGCATATTCTGCCAATTCTGGCCAGGTGTCTAATTTGGATGCCCAGTAATCAAATGGGAATGACAGTTGAGGGAGAACGTCGATAAGGGATGAAAAATAGTAAGTAACCATACTGGACAAATGTTGTCTCCTGTCACTTTGAATTGATGCTGCAGTACCTGTCCTGTCTGCGGTCATAGCAAAATCACTCCACAACCTGGTCAGAAAACCCCTCTGTCCAACGCCACTTCTGATTTCTTCCCCTCTAACACCTCTGGTCTGCTGGCCCCTGCAGCTCGTGTGAGAACGATCACGGGCGCTGTGTGCTGGGAATGCCTGAAGCAAACGGTCAACAAGAGTTGATTGTTTGGTTGCTAATATTAGTTCCAAGTTCTCATGTGGCATTATATTTTGCAATTTGCCTTTATAGCGAGGATCAAGGAAGCAGGCCAACCAGTAATCGTCATCGTTCATCATTTTAGTAATGCGTGTGTCCCTTTTGAGGATACGTAAGGCATAATCCGCCATGTGGGCCAAAGTTCCAGTTGTCAAATCTGTGGTTGTGCTTGGTTGAGGGGCAGTTTAAGGCAAATCTACGTCATTTGTGTCCCTCAAAAAACCAGAACCCGGCCTTGCCACGCCACCAATTTCCAGTGGCCCCGGAAAAGCTTCCTCATTAAAAATATAATCATCCCCATCATCCTCCTCGTCCTCCTCCTCCTCTTCACCCGCTACCTCGTCCTGTACACTGCCCTGGCCAGACAATGGCTGACTGTCATCAAGGCTTTCCTCTTCCTCTGCTGCAGACGCCTGATCCTTTATGTGCGTCAAACTTTGCATCAGCAGATGCATTAGGGGGATGCTCATGCTTATTATGGCGTTGTCTGCACTAACCAGCCATGTGCATTCCTCAAAACACTAAAGGACTTGACACATGTCTTGTATCTTCGACCACTGCACACCTGACAACTCCATGTCTGCCATCCTACTGCCTGCCCGTGTATGTGTATCCTCCCACAAAAACATAACAGCCCGCCTCTGTTCGCACAGTCTCTGAAGCATGTGCAGTGTTGAGTTCCACCTTGTTGCAACGTCTATGATTAGGCGATGCTGGGGAAGGTTCAAAGACCGCTGATAGGTCTGCATACAGCTGGAGTGTACGGGCGAATGGCGGATATGCTAGCAAAGTCCGCGCACTTTGAGGAGCAGGTCGGATAACCCCGGATAACTTTTCAGGAAGCACTGCACCACCAGGTGTAAGGTGTGAGCCAGGCAAGGAATGTGTTTCAGTTGGGAAAGGGAGATGGCAGCCATGAAATTCCTTCCGTTATCACTCACTACCTTGCCTGCCTCAAGATCTACAGTGCCCAGCCACGACTGCGTTTCTTTCTGCAAGAACTCGGACAGAACTTCTGCGGTGTGTCTGTTGTCGCCCAAACACTTCATAGCCAATACAGCCTGCTGACGCTTGCCAGTAGCTGCCCCATAATGGGAGACCTGGTGTGCAACAGTGGCAGCTGCGGATGGAGTGGTTGTGCGACTGCGGTCTGTGGATGAGCTCTCGCTTCTGCAGGAGGACGAGGAGGAGGAGGGGGTGCGAACGGCTACAGCCAACTGTTTCCTAGACCGTGGGCTTGGCAGAACTGTCCCAAAATTGCTGTCCCCTGTGGACCCTGCATCCACAACATTCACCCAGTGTGCCGTGATGGACACGTAACGTCCCTGGCCATGCCTACTGGTCCATGCATCTGTTGTCAGGTGCACCTTTGTGCTCACAGATTGCCTGAGTGCATGGACGATGCGCTCTTTAACATGCTGGAGGAGGGCTGGGATGGCTTTTCTGGAAAAGAAGTGTCGACTGGGTAGCTCGTAGCGTGGTACAGCGTAGTCCATCAGCGCTTTGAAAGCTTCGCTTTCAACTAACCGGTAGGGCATCATCTCTAACGAGATTAGTCTAGCTATGTGGGCGTTCAAACCCTGTGTACGCGGATGCGAGGCTAAGTACTTCCTTTTTCTAACCATAGTCTCATGTAGGGTGAGCTGGACTGGAGAGCTGGAGATCGTGGAACTAGCGGGGGTGCCGGTGGACATGGCAGACTGAGAGACGGTGGGAGATGGTATTGTTGCCGCCGGTGCCCTAGATGCAGTGTTTCCTACTACGAAACTGGTGATTCCCTGACCCTGACTGCTTTGGCCTGGCAAAGAAACCTGCACAGATACTGCAGGTGGTGCGGAAAATGGTGGCCCTACACTGCCGGAAGGGATGTTGCGTTGCTGACTAGCTTCATTGGCCGAGGGTGCTACAACCTTAAGGGACGTTTGGTAGTTAGTCCAGGCTTGCAAATGCATGGTGGTTAAATGTCTATGCATGCAACTTGTATTGAGACTTTTCAGATTCTGACCTCTGCTTAAGGTAGTTGAACATTTTTGACAGATGACTTTGCGCTGATCAATTGGATGTTGTTTAAAAAAATGCCAGACTGCACTCTTTCTAGCATCGGATACCTTTTCAGGCATTGCAGACTGAGCTTTAACCGGATGGCCACGCTGTCCTCCAACAGGTTTTGACTTTGCCACGCGTTTTGGGCCAGATACGGGCCCGGCAGATGGAACCTTTTGCGATGTTGATGCCTGCTGCGGCCCTTCCTCCTGCGCTTCAGAGCTACTGCCGCCTGCACCCTGTTCCCCCAATGGCTGCCAATCGGGGTCAACAACTGGGTCATCTATAACCTCCTCTTCTAGCTCGTGCGCATCTCCGTCTGTGTCACCGTGTAAGTCGGTGGTAGAGCGTTCGTGACAGGGCAACATAGTCTCATCAGGGTCTGATTCTGGATCAGTACCCTGCGAGGGCAATGTTGTGGTCTGAGTCAAAGGACCAGCATAGTAGTCTGGCTGTGGCTGTGCATCAGTGCACTCCATGTCAGATTCAACTTGTAATGGGCATGGCCTGTTAACTGCTTCACTTTCTAAGCCAGGGACGGTATGTGTAAAGAGCTCCATGGAGTAACCCGTTGTGTCGCCTGCTGCATCCTTCTCTGTTGTTGTTTTTGCTGAAGAGGACAAGGAAGCGACTTGTCCCTGACCGTGAACATCCACTAACGACGCGCTGCTTTTACATTTACCAGTTTCAAAAGAGGAGGCAAAAGAGCTAGAGGCTGAGTCAGCAAGATAAGCCAAAACTTGCTCTTGCTGCTCCGGCTTTAAAAGCGGTTTTCCTACTCCCAGAAAAGGGAGCGTTCGAGGCCTTGTGTAGCCAGACGACGAACCTGGCTCCACAGCTCCAGACTTAGGTGCAATATTTTTTTCCCACGACCACCTGATGCTCCACCACTACCATTACCAGCTGACAATGAACGCCCCCGGCCATGACCTCTTCCACCAGACTTCCTCATTGTTTTAAAAACGTAACCAAACTAACGGTATTTGTTGCTGTCAAACAACTTACACGGTGAGCTATAACTTCAGTATGATTTAGATACCCCTTTACAGGTGGGTGAGACCGCAAGGAAAAGCAGGCACAATGTTACACACTCTGTTTTTGGTGGCACCAAATGAGAGAGATGCCACACACGCAGGACTGTCACTCAAGCACAAATGTCAATATTAATCTCCCACTGTTTGTTTTTATTTTTTCAGGGAGAATTTAGAAACCCCCCCAAAAAAAAGATTTTTTTCAGGAAGAATTTAAAAAACAAATTTAAAAAAAGTGATTTTTTTTTCAGAGAGAATTTAGAAACCAAAACAAAAAACAAATAGGCTTTCTATGGCCCACTATCTGAGAGAGAGAGATGGCACACCCAGGAGTCAGGACTGGCACACAAGCAGAAAGGCCAATATTAATCTCCCACTGTTTTTTTTTTATTTTTTCAGGGAGAATTTAGAAACCCCCCCCAAAAAATGATTTTTTAAGGAAGAATTTAGAAAACAAATTTAAAAAAAGTGATTTTTTCAGAGAGAATTTAGAAACCAAATAAAAAAAAAAAACAAATAGACTTTCTATGGCCCACTATCTGAGAGAGAGATGGCACACCCAGGAGTCAGGACTGGCACACAAGCAGAAAGGCCAATATTAATCTCCCACTGTTTTTTTTAATTTTTTCAGGGAGAATTTAGAAAACCCCCCCCCCCCAAAAAAAATGATTTTTTAAGGAAGAATTTAGAAAACAAATAAAAACAAAAAACAAATAGGCTTTCTATGGCCCACTATCTGAGAGAGAGAGATGGCACACCCAGGAGTCAGGACTGGCACACAAGCCCAAAGGGCAATATTAATCTCCCACTGTTTTTTTTTTTTCAGGGAGAATTTCTAAAACCAATAAAAAAAAATAAATAGGTTTTCTATGGCCCACTATTTGAGAGAGAGATGGCACGCTCAGGACTGGCACACAAGCCCAAAGGGCAATATTAATCTCCCACTGTTTTTTTTTTTTTCAGGGAGAATTTATAAAACCAATGAAAAAAAAATAAATAGGCTTTCTATGACCCACTATTTGAGAGAGAGATGGCACGATCAGGACTGGCACACAAGCCCAAAGGGCAATATTAATCTCCCACTGTTTTTTTTTTTCAGGGAGAATTTATAAAACCAATAAAAAATAAATAAATAGGCTTTCTATGGCCCACTATTTGAGAGAGAGATGGCACGCTCAGGACTGGCACAAAAGCCCAAAGGGCAATATTAACCCCTTCATGACCCAGCCTATTTTGACCTTAAAGACCTTGCCGTTTTTTGCAATTCTGACCAGTGTCCCTTTATGAGGTAATAACTCAGGAACGCTTCAACGGATCCTAGCGGTTCTGAGATAGTTTTTTCGTGACATATTGGGCTTCATGTTAGTGGTAAATTTAGGTCAATAAATTCTGCGTTTATTTGTGATAAAAACGGAAATTTGGTGAAAATTTTGAAAATTTCGCAATTTTCACATTTTGAATTTTTATTCTGTTAAACCAGAGAGATATGTGACACAAAATAGTTAATAAATAACATTTCCCACATGTTTACTTTACATCAGCACAATTTTGGAAACAAAATTTTTTTTTGTTAGGAAGTTATAAGGGTTAAAATTTGACCAGCGATTTCTCATTTTTACAACGAAATTTACAAAACCATTTTTTTTAGAGACCACCTCACATTTGAAGTCAGTTTGAGGGGTCTATATGGCTGAAAATACCCAAAAGTGACACCATTCTAAAAACTGCACCCCTCAAGGTGCACAAAACCACATTCAAGAAGTTTATTAACCCTTCAGGTGCTTCACAGCAGCAGAAGCAACATGGAAGGAAAAAATGAACATTTAACTTTTTAGTCACAAAAATTATCTTTTAGCAACAATTTTTTTATTTTCCCAATGGTAAAAGGAGAAACTGAACCACGAAAGTTGTTGTCCAATTTGTCCTGAGTACGCTGATACCTCATATGTGGGGGTAAACCACTGTTTGGGCGCACGGCAGGGCTTGGAAGGGAAGGAGCGCCATTTGACTTTTTGAATCAAAAATTGGCTCCACTCTTTAGCGGACACCATGTCACGTTTGGAGAGCCCCCGTGTGCCTAAAAATTGGAGCTCCCCCACAAGTGACCCCATTTTGGAAACTAGACGCCCCAAGGAACTTATCTAGATGCATAGTGAGCACTTTGAACCCCCAGGTGCTTCACAAATTGATCCGTAAAAATGAAAAAGTACTTTTTTTTCACAAAAAAATTCTTTTTGCCTCAATTTTTTCATTTTCACATGGGCAACAGGATAAAATGGATCCTAAAATGTGTTGGGCAATTTCTCCTGAGTACACCAATACCTCACATGTGGGGGTAAACCACTGTTTGGGCACATGGTAAGGCTCGGAAGGGAAGGAGCGCCATTTGACTTTTTGAATGAAAAATTATTTCCATCGTTAGCGGACACCATGTCGCGTTTGGATAGCTCCTGCGTGCCTAAACATTGGCGCTCCCCCACAAGTGACACCATTTTGGAAACTAGACCCCCCAAGGAACTTATTTAGATGCCTAGTGAGCAGTTTAAACCCTCAGGTGCTTCACAAATTGATCTGTAAAAATGAAAAAGTACTTTTTTTTCACAAAAAAATTCTTTTCGCCTCAATTTTTTCATTTTCACATGGGCAGTAGGATAAAATGGATCATAAAATTTGTTGGGCAATTTCTCCCGAGTACGTCGATACCTCATATGTGGGGGTAAACCACTGTTTGGGCACTCGGCAGGGCTCGGAAGGGAAGGCGCGCCATTTGACTTTTTGAATGGAAAATTAGCTCCAATTGTTAGCGGACACCATGTCGCGTTTGGAGAGCCCCTGTGTGCCTAAACATTGGAGCTCCCCCACAAGTGACCCCATTTTGGAAACTAGACCCCCCAAGGAACTTATCTAGATACATATTGAGCACTTTAAACCCCCAGGTGCTTCACAGAAGTTTATAACGCAAAGCCATGAAAATAAAAAATAATTTTTCTTTCCTCAAAAATGATTTTTTAGCCTGGAATTTCCTATTTTGCCAAGGATAATTGGAGAAATTGGACCCCAAATATTGTTGTACAGTTTGTCCTGAGTACGCTGATACCCCATATGTGGGGGTAAACCACTGTTTGGGCGCACGGCAGGGCTCGGAAGGGATGGCACGCCATTTGGCTTTTTAAATGGAAAATTAGCTCCAATCATTAGCAGACACCATGTCACGTTTGGAGAGCCCCTGTGTGCCTAAACATTGGAGATCCCCCAGAAATGACACCATTTTGGAAACTAGACCCCCAAAGGAACTAATCTAGATGTGTGGTGAGGACTTTGAACCCCCAAGTGCTTCACAGAAGTTTATAACGCAGAGCCATGAAAATAAAAATAAAAAATTATTTTCTCAAAAATGATCTTTTAGCCTGCAATTTTTTATTTTCCCAAGGGTAACAGGAGAAATTTGACCACAAAAGTTGTTGTCCAGTTTCTCCTGAGTACGCTGATATCCCATATGTGGGGGTAAATCACTGTTTGGGCACATGCCGGGGCTCGGAAGTGAAGTAGTGACGTTTTGAAATGCAGACTTTGATGGAATGCTCTGTGGGCGTCACGTTGCGTTTGCAGAGCCCCTGATGTGGCTTAACAGTAGAAACCCCCCACAAGTGACCCCATTTTGGAAACTAGACCCCAAAAGGAACTTATCTAGATGTGTGGTGAGCACTTTGAACCCCCAAGCGCTTCATAGAAGTTTATAATGCAGAGCCGTGAAAATAATAAATACGTTTTCTTTCCTCAAAAATAATTATTTAGCCCAGAATTTTTTAATTTTCCCAAGGGTAACAGGTGAAATTTGACCCCAATATTTGTTGTCCAGTTTCTCCTGAGTATGGTGATACCCCATATGTGGGGGTAAACTACTGTTTGGGCACATGCCGGGGCTTGGAATTGAAGTAGTGACGTTTTGAAATGCAGACTTTGATGGAATGCTCTGCGGGCGTCACGTTGCGTTTGCAGAGCCTCTGATGTGCCTAAACAGTAGAAACCCCCCACAAGTGACCCCATTTTGGAAACTAGACCCCGAAAGGAACTTATCTAGATGTGTGGTGAGCACTTTGAACCCCCAAGTGCTTCATAGAAGTTTATAATGCAGAGCCGTGAAAATAATAAATACGTTTTCTTTCCTCAAAAATAATTATTTAGCCCAGAATTTTTTATTTTCCCAAGGGTTACAGGAGAAATTGGATCCCAAAAGTTGTTGTCCAGTTTCTCCTGAGTACGCTGATACCCCATGAGTGGGGGTAAACCACTGTTTGGGCACACGTCGGGGCTCAGAAGGGAAGTAGTGACTTTTGAAATGCAGACTTTGATGGAATGGTCTGCGGGTGTCACGTTGCGTTTGCAGAGCCCCTGATGTGCCTAAACAGTAGAAACCCCCACAAGTGACCCCATTTTAGAAACTAGACCCCCCAAGGAACTTATCTAGATATGTGGTGAGCACTTTGAACCCCCAAGTGCTTCACAGACGTTTACAACGCAGAGCCGTGAAAATAAAAAATCATTTTTCTTTCCTCAAAAATTATGCTTTAGCAAGCATTTTTTTAGATTCACAAGGGTAACAGGAGAAATTGGACCCCAGTAATTGTTGCGCAGTTTGTCCTGAGTATGCTGGTACCCCATATGTGGGGGTAAACCACTGTTTGGGCACACGTCAGGGCTCGGAAGTGAGGGAGCACCATTTGACTTTTTGAATACGAGATTGGCTGGAATCAATGGTGGCGCCATGTTGCGTTTGGAGACCCCTGATGTGCCTAAACAGTGGTAACCCCTCAATTCTAACTCCAACACTAACCCCCCCACACCCCTAACCCTAATCCCAACTGTAGCCACAACCCTAATTCCAACCCTAACCACAACCCTAATTCCAACCCTAACCCTAAGGCTATGTGCCCACGTTCCGGATTCGTGTGAGATATTTCCGCACCATTTTTGAAAAATCCGCGGGTAAAAGGCACTGCGTTTTACCTGCGGATTTTCCGCGGATTTCCAGTGTTTTTGTGCGGATTTCACCTGTGGATTCCTATTGAGGAACAGGTGTAAAACGCTGCGGAATCCGCACAAAGAATTGACATGCTGCGGAAAATACAACGCAGCGTTTCCGCGCGGTATTTTCCGCACCATGGGCACAGCGGATTTGGTTTTTCATATGTTTACATGGTACTGTAAACCTGATGGAACACTGCTGCGAATCCGCAGCGGCCAATCCACTGCGGATCCGCAGCCAAATCCGCACCGTGTGCACATTGCACATACCTTTAGAATTAGGCTATGTGCACACGCTGCGGAAAACGCTGCGGATCCGCAGCAGTTTCCCATGAGTTTACAGTTCAATGTAAACCTACGGGAAACAAAAATCGCTGTACACATGCTGCGGAAAAACTGCACGGAAACGCAGCGGTTTACATTCCGCAGCATGTCACTTCTTTGTGCGGATTCCACAGCGGTTTTACAACTGCTCCAATAGAAAATCGCAGTTGTAAAACCGCAGTGAAATGCGCAGAAAAAACGCGGTAAATCCGCCATAAATCCGCAGCGGTTTAGCACTGCGGATTTATCAAATCCGCAGCGGAAAAATCCGCAGAGGACCAGAATACGTGTGCACATACCGAAACCCTAACCCTAGCCCTAACCCTACCCCTAACCCTAACCCTAGCCCTAACCCTAGCCCTAACCCTAACCCTAACCCTAGCCCTAACCCTACCCCTAACCCTACCCCTAACCCTAACCGTACCCCTAACCCTACCCCTAACCCTATTCTAACATTAGTGGAAAAAAAAAATTTCTTTATTTTTTTTATTGTCCCTACCTATGGGGGTGACAAAGGGGGGGGGGGTCATTTATTATTTTTTTTATTTTGATCACTGAGATAGATAATATCTCAGTGATCAAAATGCACTTTGGAACGAATCTGCCGGCCGGCAGATTCGGCGGGCGCACTGCGCATGCGCCCGCCATTTTGGAAGATGGCGGCGCCCAGGGAGAAGACGGACGGGACCCCGGCTGGATCGGTAAGTATGATGGGGTGGGGGGGGACCACGGGGGGGGGGATCGGAGCACGGGGGGGGGGGGGAATCGGAGCGCGGGAGGGGTGGAACGGAGCACGGGGGCGTGGAACGGAGCACGGGGGGGCTGGAATGGAGCACGGGGGGGTGGAACGGAGCACCGGGGGGGTGGATCGGAGTGCAGGGGAGGTGATTGGAGCACGGGGGGGTGATTGGAGCACGGGGGGAGCGGACAAGAGCACGGGGGGGAGCGGAGCCCTGTACTGAGGGAAGCCGGAGCAGTGTACCGGCCAGATCGGGGGGCTGGGGGGGCGATCGGTGGGGTGGGGGCACATTAGTATTTCCAGCCATGGCCGATGATATTGCAGCATCGGCCATGGCTGGATTGTAATATTTCACCCGTTATAATAGGTGAAATATTACAAATCGCTCTGATTGGCAGTTTCACTTTCAACAGCCAATCAGAGCGATCGTAGCCATGAGGGGGTGAAGCCACCCCCCCTGGGCTAAACTACCACTCCCCCTGTCCCTGCAGATCGGGTAAAATGGGAGTTAACCCTTTCACCCGGCCTGCAGGGACGCGATCTTTCCATGACGCCACATAGGCGTCATGGGTCGGATTGGCACCGACTTTCATGACGCCTACGTGGCGTCATGGGTCGGGAAGGGGTTAATCTCCCACTGTTTTTTTTTTTTCAGGGAGAATTTATAAAACCAATGAAAAAATAATAAATAGGCTTTCTATGGGCCACTATTTGAGAGAGAGATGGCACGCTCAGGACTGGCACACAAGCCCAAAGGGCAATATTAATCTCCCACTGTTTTTATTTTTTTCAGGGAGAATTTATAAAACCAATGAAAAAAAAATAAATAGGCTTTCTATGGCCCACTATTTGAGAGAGAGATGGCACGCTCAGGACTGGCACACAAGCCCAAAGGGCAATATTAACCCCTCTGTGACCTTAGACGTACTATCCCGTCGAGGTGCCCTGGGCTTATCTGACCCTGGACGGGATAGTACGTCATAGCCGATCGGCCGCGCTCACGGGGGGAGCGCGGCCGATCGCGGCCGGGTGTCAGCTGCTTATCGCAGCTGACATCCGGCACTATGTGCCAGGAGCGGTCACGGACCGCCCCCGGCACATTAACCCCTGGCACACCGCGATCAAAGATGATCGCGATGTGCCGGCGGTGCAGGGAAGCACCGCGCAGGGAGGGGGCTCCCTGCGGGCTTCCCTGAGACCCCCGGAGCAACGCGATGTGATCGCGTTGCTGAGAGGGTCTCACCTCCCTCCCTGCTCCCTCCAGCCCCGGATCCAAGATGGCCGCGGATCCGGGTCCTGCAGGGAGGGAGGTGGCTTCACAGAGCCTGCTCAGAGCAGGCACTGTGAAGCCTGCAGCGCTGCATGTCAGATCAGTGATCTGACAGAGTGCTGTGCAAACTGTCAGATCACTGATCTGTGATGTCCCCCCCTGGGACAAAGTAAAAAAGTAAAAAAAAAAATTTCCAAATGTGTAAAAAAAATAAAAAAAAATATTCCAAAATAATGAAAAAAAAAAAAAAATATTATTCCCATAAATACATTTCTTCATCTAAATAAAAAAAAAAACAATAAAAGTACACATATTTAGTATCGCCGCGTCCGTAACGACCCGACCTATAAAACTGTCCCACTAGTTAACCCCTTCAGTAAACACCGTAGGAAAAAAAAAAAAAAAACGAGGCAAAAAACAACGCTTTATTATCATACCGCTGACCAAAAAGTGGAATAACACGCGATCAAAAGGACAGATATAAATAACCATGGTACCGCTGAAAGCGTCATATTGTCCCGCAAAAAAAGAGCCGCCATACAGCATCATCAGCAAAAAAATAAAAAAGTTATAGTCCTGAGAATAAAGCGATGCAAAAATAATTATTTTTTCTGTAAAATAGTTTTTATCGTATAAAAGCGCCAAACCATAAAAAAAGATATAAATGAGGTATCGCTGTAATCGTACTGACCCGAAGAATAAAACTGATTTATCAATTTTACCAAACGCGGAACGGTATAAACGCCTCCCCCAATAGAAATTCATGAATAGCTGGCTTTTGGTCATTCTTCCTCACAAAAATCGGAATAAAAAGCGATCAAAAAATGTCACGTGCCCAAAAATGTTTTCAATAAAAACGTCAACTCGTCCCGCAAAAAACAAGACCTCACATGACTCTGTGGACCAAAATATGGAAAAATTATAGCTCTCAAAATGTGGTATTGCAAAAAATATTTTTTGCAATAAAAAGGGTCTTTCAGTGTGTGACGGCTGCCAATCATAAAAATCCGCTAAAAAACTCGCTATAAAAGTAAATCAAACCCCCCTTCATCACCCCCTTAGTTAGGGAAAAATAAAAAAAAATGTATTTATTTCCATTTTCCCATTAGGGCTAGGGTTAGGGCTAGGGTTAGGGTTAGGGCTAGGGTTAGGGCTAGGGTTAGGGCTAGGGCTAGGGTTAGGGCTAGGGCTAGGGTTAGGGTTAGGGCTAGGGTTAGGGCTAGGGTTAGGGCTAGGGCTAGGGTTAGGGCTAGGGTTAGGGCTAGGGTTAGGGTTAGGGCTAGGGTTAGGGCTAGGGTTAGGGCTAGGGTTAGGGCTAGGGTTAGGGTTAGGGCTAGGGTTAGGGCTAGGGTTAGGGCTAGGGTTAGGGTTGGGGCTACAGTTAGGGTTGGGGCTAAAGTTAGGGTTAGGGTTTAGATTACATTTACAGTTGGGAATAGGGTTGGGATTAGGGTTAGGGGTGTGTCAGGGTTAGAGGTGTGGTTAGGGTTACCGTTGGAATTAGGGTTAGGGGTGTGTTTAGATTAGGGTTTCAGTTATAATTGGGGGGTTTCCACTGTTTCGGCACATCAGGGGCTCTCCAAACACGACATGGCGTCCGATCTCAATTCCAGCCAATTCTGCGTTGAAAAAGTAAAACAGTGCTCCTTCCCTTCCGAGCTCTCCTGTGTGCCCAAACAGGGGTTTACCCCAACATATGGGGTATCAGCGTACTCAGGACAAATTGGACAACAACTTTTGTGGACCAAATTCTCCTGATACCCTTGGGAAAATACAAAACTGGGGGCTAAAAAATAATTTTTGTGGGAAAACAAAAAGATTTTTTATTTTCACGGCTCTGCGTTATAAACTGTAGTGAAACACTTGGGGGTTCAAAGTTCTCACAACACATCTAGATAAGTTCATTGAGGGGTCTAGTTTCCAATATGGGGTCACTTGTGGGGGGTTTCTACTGTTTAGGTACATTAGGGGCTCTGCAAACGCAATGTGACGCCTGCAGACCAATCCATCTAAGTCTGCATTCCAAATGATGCTCCTTCCTTTCCGAGCCCTCCCATGCGCCCAAACGGTGGTTCCCCCCCACATATCGGGTATCAGCGTACTCAGGACAAATTGGACAACAACATTTAGGGTCCAATTTCTCCTGCTAACCTTGGAAAAATACAAAACTGGGGGCTAAAATATAATTTTTGTGGAAAAAAAAAATTTTTTTTATTTGCATGGCTCTGCGTTATAAACTGTAGTGAAATACTTGGGGGTTCAAAGCTCTCAACACATCAAGATGAGTTCCTTAGGGGGTCTACTTTCCAAAATGGTGTCACTTGTGGGGGTTTTTTACTGTTTAGGTACATTAGGGGCTCTGCAAACGCAATGTGACGCCTGCAGACCATTCCATCTAAGTCTGCATTCCAAATGGCGCTCCTTCCCTTCTGAACCCTCCCATGCGCCCAAACGGTGGTTCCCCCCCACATATGGGGTATCAGCGTACTCAGGACAAATTGGACAACAACTTTTGGGGTCCAATTTCTCCTGTTACCCTAGGGAAAATACAAAACTGGGGGCTAAAAAATAATTTTTGTGGGAAAAAAATTTTGTTTTATTTTTATGGCTCTGCATTATAAACTTCTGTGAAGCCCTTGGTGGGTCAAAGTGCTCACCACACATCCAGATAAGTTCCTTAGGGGGTCTACTTTCCAAAATGGTGTCACTTGTGGGGGGTTTCAATGTTTAGGCACATCAGTGGCTCTCCAAACGCAACATGGCGTCCCATCTCAATTCCTGTCAATTTTGCATTGAAAAGTCAAACGGCGCTCCTTCCCTTCCGAGCTCTCCCATGCGCCCAAACAGTGGTTTACTGCCACATATGGGGTATCAGCGTACTCGGGACAAATTGGACAACAACTTTTGAGGTCCAATTTCTTCTCTTACCCTTGGAAAAATAAAAAATTGGGGGCAAAAATATAATTTTTGTGAAAAAATATGATTTTTTATTTTTACGGTTCTGCATTATAAACTTCTGTGAAGCACTTGGTGGGTCAAAGTGCTCACCACACCTCTAGATAAGTTCCTTAGGGGGTCTACTTTCCAAAATGGTGTCACTTGTGGGGGGTTTCAATGTTTAGGCACATCAGTGGCTCTCCAAACGCAACATGGCGTCCCATCTCAATTTCTGTCAATTTTGCATTGAAAAGTCAAACTGCGCTCCTTCCCTTCCGAGCTCTCCCATGCGCCCAAACAGTGGTTTACTGCCACATATGGGGTATCAGCGTACTCAGGACAAATTGGACAACAACTTTTGAGGTCCAATTTCTTCTCTTACCCTTGGAAAAATAAAAAATTGGGGGCAATAATATAATTTTTGTGAAAAAATATGATTTTTTATTTTTACGGTTCTGCATTATAAACTTCTGTGAAGCACTTGGTGGGTCAAAGTGCTCACCACACATCCAGATAAGTTCCTTAGGGGGTCTACTTTCCAAAATGGTGTCACTTGTGGGGGGTTTCAATGTTTAGGCACATCAGTGGCTCTCCAAACGCAACATGGCGTCCCATCTCAATTCCTGTCAATTTTGCATTGAAAAGTCAAATAGCGCTCCTTCCCTTCCGAGCTCTCCCATGCGCCCAAACAGTGGTTTACTGCCACATATGGGGTATCAGCGTACTCAGGACAAATTGGACAACAACTTTTTGGGTCCAATTTCTCCTGTTACCCTTGGTAAAATAAAACAAATTGGAGCTGAAGTAAATTTTTTGTGTAAAAAAGTTAAATGTTCATTTTTATTTAAACATTCCAAAAATTCCTATTAAACACCTGAAGGGTTAATAAACTTTTTGAATGTGGTTTTGAGCACCTTGAGGGGTGCAGTTTTTAGAATGGTGTGACACTTGGGCATTTTCTATCATATAGACCCCTCAAAATGACTTCAAATGAGACGTGGTCCCTAAAAAAAATGGTGTTGTAAAAATGAGAAATTGCTGGTCAACTGTTAACCCTTATAACTCCCTAACAAAAAAAAAAAATTTGTTCCAAAATTATGCTGATGTAAAGGAGACATGTGGGAAATGTTACTTATTAAGTATTTTGTGTGACATATCTCTGTGATTTAATTGCATAAAAATTCAAAGTTTGAAAATTGCGAAATTTTCAAAATTTTCGCCAAATTTCCATTTTTTTCACAAATAAACGCAGGTACTATCAAAGAAATTTTACCACTATCATGAAGTACAATATGTCACGAGAAAACAATGTCAGAATCACCAGGATCCGTTGAAGCGTTTCGGAGTTATAACCTCATAAAGGGACAGTGGTCAGAATTGTAAAAATTGGCCTGGTCATTGACGTGCAAACCACCCTTGGGGGTAAAGGGGTTAATCTCCCACTGTTTTTATTTTTTTCAGGGAGTATTTATAAAACCAATAAAAAAAAAAATAGGCTTTCAATGGCCCACTATTTGACAGAGAGATGGCACGCTCAGGACTGGCACACAAGCCCAAAGGGCAATATTAATCTCCCACTGTTTTTTTTTTTTTCAGGGAGAATTTATAAAACCATTAAAAAAAAATAAATAGGCTTTCTATGGCCCACTATTTGAGAGAGAGATGGCACGCTCAGGACTGGCACACAAGCCCAAAGGCCAATATTAATCTCCCACTGTTTTTTTTTTTCAGGGAGAATTTAGAAACCCCACAAAAAAAAAAAACAGAAAAAAAAATTAGGCTTTCTATGGCCCACTATGTGAGATGGCACACACAGGGATGGCACTCGAGCAGAAATGCCAATCTTAATCTCCCACAGCTTTTTTTTTTAGGGAGAATTAAAAAAAACAAAGAAAAACAAAACACAGGGACTGTCCTACAATTACTATCTCCCTGCAGTAATCTCAGCCAGGTATGGCAGGCAGCAATAAGGAGTGGACTGCTGCACAAATTAAATAAAAAGTGTGGACAAACAATCAAGATAGCTGTGCAGAAAGGAAGGAACAACAGGATTTGTGCTTTGAAAAAAGCAGTTGGTTTGCACAGCGGCGTACACACAGCAATGCAGCTATCAGGGAGCCTTCTAGGGCAGCCCAATGAGCTACAGCGCTGAGGAAAAAAAAAATGTAGCTTCCACTGTCCCTGCAAACAAAGGTGGTGTTGGACAGTGGAAATCGCTACAGCACAAGCAGTTTGGTGGTTAATGGACCCTGCCTAACACTATCCCTGCTTCTGAAGAAGCGGCAGCAATCTCTCCCTAGGCTCAGATCAGCAGCAGTAAGATGGCGGTCGGCGGGAACGCCCCTTTATAGCCCCTGTGACGCCGCAGACAGCAAGCCAATCACTGCAATGCCCTTCTCTAAGATGGTGGGGACCAGGACCTATGTCATCACGCTGCCCACACTCTGCGTCCACCTTCATTGGCTGAGAAATGGCGCTTTTCGCGTCATTGAAACGCGACTTTGGCGCGAAAGTCGCGTACCGCATGGCCGACCCCGCACAGGGGTCGGGTCGGGTTTCATGAAACCCGACTTTGCCAAAAGTCGGCGACTTTTGAAAATGAACGATCCGTTTCGCTCAACCCTAGTGAGGAGGGGTATACATAATAAAAACAGGTACAATAATCTTGAACAATACAAGTCACAACTGGTACAGGAGGAGAGAGGACCCTGCTCGCGAGGGCTCACAATCTACAAGGGATGGGTGAGGATACAGTAGGTGAGGATAGAGCTGCTTGTGCAGTGGTTTGGTCGATTGGTGGTTACTGCAGGTTGTAGGCTTGCCGGAAGAGGTAGGTCTTCAGGTTCTTTTTGAAGGTTTCGATGGTAGGTGAGAGTCTGATATGTTGTGGTAGAGAGTTCCAGAGTAGGAGTGATTTGCGAGAGAAATCTTGTATGCGATTGTGGGAAGAGGAGATAAGAGGGGAGTAGAGAAGGAGATCTTGTGAGGATCGGAGGTTGAGTGCAGGAAAGTAACGGGAGACGAGGTCACAGATGTATGGAGGAGACAGGTTGTGGATGGCTTTGTATGTCATGGTTAGGGTTTGGTACTGGAGTCTCTGGGTAATGGGGAGCCAGTGAAGGGATTGACAGAGGGGAGAGGCCAGGGAATAGCGGGGGAGACAGGTGGATTAGTCGGGCAGCAGAGTTTAGAATAGATTGGAGGGGTGTGAGAGTGTTAGAGGGGAGGCCACAGAGCAGGAGGTTACAGTAGTCGAGGCGGGAGATGATGAGGGCATGGACTAGGGTTTTTGCAGATTCTTGGTTTAGGAATGTACGGATCCGTGAAATATTTTTGAGTTGAAGGCGGCAGGAAGTGGAAAGGGCTTGGATATGCGGTTTGAAGGAGAGATCAGTGTCAAGGATTACCCCGAGACAGCGAGCTTGTGGGACTGGGGAGAGTGGGCAGCCATTTACTGTAATGGATAGGTTTGTTGGGGGGGTCGCGTGAGATGGGAGAAAGACAATGAATTCTGTTTTGTCCATGTTAAGTTTTAGAAATCTAGCGGAGAAGAAGGATGAAATAGCGGATAGACATTGAGGGATTCTGGTTAGTAGGGTGGTGATATCTGTCCAGAGATGTAGATCTGTTTGTCATCAGCATAGAGATGATACTGAAAACCGTGAGATTCTATGAGCTGTCCCAGGTCAAAAGTGTAAATGGAGAAGAGCAGGGGCCCTAGAACTGAACCTTGCGGTTTATCCGACAAAGTCAACACATTAAATTAAAAATTCTGTCATTTACATTTCTATTTATGCTAACATTCTTCGAAACTAAAGGACCACCAGTGATAGAGTTATAGATTCACTTTCAGACTTGTCCTTCATTTAACCCCTTCCCGACCCATGACGCCACGTAGGCGTCATGAAAGTCGGTGCCAATCCGACCCATGACGCCTATGTGGCGTCATGGAAAGATCGCGTCCCTGCAGATCGGGTAAAAGGGTTAACTCCCATTTCACCCGATCTGCAGGGACAGGGGGAGTGGTAGTTTAGCCCAGGAGGGGTGGCTTCACCCCTCCGTGGCTACGATCGCTCTGATTGGCTGTTGAAAGTGAAACTGCCAATCAGAGCGATTTGTAATATTTCACCTATTAAAACTGGTGAAATATTACAATCCAGTCATGGCCGATGCTGCAATATCATCGGCCATGGCTGGAAACACTTATGTGCCCCCACCCCACCACACCGATTGCCCCCCCAGCCCTCCGATCTGTGGCCCGTTCCCCTCCGTCCTGTGCTCCGCTCCCCCGTGCTCTTGTCCGCTCACCCCCGTGCTCCAATCACCCCCCCGTGCTCCAATCACCCCCCCGCACTCCGATCCACCCCCCGTGCTCCGTTCCACCCCCCGTGCTCCGTTCAACCCCCCCGTGCTCCGTTCCACCCCCCCATGCTCCGTTCCACCCCCGCGCTCCGATCCACCCCCCCATGCTCCGATTCCCCCCCCCGTGCTCACCCCCCCACCCCATCATACTTACCGATCCTGCCGGGGTCCGTCCGTCTTCTCCCTGGGCGCCGCCATCTTCCAAAATGGCGGGCGCATGCGCAGTGCGCCCGCCGAATCTGCCGGCCGGCAGATTCGTTCCAAAGTGCATTTTGATCACTGAGATATAATCTATCACAGTGATCAAAATAAAAAAAATAATAAATGACCCCCCCCTTTGTCACCCCCATAGGTAGGGACAATAAAAAAAATAAAGAAATTTTTTTTTCTGCCACTAATGTTAGAATAGGGTTAGGGTTAGGGGTAGGGTTAGGGTTAGGGGTAGGGTTAGGGTTAGGGTTCGGGTTAGGGCTAGGGTTAGGGGTAGGGTTATAGGTAGGGGTAGGGTTAGGGGTAGGAGTAGGGGTAGGGTTAGGGGTAGGGTTAGGGGTAGGGTTAGGGTTTCGGTATGTGCACATGTATTCTGGTCCTCTGCGGATTTTTCCGCTGCGGATTTGATAAATCCGCAGTGCTAAACCGCTGTGGATTTATGGCGGATTTACCGCGTTTTTTCTGCGCATTTCACTGCGGTTTTACAACTGCGATTTTCTATTGGAGCAGTTGTAAAACCGCCGCGGAATCCGCAGAAAGAAGTGACATGCTGCGGAATGTAAACCGCTGCGTTTTCGTGCAGTTTTTCTGCAGCATGTGTACAGCGATTTTTGTTTCCCATAGGTTTACATTGAACTGTAAACTCATGGGAAACTGCTGCGGATCCGCAGCGTTTTCCGCAGCGTGTGCACATACCTTTAGAATTAGGCTATGTGCACATGGTGCGGATTTGGCTGCGGATCCGCAGCAGTGTTCCATCAGGTTTACAGTTCCATGTAAACCTATGGAAAACCAAATCCGCTGTGCCCATGGTGCGGAAAATACCGCGCGGAAACGCTGCGTTGTATTTTCCGCAGCATGTCAATTCTTTGTGCGGATTCCGCAGCGTTTTACACCTGTTCCTCAATAGGAATCCGCAGGTGAAATCCGCACAAAAAACACTGGAAATCCGCGGAAAATCCGCAGGTAAAATCCAGTGCCTTTTACCCACGGATTTTTCAAAAATGATGCTGAAAAATCTCACACGAATCCGCAACGTGGGCACATAGCCTTAGGGTTAGGGTTGGAATTAGGGTTGTGGTTAGGGTTAGGGGTGTGTTGGGGTTAGGGTTGTGGTTAGGGGTGTGTTGGGGTTAGGGTTGTGATTAGGGTTATGGCTACAGTTGGGATTAGGGTTAGGGGTGTGTTGGGGTTAGTGTTGGAGGTAGAATTGAGGGGTTACCACTGTTTAGGCATATCAGGGGTCTCCAAACGCAACATGGCGCCACCATTGATTCCAGCCAATCTTGTATTCAAAAAGTCAAATGGTGCTCGCTCAATTCCGAGCCCCGACGTGTGCCCAAACAGTGGTTTACCCCCACATATGGGGTACCAGCATACTCAGGATAAACTGCGCAACAATTACTGGGGTCCAAATTCTCCTGTTACCCTTGTGAAAATAAAAAAATGCTTGCTAAAACATCATTTTTGAGGAAAGAAAAATGATTTTTTATTTTCACGGCTCTGCGTTGTAAACGTCTGTGAAGCACTTAGGGGTTCAAAGTGCTCACCACATATCTAGATAAGTTCCTTGGGGGGTCTAGTTTCTAAAATGGGGTCACTTTTGGGGGGGTTTCTACTGTTTAGCCACATCAGGGGCTCTGCAAACGCAATGTGACGTCCGCAGACCATTCCATCAAAGTCTGCATTTCAAAAGTCACTACTTCCCTTCTGAGCCCCGACGTGTGCCCAAACAGTGGTTTACCCCCACACATGGGGTATCAGCGTACTCAGGAGAAACTGGACAACAACTTTTGGGGTCCAATTTCTCCTGTAACCCTTGGGAAAATAAAAAATTCTGGGCTAAATAATTATTTTTGAGGAAAGAAAACTTATTTATTATTTTCACGGCTCTGCATTATAAACTTCTGTGAAGCACTTGGGGGTTCAAAGTGCTCACCACACATCTAGATAAGTTCCTTTTGGGGTCTAGTTTCCAAAATGGGGTCACTTGTGGGGGGGTTCTACTGTTTAGCCACATCAGGGGCTCTGCAAACGCAACGTGACGCCCACAGAGCATTCCATCAAAGTCTGCAATTCAAAACGTCACTACTTCACTTCCGAGCCCTGGCATGTGCCCAAACAGTGGTTTACCCCCACATATGGGGTATCAGCGTACTCAGGAGAAACTGGAAAACAATTTTTGGGGTCAAATTTCTCCTGTTACCCTTGGGAAAATAAAAAATTGCAGGCTAAAAGATCATTTTTGAGAAAATAATTTTTTTTTTTTATTTTCATGGCTCTGCGTTATAAACTTCTGTGAAGCACTTGGGGGTTCAAAGTCCTCACCACACATCTAGATTAGTTCCTTTGGGGGTCTAGTTTCCAAAATGGGGTCATTTGTGGGGGATCTCCAATGTTTAGGCACACAGGGGCTCTCAAAACGTGACATGGTGTCTGCTAATGATTGGAGCTAATTTTCCATTTAAAAAGCCAAATGGCGTGCCTTCCCTTCCGAGCCCTGCCGTGCGCCAAAACAGTGGTTTACTCCCACATATAGGGTATCAGCGTACTCAGGACAAACTGGACAACAACATTTGGGGTCCAATTTCTCCTATTACCCTTGGCAAAATAGGAAATTCCATGCTAAAAAATAATTTTTGAGGAAAGAAAAATTATTTTTTATTTTCATGGCTCTACGTTATAAACTTCTGTGAAGCACCTGGGGGTTTAAAGTGCTCAATATGCATCTAGATAAGTTCCTTGGGGGGTCTCGTTTCCAAAATGGGGTCACATGTGGGGGAGCTCCAATGTTTAGGCACACAGGGGCTCTCCAAACGCGACTTGGTGTCCGCTAACAATTGGAGCTAATTTTCCATTCAAATAGTCAAATGGCGCGCCTTCCCTTCCGAGCCCTGCCGTGTGCCCAAACAGTGGTTTACCCCCACATATGAGGTATCGGCGTACTCGGGAGAAATTGCCCAACAAATTTTATGATCCATTTTATCCTATTGCCCATGTGAAAATGAAAAAATTGAGGCGAAAAGAATTTTTTTGTGAAAAAAAAGTACTTTTTCATTTTTACAGATCAATTTGTGAAGCACCTGAGGGTTTAAAGTGCTCACTAGGCATCTAGATAAGTTCCTTGGGGGGTCTAGTTTCCAAAATGGGGTCACTTGTGGGGGAGCGCCAAAGTTTAGGGACACAGGGGCTCTACAAACGCGACATGGTGTCCGCTAACGATGGAGATAATTTTTCATTCAAAAAGTCAAATGGCGCTCCTTCCCTTCCGAGCTTTACCATGTGCCCAAACAGTGGTTTACCCCCACATGTGAGGTATTGGTGTACTCAGGAGAAATTGCCCAACAAATTTTAGGATCCATTTTATCCTGTTGCCCATGTGAAAATGAAAAAATTGAGGCTAAAAGAATTTTTTTGTGAAAAAAAAGTAGTTTTTCATTTTTACAGATCAATTTGTGAAGCACCTGGGGGTTCAAAGTGCTCACTATGCATCTAGATAAGTTCCTTGGGGCGTCTAGTTTCCAAAATGTGGTCACTTGTGGGGGAGCTCCAATTTTTAGGCACGCGGGGGCTCTCCAAACGTGACATGGTGTCTGCTAAAGAGTGGAGCCAATTTTTCATTCAAAAAGTCAAATGGCGCTCCTTCCCTTCCAAGCCCTGCCGTGCGCCCAAACAGTGGTTTACCCCCACATATGAGGTATCAGCGTACTCAGGACAAATTGGACAACAACTTTCGTGGTTCAGTTTCTCCTTTTACCATTGGGAAAATAAAAAATTGTTGCTAAAAGATAATTTTTGTGACTAAAAAGTTAAATGTTCATTTTTTCCTTCCATGTTGCTTCTGCTGCTGTGAAGTACCTGAAGGGTTAATAAACTTCTTGAATGTGGTTTTGAGTACCTTGAGGGGTGCAGTTTTTAGAATGGTGTCACTTTTGGGTATTTTCAGCCATATAGACCCCTCAAACTGACTTCAAATGTGAGGTGGTCCCTAAAAAAAATGGTTTTGTAAATTTCGTTGTAAAAATGAGAAATCGCTGGTCAAATTTTAACCCTTATAACTTCCTAGCAAAAAAAAATGTTGTTTCCAAAATTGTGCTGATGTAAAGTATACATGTGGGAAATGTTATTTATTAACTATTTTGTGTCACATAACTCTCTGGTTTAGCAGAATAAAAATTCAAAATGTGAAAATCGCGAAATTTTCAGAATTTTCGCCAAATTTCCATTTTTATCACAAATAAATGCAGAATTTATTGACCTAAATTTACCACTAACATGAAGCCCAATATGTCACGAAAAAACAATCTCAGAACCGCTAGGATCCGTTGAAGCGTTGCTAAGTTATTACCTCATAAAGGGACACTGGTCAGAATTGCAAAAAACGGCAAGGTCTTTAAGGTCAAAATAGGCTGGGTCATGAAGGGGTTAAAGATGACACTATGGAACAGTTAAACTATAGCTTACAGTTATTTCTTCACCAGCTGCTTACTGTATATGTTCTCAATATATTTACTGCATTGATAAATTGAATATTCAAAAACACGCTAAAAAGCTCTAAAAGTGAAAACTATTTCATCATTTTTTTTTAACTAAAAGCCAATAATCATAAATTTATATAGGTTAAGTAAAAAATATATGTTTAAGTAAACCATATCCTACCTTGCAATATGGTGAAGTTCCTTATGAGTTGTCCATGCTTTGAATCAACCAACTTCATCTCTTCCATGATAATTGATAAATTGGCTACTTCGTTATCTAGCCTTTGTCTCATTGTATCCTGTTGAGCCCTGAGAGAAGATGTGTCTAGCTGAATATTGGAGATAGAGCTATTCAGCTGACCTAAATCTTCTGTGTGCTTACTCAGCGTATCGGTGCAAGTTGTTCTTACATCATTGAGATTGCTTGTTAGCGTCCTTAGATGATGAGCAGTGTAACTTATATTGGTAATAATACCTACAATATCTTCTTCAAATTTCTGGAAACGCTCTTCCAAATAGTTGAATTTGATATTTGTCCTATTCTCATATTCTTTATGATAATCCTGGAGATCCTTAAGGTTTTGTTCATTTGATTGTGCAGTCATAGTGATGTTTTCGATCTGAATACCAAGATTGTTGAGTTGGTTACTCATTTCTTCTATGGTCTCATTGTTGGCCTTCACTAGAGCTGAGTTATTTGTGGCAATGCTTTGTAGGTTCTGGACTCTCTCTTTCAACCAGTCAGTATCCTTTCGAGTTTGAAGAACAGCTTGTTGAAGGCTTTGAAAATCATTCTTGATACGTTGAATAGCTTGGCTCGTATCATCAACAGACCTCTGCAAAGTGCTTATAACTGTCCTTTGCTGAGTCTGCGTCAAGTTTAAGTTACTTATACTCATAGTAAGGATGTTGCTTGACTGCATTTGGCTTTGAAGATTTGTCTGCAGACTGCTGGTGTCCTGCTGTAAACCGGAAACGTAACTGTTATATACCTGTAGTGTTTGATTGACTCCATTGATCATCAGAGAGTTAGTGTCTAAGGCAGTTTTCATTTGGCTTTGTTTTGCATCTAGAAGGCCATCGGCTTCTTGTAGTTTCTCCAGGGTATCTTTGTTTCTGCTACTTTTTTCTGTAATCTCACGTAGTTGTTGACGAATGGCTAAGATATCTGATCTCACACCGGAGAGTTCTGTGTTAGTGTTGATTGACTTTTCTCCAGCTTGATCATCTGCAAAATATATACCACATGCTAGGAAGTGATACGCTCTCAAATTGGCCATGTTGTCATATATTTATCTTTTCTACCATAAACTGAGGTTTTGTTTCAGTGACTCATTCTGAAATGCGTTCCAATCACCCTGATGACATGTTTAAAAAATCTCCAGAGACAAATTTCCTCATCCAAGAAAATGCATGGAAAATAAAGGAATTTGGCAAAAAATAGGTTTGTTACATAACAGCTTTTGCATGCACTAAAAGCTGCTGTTTTTTTGTGTGCATTTTCTTTGCATGTAAAATTGAATCAGGAAAATAGAAAAATGGATCTACGTAAAGCTACATCTACCAGATATGTACACATAGAGGCTTTTGCATATGGAAAAAAAACCTACATGCACTGAAATCTGAGTCAGAAATCTGAGACTGATTCTCTGGTTTCTGTCTAGGATACAGGAAGTATACAGTTTACACTGCCTCAGGTCCGCACATGGATTAGCGCCTAACAAGGTGGCTAATCTGCACGTCACTACCCACTAGAGTTGGATGACAGAATCTGCTAATCAAGGAAGCAAGGGGAGGCATTTTAAGAATGGTTTGCAGATGGATTTTTGGACAGAATATGCACCAAAATTAGCATGAAAAAAAATTCTCCAAGCTAACATTATCCAACTAATCAGACCTTGGTAAACACTTTTGCCGAATGGCGGATGTATATTTACATAAAAAAATTTGGGCAAAAAATGGCACACTTCTTAACCTTTGTGAGTTTTCTTAGTCGTGTCCTTAGACCTAAACTGAGGATCTAGGCAATAAAGGCTAACGTTATGTAAACCTTAAAAACAAAATACATTTTGTGTACCCTTCTTTTTTCTTGCAACTTGATAGAGAGTTGTGTTAACCACTTATGAACTCCAGCTTTCCACTTTAGGAAATCTGCCAAACAATTCATATCTTACGTTCAGAACCATTGTGATGTGATGTGAAGGAGAATTTGAAGATTTTTTTCAGTAGGACTACCTGAAGACTGTAAATCCACAAAATTAGCCAGCACTCGTCTTTGTGTTATTAAAAAGTTGAATGCTTTAGTTTAGTGACAGGAAAGAAATATATCTTGGTACCGTGTTAGCCAGTGGATAGAAAAATATTTAGAATTGAGAGTCCTCAGTGGTTGATACCTTTTAATGGCTAACTGATGAAGAGACGTATGTAGTCTCGAAAGCTTGCAATTTGTTACCATCTTTTCAGTTGGCCATTAAAAGGTATCAACCACTGAGGACTCTCAATTCTAAATATTAGTTTAGTGAGTAATTTAAAAGCTTAGATAGTAGAGACAATCAGCATAAAATGTATGCATAATGGCACATAAAAAGGAAAAAAAAAGTGCACGTTCTTCAGGCAACTTCTGAGTCTAAGCACTGAATAGGTCAGAAATGCATTGGATGGAAGTACCCTTTCTTTTTGTTTTTTATGTGCCACTATGCATAATTTTATGCTGCTTGTCTCTACCACCAATGCTTTTTAATGATTTAATAAAGCATTCAACATTTTATGAAAACAATTAGTAATGGCTATTTTCATATATTTATCTATCTCAGTATTAGTGTCGTGCACTGGACAGTTGAGCTGATTGATCCTTTTCCTGTATAATAGATGAAGACTGCGTCACATCATTGAGATGCCCAGATGAAAACACTGGTCATATAGGTCATTGACTAAGTGCTTTAAATATTTAATGAAAACAACCATTTTTAAATTGAAGCTAACAAAATGATCAGCTGATGTTACTACTGATGGTATCTTTCAGTCTCTTCAAGGTGGATCTGGATGCCCTTCTTGATGAATATACTATTACAGGGTTAGATTCTGTGACATGGTTTTGATCCAGGGAATTCGTCTGACCATAAGTGGAGTCAGGAAACAAAATTTTCCCCTAATATGTGGCAATTTGCATCTACCATATGGGATTTTTGCCTTCCTCTAGATCAGCATGTGAGGTTATAGGTTGAACCTAATGGACTTATGTCTACCTTCAACCTTAAAGGTGTTGTCCAGTCTAAAACGACAAGTCTGCAGTCACTCTATGTGACTACAGACTTGTAAATCCTCAGTGTGAGCTGAATGCAAGTGTATTCCATGAGGCCGGAAACAGACTAGTTGGCTTATGCTAGGGACTATGCATATTGTATACTTGCGGTCACGTTACCGCCGTTCCCAGTGCTGACACTGGAGAATCCTCACAGTGTGCAGTGCGTGCATTGTGAAGATTCACAAGTCTGCAGTCACATAGAGTGTAATGTATGTAAATGAATGAAATGTAGTGTCATTTGAAAGCCGATAAAAGATGGTTGGGTCCATTTGACGGCAGATACTGTCAGCAGCTTTCTGTTCTGCCTTACAGAAAAGAGCTCCTTTCTAATAGGGCATATAAAAAGGATTAGCTTCATGACACAACTCTTCTAATAAAATACACTGCTCAAAAAATAAAGGGAACACTTAAACAACAGAATATAACTCCAAGTAAATCAAACTTCTGTGAAATCAAGCTGTCCACTTAGGAAGCAACACTGTTTGACAATCAATTTCACATGCTGTTGTGCAAATGGAATAGACAACAGATGGAAATTATTGACAATTATCAAGACACACTCAATAAAGGAGTGGTTCTGAAGGTGGTGACTTTTGAATGTTGGTTGTGCTTTCACACTCGTGGTAGCATGAGACGGACTCTACAACCCACACAAGTGGCTCAGGTAGAGCAGCTCATCCAGGATGGCACATCAATGCAAGCTGTGGCAAGAAGGTTTGCTGTGTCTGTCAGTGTACTGTCCAGAGGCTGGAGGCGCTACCAGGAGACAGGCCAGCACACCAGGAGACGTGGAGGGGGCCGTAGTAGCGCAACAACCCAACAGCAGAACTGCTACCTCAGCCAGCCTTTGTGCAAGGAGGAACAGGAGGACCACTGCCAGAGCCCTGCAAAATGACCTCCAGCAGGCCACAAATGTGCATGTGTCTGCACAAACAGTTTGAAACCGACTCCATGAGGATGGTCTGAGTGCCCAACGTCCACAGATGGGGGTTGTGCTTACAGCCCAACACCGTGCAGGACGCTTGGCATTTGCCACAGAACACCAGGATTGGCAAATTCACCACTGGCATCCTGTGCTCTTCACAGATGAAAGCAGGTTCACACTGAGCACATGTGACAGATGAGACTGAGTCTGGAGACGCCGTGGAGAGCTATCTGCTGCCTGCAACATCCTTCAGCATGACTGGTTTGGCAGTCAGTAATCGTGTAGGGTGGCATTTCTTTGGTGAGTCGCACAGCCCTCCATGTGCTCGCCAGAAGTAGGCTGATTGCCATTTGGCAAGAGATGAGATCCTCAGACCCCTTGTGAGACCATATGCTGGTGCGGTTGGCTCTGGGTTCCTCCTAATGCAGGACGATGCCAGACCTCATGTGGCTGGAGTATGTCAGCATTTCCTGCAAGATGAAGGCATTGAAACTACATGACTAGCCTGCCCATTCCCCAGACCTGAATCCGATTGAACACATCTGGGATATCATGTCTCACACCATCCACCAACGTCACGTTGCACCACAGACTGTCCAGGAGTTGGCAGATACTTAAGTCCAGGTCTGGGAGGAGATCTGTTATGATGAGGTAATTCAGTACCACAATGGACATAGAAGTCAGAGCACATACAGTGATCTGACAATAACCCAAAAACATAAAACGAGCTCTGAGACGTGGTAACTCTGCTGACCGCAATCCCTAATCCTCTCCAACCACACTAGAGGCAGCCGTGGATTGCGCCTAACGCTCCCTATGCAACTCGGCACAGCCTGAGAAACTAGCTAGCCTGAAGATAAAAAATAAGCCTACCTTGCCTCAGAGAAATACCCCAAAGGAAAAGGCAGCCCCCACATATAATGACTGTGAGTTAAGATGAAAAGACAAACGTAGAGATGAAATAGATTTAGCAAAGTGAGGCCCGACTTACTAAACAGAGCGAGGATAGGAAAGGTAACATTGCGGTCAACACAAAACCCTGCAAACAACCACGCAAAGGGGGCAAAAAGACCCTCCGTACCGAACTAACGGCACGGAGGTACACCCTCTGCATCCCAGAGCTTCCAGCAAGCAAGAAAAAACAAATAGACAAGCTGGACAGAAAAAACAGCAAACAAAATAGCAAAGCGGAACTTAGCTATGCAGAGCAGCAGGCCACAGGAACGATCCAGGAGGAAACAGGTCCAATACTAGAACATTGACTGGAGGCCAGGATCAAAGCACTAGGTGGAGTTAAATAGAGCAGCACCTAATGACGTCACCACATCACCTGAGGAAGGAAAGTCAGAAGCCGCAGTACCACTCTCCTCCACCAACGGAAGCTCACAGAGAGAATCAGCCGAAGTACCACTTGTGACCACAGGAGGGAGCTCTGCCACAGAATTCACAACAGTACCCCCCCCTTGAGGAGGGGTCACCGAACCCTCACCAGAGCCCCCAGGACGACCAGGATGAGCCATATGAAAGGCACGAACAAGATCGGGAGCATGGACATCAGAGGCAAAGACCCAGGAATTATCTTCCTGAGCATAACCCTTCCACTTAACCAGATACTGGAGTTTCCGTCTTGAAAGACGAGAATCCAAAATCTTCTCCACAATATACTCCAACTCCCCCTCCACCAAAACCGGGGCAGGAGGATCAACAGATGGAATCATAGGTGCCACATATCTCCGCAACAATGACCTATGGAATACGTTATGTATGGAAAAAGAATCTGGAAGGGTCAGACGAAAAGACACAGGATTAAGAACCTCAGAAATCCTATACGGACCAATGAAACGAGGTTTAAACTTAGGAGAGGAAACCTTCATAGGAATATGACGAGAAGATAACCAAACCAAATCCCCAACACGAAGTCGGGGACCCACACAGCGTCTGCGATTAGCGAAACGTTGAGCCTTCTCCTGGGACAAGGTCAAATTGTCCACTACATGAGTCCAAATCTGCTGCAACCTGTCCACTACAGTATCCACACCAGGACAGTCCGAAGACTCAACCTGCCCTGAAGAGAAACGAGGATGGAACCCAGAGTTGCAGAAAAACGGCGAAACCAAGGTAGCTGAGCTGGCCCGATTATTAAGAGCGAACTCAGCCAAAGGCAAAAAGGACACCCAGTCATCCTGATCAGCAGAAACAAAGCATCTCAGATATGTTTCCAAGGTCTTATTGGTTCGTTCGGTCTGGCCATTAGTCTGAGGATGGAAAGCCGAGGAAAAAGACAAGTCAATGCCCATCCTACCACAAAAGGCTCGCCAAAACCTCGAAACAAACTGGGAACCTCTGTCAGAAACAATATTCTCTGGAATGCCATGTAAACGAACCACATGCTGGAAGAACAATGGCAACAAATCAGAGGAGGAAGGTAATTTAGACAAGGGTACCAAATGGACCATCTTAGAGAAGCGATCACAGACCACCCAAATGACTGACATCTTTTGAGAGACGGGAAGATCTGAAATAAAATCCATAGAGATATGTGTCCAAGGCCTCTTCGGGACCGGCAAGGGCAAAAGCAACCCACTGGCACGAGAACAGCAGGGCTTAGCCCGAGCACAAATCCCACAGGACTGCACAAAAGAACGCACATCCCGCGACAGAGATGGCCACCAAAAGGATCTAGCCACCAACTCTCTGGTACCAAAGATTCCAGGATGACCAGCCAACACCGAACAATGAACCTCAGAGATAACTTTATTCGTCCACCTATCAGGGACAAACAGTTTCTCCGCTGGGCAACGATCAGGTTTATTAGCCTGAAATTTTTGCAGCACCCGCCGCAAATCAGGGGAGATGGCCGACACAATTACTCCTTCTTTGAGGATACCCGCCGACTCAGATAAACCCGGAGAGTCGGGCACAAAACTCCTAGACAGAGCATCCACCTTCACATTTTTAGAGCCCGGAAGGTACAAAATCACAAAGTCAAAACGGGCAAAAAACAGCGACCAACGAGCCTGTCTAGGATTCAACCGCTTGGCAGACTCAAGATAAGTCAAGTTCTTATGATCAGTCAAGACCACCACGCGATGCTTAGCTCCTTCAAGCCAATGACGCCACTCCTCGAATGCCCACTTCATGGCCAGCAACTCTCGATTGCCCACATCATAATTACGCTCAGCAGGCGAAAACTTCCTGGAAAAGAAGGCGCATGGTTTCATCACCGAGCAATCAGAACTTCTCTGCGACAAAAAAGCCCCTGCTCCAATCTCAGAAGCATCAACCTCGACCTGGAATGGAAGCGAAACATCTGGTTGACACAACACAGGGGCAGAAGAAAAACGACGCTTCAACTCTTGAAAAGCTTCCACAGCAGCAGAAGACCAATTGACCTCATTAGCACCCTTCTTGGTCAATTCGGTCAATGGTTTAGCAATACTAGAAAAATTGCAGATGAAGCGACGATAAAAATTAGCAAAGCCCAGGAACTTTTGCAGACTTTTCAGAGATGTCGGCTGAGTCCAATCATGGATGGCTTGGACCTTAACAGGGTCCATCTCGATAGTAGAAGGGGAAAAGATGAACCCTAAAAATGAAACCTTCTGAACACCAAAGAGACACTTTGATCCCTTCACAAACAAAGAATTAGCACGCAGGACCTGAAACACCGTTCTGACCTGCTTCACATGAGACTCCCAATCATCCGAGAAGATCAAAATGTCATCCAAGTACACAATCAGGAATTTATCCAGGTACTCTCGGAAGATGTCATGCATAAAGGACTGAAACACTGATGGAGCATTGGCAAGTCCGAATGGCATTACTAGATACTCAAAATGGCCCTCGGGCGTATTAAATGCAGTTTTCCATTCATCGCCTCGCTTAATACGCACAAGATTATACGCACCACGAAGATCTATCTTGGTGAACCAACTGGCCCCCTTAATCCAAGCAAACAAATCAGATAACAACGGCAAGGGGTACTGAAATTTAACTGTGATCTTATTTAGAAGGCGGTAATCTATACAAGGTCTCAGCGAACCATCCTTCTTGGCTACAAAAAAGAACCCTGCTCCCAATGGCGACGACGATGGGCGAATATGCCCCTTCTCCAAGGACTCCTTCACATAACTCCGCATAGCGGCGTGCTCAGGCACAGATAAATTAAACAGTCGACCTTTTGGGAATTTACTACCAGGAATCAAATCGATAGCACAATCACAATCCCTATGCGGAGGTAGGGCATCAGACTTGGGCTCATCAAATACATCCCGGTAATCAGACAAGAACTCTGGAACCTCAGAAGGAGTGGATGACGAAATAGTCAGAAATGGGACATCACCATGTACCCCCTTACAACCCCAGCTGGACACAGACATGGATTTCCAATCTAATACTGGATTATGGACTTGTAGCCATGGCAACCCCAACACGACCACATCATGCAGATTATGCAACACCAGAAAGCGAATAACCTCCTGATGTGCAGGAGCCATGCACATGGTCAGCTGGGTCCAGTACTGAGGCTTATTCTTGGCCAAAGGCATAGCATCAATTCCTCTCAATGGAATAGGACACTGCAAGGGCTCCAAGAAAAACCCACAACGCCTAGCATACTCCAAGTCCATCAAATTCAGGGCAGCACCTGAATCCACAAATGCCATGACAGAATACGATGACAAAGAGCAGATCAAGGTAACGGACAAAAGAAATTTTGACTGTACCGTACCAATGGTGGCAGACCTAGCGAACCGCTTAGTGCGCTTAGGACAATCAGAGATAGCATGAGTGGAATCACCACAGTAGAAACACAGCCCATTCAGACGTCTGTGTTCTTGCCGTTCAACTCTGGTCAAAGTCCTATCGCACTGCATAGGCTCAGGTTTAAGCTCAGGTAATACCGCCAAATGGTGCACAGATTTACGCTCACGCAAGCATCGACCGATCTGAATAGCCAAAGACATAGACTCATTCAAACCAGCAGGCATAGGAAATCCCACCATGACATCCTTAAGGGCTTCAGAGAGACCCTTTCTGAAAATAGCTGCGAGCGCACCTTCATTCCATTGAGTGAGTACGGACCACTTTCTAAATTTCTGACAATATACCTCTATATCATCCTGAGCCTGACACAGAGCCAGCAAATTCTTCTCTGCCTGATCCACTGAATTAGGTTCATCGTACAGCAATCCGAGCGCCAGGAAAAACGCATCGATATTACTTAATGCAGGATCTCCTGGCGCAAGAGAAAATGCCCAGTCCTGAGGGTCGCCACGTAAAAAAGAAATAATGATCAAAACTTGTTGAACTGGGTCACCAGAGGAGCGAGGTTTCAAGGCCAGAAATAGTTTACAATTATTTTTGAAACTCAGAAATTTAGTTCTATCTCGAAAAAAACAAATCAGGAATAGGAATTCTTGGTTCTAACATAGATTTCTGATCAATAGTGTCTTGAATCTTTTGCACTCTTGCCGAGAGCTGATCCACACATGAAGACAGACTTTTAATGTCCATCGCTACACCTGTGTACTGAACCACCCAAATGTCTAGGGGGAAAAAAAGGCAAAACACAGTGCAGAGAAAAAAAAATGGTCTCAGAACTTCTTTTTTCCCTCTATTGAGAATCATTAGTACTTTGGGCCTCCAGTACTGTTATGATGAGGTAATTCAGTACCACAATGGACACAGAAGTCAGAGCACATACAGTGATCTGACAATAACCCAAAAACATAAAACGAGCTCTGAGACGTGGTAACTCTGCTGACCACAATCCCTAATCCTCTCCAACCACACTAGAGGCAGCCGTGGATTGCGCCTAACGCTCCCTATGCAACTCGGCATAGCCTGAGAAACTAGCTAGCCTGAAGATAGAAAATAAGCCTACCTTGCCTCAGAGAAATACCCCAAAGGAAAAGGCAGCCCCCACATATAATGACTGTGAGTTAAGATGAAAAGACAAATGTAGAGCTGAAATAGATTTAGCAAAGTGAGGCCCGACTTACTAAACAAAGCGAGGATAGGAAAGGTAACTTTGCGGTCAACAGAAAACCCTGCAAACAACCACGCAAAGGGGGCAAAAAGACCCTCCATACCGAACTAACGGCACGGAGGTACACCCTCTGCGTCCCAGAGCTTCCAGCAAGCAAGAAAAAACAAATAGACAAGCTGGACAGAAAAAACAGCAAACAAAATAGCAAAGCGGAACTTAGCTATGCAGAGCAGCAGGCCACAGGAACGATCCAGGAGGAAACAGGTCCAATACTAGAACATTGACTGGAAGCCAGGATCAAAGCACTAGGTGGAGTTAAATAGAGCAGCACCTAACGACTTCACCACATCACCTGAGGAAGGAAACTCAGAAGCCGCAGTACCACTCTCCTCCACCAACGGAAGCTCACAGAGAGAATCAGCCGAAGTACCACTTGTGACCACAGGAGAGAGCTCTGCCACAGAATTCACAACAGAGATCCCTCAAGAGACCATCCGCTGCCTCATCAGGAGCATGCCCAGGCATTGTAGGGAGGTCATACAGGCACGTGGAGGCCACTCACAATAGAACATAATTTCCTTGTCTTGAGGCATTTCCACTGAAGTTGGACCAGACTGTAATTTGATTTTCCACTTTGGTTTTGAGCATCATTCCAACTCCAGACCTCCGTGGGATATTAGTTGTGATTTATATCGATCATTTTTATGTTTTATTGTTCTCAACACATTCCACTATGTAATGAATAAAGATTTGCAACTGAAATATTTCATTCAGTGATATCTAGGATGTGGTATTTTAGTGTTCCCTTAATTTTTTTGAGTGGTATATGACACCTAGATGTCTGGTAATGATAGAGCTCATAGGCAATAAGAAAAGGAGAATTTACCTAGTTTCTTCAGATTCTGCTCCACCTCAGTGATCTTATTATTGTATCCTCTATGTGACTTTTCTATGTCATCGGAAACACCATCCATTCTTGCTACAACTAGAAAAAGAGACAAAGGTTTAGCTGATGTACATGTTATTGGGCATTTGTATAGTTGCTTTCGGGGATCATGCAGCCGTCCTGTGAGATCATGTCCTGGGTTGCGACAATTTGTCCTTAGATTAAAAAGAGCTGACTGTAATAACGTAGACAAAAGATGTTAACATCTTAATACCAGAGATTAGTGGACTTTGGAGAGTATAACAAATGCTGGGGATGTAATGACCTTCTCTTTGTTTGATAGTGTATTGTCAGAATAGTCCATGTAGGATTCACCCGATTTTGTAACTAATGGTGGATACTTCTTCACAGTGCCATTAAATGACAATGACAAAAAATGATAAATCTATCTCGAACTTTATGTGTCATATTTTTTTCTATTAAACTTGGCCTAAAACCAATATTATCTTTTCTAAAATACACTCACTAATCAGACTCCTAGTTTTATTTTTTCTAGAGCAGTTATGAAAGTCAATATTAAAGCACATGTTTTATTTTATCATAATATTTGTTTAAAATTGCATCTACTAAGTTATAGCCTTTTCTTCTAGGATGTGCATGACTGCCTTCAACTTTGGGATTCATGGAAGCCCTAAAAATAGTTGTTTGCGTTACACACCCATAATGTACACTGAGCTCATTAAAAAAATATTGTCTAAAGGGAACCAGACAGTAAGAAAATGATTTACTATCTGAAAGCAGGGAATTATTATTTTATTTTTAATGGTGGAAAAAGGAGTGATTTAATCTTTTATGATTTTTTATTCTTTTTATTTTTTTTAAATTTTCAAAAACATTTTTTATCCACTTTTTACTGTATTTAATAGTCCCTTTAAGGGACTTGAACCTGATCACTTGTGCTATGCATAGCAGTGGATTAACACTGCTATGTATAAATAAAAACACAGTCTCCTATGATAATAGATGTATGATAAAAGGAAATCTATTGCTGGATTTATGCTGCCAGATCTGGGGATAAAGACAAAGACCCTGATTCCAATGCTGGTTTACTTACTGGGTTATTACTTATTGCTATGGATAAAATAAGAAAAGTAACTTAAAAAAAGAGGAAACTATCTAAAATCCTACTAAAAAACTGCTTCAAAACTATTGGGAAACTCTGCCAATTCATTTCTATGGGAAATCCACTTTGCTGTTCATATCAGGATTTTTTTGTAGCTTTTTTTTCCTGGAGCGGTTTCAAAAACCTCCCAGGGAGCTTGTCACTTTTTTGAAGTGGATCCTGAACAAAACCTCTCCAAGCTAGGCACTGTCCAATCAAATGGGTGTAAAAAAAACTCTTGTGGAAAAAACTTCCAAACTCTTCAAAACAGCTGCAGGAAATGCTACAAGAAAAGAAAAACGCCTCCAAAACATCCCTAAAAAGGAACATTTTGAACCAGTGTCTGCTGAAAAACCTGTTGTTTTTTTTAACTCCTGAAAAAAAGACATTAAAAAAATCCTAAAAAATCACCCAAAAAATGCTTGAAAGACCCTCCTGCTCATTTCTATTGTAAGGCTACGTTTACATGTTGCGTTTTTGCTGCGTTTGTTGCCTCAGACAAAACCTGCTTTCTTGGCAGTCAAGAATCTGCTTACAAAAAGAAGGTTTTGCTTTGTTTTTGTTGTCCCTTGTGCGTGTCGATAAAGTTTTGTGGCCCAACGAAAGCATAGTAACATAGTAACATAGTTAGTAAGGCCGAAAAAAGACATTTGTCCATCCAGTTCAGCCTATATTCCGTCATAATAAATCCCCAGATCTACGTCCTTTTACAGAACCTAATAATTGTATGATACAATATTATTCTGCTCCAGGAAGACATCCAGGCCTCTCTTGAACCCCTCGACTGAGTTCGCCATCACCACCTCCTCAGGCAAGCAATTCCAGATTCTCACTGCCCTAACAGTAAAGAATCCTCTTCTATGTTGGTGGAAAAACCTTCTCTCCTCCAGACGCAAAGAATGCCCCCTTGTGCCCGTCACCTTCCTTGGTATAAACAGATCCTCAGCGAGATATTTGTATTGTCCCCTTATATACTTATACATGGTTATTAGATCGCCCCTCAGTCGTCTTTTTTCTAGACTAAATAATCCTAATTTCGCTAATCTATCTGGGTATTGTAGTTCTCCCATCCCCTTTATTAATTTTGTTGCCCTCCTTTGTACTCTCTCTAGTTCCATTATATCCTTCCTGAGCACCGGTGCCCAAAACTGGACACAGTACTCCATGTGCGGTCTAACTAGGGATTTGTACAGAGGCAGTATAATGCTCTCATCATGTGTATCCAGACCTCTTTTAATGCACCCCATGATCCTGTTTGCCTTGGCAGCTGCTGCCTGGCACTGGCTGCTCCAGGTAAGTTTATCATTAACTAGGATCCCCAAGTCCTTCTCCCTGTCAGATTTACCCAGTGGTTTCCCGTTCAGTGTGTAATGGTGATATTGATTCCTTCTTCCCATGTGTATAACCTTACATTTATCATTGTTAAACCTCATCTGCCACCTTTCAGCCCAAGTTTCCAACTTATCCAGATCCATCTGTAGCAGAATACTATCTTCTCTTGTATTAACTGCTTTACATAGTTTTGTATCATCTGCAAATATCGATATTTTACTGTGTAAACCTTCTACCAGATCATTAATGAATATGTTGAAGAGAACAGGTCCCAATACTGACCCCTGCGGTACCCCACTGGTCACAGCGACCCAGTTAGAGACTATACCATTTATAACCACCCTCTGCTTTCTATCACTAAGCCAGTTACTAACCCATTTACACACATTTTCCCCCAGACCAAGCATTCTCATTTTGTGTACCAACCTCTTGTGCGGCACGGTATCAAACGCTTTGGAAAAATCGAGATATACCACGTCCAATGACTCACCGTGGTCCAGCCTATAGCTTACCTCTTCATAAAAATTGATTAGATTGGTTTGACAGGAGCGATTTCTCATAAACCCATGCTGATATGGAGTTAAACAGTTATTCTCATTGAGATAATCCAGAATAACATCCCTCAGAAACCCTTCAAATATTTTACCAACAATAGAGGTTAGACTTACTGGCCTATAATTTCCAGGTTCACTTTTAGAGCCCTTTTTGAATATTGGCACCACATTTGCTATGCGCCAGTCCTGCGGAACAGACCCTGTCGCTATAGAGTCCCTAAAAATAAGAAATAATGGTTTATCTATTACATTACTTAGTTCCCTTAGTACTCGTGGGTGTATGCCATCCGGACCCGGAGATTTATCTATTTTAATCTTATTTAGCCGGTTTCGCACCTCTTCTTGGGTTAGATTGGTGACCCTTAATATAGGGTTTTCATTGTTTCTTGGGATTTCACCTAGCATTTCATTTTCCACCGTGAATACCGTGGAGAAGAAGGTGTTTAATATGTTAGCTTTTTCCTCGTCATCTACAACCATTCTTTCCTCACTATTTTTTAAGGGGCCTACATTTTCAGTTTTTATTCTTTTACTATTGATATAGTTGAAGAACAGTTTGGGATTAGTTTTACTCTCCTTAGCAATGTGCTTCTCTGTTTCCTTTTTGGCAGCTTTAATTAGTTTTTTAGATAAAGTATTTTTCTCCCTATAGTTTTTTAGAGCTTCAATGGTGCCATCCTGCTTTAGTAGTGCAAATGCTTTCTTTTTACTGTTAATTGCCTGTCTTACTTCTTTGTTTAGCCACATTGGGTGTTTCCTATTTCTAGTCCTTTTATTCCCACAAGGTATAAACCGCTTACACTGCCTATTTAGGATGTTCTTAAACATTTCCCATTTATTATCTGTATTCTCATTTCTGAGGATATTGTTCCAGTCTACCAGATTAAGGGCATCTCTAAGCTGTTCAAACTTCCTCATGGTTGAACTTCCTCAGGTTTTTGCATGAAAAACATAGCAAACACTGATACCTGTTGTAAAAACGTTTAAAGAAGTGATATGCTATAGTTTGCAAAAATGCAGCAAAACGTGTGTGCATGAGATTTCTGAAATCTCATAGACTTTGCTGGTACTGTAAAATGCAGCTTAAAATTTGCATTAAACAACGCAGCAAACAAAACTCTGCAAAAACGCAACGTGTGAGCATAGCCATTAAATACCTGCTGGTCATATGTTTAGTATTTTGCACATTTTTCTTCCGCCTGTGAATAGCAGGAACTTTCTTGCTATTCACAGTAGACAGAGACATGGTGGAGCTTGTTGGGAACATTTTGGATAATAAATTGGTGGAGTGTTGTTTGTTTCTGTCTTTTTATGTTTTTCAGGTATTCTTTTCTGGACTACTTCGGATTTGTTGGATTACGTAGGACCTGCATGGGAATTTTTTTTCTTCAATAATTTGGTGAACGAGGGATAGTGTGAGGGAATCTTTATTCAAATAAAGTGTTTGTTTTTCTGTTTGTGTTTTTATTTTTGTATTACCAATTACTAATTGGGGAATCTGATAGACACTTTTCAAATACTAACCTCAGGAATTGATGGCAGCTGTGATTTATGACAAAGAACAGCTTTCTTCAACCACAACTACCATTACCCAAATGGCAGAATTGGCGCAACTAATGTGATGTGCCAAATCTGGGGAGGCGGAGGGCTTAAATTTTTAGGCTGGAAAGGACCCAATAACCAGGGTTCTTTCCAGCCTGATAATATAAGCCCACAACTGTTTGATTTACCTTAGCTGGTTATAAAAAACTAGATGGCAGCCCGATTCTAAAGAATCGGGAGTCTAGAATCCATATATACTTTATTTATTCAAATGTAAGAATAATACAATTAATAAATAATAGTAAGAAAGAACAAAAATAATAGGCAGTAAATGGAGAAAACACCAAACAAAAGTTCAAAATTGGTGTGAAAATGTCACTGAACCACTTCACAACTAAATATATATAGTTTTGGTAAATGGTATTATCATTTTTTTGACGAAATTCGGCAGGAGCTTGAAGAGCAACGTCACTGGGCCCGCCTCCACGCAGTAGAAACTTGCTGTGAGGTAAAAATTCAAAAATCACACCAAAATGGCGGGCGGAGTGTGTCACAGTACGGCACGTTTCTGATTGGTCGCTCGCAGCAGGCGGCAACCAATCAGACACTGGACACTGTTGACGTCACTTATCTCCGGACATTAGCTCCGGACATTAGCTCCGGACATTAGCTCCGGACATTAGCTCCGGACATTAGCTCCGGACATTAGCTCCGGACAAAGCCACGGAAGTTGGCACAAATTGCAGGAAGTAGTATTCTAGGCAATTATATAAAAAATAGTGGGACCCCATGCCATTTATTTATTAGGTTAATACATGTAGAGTAACCTACACACACAAAGCCCTAATTTATATCTCACGGATATTTTTCTACTATCTATCTATCTATCTATCTATCTATCTATCTATCTATCTATCTATCTATCTATCTATCTATCTATCTATCTATCTATCTAGACATAGAAAAAAATGCAGGCAGCACTCTATAGCTTAAAGGTGAAAAAATGTGGTTTTATTTCACCTTTAAGCTATGGAGTGCTGCCTGCATTTTTTCCTATGTCTGGATTGAGGCACGTCTTGGATATTTTGTCTGAGAGGCGTGCACCCACCTGTTGGTAAAGTGCTGTTCCAATTTTCTGTGTTTATCTATCTATCTATCTATCTATCTATCTATCTATCTATCTATCTATCTATCTTTCTATATCTTTGCACATCTATTCTATCATAACAAAGAGAGACAAAAACACAAGCGTCAAAAATGCATAAAAAGTGCATGCGGCACACACGCAAGGAAAAACGCAAGTGAGCTGGGGTGTGGGATTCATGCGGCAATACAGCTGCGTAAAAGCCTGAACAAACACTGATTGTGGGAACATACACTAGTTAGGGTACCGTCACACAGTGCCATTTCGATCGCTACGACGGTACGATTCGTGACGTTCCAGCGATATCGTTACGATATCGCTGTGTCTGACACGTAGCAGCGATCAGGGATCCTGCTGAGAATCGTACGTCGTAGCAGATCGTTTGGAACTTTCTTTCGTCGCTGGATCTCCCGCTGTCATCGCTAGATCGGTGTGTGTGACACCGATCTAGCGATGCGATCTAGCGATGCGTTCGCTTGTAACCAGGGTAAACATCGGGTTACTAAGCACAGGGCCGCGCTTAGTAACCGGTTACCAGCGTAAATGTAAAAAAAAAAAAACAGTACATACTTACACTCCGGTGTCCGTCAGGTCCCTTGCCGTCTGCTTCCTGCACTGACTTACTGCCGGCCGTAAAGTGAAAGCAGAGTACAGCGGTGACGTCACCGCTGTGCTGTGCTTTCACTTTACGGCCGGCAGTCAGTGAGTGCGGGAAGCAGACGGCAAGGGACAGACACCGGAATGTAAGTATGTACTGTTTGTACATAAACGTTTGACCTCTGTCATTGCCAACAAAGGATATATTACAAAGTATTGAGATGAAATTTTGTTTCTGACCAAATACTTATTTTCCACCATAATATGCAAATAAAATGTTAAAAAAACAGACAATGTGATTTTCTGGATTTTTTTTCTCAGTTTGTCTCCCATAGTTGAGGTCTACCTATGATGTAAATTACAGACGCCTCTCATCTGTTTAAGTGGTGGAACTTGCACTATTGCTGACTGACTAAATACTTTTTTGCCCCACTGTATCTCACTCACTTTGCTGGAACTGTAAAACGCTGTGTTTTTGTTGCAGCGAAAATATGCAGCATGAAAACCCACCAAAAAACTAATGGAAAGTTAACTCTACGGGAACGAATTCTAAGCCTCTGCAGCGCTCATTGTACAGAAATATTGAATGGTAGATCTTGTGTTATATAGAAAGCTTTTACTAGTCATTGAGATCATGAGATTACTGTTGAAAAGTGATCAGTACAGATCAATATATATCACTGTTTTTAGGGCTCAGTGACAAAAGTGAAAACTGCATGAATTCAATTTTTTTTCTTTTTCTAAATAGACATGAAAAATCAAGAAAAATCAAGAAAAATACTTAAAGCACCACTCCAGTGATTTGTTTTCAATTTGTTAGGTATCGTGTGTGTAAGTGTAATGAAAGTAGTAGCATATCTCCACTTCTCCCAGTTTCAGTGGCACATTGCGGCACCATGTAATTGCATTTGTGACCTTCCAAATCACACAGTAAATTTTACATTTTTTCAACTCAAATCTATGAGCCTCAGGATGAATCCAAGGAGACTTGTTCCGACTCCCATAGATTAAGTAAATAAGGCCAGTCTCACACGTCCAGATAATTGCGGTACCGGAAAAATCGGTACCGGACTTATCCGTGTCCGTGTGTCCGTGTGCTCACGTGGCACATCAGTGCCATGGGAGGTGGAGCCGCATATTCATCACTGTAATGGGCGGCACCACGTGACCACTCATACAGGAGAAGCTGCAGCAAGGAGAAGAAGCAGCGAGGGAGCCGGGTAAGTATTTTACTAACAGTGGGGGGGGGGGGGTTTATTCTCCAATGAAATATTCCCTTTAAAGGGGTTCCCCACAAACAAAGTACATTTTCATCAATAGATCTGGGAATAATAACTTCCACAATTGGATGTGTTAAAGAATAATGTTCCTGTGCTGAGATAATCTTATAGATGTGCCTCTGCTGTGTACTGTGTAATGGCTGTGTCTGACTGTGCAGGGACATGGTCTGATCATACCACAGGTCCTGGGCAGGGGAGGAAGCAAAAGAGTATACAGACAGGACAGCATGGGGTCACAGCTGATTTTTAGTTTGAGGTAAAACATGTTTTTAAACAGACAGGGAGATATTTAACCTCATAAAAATAATCATCTGAGATCCTGTTCTGTCCTGTCTGTATACTCTTTTGCTTCCTCCCCTGCCCAGGAGCTGTGTTATGATCAGACCATGTTCCTGCACGGTCAGACGCAGCCATTATACAGTACTCAGCAGGGGACATTTATAAGATTATTGCAGCACAGGAACATTTTTCAACATATCCAATTGTGGAAATTATTATTATTCCCAGATCTATTTATGAAAATTATCTTTGTTTCTGGCAAAACCCTTTTAATGACAGTCAATATGCCCAGTATTAGGTGCAGAGCACACAGTTTGACAATATCAGAAAATATAATAAATCCTAATGTTCTACTCATCACACGTACTGTTGCTAGATTTAACGTTAACATCCAATACTTGCACATACCTTTGTATCCTAGTATGGACACCGTGATAGTGAGTAAGGCACAAAGAACGTACAGTAGTATGATTGAAAATTTCAATGCCCAGTTATTTTTGCACTTCGTACACTGGGTGCCTTCTTGTATACCTGTTATATAAAAAAAGAATATGTAATTTTATATAGAAGTGGAAGAAGAAAGCTTTAGTACAAATTGTTAATGGTTTGATGATTTTTTTTAATAATCTTAAAAGCATTTTTCAAATTTGATACACTGATGTTAGGAATAATTTATGTGAAACTAGTAGGTTCCCACATTTCGGATCCCAATTAATAGGGGGAACAAGGGTCTCCTGGCACAAATTCTGTCAGTTGAATTGTCTACTTTCTTGACATGAGTGGTGCAGAGGTATCCTGCGGATATGTCATAAATGTGTAAGCTAGGAAAACCCCTACTGTATATGCTATGCCTCTATACAGGCGATATTGCACTATAGCCCCTGAACAGTGCATGGTATAATACTGATGTGCCATTTTTCACACTAAATACAGGTATCTGTAAATTTTTGCATCTGCAATTTTTATTATTTATTTCTCTATTCTTAAATAGTACCTATAGTTTGACAAGTTTTTATAGTTGTAGGCACTGAAACACTCTGCAGACAGGTCTCTGGGTCCTTAGACCCCGCCAATCATACATAAGACTGTTCAGAAACGTGCAGCTAAGCTTCAGGATGAGCAGCGTACTGGCTCATAGGCTTACTATTAGTCTGTAGTAACACATCTGTCGATTCTCTAATACGAGAGTTGGCTTACAGTTTGATCCGAGTGTTAGCTTACTGTGATCTGATTCTTTTGCGTGAGAGAATTGTATCACAGATGTGGCAAAAATGGAGAACTTAATTTCTCCATCTTCTCCATTTTCTGTGTCCACAGTAATCGCACTGCACTGGAATAACATCCAAGTGCAGTCTGATGTTTCAAATGCACCCATAGACTTGTATGGGTGCGCATGATCCAGTTATCAGATGTACCCGAATTGGCATGAGATAAAAAAAAATCACAGCTCTGCATTGACCATAGTATATCATTGTTCCGAGTGCTATCTGATAAAACAACAGATAGCATTCTTCTGAGTTATACCCTCATTTATTTCAACACACCCAATTGTGGAACTTATTATTATTCCAACATGTATTGATCAAAATTTACTTTAAAATTAACTTTGTTCATGGGAAAGCCCCTTTAAAGTCCTTGAGCCTAGCATTAAACTCAACAGCCACCATGTTAAGCCCTACCCGGAGTCACTCCGTTCCTGTCCTGCTATATTGTGTCTGACCTTGAGTTATGACTTTCGACTCACCCACTGGAGAGATCCTACAGAAGACTAACCAGAGCAACGCCGATGTAGGCCCTGATACTAGAGGCAGGAAAAACCGCTGGCGTGGTGCTTTCATAGTAATGAGGACAGAGCGGAGTTTAGATCCAATAAAGCACTATATAATTTCCTCATGTTTATAATGGAAGACAATATAATTGCCATGTAGCTGATGTGACATACAACACACTTGAGCCAAGTGAAATGTGCATTGATTCTGTAAATGTATAGCTCTAGCGCCATGAATACACAGTAATAGACAGACCAAAAATTAAGAAAGAAACTAATTATAATGATTAATTACTGCTCCATAAATTACCAGCACATAGAAAATGTGCTGAAACAGTATGAATCAGTCATTGTGTTATCTGCTACAAATGAAGAACTGGAACTTGGAGAGAATTGCAAGTAATTCTGCCTTGCTCTAAAATCATTACAGCAAATGTAATTGTGGCTGTTCCTAGACCTTGATAGCACAGGTTAGTGCCAGGAGCTATCCACACTGATTAGTGCTGATGTCTGGTGGCTCATTGTCCACAATTGTCATAGGATAATGCTGACTGACAGTGTGAGAACTGGGAGACTCAATTGATAATTGCAAATTTCCTGACCATCAAGCAATAGGCAAACTTCTGTTACCACCTGAGATTCACTGTACAAAAAATTAGCAATTTTCGCTTGGTCCAGGTGGATAAAATGAAAAATGTGCAACCTGTATGTACAATGAAATCTCTCCAAACATGAACCTCTTTGAGCAGATCACCCTTTTATCCACACCAGATTATCCCTCCCAGAATTTTACAGTATGCATACCAGCCTCCTTTTCTGAAGGTTAACCCAAAGGCTTACATAGAAATCATGGGGCCCCATAACATATGTCTTAATTGCCCTCCCCAAAAAAATAAATAAAAAGAATTAATAGTCACAGAAGAGGATATCTCACAATTTTACAGTCCTTACAAAGTAATTTTCTTCCTACTGAAGCCTTAGATTCCACTTTAATTGTACCCACTAAATATGATGCCAACAAAAGTTCACCCTAAACACAAGTATGACACCCCCACAGTGAATACCTCCACAGCGAATTCCTCCACACGCACGTTATGATGAGCCTACTGAACCCCACCTCACCGCCCCCCCTCCCCCGGCAAAGTATGGTAACACCAATACAGTATGTCCCCTCAACTGTGACCTCCACAAAGCCCTCCATGCAGTATAATTGGCCTATGTACAGTATAATTGCCCCACACCTCACCACACAGTATAATGGCCCCCACTAGCCTCCAAACAGTATAATGGCCCCCACACAGCCCTCCAAACAGAATAGATGGAACCCACACAAACCTACACACTGTATACATGCTTGCATACAGTATAATGGCCCCACATAGTCCTCCATAAAGTATACAGGCTCCCACAGAGCTCTCCAAATATTATAATAGCCCCCACATAGCCTTCCAAATATTATAATAGCCCCATATAGTCCTCCATATAGTATACTGCACCCCATAATCATCCATATTGCATACTGCACCGCATAGTCCTCCATATAGTGTAATGCACTCTCCATAGACCTCCCTACAGTATAATGCATCTCATAGTCATTCATATAGTATAAAGTACTCTATTGTCCTCCACACAGTATAATGCACCACATAGTCCTCCATATAGTATAATGCAATACTTATAGACCACCATACAGTATAGTGTACCTCATAGTCATCTATATATTATAATGTATTCCATAGTCTTCCATACAGTATAATACACTCCCAATAGTTATCCATATAGTATAATGCACCAAGATAGTCTTCCATACATTATAATGCAACCCATGGTCCTCCATACAGTATAATGTACTCCGCATAATCATCTACATAGTATTATGGACTTTAGCATTATGTACTCACTGATTAAAAAAATACAATACTCACCTCTGCTTTTCATTACCCCACTGTTTCAAACAGTGCAGAGAGCGATCTTCTGAAGCACAGCACATCTCAGAGCAGCTTGTGCCATGTAGTGACATCATCGCGTCCACTGCACTGAGATGTCAGATGCCGAGGAGGGATGATGGGAGAAGAAATGTCAGCTGATGCTCAATCGCTCATCATTACTTTCAACTGGGGCTAACTAGTGACGAGCGAATATACTCGGTACTCGAGATTTCCCGAGCACGCTCGGACTCGGAGTGCTCGGAGATTTAGTTTTCATTGCTGCAGCTGAATGATTTACATCTGTTAGCCTGCTTGATTATATGTGGGGATTCCCTAGCAACCAGGCAACCACCACATGTGCTTATGCTGGCTAACAGATGTAAATCATTCAGCTGCAGCGAAGAAAACTAAATCTCCGAGTACTTACAAAAACTTGGAGGACACTCGAGCGTGCTTGGGAAATCTCGAGTACCGAACATATTCGCTCATCACTAGCGCTAACCCATTGGCAGTACACCATGGGGTTTAAACTCTTCCTGCCATGTCCAATTTTAGTTTTTGTTCTTTTGCTGTTTTTTTCCTCTCCCTCCTCCAAGAGCCATAACTTTTATATTTTTCCTCCAAAATAGATGAATAAACATTTTTGCAGAGCGAGAGGCAGTGTCGAGCGACACCATTTTTTTAAATTATACAATGTACTGAAAAATGGGAAAAAAATTCCAAGTGCAGTGAAATATTGAATTAAATGCATTTCTGACATTGTTGATTAGGTTTTGTCTTAACAGCATTCATAGTCCTGTAAAAACTAAGGAGCATTCAGGTATGAGGAACTTTGCATATTTTTGATTATATTCTCTGCTAGGCGTTTTGCAGTTTCACTTTACTTAGCACTACGACACTTTATAGTTCCCCAGCAGTGTCGTATATAGATGGTTCCTTTATAGGAAATATTCACAGTGATTGTGCTACACCTTATAGGTTTCCAGCAGTGACTGATACAACTGGTTCCTTTATAGGAAACATTCACTGTGTGTGTAGCAACATGACATTGTTCAGGCTCTTGGAGTGTCTTATATAGGTTGCCCCTAAATAGAGTACATTTTTTTAGCACCTTTGCACTTTAGCACTTTTTCTGAGTTTTTTTCCACACCTTGTGTTTAACATAGGTTTTGCAACATTGCACATATTATTGCACTTTAGTGGAATTTTTATTGATATATATATTTTTCATCTTTTTATTTATTTATTTATCTATTTTTTGGCACCTTAGTAGACTTTTTTGGCCGTATTTATTCCTAATAGGACACATATATATTATATTTGTTCAGCACTAGTGCACTTTGATTTATATACATTGTATGGTATAAATAATATTTTATGAATTGGTGCTGCTGCACAGATATATATATATTAATTTTGTAGATATTTTATATTGTCACTATATTTTTTAGGGGTTCTCTGTGTTTGCTATTTGTATTTTAATATATTTCTTTGCATCGCCTGGCAGTTTATATTCATGTATTGGTTGTATGTTCTTATACCTATATATTAATTATTATATGTGCTCCCATCAGCTGTGACACTAATTATTTTATATATATATTTTAACATTACTAATTCTTCAATAAAATAAAATATTTATTTTATATTGTCGTTTTGCACAAATTTCTTGGGAGGATTTGTTTCTGTAAAAACAACATGGCAACATGATTTTTCAGATTACACAGCCTATAAAGTTTTTTTTTTTCATTTATTTTGGTAATGGAAAAAGATTTTGAAATGCAAAAAAAAATCAAATTTGGTTTGTGTCGCTATTTTTTGAAACATAACTTTTATATTTATCTATTAATGGAGATCTTTAAGGGCTTGTGTTTTTACATGGCAAGCTAATGTTTTTATTGAAACCATTTTGTCGAACATAAGATGTTTTGATCTTTTTTACTTCATTTTTGTGGAGAGTGGTGGGAACTGAAAAACAACATTCTAGCATTTCGTATTTTTTGCTTTATGGCATTAAATATTTTGATAGATCAGACGTTTGTGGTTGTGACGATACCAGATATGTTAATTTTTTCATTTATTTATTTTTAATGGAGAAAGATGGGGAGATTCAAAATTGTTAGTTTATTTTTACATTTTCAAACTTTTTTTATTCTTTACTTTATTTTTTTATTGCCTTTAAGTAACCTGAACCAGAAACTCTTTCATCACTTGCTCTATACATTCACATACCATTGTATTGAAGTATATAGTGTGGCAGTTCAACTCATTCAGTGGTAAACGGAGGTAGAAAACAGCAACCCTGTCTCTTTAAATCTTCAGTTGGTTTATTATATGGCAGAAATAAACTAACAAGAAGGGGAAGTAAAACACAGCCCTTCAGGGGAAAAAAAAAACAGGAAAACGGCAAAGAAAACAGAATGCTGTACACAGTCCATACATTTGTGGAGAGATGCCCTCTCTGCAGCAATACAGGTTCAGTCTTTCCTCCTCAGGACACAAACCACTGGAGATCCTCTCTCCAGTCCTGCTGAACCAAGACTGCTTCTGGAGCCCATCTATTTAAGCCCCAGACCACACCCTGGGGTGGAGATAAGGTGGACATCCTGAACTGATGGCGCAAACAAACTCACAAAATCAGATAAGAAAAGCTGATCAAAACCAATCAATTTTTCGTGTAATTTAAAAAAACAAAAAATGGACATATGAATGACATTGAACAGTGTTTTTGTTAGTGGCATACCTAATATACAACCCCTTCACCCCTTCAATGATCTCCATTTTTTAATAAGATTATTTTACTGTAAACTGTAAATTTTTTCCAGCTTTTGGTATTGCTAAACTTAGTTTCATATACAATATAATACAAGCAATTTTAATATGTGAAATAAACTAAGCAGAATCATCTGCTTGTGCTTTGTTTAATGAGTTCTATAATTTCACAGTTCAAGTAAAACTTTGTTTGCTACAATGAATAATCATCTGTAGTCTGTATAAGGGAATTTAGTTGGTGGCATGAGCAAACAATCTATACATGCATTGCCTACAGCTGCTGGTGGCCGACAGGGTTCACTCAGATTCAAAAATATCTTTTTTTTTTAGGTTAAAGATCTGATAAGTTGCATTGCTGCTTATGCTACGAATAGGATGGAGTCACACTAACGTATAAAAGATCGGTCTGATCTTGATCCAGAAAAGTAGGACCAGTGTCATGCGGTTACAATGCGATTTTTCTCAACTAGCAACTGTATGACAGCGGTATGCAATACGTTTTTCATATAATCTTTTACATACTGTATTTCTCTATATAATTTAAACGGTTATTCACATCTCCAAGATCATATCCTAATACGCAGTAGGTGTAATAATGATAATAATATTAGCAAATACTTCCAATTAGAAATGTGGTATAGTTTTCTTTTATTTTCTATGTCTCTTTCCATATGTGCAGGCATTGTAGGACCTTAGGTATCCAAATTTATGACTACTAGCAACTAGCTAAATAACTGTCACTTCTTTAGTGGACGTATCTATGGATACCTAAAGTCCTGCAATGGCTGTACATGAAAAAAGAGACATAGCGAATCAGAAAAATTTACCACATTTCTAATTGGAGGTATTTTATTATTATTATTATTATACATACGGTATTTATAGCGCCATTTATTCCATGGCGCTTTACATGTGAACGGGGCAAATATAGACAGGTACAATAAACATGAGTAAAACAAGGCACACACAAGTACAGGAGGAGAGAGGACCATGCCCGTTAGGGCTCACAGTCTACAGGGGATGGGTGAGGATACACTAGGTGAGGGTAGAGCTGGTCATGTGGCGGTTCAGTAGACTGGGGATCACTGCAGGTTGTAGGCTTGTCGGAAGAGGTGGGTCTTCAGTTTCTTTTTGAAGGTTTCTATGGTAGGCGAGAGTCTGATGTGTTGGGGTAGAGAGTTCCAGAGTATGGGGGAAGCACGGGAGAAGTCTTGGATGCGGTTGTGGGAGGAAGAGATGAGAGAGGTGTAGGGAAGGAGATCATGAGACGATCGAAGGTTGCGTGTAAGTAGGTACCGGGAGACCATGTCACAGATGTATGGAGGAGTCAGGTTGTGAATGGCTTTGTATGTCATTGTATGTCATTGTTAGTGTTTTGAACTGTAGCCTCTGTGGGCAATAGGAAGCCAGTGAAGGGCCTGGCAGAGAGGAGAGGCTGGGGAATAATGGGGGGAGAGGTGGATTAGTCGGGCAGCAGAGTTTAGGATGGATTGGTATTAGCTAATATTATTATTACCTACTACATACTGGGATAGGATCTTGAAGATGGTAATACCCCTTTAAAGCCAGTTTTCCAAATAATAAAGCAACCTTATATACAGATATAGATAGATAGCTAGAATGGATAGATAGATACAGTGGGGCAAAAAAGTATTTAGTCAGTCAGCAATAGTGCAAGTTCCACCACTTAAACAGATGAGAGGCGTCTGTAATTTACATCATAGGTAGACCTCAACTATGGGAGACAAACTGAGAAAAAAAATCCAGAAAATCACATTGTCTGTTTTTTTAACATTTTATTTGCATATTATGGTGGAAAATAAGTATTTGGTCAGAAACAAACAATCAAGATTTCTGGCTCTCACAGACCTGTAACTTCTTCTTTAAGAGTCTCCTCTTTCCTCCACTCATTACCTGTAGTAATGGCACCTGTTTAAACTTGTTATCAGTATAAAAAGACACCTGTGCACACCCTCAAACAGTCTGACTCCAAACTCCACTATGGTGAAGACCAAAGAGCTGTCAAAGGACACCAGAAACAAAATTGTAGCCCTGCACCAGGCTGGGAAGACTGAATCTGCAATAGCCAACCAGCTTGGAGTGAAGAAATCAACAGTGGGAGCAATAATTAGAAAATGGAAGACATACAAGACCACTGATAATCTCCCTCGATCTGGGGCTCCACGCAAAATCCCACCCCGTGGGGTCAGAATGATCACAAGAACGGTGAGCAAAAATCCCAGAACCACGCGGGGGGACCTAGTGAATGAACTGCAGAGAGCTGGGACCAATGTAACAAGGCCTACCATAAGTAACACACTACGCCACCATGGACTCAGATCCTGCAGTGCCAGACGTGTCCCACTGCTTAAGCCAGTACATGTCCGGGCCCGTCTGAAGTTTGCTAGAGAGCATTTGGATGATCCAGAGGCGTTTTGGGAGAATGTCCTATGGTCTGATGAAACCAAAATGGAACTGTTTGGTAGAAACACAACTTGTCGTGTTTGGAGGAAAAAGAATACTGAGTTGCATCCATCAAACACCATACCTACTGTAAAGCATGGTGGTGTAAACATCATGCTTTGGGGCTGTTTCTCTGCAAAGGGGCCAGCACGACTGATCCGGGTACATGAAAGAATGAATGGGGCCATGTATCGTGAGATTTTGAGTGCAAACCTCCTTCCATCAGCAAGGGCATTGAAGATGAAACGTGGCTGGGTCTTTCAACATGACAATGATCCAAAGCACACCGCCAGGGCAACGAAGGAGTGGCTTCGTAAGAAGCATTTCAAGGTCTTGGAGTGGCCTAGCCAGTCTCCAGATCTCAACCCTATAGAAAACCTTTGGAGGGAGTTGAAAGTCCGTGTTGCCAAGCGAAAAGCCAAAAACATCACTGCTCTAGAGGAGATCTGCATGGAGGAATGGGCCAACATACCAACAACAGTGTGTGGCAACCTTGTGAAGACTTACAGAAAACGTTTGACCTCTGTCATTGCCAACAAAGGATATATTACAAAGTATTGAGATGAAATTTTGTTTCTGACCAAATACTTATTTTCCACCATAATATGCAAATAAAATGTTAAAAAAACAGACAATGTGATTTTCTGGATTTTTTTTTCTCAGTTTGTCTCCCATAGTTGAGGTCTACCTATGATGTAAATTACAGACGCCTCTCATCTTTTTAAGTGGTGGAACTTGCACTATTGCTGACTGACTAAATACTTTTTTGCCCCACTGTAGATAGATAGATAGATAGATAGATAGATAGATAGATAGATAGATAGATAGATAGTAGATAGAAAACTGTCCGTGAGATACATAATTAGGGCCGTGCATTTGTAGTTTATTGTACAAGAAATAGAAAAATAAAGCAGCACATTCAGCATGGAAAGAGTCTGGGTACAATAGCGTTTCCACAGGCATATACCAAACCTTGCATGTAGTAGTCCAAAAAAAGGAAGCAGCACACCACTGTCTGTGAATAAGGAGCTATTTTATTTAGCCCATGATGGCGATGTTTTGGTTCAGTGTAGCTTGAAAAAGGTTCACTACACTGAACCAAAACATTGCCATCATAAGCTAAATAAAATAGCTCCTCATTCACAGACAGTAGTGTGCTGCTTCCTTTGTTGGACTACTAGTTTATCGTACAGGTATTTAGGTAATAAATAAATGAAAAAATGGCATGGGGTCCCCCTTATATTTAATAATGAGCCAGGGCAAAGCATACAGCTGGGGGATGGTCTTATTAAGCTGGGAAGGAACCAAGATCCATGGATCTTCCGAGCCTATTAATATCAACTCACAGCTGTCTTCTTAGCTTTTGCTGGTTTTTAAAAAGTGGTGACCCTAAAAAAATGACGTAGGGTCCTCTTTATTTTTAATAACCAGCAAAGGCTAAGCAGACCGCTGCGGGTTTATATTAATAGGCTGGGAAGGGCCATGGATATTGACCTCTTTCCAGCCTAACAAGACCAGCCCTCAACCACCCCAGAAATGGCGCTTCCATTAGATGTGCCAACTCTAGTGCTTAGCCTCAGCTCTTCCCGATTGCCATGGCGCATTGGCAATTGGGGTAATTGTTTTGTGGGCTTGATGTCAGCAAATGTCGCTGACATCAAGCCCACAGGTTAGTAATGGAGAGGCGTCTGTCAGACACTGCCATTACTAACTTCATAGTCAAACGAAATAAACATACACTTAGAAAAGTCCTTCATTTGTAAAAATCACTCCCCGACAATTTCCCTCTTTTACCTGATTATTAAAAAAAGTAATCCACACGAGTCCGCCGTAATAAAAAAATGGATGTCCCATGATGATCCCCGTATTCTTCATTGAGTGTATGGAGCACCGCTCAAAGAAAGACTGGAACAACAGTTCTCACGCTGTGAGAACCCAACTGCTGTGACAAATGGTGACGTAAGGTTACCGCATTTCAAAGCTGTTGGGTCACACAGATGGCAGAGAAAGAGCCGGAATGATAACCAGTAACGTTACTGCTCATGATTCCGGCTCTCATTCTGTTTGTTGTTTATCAAAAATAGGGGGGACCCCAGGTCATTTTTACAACCCCCTCAATTTTTGATAACCAGCAAAGGCAACACAGTCAGCTGTGGGCTGATATTAATAGACTGGAAAGGTCCATGGTTATCTGGCCCTTCCCAATCTGATAATATGAGCCCACAGCTGTCTACTCTCCCTTAGCTAGTTGTGAAAAATAGAGGGGACTCCACACCATTTTTTTAATTATTTATTCAGTTAATAGGTAAAATAAAGCTAAACATCCTTTAGTGCCACATGAAAGGCACTAAAGGTATTTATTCATTATATGTTTTGGGCTTGTGACATTAAATTGCAACATTACATCTATCTATATATCTATTCTATCTATCTATTCTATCTCTATTATGATAGTTTTGGCTGTGAATTTACTGTACTTGGCTGATGAATTGTCAGGTTTCCTTTGAGATGTGTGGTAAAAATCAGACAGCACATGCATTGTCTGTGCAATTTTTTTCGCACCTATTGACTTGCGTTAACGAATGCGATCCGATTCTCGTAGACAATCACAGCATGCTGCGATTTTTCTCAGTGCATGCCGCAGATGAGCACTGACTAATTTAATAACTTTGGTCAGAGTGCAATGCGATGTCTTCTCGCATTGTACTCGTCCGATTTATACGCTCCTGTAAAACTACTCACTTCTTACATTATTTCAGTTTACTTTATTTTCAACCACATAGGATTGGCCGATCCCTGAATCTACTATGAGTTCTATTGAATTCTGATAATTATCTGGCTATATGGTACAAAAATATTTGACAGCTTTTGTAACCAGAAACAAACTTTTCACAGGTAACATAGTGGTTTGGTAGCTTTTTTATTTAGCTCTGATTCATTTTACAGCAACCATTCCAATGACATGAAAGTTAAAATTAAAAACGGGTTTATTACCGCGTTAACCAGTTTGTAAAAGCAATGGTCTCTGTGGGAAAAACAAGATAATCTTGTAGTTATGTAGTTACCTTTTAATGGCTAACAAAAATAAAATAAATGATGTTACAAAGCAAGCTTTCAAGATATCGTAGGTCTCTTCCTCAGGCATACTGTAGTATAAAAAAAGTATCTGAAGAAAAACTAATTTAGGCACAAAAAAACAAACAAAAACAGGTATGACATAATAAATGGACATTTATTGTGCTATGCCTCTTTTTTGTGTGTGCATAAATTTGTGCCTAATGACATGAAAGACATGCAATGTAGGCTGAATCATATGTCAGTAAATTCAGGATTGCAGAGATACGGCTACCTCGTGCAGATCAACTTGGAGTTATTTTCAGTGAATAATAGAATTTACACTGCACCAGTAAATACACAATTAAACTTTACTATTAGAGCCAATTGGCTACTGTAATGTATTTTGTAATATTCGCCACATCTGGTTCTCTCCTGAGTATTACCCTTGACCTTGTACTTGTCCACGTGTTTCTGTTATATTTCTCTTTTTATTAAATTCTGCTCCACTCTAGTCACATATTTAAAGGAAGTCAATTTTTTTCTTATTCTCATCCAAAATTTTAAGTAATGATTTTTTTGTTCTTCATCAAGACTGGCAATTTTCTTGCAGGTCTTGATGAGGTTGCTTGTAGGAGACAGATGCTCCTTGAGGCATTAAGAGGCAGTCGCTTGATGACTGGCGGACACCTCCGTGCGCTACCCCAGAAATCTCACTTCAGTCCATGACTGGTGCAAGGTTTCTGGAGTAAGGAACACCACAACTTATCATGAATTACATGAACTATGGTGTCACACCCTCGCAGTGACCCAGCCCAGCTTCACTCATAATATAAGAAGACCCCTAACAAACCCCATTTTAAAAAATCCACCCCCAAAAATGTTCTTAACTGTATTCAAGAAGTTTGTTAGCCTTTCAGCTGCTTCACATGAATTAATGCCAAGTGGAAATCAAATATTACATTTTATTTCTACCAAAATGTTGCTTAGCCCCAATTTTTCACAAGGGTAACAGGAGGAAATAAGCCTCACAATTATTTACTGGACTATTTGATGTCCATTTTGGCGAAAAAGAAAAACTTGCTTAAAAAAGTTTTCCTCTTGTAGTCCATTGGCAACGTCCTATGATTCAGGAGTGCCTCCATAACTTCCTTCCCAATTACCGAGAGCAGTATGCAGCAGCACAGTTCTTACCTCCTGCCTGACACATCCATCTGACCAGTGCTTGTCAGGGCAGAAAGCTTCCAGAGCCTACCTGTCATGATCCGTTCCAGGGTTTATTAGTGTCTGCCCTTTTTTTGACGGATCATATCAAGGGTTAACTTTGCTCTGCCTCATTCTGGGTTCGGGTTTTCTATTTAGCTCCCATGAATCTTGCTGGCAGTGTCAGGTATAGTTCTGTCTTCGGCTTGTGAACCTGACTCTGGAAACCCTTGGTTTGTCCTGCTGTTAACCCTGACTTGTCCTGTGTCTGTAATCCCCCTCTGTCTGCCTTTTCCCTGCGTTTGTCTGTTCTGATTGATTCTCTGATGCTGATCTCCTGGCTTGGTTATTGACTCTGTCTTGATTTGTCCCTATTGTACCGTATTTTGCTTGCCCTGGTTTACTGATCTCCTGCTATGTCCTGACTATCCTTTCTGTTTAATCCTTTTGTACTGACGTGTTATCTTGTGTCCTGACTCGGCTTTTTCTGACTACTCTCTTGCCACTAGGTGGCATCTGTTCAGCTGCTCAGGGTGTTCAGTCTCACACCCCTATTAAACTCCCCCTGGTGTTAGTTGCACTGTATTGCACTGCAGCCCCATGACACTACCCTTCACTAAAGCTGCACAGATCTGACAGATCCTGACTAGCTCAGGGACCTTTACGGTCGTGTGATAAGTAACATGCCTGAAAGGACCCTCAAACTGTAGTGGTATACACACTGTGTGTGTATGTAGCACGGTTGTATTTATATATTTAGCAAACTTGTGTGTGTATGTAACAGAGGTGTGTGTACTTAGCAGAGCTGTTTGTGTGTATATGTAGCAGAGCTGTGTGTCTTTATGTAGCAGCATGTCTTTCTATGTAGCAATGTAGCAAAGCTGTGTTTGCGTATGTCCGAGAGATCTGAGCGTGTGTATGCAATATAGCAATGTATTTATATATGACAGTTGGATGTGTGTATGTAGCAGAGCTGTGTGTATATTTACTGTGCATGCAGCAGTGTTATCTGCATGTGTGCAATGCAGAGAGTGTACATAAAGTGTGTGCAGATCTATTAATAATTTTTAATTAGTAGGATATATGTTTTTATTACTTTCTGCTTTCAAAACCTGGTGTTCATTTTATAGCAAGATACGTCCTACATTCTGAAATATGCATTTGTTATGCGATTTCTTGAGAACACCCAAATAAGGTCAGAATCCACTGTTTTGGCACGCGGGCAGGGCATGGAAAGAAAGGCATACTATCTGACTTTTAAAGCACTTATTTGGCTACAATTTAAAGAAGGTGCCATCTCGCATTTGCAGAACCTTAAGGTGCTAAACAGCAAGCCCCCCATAAATAGGAAGCCATCTAGGGATGTGATAAGAATTTCAGCTTATTGGTGCTTAAGAGATTTTTATAAAATTGGGCCATGAAATTGAAAAAATGTATTTTTCAATTAAAATATTGATTTAGCCCCAAATGTTTATTGGAAACTACAGTTCGTGCACAATGGAGGACTTGGAAGCGAAGGAGCGCTATTTGACTTTTGGAGCACAAATTTGCCTGTAATAGATTGAAGGTACCATCTATTACTATTATCTATTTATAGAGGTTCTAAAACAAAAATAACCCTGATAATTGACTCTACTTTAGAAACTGCACCTCTCGAGGAATTCATCTAGAGATGGGATTAGGATCTTGTATCCACAGGTGCTGCAGGTTTTTTGTGAATGCAGAAATACACCACACATGGTCAGAAACAGACCGCAGAAGGGACGGAGCTCCATTTCGAAGGGCAGATTTTGCTGGAATGGATTGCAGGTACCATGTCACATTAACAGAGCTCATGAGTTGCTAGCACAGCAGAACTCCCCAAAATCTTTCCCATTTTACAAACTACCCATCAATTAATTAATCCATTGTGAGCATTTTGATATTACAGAATTTTATAATATTGTGCCATGAAGACAAAAAGTTATATTTTTCCACAAAAATGTTGTTTTAGTGTAAGAAGAGAGACCGGATAGGGGGTACCTTTTCCATGCCGGGGCCGAAACTGTCGGGACTGTCACGTTTGTTATCCGGGGGAAAGCTTAGAGACCCAGACCGACCTTTGCACTCAATAGCAGGGGGCATAGCTAGGATAAAAAGGGCAGAGCACGCAAAACGGCAGGCAGACTTGGCGGGAACACGCAGCGCGCAGCAGGGGAAGTTTCGTGCCCTGTCCTCTGAGCACTGTGACAGCGCAGGTCCGCGCTACATTGTCCCTGCTGCCACCTACTAAGACTGTGACCGGAAAACTGTTTTTCACCCGCTGGCCCCTTCTGCTCAAGGTACTCAATGCCACGGGTCAGTGAATAACATGTGCGTGTCGCCTAAGAGATACTTACCGAGAACTTAACCCTTTCCCCCACATACTACTGCTGAGCTTTGTCAGCCTCTACAGTGTGGGAGACTGCTCTCCTCTTGGCGACCCAGGACCGCCTGCAAGACGTCAGTAAAGGTAAAGAGACTGCACCCATTGTGTCCTCGTTATTCACTGCGTCTTGCACCACCCACCATCAACATCTACACTTCTGGGAAGCCCTGGGGATATACTTCACCTGTGGGAAGGTATACCATCTAGCTGCCATTCCATCACCCCAGCGGACCCCTAAGCAGCGTTGGTCACCCTGACCGAATACCACAGGTAGCGTCACGAACACAACCGTTATCTACAAACTATTTGAATTCTCTATTCCATTTGGGCGCCCCTCATCTAGGGCCACGGTCTGGGTCGGGCCACCGTGACATCCCAACTGAGGGAAATGAAGGACCCGGTATCGAGTACCCCATTGCCCTTGCGTGGGGGTGCGCCACAGTAACAATTATGTGTACGCCCTCTATTTATATTGATAGATGCAGAACTGAAAACAGTTTTTTTTTGTGGTATTAGTTGAATTTTTGGGAATAAATAACATCTTGGATCGCTTTTAAGGCTATGTTCACATTTATGCTGTGCTTGAGCACTTGCATCGGGGTTTCTGTCTAATTTCACAAAAATCAAATCCAGACAGGACCCCAGGTGGAACTATAATAAAGTAGATTGAGTCAATCTGGACTCTTTGACAGTGTCTATTTTTTTGGGAGATGCACAAAGTGACTCCATCTGCCTCATTGTATTGAATAGTCCTCGAGGGCATTACAACTGATTTCTGTTTTTTTTTAAATTTAACCAAAAATCATAATGTATGCGCACAGCAAACAGCACAGGATAAATAGTCTTATTTTGATTTTTGGGAGGCAAAATTAACAACTAACCAACAGGCTAGGTATGAACAGTTTTTATTTTTTCATTTGCAATGTTCACTATGCGATATAAGTGATAAAAAAACTAATAATAATAATAATAATTTTATTTATATAGCGCCAACATATTCCGCAGCGCTTTACAAATTATAGAGGGGACTTGTACAGACAATAGACATTACAGCATAACAGAAATACAGTTCAAAACAGATACCAGGAGGAGTGAGGGCCCTGCTCGCAAGCTTACAAACTATGGGGAAAAGGGGAGACACGAGAGGTGGATGGTAACAATTGCTTTAGTTATTCGGACCAGCTATAGTGTAAGGCTCAGGTGTTCATGTAAAGCTGCATGAACCAGTTACCTGCCTAAGTATGTAGCAGTACAGACACAGAGGGCTAATACTGCATAAAGTGTATGAGAACATGATGCGAGGAACCTTTTTTTTTTTTTTTTTTTTTTATTATAAATAGGCCACACAGGGATCGTTAGGTTAATGCATTGAGGCGGTAGGCCAACTATTATTTGTCTCAGCATTATTACATCACTTTGAGATTCATATTGTATTTTTTTAATGTTTTTCAACATTATACACTAAAAATTCTTTGTTTTATTTTAAAAAAATAATATTTTTACATTACGATATTTTGAGAGCTTTAACTTTTTTATGTTTCTCCATGACTCTTCTCCTCATTTTTTACTTCGTTGCTCCTTACTTCCGTTTTCTTTTTTGGGATCCCTGTTATGATTGGAAATACTTTTGACCCACCCTTTCTTTGGTTACGTAAGGCTACTTTCACACTAGTGTTGTTTGGCGTACGTCGCAATGCGTTGTTTTGGAGAAAAAACGCATCCTGCAAATGTGCCCGCAGGATGCGTTTTTTCTCCATAGACTTGCATCAGCGACGCATTGCGACGTATGGCCACACGTCGCATCCGTCGTGCGTTTTCAGATTTAGGTTGACACAGTTATTAACTGAAACAGAACAGATTTGTGCAAAGCTGAAAACTTAGTGATGAAAAGACAAATTCTGCTACAAAGGTGAAGTTATGGGAGACAGTTGCATGTTACAAGTCATACACCATGGCAAGTTGGAGCACAGCAACAAGACTCAAGCTAATTATAGTGCATCAGCAAGGTCTCTCACAGGTAAAGATTTCAAAGCAGATTGGGGTTTCAAGATGTGCTGACTAAGCTCTTTTGTAGAAACAAATATAAATCAGCAACATAACTGTAGACGTAATAGTCTGCCCAGGACACTAAGTGCAGCAGATGAAAGACACATCTTAATTCCTTTCAAAATCAAAAGCTATCCAGCAGTACCATCAGCTGAAAACTGGCAACAACCAGTGGGATTCATTTACATTAATCTACTGTTTGGAGACCAAACATGGTCTTCTTAAAAAGAATTGAGTCCAAAAAAGCCATACCTTCGACATCAAAATAATGCGGACAAACATAAGCGTTCAGGAACCGAAAAATAACAGCAGGTCCTCTGGACAAAATATGACATATCTGACTTTAACAGAAATCAGTGTTTTATCTCCAAAGGGTTAGATAACAGTACAATACCTCTTCTGACAAGCCTACAACCTGCACCGATCGACCAAACCGCTGCATGACCAGCTCTATCCTCACCTATTGTATTCTCACCCATCCCTTGTAGATTGTGAGCCCTCGCGGGCAGGGTCCTCTCTCCTCCTGTACCAGTTGTGACTTGTATTGTTCAAGATTATTGTACCTGTTTTTATTATGTATACCCCTCCTCACATGTAAAGCGCCATGGAATAAATGGCGCTATAATAATAAATAATAATAATAATGAATGTCTGTTGTACATAAAACAGAGGTTAGGAGGTTACTTGCAAATTTGGAGTTGCATTTCAGCGAAAAGATTCGGGGAATTGGGTATTTGTTTTTCCTCAATGCTGAGAAATAGAGGCAGATACTTTTCTATCATGCAATAAAATCAGGGAGGCGTCTGGTTAGCTACTGATTTATTCTACAACAGGAAAATGACCCCAAACATACAGCCAATGTCATTAAGAACTATCTTCAGAGTGAAGAAAAACAAGGAGTCCTGGAATTGAAGATGATGTGGCCCCTACAGAGCCAAGATCTCTAAGGGTTGGTTTCCACGGTCAGTAAACGCTGCGAGTTGTACAAAAGCCAGCAGTGCTTTTGACAGAGCGGACATGTGCTGCGTACAAAGCGCTGCCAATACTGACCGTGGAAACATACCATAAGTCTTCAAATCTGTCTGGGACTGTATGAAGAGAAAGAAGGATTGGCTCAAGCCTGCATCCATAGAAGAACTACAGCATTTCTCTGTTGTGTTCCTGCAAAAACAGTGTGCAGGTGACGCCAGAAGAGTTGAGGCTGGTTTACAGACAAAGAGTGATCACAACAAATATTGATTCGATGTAGATATCTCATTTCCTATTAACACGTCCATTTTTTCTTGCTTTACAGCATTTATGCATATGTTACAGTTTTATAGCCGAGGTTGCTCCGGACATGGCAATACCAAACGGTTATTTTTTATTTTATTTTACCAAACATACAGTATGTACACTGAAGTGGTTTAAAGTAGACAATAAGAAGAAGGAGGAGTTTTTTGAGAATTAAAAAAAAAAATCTTGAAATACTACGTGGGTACATAACCTCATATTTTTTATAAACTTTTGCTTTTAGGGGAGAATAACTCCATTGTTTGGGCCTTTTCAGTGGCACAATGGATGTTTAGGACTGTGTAGTTTATAATCACAGAGACTTTGTGCATACAATTTGGCAATGTGCATAAGGTGGTAAGCAAAGGTTTGCAAATATTGATATTTCATTGAACAGTATACATAATAAAATATTAATTATATTAGACAAACATTCCGTCGCTTTTTTTCCCCGTAGAAAAGAAGTTCCTTCCCTGCATTTTTTGGGACAAAACTTAATTATAACATCTGCTTTTCATCATGAATTTCATCACATACTCTGACTCATTTACCCAACTGAAAGCACATGTTTAGGTCCTGTGGTGGAATTCATCCTATACAATTTACAAGACTATGGTGACCTTCAGCACATCAAATGTACAAGAAACATGCCAATCTCAAAAATTAACTTGGCTGCTCGAGCTGATCATTCATGTAGTACCTAAAGTTAGAGCATAGCTCACTTGGGGACAAATCTGTCACACGTTCATCACTCCTCTAAAACAAGAAAGCAGCTTCTCTAACGTCCTGGAATGTTATTGCTAGGGTTATGTTGTACTCATCCTACAAGCAAACAAGTCACATTCCTTACAGTCGTCTGCTCATCAATATGAGTAGCATGAAAACGTCTTATTCTACAAGTGGTCCAATGATTCCCAGCTATTTGGTTCACTGGTATCTCTCGTTTAGAATCTGGAGATTTCTAAGAGCCTAGTCTTTTAAATAGCAACTTGTAAGGATTTTGCACACGTATTTATTTAACGGCTTACCTTATTTTTTATTTTTTAAATTGGCCTACCAAAATATTTTGGTGGTGTCTTTTTCTGACCAAAAGGGCACTTTTTATTATTTTTATTTTTTTTAATGTTTTTAGTATGCTATGTTTTTAGTAGGTTTTATTTAATTTATTTTCTAATGTTTGCAAACATATTTAAAATATTAGAATGGGTCCCCTGTTTTACTTTGGTCCTGATTGTTGATGGTTTGTGTTGGAAAGGTTGGTATTGATTTTATTTTTAGAATAATTACTTTGTATAATTTGTTTTTACTTTGTAGTTTTACACTAACATTGTGGTACCTATGGATGCTCCAACTACAAGGGAAAAGCCTCTTTTTGTGACACCAGAGAGGTCACCTGTGTCTGCTATGTCCTACCATGATGTGGAGAACCTGGTGATCACATGGTCACTGGGTCCAACAGAAGCAGCATCTCTGTCGCCATCTCTAGTCACGACATGGCATTGAGTGTTATTAAGATTTGGAAATAAAAAAAAATTAAGTTGCTTAATGTAATCCTGTTCTGCTCTTACCAGATTACATAGGCAGGAGATTTGATTCTGGGACGTTTGTGTAAACTGGTGAAAGTTCAAAGCTTTGTTATAGCTTACTCAATAATGTCCCATACTAGGACACGGCTTTAAGGGGTGCAAGAGTAGCTGTAAGGCTTCTTTCACACCTCTGTCGGTCGGGGTACGTCATAATGCAGTGAAGCGACGTATCGATGGATGTTGTGAAAATAGTGGAAAACGTGTGTAACGCATCCAGTGTTATGACGGATGCTTCGAAGGAGTTTGCCTGCATTTTCAGGTATAAGATTCTGGAGGAGAGAGAGAGAGAGAATATTTTTTTTTGCCCGGACTAGAAAATCCTTCCAGGCATGCTCAGAATGATAAAACAGGATACGTCGCTGGATTCCTGTGTTTGACGGTCAGCGACGGATCCTGCGCCCATAGGCTTACATTATAGCCAATGACAGCACAGGACCTGTCACTGAACGATTTTCTCCACATGATGGACCGCTATTTTTCGACGGATCCAGTGCACGACGGAGGAAACGGATGGCCATCTGTCACAATCCGTTGCTAATACAAGTCTATGGGAAAAAACAGGATCCTGCAGAAAAATTTCCTGTTTTTTCAAAACTTGACGGATTTCGACGGGAGGAAAAAGACGGAAGTGTGAAAGAGGCCTAACACTCATGGTCCATGGGAAGTGAGGGGGCTCAAAGCCAGCTCAGCTCCCAGTACAGTGAGTGCAAGCTAAGCTGCAGTATCTAAAAGTGTCCACCACACAGTGTATGGCGCTGTTCATACTTTGAATACTGCTGCAGTGGGAACCACAAGCAGCACCACTGGTGCAAGGTGGATGTTGGACCACAATCAATCTGACATTGAGAATATATCCTAATAATAGGTCATCAATACAAGGTCTGGATGGACAACCCATGTATTAGAGAAAGGGGCTGGCTTAGACTTTAACCCCTTTCTGCCATTAGACGTACTATTGCGTCCATGTGGGGTGGGCTTTACTTCCCAAGGACGCAATAGTACGTCATATGCGATCGGCAGCGCTCACGGGGGGAGCGCTGCCGATCGCGGCCGGGTGTCAGCTGTTTATCGCAGCTGACATCCGGCACTATGTGCCAGGAGCGGTCACGGACCGCCCCCGGCACATTAACCCCCGGCACACCGCGATCAAAGATGATCGCGATGTGCCGGCAGTACAGGGAAGCACCGCGCAGGGAGGGGGCTCCCTGCGGGCTTCCCTGAGCCCCCCGCAGCAACGCGATGTGATCGCGTTGCTGCGAGGGTCTCACCTCCCTCCCTGCTCCCTCCAGCCCCGGATCCAAGATGGCCGCGGATCCGGGTCCTGCAGGGAGGGAGGTGGCTTCACAGAGCCTGCTCAGAGCAGGCACTGTGAAGCCTGCAGCGCTGCATGTCAGATCAGTGATCTGACAGAGTGCTGTGCAAACTGTCAGATCACTGATCTGTGATGTCCCCCCCTGGGACAAAGTAAAAAAGTTAAAAAAAATTTTTCCAAATGTGTAAAAAAAATAAAAAAAAATATTCCAAAATAATGAAAAAAAAAATAAAAATATTATTCCCATAAATACATTTCTTTATCTAAATAAAAAAAACAAACAATAAAAGTACACATATTTAGTATCGCCGCGTCCGTAACGGCCCGACCTATAAAACGGGCCCACTAGTTAACCCCTTCAGTAAACACCGTAAGAAAAAAAAAAAAAAAAACGAGGCAAAAAACAACGCTTTATTATCATACCGCCGAACAAAAAGTGGAATAACACGCGATCAAAAAGACAGATATAACTAACCATGGTACCGCTGAAAACGACATCTTGTCCCGCAAAAAACGAGCCGCCATACAGCATCATCAGCAAAAAAATAAAAAAGTTATAGTCCTGAGAATAAAGCGATGCAAAAATAATTATTTTTTCTATAAAATAGTTTTCATCGTATAAAAGCGCCAAAACATAAAAAAATGATATAAATGAGGTGTCGCTGTAATCGTACTGACCCGAAGAATAAACTGCTTCATCAATTTTACCAAACGCGGAACGGTATAAACGCCTCCCCCAAAAGAAATTCATGAATAGCTGGTTTTTGGTCATTCTGCATCACAAAAATCGGAATAAAAAGCGATCAAAAAATGTCACGTGCCCGAAAATGTTACCAATAAAAACATCAACTCGTCCCGCAAAAAACAAGACCTCACATGACTCTGTGGACCAAAATATAGAAAAATTATAGCTCTCAAAATGTGGTAACGCAAAAAATATTTTTTGCAATAAAAAGCGTCTTTCAGTGTGTGACGGCTGCCAATCATAAAAATCCGCTAAAAAACCCGCTATAAAAGTAAATCAAACCCCCCTTCATCACCTCCTTAGTTAGGGAAAAATTAAAAAAATGTATTTATTTCCATTTTCCCATTAGGGCTAGGGTTAGAGTTAGGGCTAGGGTTAGGGCTAGGGTTAGGGCTAGGGTTAGGGTTAGGGTTAGGGCTAGGGTTAGGGCTAGGGTTAGGGCTAGGGTTAGGGTTAGGGTTAGGGCTAGGGTTAGGGTTAGGGTTAGGGCTAGGGCTAGGGTTAGGGCTAGGGTTAGGGTTAGGGCTAGGGTTAGGGCTAGGGTTAGGGCTAGGGCTAGGATTAGGGTTAGGGCTAGGGTTAGGGCTAGGGCTACAGTTTGGGTTGGGGCTAAAGTTACAGTTAGGGTTTAGATTACATTTACGGTTGGGAATAGGGTTGGGATTAGGGTTAGGGGTGTGTCAGGGTTAGAGGTGTGGTTAGGGTTACTGTTGGGATTAGGGTTAGGGATGTGTTTGGATTAGGGTTTCAGTTATAATTGGGGGGTTTCCACTGTTTAGGCACATCAGGGGCTCTCCAAACGCGACATGGCGTCCGATCTCAATTCCAGCCAATTCTGCGTTGAAAAAGTAAAACAGTGCTTCTTCCCTTCCGAGCTCTCCCGTGTGCCCAAACAGGGGTTTACCCCAACATATGGGGTATCAGCGTACTCAGGACAAATAGGACAACAACTTTTGGGGTCCAATTTCTCCTGCTACCCTTGGGAAAATACAAAACTTGGGGCTAAAACATATTTTTTGTGGGAAAAAAAAGATTTTTTATTTTCACGGCTCTGCGTTATAAACTGTAGTGAAACACTTGGGGGTTCAAAGTTCTCACAACACATCTAGATTAGTTCCCTGGGGGGTCTAGTTTCCAATATGGGGTCATTTGTGGGGGGTTTCTACTGTTTAGGTACATTAGGGGTTCTGCAAACGCAATGTGACGTCTGCAGACCATTCCATCTAAGTCTGCATTCCAAATGGCGCTCCTTCCCTTCCGAGCTCTGCCATGCGCTCAAACGTTGGTTTCCCCCAACATACGGGGTATCAGCGTACTCAGGACAAATTGGACAACAACTTTTGGGGTCGAATTTCTCCTCTTACCCTCGGGAAAATACAAAACTGGGGGCTAAAAAATAATTTTGGGGGGAAAGATTTTTTTTTTTAATTTTCACGGCTCTGCGTTACAAACTGTAGTGAAACACTTGGGGGTTCAAAGCTATCACAACACATCTAGATGAGTTCCTTAGGGGGTCTAGTTTCCAAAATGGTGTCACTTGTGGGAGGTTTCTACTGTTTAGGTACATTAGGGGCTCTGCAAATGCAATGTGACACCTGCAGACCATTCCATCTAAGTCCTCATTCCAAATGGAGCTCCTTCCCTTCCGAGCCCTCCCATGCGCCCAAACAGTGGTTCCCCCCCACATATGGGGTATCATCGCACTCAGGACAAATTGGGCAACAAATTGTGGGGTCCAATTTCTCCTGTTACCCTCAGGAAAATACAAAACTGGGGGCTAAAAAAATAATTTTTGTGGGAAAAAAATTTTGTTTTATTTTTACGGCTCTGCATTATAAACTTCTGTGAAGCACTTGGTGGGTCAAAGTGCTCACCACACCTCTAGATAAGTTCCATAGGGGGTCTACTTTCCAAAATGGTGTCATTTGTGGGGGGTTTCAATGTTTAGGCACATCAGTGGCTCTTCAAACGCAACATGGCGTCCCATCTCAATTCCTGTCAATTTTGCTTTGAAAAGTCAAACGGCGCTCCTTCCCTTCCGAGCTCTCCCATCCACCCAAAAAGTGGTTTACCCCCACATATGGGGTATCAGCGTACTCAGGACAAATTGTACAACAACTTTTGGGGTCCAATTTCTTCTCTTACCCTTGGGAAAATAAAAAATTGGGGGCAAAAAGATAATTTTTGTGAAAAAATATGATTTTTTATTTTTACGGTTCTACAATATAAACTTCTGTGAAGCACTTGGTGGGTCAAAGTGCTCACCACACCTCTAGATAAGTTCCTTAGGGGGTCTACTTTCCAAAATGGTGTCACTTGTGGGGGGTTTCAATGTTTAGGCACATCAGTGGCTCTTCAAACGCAACATGACGTCCCATCTCAATTCCTGTCAATTTTGCATTGAAAAGTCAAACGGCGCTCCTTCCCTTCCGAGCTCTCCCATCCGCCCAAACAGTGGTTTACCCCCACATATGGGCTATCAGCGTACTCAGGACAAATTGTACAACAACTTTTGGGGTCCAATTTCTTCTCTTACCCTTGGGAAAATAAAAAATTGGGGGCGAAAAGATAATTTTTGTGAAAAAATATGATTTTTTATTTTTACGGTTCTACATTATAAACTTCTGTGAAGCACTTGTTGGGTCAAAGTGCTCACCACACCTCTAGATAAGTTCCTTAGGGGGTCTACTTTCCAAAATGGTGTCACTTGTGGGGGGTTTCAATGTTTAGCCACATCAGGGGCTCTCCAAACAAAACATGGCGTCCCATCTCAATTCCAGTCAATTTTGCATTGAAAAGTCAAATGGCACTCCTTCGCTTCCGAGCTCTGCCATGCGCCCAAACAGTGGTTTACCCCCACATGTGGGGTATTGGCATACTCAGGACAAATTGTACAACAATGTTTGGGGTCCATTTTCTCCTGTTACCCTTGGTAAAATAAAACAAATTGGAGCTGAATTAAATTTTTTGTGAAAAAAAGTTAAATGTTCATTTTTATTTAAACATTCAAAAAATTCCTGTGAAGCACCAGAAGGGTTAATAAACTTCTTGAATATGGTTTTGAGCACCTTGAGGGGTGTAGTTTTTAGAATGGTGTCACACTTGGGTATTTTCTATCATATAGACCCCTCAAAATGACTTCAAATGAGATGTGGTCCCTAAAATAAAATGGTGTTGTAGAAATGAGAAATTGCTGGTCAACTTTTAACCCTTATAACTCCCTAACAAAAAAAAATTTTGGTTCCAAAATTGTGCTGATGTAAAGTAGACATGTAGGAAATGTTACTTATTAAGTATTTTGTGTGACATATCTCTGTGATTTAATTGCATAAAAATTCAAAGTTGGAAAATTGCGAAATTTTCATAATTTTCGCCAAATTTCCGTTTTTTTCACAAATAAACGCAGGTACTATCAAATAATTTTTACCATTGTCATGAAATACAATATGTCACGAGAAAATAATGTCAGAATCACCAGGATCCATTGAAGCGTTCCAGAGTTATAACCTCATAAAGGGACAGTGGTCAGAATTGTAAAAATTGGCCCGGTCATTAACGTGCAAACCACCCTTGGGGGTAAAGGGGTTAAAATGTATGGTCATATGGATCACGTACGTCATTTTGTAGGCGTACTGTCTATTGCAGGTGCACTTCTAGAATGGCAGTCCTGGTGATATAGCAGCTTCAAGGATGTCATAAGCTGAAATTCTAGTAATGATGTAAATACAATCTGCTTTCATTAGTAAACCTTGTCTGTGGAATTAGAAGAAACAGGGTAATGTGAGAGCTATTATTACGCTCAGCGCTATGAAATTCCTGGCTTTTACGCTCAGGAAGCATTGTGTTGATATTGGCTTCCCTGTGGGTTTAAAAACTTGTTTAAATGTAGCAGACTATGAATACTCTTTAAGGTTGTGCTGTGTTATTCCATGAAATGTCTTCCAGATGATTATTTACAGATGTAGTCTCTATAAAGCATGAGAATACTATGTCACCGGGTTGAAAAGACAACTCTGTCTTTGCTTTGTTATACTTGGGACACAAAAAGTTATTTACTGTAATAATGGTAAACCCATCAGAATGTCGGCAGCGTCATACAGGACAGACAGAGGAGTGACTGATGACAATGCATGGGAAAAATGGATCAGCGATCAGACCAAGATTAAAACTTCATGTGACAAATTTATTCCGGCCATAATATACCCACACATTAGACAAAAAAGGAGTCCAAATCAGGTGAGGCTCTATTGTGTATGGACATTAAATGGTCACATCGCTATGTTAATTATATCATGTTATAAAAGATAATTTTGCTATTTTGAGACATTACAGATGCTGAAGACTCCGTGCAGACATCTTTGTGCTGTCAAATATTTGCTTCAGGAAATATGCTGATTCATTATCCTTTTTTATAAGATTGACCGGTGTTTTTTTAAAAATTTTCATAGGATTTGTTGGATGGTTTTCTTGAAAAACATAGTAATACAAATGCAATATATTAGCTGCTGGAAATGGACCATTGATCCAAAGATGTAGTTGTCATGTTTGACGTTAGCTAAGATAATTTGATAACCTGTATAGCACAGTGTTAGCACTGTTCCCTAGCAGGACAGCATTTTAGGCAGAGGGAAACACTGACATTGAAGGTCTCCTATGTAAGACATGTCTACTCCATCAGACACCAATTGCATATACACTGATACATTTCCATTCATATTCACATTAGACACTCTTGTATAAAATGTACACATGCTAATATATCAAATGCACACATTTACACATTTTGCATGCATATACATAGAACAAACATGCAAGTGTATGTAAAAAAGTACGTGCATTTAATACATGCATATGCGCAAGGACATTTTTGTGATGTACAAGTTTAGAAGCTAAAACCTTTTTTTCGTTCGTTTATTCATATTTGTAGCAGCCATAACTGCACGTAGGCATTACATTGGCATTCACTTTTTATGGGTTTATTGGTTTTTCCACCATAAATAATCGTATGAGTTGAATGATTTCAAATATGTCCATGTTATTTGCTGATTCCATCAGTGACATTTGATGGTTTTATATGATTGTTTTTGACTCATATTTTATCTGTGCTTTTTGTTATATACTGTAGTGTCTTTATGGTAGCAGAGGTTGGACCAACAGGAGGAACTAAGGAGATTGGTCTAAAACTGACTTACTATATGTGGTACGGTACTTTGGCTATGTAATTTGGTTATGCACACCTTTTTTAATGGCTTGATAAAGGCCCTGAGTGGCCGAAACGTTGCGAAGGAGGATCTTCGGAATCTTGAATTTTTGGACTGGCTGCACTTTTTACAACTTTATGAAGACCATATTAACACGAACTACAGAGTGGTCCACTGAATATACTTTCACAAACATAAGAATATAGTCAGCAGATGATCGCAAGTAGGCAGATTGCGTACTTGTGACCACGTGAAATACAGACGAATTGTGACAGTGTGCATATAGAGTGACTGCCGAAATTTGCCTTGAATCTGGAAAACCTCTTTAAAAGTTTGATTACTATAATTGTTTTTCATTACTTTTTAGTGATATTAAAGGGAACCTTTCACCCCCAAAATCGAAGGTGAGCTAAGCCCACTGGCATCAGGGGCTTATCTACAGCATTCTGTAATGCTGTAGATAAGCCCCCGATGTATCTTGAAAGATGAGAAAAGAGGTTATATTATACTCACCCAGGGGCGGTCCCACTGAGGTCCGGTCCGATGGGTGTTGCGGTCCGGCGCCTCCCATCTTCTTACGATGACGTCCTCTTCTTGTCTTCACACTGTGGCTCCAGCGCAGGCGTACTTTGTCTGCCCTGTTGAGGGCAGAGCAAACTACTGCAGTGCGCAGGCGCCGGGAAAGGTCAAAGAGGCCAAAGCTTTGCTCTGCCCTCAACAGGGCAGACAAAGTACCCCTGCGCTGGAGCCGCAGCATGAAGACAAGAAGAGAACGTCATCCTTTGAAGATGGGAGGCCCTGGACCGGACCGCGATGCCCATCGGATCGGACCACCCGCCCAGGTGAGTATAATCTAACCTCTTTTTCTCATCTTTCAGGATACATCGAGGGCTTATCTACAGCATTACAGAATGCTGTAGATAAGCCCCTGATGCCAGTGGGCTTAGCTCACCTTCGATTTTGGGGGTGACAGGTTCCCTTTAAAGGGAAAAAATCTCAGACTTTCATTTTATTCTTAATATCCTTAATTTATCCTTAATTTATCCTTATATATCCAGGTATATAGAGCGATACTGTTACATAAAGATATCTACATACCGTAGATATAGCTACTATTTATAGCTTACGCATAGAAAGTCCTCCTAAAAAAGATGCTATCTTGGAGTACCTGAATATAAATAATCAGGGATTGGTTTCATCAAACATGTTTAGCTTTTATGAGGAGGTAAGTTCCAGCCTGGATGTCCTCCAGCTGGACTTTACAAAGGCATTTGGCACCACATAAAGGGTGGTGCCATAAAATAATTTAATTGGATTAAGAGCTGGCTCAGTCATAAGATACAGACGGCAGTTATTAATGGAGCACACATTGATTGGATCACATTTACAGTCATAGCCAAAAGTATAGGCGCCCTTTAAATTGTTTCAGAAAATGAAGTATTTCTCCCAGAAAGTGGTTTCAATTACACGTTTTGTTATACACATGTTTATTTTCTTTGTGCAAATTGGAACAAATAAAAACAGAAAAAAGGCAAATTGGTCATAATTTCACACAAACCCCCAAAATGGGCCAGATAAAATTGTTGGCAGATTTCCAAAATTGTGGGTAAACAGCTTTTTTTTCAAGCATGTGATGCACCCGTGGCAAGTAACAGCTCTGGGCAATATGAAAATTACACCTAAAACCAGATAAAAATTGAGAAGTTGACTCAATCTTTGCATTGTATGTCTGTATGACCATACTAAGCATGGAGAACAGAAAGAGAAGAGAACTGTCTGAGGACTTGAGGACCAAAATTGTTGAAATATATCAACAATCTCAAGGTTACGAGTCCATCTCCAGAGATCTTGATGTTCCTTTGTACAGTCATGGCCAAAAGTTTTGAGAATGACACCAAAATTATATGTTCACATGATCTGCTGCCCTCTGGTTTTTAATAGTGTTTGTCTGATGTTTATATCACATACAGAAATATAATTGCAATCATATTATGAGTACCAATAGGTTATATTGACAGTTAGAATGAGTTAATGCAGCAAGTCAATATTTGCAGTGTTGACCCTTCTTCTTCTTCAAGACCTCTGCAATTCTCTCTGGCATGCTCTCAATCAACTTCTGGACCAAATCCTGACTGATAGCAGTCCATTCTCGCATAATCAATGCTTGCATTTTGCCAGGATTTGTTGGTTTTTGTTTGTCCACCCGTCTCTTGATGATTGACCACAAGTTCTCAATGGGATTAAGATCTAGGGAGTTTCCAGGCCATGGACCCAAAATCTCTATGTTTTGTTCCATGAGCCATTTAGTTATCACCTTTGCTTTATGGCAAGGTGCTCCATCATGCTGGAAAAGGCATTGTTGACTACCTTTTGAAGCTCATCAAGAGAATGCCAAGAGTGTGCAAAGCAGTTATCAAAGCAAAAGGTGGCTACTTTGAAGAACCTAGAATATAAGACATAAATTCAGTTGTTTCACACTTTTTTTGTTAAGTATATAATTCCACATGTGTTAATTCATAGTTTTGCTGCCTTCAGTGTGAATATACAATTTTCACAGTCATGAAAATACAGAAAAATGCTTAAATGAGAAGGTGTGTCCAAACTTTTGGTCTGTACTGTAATTTGTATTTTCTTTCTTAAATGCATGCAATTGGGACTAAAAATTATTTTTTTGCAATTGCATTTCATTTTAAAAATGTTGCACTATTTGCCTTATATAACCTCTGTATTACAGTGTATTTTGATGGCTACAGAATGAGTTAATGATGTTGGCTACTTTAACTTTATTTGAACAAATATGTTGGGGTACATGAATTTTTGACACTTACATTACATAAGTGTGACAGATTCTTAACTTGTTCTTATTAGTGCAGCTCTTCTCACAGACTGCACAGATCTCCATTCCAAAAACATGGCTGCTGATGGAGGAACATGTAATCAGATCTGTCCATCAGTCTCCTCCAATAGAACAGCAGTTTTCTTATGTGATATTTTTATGTGATATATTTGAACAAGACTGATGGACAGGTCTGGTCACATGTTCATCCATTAGCCATTGTATGGAATGTGTAGTCTGTGATGAAAGCTGCAGTAACAAGTGCAGGAGGAGAACCTTTGATACCTATACAATCATGGCCGAAAGTGTTGGAACCCTTGAATTTGTTCCAGAAAATGAAGCATTTCTCCCAGCAAATTATTGCAATTGCACGTTTTGTTATACACATGTTTATTTCCTTTGTATTGGAACAACACAAAAAATTGAGAAAAAAAGCAAAGTGGACATTATTTCATGCAAAAACCCCAAAATAGGGCAGACAAAATTGTTAGCACCTTTCAAAAATTTTGGGTAAACAACTTTGTTTGAAGCATGTGATGCTTTCTCAAACTCACCTTTAGCAAGTTACAGGTGTGGGCAATATGAAAATCACCTCAATCCAGATAAAAAGGGGGGAAGTTGACTCAGTTTATGCATTAGAAAAAAGAACACAAAAACCGAACTAATGCCCAAATGATAAATTTAAATAAATTTATTTTTTAAGTAAGTACACCAAATGGTAGGGGGGAAAGAAAACCAAAAAGAAGGCACAATACCAAGAAGACGGGGCAATAAACAGTCCTGCTACAATATGATGAAAGAGTGGTACAGATTTAAATATGTATATATACAGTATAACCCTACAGAACTGAAAATTATGTACACAAAAAAGGAAATAAATTGCACAAAAGAAAAGAAACAAGGTCCAATATATCATACATGGCAGTGCACCTTTAAGAAATGGCCTGAGATACTGGATAGGCTAAGGTGCACTATAAAAAGGGGATAACAAATGCCATGAAAAATATGTGTAATTTTTAAATACACCGGCATAAAGTGCAACCAGTGCTAAAAAGTGCAGCCAAGATATAAATATATATAAATATAAGGTGCAAATGTGAGGCCACCAACAGCTGTGCTGGTAACATATGAGTAGGTGCAGGTACCTGCTGAGTAGATACAGGCCACAAATGTTAACACATGAAATTTAATAGTCCATATTAGAAAGTAATGGGCCTGGAGCAGGTATTACCTGTGGTGCTGCCGTCTCTTGGATGTGCCACTCCCCGATGCGCGTTTCGGCGTCAGCCTTCGTCAACCCCTGACGAAGGCTGACGCCGAAACGCGCGTCTGTTTACAAAAAAACGGAAAGCGGCCTACTAAGAAAAGAACATTGCACCTACAGTCAAATATGGTGGAGTTTTTTTGGTTGTTTTGCTGCCTCTGGCACTGAGAGCCTTGACTGTGTGAAAGGCATCATGAAAACTCAAGATTACCAGAGGATTTGGTTTTGGAATGTAGTGCCTAGTGTCGGAAAGCTGGGTGTGTATCATAGGTCATGGATCTTCCGGCCAGACAATGACCCCAAACATACTTAAAGTAGCACCCAGAAATGAATGGAAGCAAAGCGCTGGAGAGTTCTGAAGTGGCCAGTAATGAGTCTGTGGATAGATTTTAAAATTGCTGTTGGGAAAAGGCACCCTTCAAATATGAGACCTGGAGCAATTTGCAAAAGAAGAGTGGTCCAAAATTACAATTGAGAAGTGCAAGAAGGTTATTGAAGGTTATCGGAAGTGATTGACTGCAGTTATTTACTCCAAAGGGTGTGCAACCAAACATTAAGTTGAGGGTACCAACAATTTTGTCAGACTCACTCTGCAGCCAACAGTAGTCTTCTCTACCCCTATCTCTGTCTCCCAGATACTAGCACAGTGCTGGGCACTGTTAAGAGTACAGAAGCACCCAAGCTAATTGCACGTCCAGCTTCCATGGCAGTTACCCAGATGGACTCGGGTACGTTTTTCCCAGATTAACATGGAGGAGGGACCCCTACAGGTTGGTGTGGTGCTGCATTGGGCAGGGCTCCAAGAAGAGCAGATAAATAGAGGCACAGAGGATCTCCACTTCCCCTCAAGCCCTGCTACATCTCGGGGCCTGACTTATAATATCAGATGCCGGTTCTTTTAATGGTGACTGTCGATTTCCTTGTTTGTGTACTTTACTAGATACTCAGTGCTTGTTTCATCCTTCAGGCCATCCATTATCAGTTTTCTGCAATGTTATTGAATGTTATCCAAGCAGAAAATCTTTCAGAAGTTGAATTCTTGGACTTCTGAAGTTTCTTTTGTGTTTGTGCAGTCCCAGAGAATTACTTCTGGATTGCGGTTCTTCTCTCTAATGATTCACCAGATGTAGATTATCAGTTGGTACATTTGTATGTGTACAGAGCCTTCATTACAACTGACAGAGCCCAGATCAGCCGTGATCACTGGTGCTATGTTACAGCTGGCTCTTCTTTGTCTCAGCTTTATAAATATATGATAATACAAAGAGCAACTTTTGTTAAATTCTTCAAGTGTTTCCTTCCCAAGGGTCTTCAAGGATCATGTCTCATACCAGAGTATATGGTGACGCTTTAATTCTGTTTCCTAAAATGCAACTTTTCAATGTGTTTATCTAATATATAATTGCCTAGAATACTACTTCCTGCAATTTGTGCCAACTTCCGTGGCTTTGTCCGGAGCTAATGTCCGGAGCTAATGTCCAGAGCTAATGTCCGGAGATAAGTGACGTCAACAGTGTCCAGTGTCTGATTGGTTGCCGCCTGCTGCGAGCGACCAATCAGAAACGTGCCGTACTGTGACACACTCCGCCCGCCATTTTGGTGTGATTTTTGAATTTTTACCTCACAGCAAGTTTCTACTGCGTGGAGGCGGGCCCAGTGACGTTGCTCTTCAAGCTCCTGCCGAATTTCGTCAAAAAAATGATAATACCATTTACCAAAACTATATATATTTAGTTGTGAAGTGGTTCAGTGACATTTTCACACCAATTTTGAACTTTTGTTTGGTGTTTTCTCCATATACTGCCTATTATTTTTGTTCTTTCTTACTATTATTTATTAATTGTATTATTCTTACATTTGAATAAATAAAGTATATATGGATTCTAGACTCCCGATTCTTTAGAATCGGGCTGCCATCTAGTTACACTATAAGTCCTTACACGGGATGTTTTGTGATTTTTTTTATTTTAAACTGTATATATCATTAAATAGTGGCAGAGGAGTTAATGAACACGTTTTTTTCTCCACAACATTACGAAGAATGTTAATTTGCAAATATTCCTTTCAACTAAGAGGGGATTAACGGACATTCTTCTCTGTGGGGGATTTCATTTTTTCCCAGTATGATATTCCCCAATTTAAAAAGACAGCATTATACTAAGGAGGAAAAAAACAAATCCAAAGAGGGTCAGAATAAGCTTTTTCAGTATGATCTGGTGAGACTTGCAAGCATTGTACAAGCAGTGTTTGTCACATGCATATCAATACTTGTAGTGGTTCCAGAGCGCTGTATGTGACAAATGCTGCTTGCACTCTGAAGTTTTTTTCCTCTCCTTGAAGAGTTAAAGGGGTATCCCCATCTCCAAGGTCCTATCCCAAGATGTAGTCAGCGTAATAATAACAATAATATTAGCAAATACCTCCAATTAGAAATGTAATATAGTTCTTCTGATTCACTATGTCATTTACCCCATGTGCATGGCATTACAGTGGCTTAGGTATCCATGGTTACCATCACTAACAACTAACTGTCACTATATGAGTGGTAGTAATAACGGATACCTAAGCTACTGCTACTGATCATATTGGGATATGATCTTGGAGATGCGAATACCCCTTTAAGGCCGCCGTCACACATGCGAGTTTTACGGACGTAAGAGCGCAGAATCTACGTCCGTAAAACTCGCAAAAAATACGGCACAATTATTCTCTATGCCCCTGCTCCTATTTGCCGTATTTTACTGATCAGTATTATACGGCTTTCTACGGCTGTACAAAATCGCAGCATGCTGCGTTTGTCACCGTACTGCGCAAGAAATACGCCAATGAAAGTCTATGGAAGCGTGAAAAATACGGATTACACACGGACAAGCAGTGTGACTTGCGAGAAATACGCAGCGCTGTTAGAGAGAAAAGCCGGTAATTCAGTGCGGTGTACAGTAAAATCACACTGACAGCTTACAGTAGAATAGGTAAAATAAATGTGTACAGATAGAATAGGTATATATATATATATGTCATTAGACACATATATGTATATATATTAATATTTATTCCAGCGCTAGACAGCTTGAAAGCCGGTAATTCAATTACCGGCTTTTTCCTTCTCCTTCCTAAAACCCGACATGATTTGAGACATGGTTTACATACAGTAAACCATGTCTTCTCTCCATTTTTTTTGCAGATTCCACACTACTAATGTCAGTAGTGTGTATCTGCAAAATTTGGCCGTTCTAGCTCTTAAAATAAAGGGTTAAATGGCGGAAAAAATTGGCATGGGCTCCCGCGCAATTTTCTCCGCCAGAGTAGTAAAGCCAGTGACTGAGGGCAGATATTAATAGCCTGGAGAGGGTCCATGGTTATTGGCCCCCCCCTGGCTAAAAATATCTGCCCCCAGCCACCCCAGAAAAGGCACATCTGGAAGATGCGCCTATTCTGGCACTTGGCCACTCTCTTCCCATTCCCGTGTAGCGGTGGGATATGGGGTAATGAAGGGTTAATGCCACCTTGCTATTGTAAGGTGACATTAAGCCTAATTAATAATGGAGAGGCGTCAATTATGACACCTATCCATTATTAATCCAATACTAGTAAAGGGTTAAATAAAACACAAACACATTATTTAAAATTATTTTAATGAAATAAAAACAATGGTTGTTGCAGTATTTTATTCAACGCCCAATCCAGTCACTGAAGACCCTCGTTCTGTGAGTAAAAAAACATAATAAACCAACAATATACTTACCCTCCGCAGATCTGTAACGTCCAACGATGTAAATCCTTCTGAAGGGGTTAAAACATTTTGCAGCAAGGAGCTGTGCTAATGCACGCTGCTCCTCGCTGCAAAACCCCAGGGAATGAGGCTAAAAATAGATCAATGATCTATATTTAGCATCATTTGCGGTGAGGCGCCCTCTGCTGGCTGTTCATAGATCGTGGGAAATTACCTAGAAAGCCAGGGAGCTTTCTAGGTAATTTCCCACGATCTATGAACAGCCAGCAGAGGGCGCCTCACCGCAAATGATGCTAAATATAGATCATTGATCTATTTTTAGCCTCATTCCCTGGGGTTTTGCAGCGAGGAGGAGCAGCGTGCATTAGCACAGCTCCTTGCTGCAAAATGTTTTAACCCCTTCAGAAGGATTTACATCGTTGGACGTTACAGATCTGCGGAGGGTAAGTATATTGTTGGTTTATTATGTTTTTTTACTCACAGAACGAGGGTCTTCAGTGACTGGATTGGGCGTTGAATAAAATACTGCAACAACCATTGTTTTTATTTCATTAAAATAATTTTAAATAATGTGTTTGTGTTTTATTTAACCCTTTACTAGTATTGGATTAATAATGGATAGGTGTCATAATTGACGCCTCTCCATTATTAATTAGGCTTAATGTCACCTTACAATAGCAAGGTGGCATTAACCCTTCATTACCCCATATCCCACCGCTACACGGGAATGGGAAGAGAGTGGCCAAGTGCCAGAATAGGCGCATCTTCCAGATGTGCCTTTTCTGGGGTGGCTGGGGGCAGATATTTTTAGCCAGGGGGGGGCCAATAACCATGGACCCTCTCCAGGCTATTAATATCTGCCCTCAGTCACTGGCTTTACTACTCTGGCGGAGAAAATTGCGCGGGAGCCCACGCCAATTTTTTCCGCCATTTAACCCTTTATTTTAAGAGCTAGAACGGCCAAATTTTGCAGATACACACTACTGACATTAGTAGTGTGGAATCTGCAAAAAAAATGGAGAGAAGACATGGTTTACTGTATGTAAACCATGTCTCAAATCATGTCGGGTTTTAGGAAGGAGAAGGAAAAAGCCGGTAATTGAATTACCGGCTTTCAAGCTGTCTAGCGCTGGAATAAATATTAATATATATACATATATGTGTCTCACTGACATATATATATATATATACCTATTCTATGTGTACACATTTATTCTACCTATTCTACTGTAAGCTGTCAGTGTGATTTTACTGTACACCGCTCTGAATTACCGGCTTTTCTCTCTAATATATGTGTCTACTGACACACACATATATATATATATATATATATATATATATATATATATAGACAGTATATATATATATTTTCTTTTCTTTTTGGGACACATGGATCACTTCTATAGCGGTATGTTGGTTTTGCTAGCCTGCGAGAAAACCACGCAGTACGGATGCCATACGGATTACATACGGAGGATGCCATGCGCAAAAAACGCTGACACACCCTGCCTACGGAGGAGCTATGGACCACTTTTTTCGGGACTTTTCAGCGTATTACGGCCGTAATATACGGACCGTATTGTTTTACGCTGTGTGTGACGCCGGCCTAAGTGTGACAAATCTCACCAAATGCAATGAGAAGGAGCTGAAAAAAACAATGATACAATAGTGTCTTATCTAAGTGACAGGGATGCCAGGGTACAGGGAATTGCTCACCTGGTTGGGTTGTGAAACCACAACATACGGTACAATGCGCTTGATATGGCTGCTGAGAGCCGCAAGGATGTCCATGATAGAATAGCAAGTAAAAAAGGGGTTTTAATCTACGCTGCCACAATACCAATGGAAATTCCAGAGAAGGAGTAGGAACCAGGACACAGTGCAAATTAAAACCCTTTTTTCCTAGCTATTCAATCAAAGTCTCAGCAAATCACACTAAAACCGCCTGTTCTGACCTTCTCTGGTGGCGTTTTATTTTTGCTCCCTGTATGATGCTACCTGCTTATGATTGGACAACGCCGTACACAGCAAAACTGAAATGCCCTTGGAGAAGAATCTCCCTTAACTCCCCATTGGTTGAAGGGGAATTTTGCACATAAACTTCAAAAGCCCTTAGGCTGCTTTCACACATCAGGTTTTTGCCATCAGGCACAATCCGGCGAATGTTGAAAAAGCAGATCTGTCGCAGATTTTGAAAAACTGATGCGATGAATTCGTTTTTTGATGGATCCGACTAGCTGATCCAGCTAATTGGATCCTAAAAAAATCTGAGCATGCGCAGTTAAAAAAAACTGGAATCTGGCGCCGGAATCCATCATTTGACAGATCCATCGCCTTCCGGCGCCCATAGGCTTCCATTCTCGCAAAAAGCTGGAAGCGCTGTCCGGTTTTTCACCATAGACAAAAAACATAACTTTGTATGTTTTTTCCAGACGCCGGGCAAACACTTTTCGCCGCATCTGGCAAAAGACATACGAAACGTGAGGCCATCCGGCGCAATCCGGCGATAATACAAGTCTATGAGAAAAAAAACGGATCCGGAGGCAGCTTTTGCTGGATCCGTTTTTTTCAAAATTCGCCAGACTGAGCCTGACAGCAAAAACCTGAGGTGTGAAAGCAGCCTTTTCTTCTCAATGCTGCGGAGGAAAAAGCAGCTAAAAAATAAAGATTTCCAAGCGTCTCCTACCATTTAGGCTATGTGTACACGTTGCGGATTTTGCTGTAGATCCGCATCGGATTTGACGCTGTGGATCTGCAGCAGTTTTCCATGTGTTGTACAGTACCATGTAAGGCCAGTCTCACATGTCCAGATAATTCCGGTACCGGAGAAAACGGTACCGGAGTTATCCGTGTCCGTGTGTCCGTGTGCTCACGTAGGCCATCCGTGTGGGATCCGTGTGATGTCTGTGAGTACGTTTTTAGGGTCTGTGTGCTGTCCGTGTGCTGTCCGTGTGCTGTCCGTGTGCTGTACGTGTGTCCGTGTCTGTGTATTGCAACCATTTTTACAATTTTAACCCTATGACAGGAAAAACGCACACGGACGGCACATGGACAGCATCCGTGTGCGGTACGTGTTTACATGGACCCATTGACTTTAATGGGTCCGTGTCATCCGTGTGCTCCCACGAACACTGACATGTCTCCGTGTTTTACAAACGGACACACGGTCCGTGAAAACACGCTGACATCTGCAGAGACACATTTATTTTAATGTGTCTACGTGAGTCAGTGTCTCCGGTACGTGAGGAAACTGTCACCACACGTACCGGAGCCACTGACGTGTGAAACTGGCCTAAACGTATGGAAAACAAAATCCGCAGTGCACATGCTGCGGAAAAAAACATGCGGAAAAGCAGTGGTGTTTTTTCCACAGCATGTTAATTCTTTGTGCAGCGTTTTACACCTGCTCCATAATAGGAATCCGCAGGTGTAAAACCACAGGTGGAATCTGCACAAAAACCGCGGTAAATACGTGGGTAATCCACAGTGCGGTTTACCTGCGGATTTCGCAAAAAGAGTGCACAAAAATCCGCACACCAATCCGCAACGTGTGCACATAGCCTGAGACAGGAAAAAAACACACAGCACATGGATGAAACATGGATGGCATCCGAGTCCTGTCACCTTTAGTAGATGGATCCAATCATATGAATGGGTGAGTTCACAAATTGGATCAAAAACAAGTTGCCTGCAAACAAATGCATGTGAACATGCCCAAAGAGAATCTGAATAGAACATGCATGCCAAAAACAGATGTCTGAATGAGGCCTAACCCTAAGTGAAGCAATATAGTGAAGCAATACTAGGCACGGCAAGAACTCCGACATCTGTGCACATGTCCTCTGCTAAATGAGCACAATCAGTGGATTTATTAGTGCAAGTTAGACTTTGCATGAACATGATGTTTCCATGTGTTTCCTTCATGTGTATAGGAATTGAATGATAGAAACACATTTCTTGTATTCTTGGCTGCAATGAATGTACAACAGCTGTACATTAATAAAGCTAAATATAGGCACAACTTGTCAGGCTGCTAAACATCTTGAAGTCTCGTGCTGGCAACTTCATATTCAACTCAACACATGCTAATTAATCCATGTTTTGGGCCATTCAATAGAATATTTAATGACCCTCACTTTATTTTCGTGCATAATTAAATAAAATAGTCTGTCATGCTGCCAATGTACAAGCAAATAACAAAATTTATAATTCTTAATATCTATCTATCTATCTATCTATCTATCTATCTATCTATCTATCTATCTATCTATCTATCTATCTATCTATCTGTCTGTCTGTTTGTCTGTCAGTCTATCTAGCTGTCTGTCTGTCTATCTTTCTATCTATCTAGCTGTCTATCTTCCTATCTATCTATCTATCTATCTATCTGTCTGTCTGTCTGTCTGTCTGTCTGTCTGTCTATCTAGCTGTCTGTCTATCTTTCTATCTATCTAGCTGTCTATCTTCCTATCCATCTAGCTGTCTGTCTTTCTATCTAGTAGTGTAATAGCACATAGGGGCTCAGGAACATTTTGGTTCCACTGAAAACCTTTTTCAAGCCTTGAAATAGATTCTCAGTGGAACCGAAATGTTGCTGAGCCCCTATCGGCTATTACACTACTATTTTCATTTTTTTAAAATGGTGTGCTGCCTTTAATTTTTATTTCTATTTGGAAGACTGGTCGATGCCTGGAGTGTTGTTCGCACCCAAATTCTGGTACGGTTTGCTACTGCTGCTTTCAGTCCTCTTTTTTTCTTTCTATCTGGCCATATGGTCATCACAGTGGGTCAATAAATGATCAATGTTTTTGACCTTGGAGTGCTGATTCTATTTTTGGATATTACTAAGGTTTGGTTTTGCCCGGGGGGCTCTGCACCCATGCAATTTTTTGTCTATCTATCTATCTATCTATCTATCTATCTATCTATCTATCTATCTATCTATCTATCTATCTATCTATCTCCTATCCATCTATTTATCTATCTATATCCTATCTATCCATCTATCTCTTACTGGAAATTGCAATATATTAATTAAAGCCATGATTCATCTGTTCGCCATAGGTATTCTTCCTTTGAGCCAAGACATACTACTTGGTAAAATATTTAAATAACTTCAACATGTGTCTGTGGAGAATATGTGATCGGTCTAGGACAGTATCCTCAAGTGCCCTTGCAGGGAATATAAATATGTCCTAGTATGTGCACAGTAACACTGAGTGACTGATTTCCATGATGTCTTATGGGTAGTAACACATCATATTAGTCAGATAATTCCTACAATTCTAGGAGTCCAGCAAATGATAAGTTATTTCTATGAATACTTGCCACCAATACAGATGGTCGACACATGTTTTAAAAAGATTTTTTTTCTTTTAACATTTAGATGTAACTGTTAGAGGATTCCAAATTGTAAAAAGAAATCAAATACAAAGCAATCCGTTTGCTTTTGGGCCAGCCGTACTCTTCATCCTGAGAGCAAATAACTTTCCAGTTTCAATTAGGCCGGGGTCACACTAGCAGTATTTGGTCAGTATTTTACATCAGTATTTGTAGCCAAAACCAGGAGTGGGTGATAAATGCAGAAGTGGTGCATATGTTTCTATTATACTTTCCTCTATTTGTTCCACTCCTGGTTTTGGCTACAAATACTGATGTAAAATACTGACCAAATACTGCTAGTGTGATGGCAGCCTTAGGCCGACCATCATATAACTATCAGCTGAACGATGATTCAGCCGACTGGTCGTGTAGCAGCTATCTCGCCCCACTGTCACATATATGAGATATGGGCCTTTTTATTTAGAAGGCCCAATATCAACATTTTTTTGATCTTTACTAAGGGGGCGTTGTTAACAGGATTCTCTGGGGGCATGTCTTTAGGCCACTAGGTGAGCAATGCCCCCCTTGTATAGACCATAAGAATTAGCACTAAATAAAAAGGCCCATATCTATGGAATCATATGTTGAATTAAAAAAAAAACTAAAATATTCAGATCCGCAGCGTTTTCCGCATTGTGTGCACATACCCTGAATGCCATGGCTGTCAGATTCTTGCATCACACTGCTTCTTCTGGTCAAGATCCTCTCATGTATCCTAGTACTATCTCTTTTTCCCGGGTACACTGCTCATGTACCCGGCTGCCCATTTGATGTAAAAGATAACATAACATAATTCATGAGCTCAGACCACTCTTTATGTGCCACAAGCTGAATGACTTGACATTATTCCATATAGCCAACATTAACTTCTTCAGCAGTTTCATGTGTTTTACTGTAAGAGTTTGCCAAGGACGAGCATTCTCTTTGTCCCTTCCTAATAAAACAGGTACACTTTTGCTTAGATGTGAATAATGCTCTAGAATGTTTTTATATTAATCTTGTGGATGATTCCTGTGTAGTTTGTGGACAGTGATGTAAACGTATTTCTATAATTCTGTGTTAATGTGTTAAGACTAGGGCTAGATATAAGGATAAGATAAAGTGATAAGTCTAGTTAGGATCGGGCAGTGCATTGGAGGACTCTGTAGAATCATGATGTAGTTAGATATAGCAAGTGTCAGGACACAGCATTTAATCTTAATTATCCAGATGTAAATTCAGTAGGTCTGTAGACATACATTATTATCTTTATGTTGACTTTTGAATTTATGTGTCTTTCATTGGTTGGTCAAAAAGCAAAAATGATTGCTTGTACAAGCCTGGATGCTAACATTTAAGATGCTGTTTGTTGTAACTTATTGACTGTTATTTCTGCAAGACAGGGGCCTTGAACAATTGGTGTTTGATAATATGTTGATTGACCAATGTGTGAGACCTAGTGGCTTTCTTACCTGCAAAACAAAGAAGCATGAACTAGGGGAAGCGTGGTGGCTCAGTGGTTAGCACTGCAGCCTTACAGCACTGGAGTCCTGGCTTCAAATCCCACCAAGGACAACATCTGTAAGGAGTTTATATGTTATCCCTGTATTTGCGTGGGTTTCCTCCAGGTTCTCTGGTTTCCTCCCACATTCAAAAAGACATACTGATAGGGAATTTAGATTGTGAGCCCCATCAGGGACAGCAATGAAAATGTGTGCAAACTGTAAAGTGCTGGGCTATATAAAGATTATTATTAGTGATTAAATAAGCAAAAACAATGCGAGTTAATCTCATCACACCTTCCTCTTGACTTCTGAATGATGGCTTGAAGGACAACAGTTGTGAACTATATAAAGGGGATATGCCCCTCTAACATGAGATCCAAAAAAACAGAGACTCTTCACAAAACCACAGGCAGAAACACTCTACAAGACAGCAGCCAGGACATCATGGTACTATCACGAGGGACACAGATTTGACATTTTATAGTATACCTACTTAGGGGACCATGGCCCCGGCTGAAAGAATATAGATCACTGAACCCATGGATATGTTCAGGGAAGGCAGGATTTGGATCCACTGGTCACCTGAGCCCCATGGATACATTTGGGAAAGCCAGGATTGGGACCCACCAGTCATGAGGCTCCATGGAGATGTTTGAAGAAGCCAGGTTGTGGGCCTTCCTAAGCTTGTCGTTACCTCCTCTCCGTGTGTGCCACTGGTGAGGGTAGTTGTTGTGAATTCTGTGGCTGAGTTCACTTCTGTGGTCACAAGTGGTATTGCAGTCTCTGGGCTTCCTCCCTCAGGTGTTTTGGTGAGCTCGTTGGCTGCCTTGCTATTTAGCTCCACCTGAGTCTGTCTTCCTTGCTCCTTGTCAATGTTCCAGTGTTGGATCTGAGCTACTGCATCTTTCCTTGGGCCTGCTGCTCTGCTAGATAAGTGCTTCTAGTTTGTTTTCTGTTTTTTCTGTCCAGCTTGCTATTAACTTTTGCTGGAAGCTCTGAGAAGCAAAGGGGTGCACCGCTGTGCTGTTAGTTCGGCACGGTGGGTCTTTTTGCCCCTTTGCGTGGTTTTCGTTTTAGGGTTTTTTGTAGACTGCATAGTTCTCTTTGCTATCCTCGCTCTGTCTAGAATATCGGGCCTCACTTTGCTGAATCTATTTCATTCCTACGTTTGTCTTTTCATCTTGCTAACAGTCATTATATGTGGGGGGCTGCCTATTCCTTTGGGGTATTTCTCTGAGGTAAGTCAGGCTTGTATTTCTATCTTCAGGCTAGTCAGCTCCTCAGGCAGTGCCGAGTTGCATAGGTAGTTGATAGGCGCAATCCACTGCTGCTTACAGTTGTGTGAGGATAGATCAGGTACTGCAGTCTACAGAGATTCCACGTCTCAGAGCTCGTCCTATTGTTTTGGGTTATTGCCAGATCTCTGTATGTGCGCTGATTACTGCACGCTGTGTTGCCTGATTGCCAGCCATAACAGTACAAGGAGCCATCCAATGATTTCCAATAGAGGGAAAAAAGAAATCCTGACATCATTTTTTTTTCTTAGCTCTGTCTTCAGTCTTTTTTTTCCCCTAGACATTAGAGTGCTTCAGGACACAGCTGTGGACATGGATATTCAGGCTCTGTGCTCCTCAATGGATAATCTCGTTGTAAATGTACAAAAGATTCAAGATACTATTGATCAGAAATCGATGCTAGAACCAAGAATTCCGATTCCTGATTTGTTTTTTGGTGACAGAACTAAGTTCCTGAGCTTCAGAAATAATTGTAAGCTATTTTTGGCCTTGAAACCTCATTCTTCTGGTAATCCTATTCAACAGGTTTTGATTATTATTTCTTTTTTGCGCGGCGACCCACAGGACTGGGCGTTTTCTCTTGCACCAGGAGATTCTGCATTGAGTAATGTTGATGCATTTTTCCAGGCGCTGGGATTGCTTTACGATGAGCCTAATTCAGTGGATCAAGCTGAGAAAAATCTGCTGGCTTTATGCCAGGGTCAGGATGATGTAGAAGTATATTGTCAGAAATTTAGAAAATGGTCAGTACTCACTCTGTGGAATGAATCTGCACTAGCGGCTTTGTTCAGAAAGGGTCTCTCTGAAGCTCTTAAGGATGTAATGGTGGGATTTCCTATGCCTGCTGGTTTGAATGAGTCTATGTCCTTGGCCATTCAGATCGGTCGTCGCTTGCGCGAGCGTAAATCTGTGCACCATCTGGCGGTATTGTCTGAGAGTAAGCCTGAGCCTATGCAGTGCGACAGGACTATGACTAAAGTAGAACGGCACGAACACAGACGTCTGAACAGACTGTGTTTCTATTGTGGTGATTCTACTCATGCTATTTCTAATTGTCCTAAACGCACTAGGCGGTTCGATAGCTCTGCCGTTATTGGTACTGTACAGTCCAAATTCCTTTTGTCCATTACCTTAATGTGCTCTTTGTCATCATATTCTGTCATGGCGTTTGTGGATTCAGGCGCTGCCCTGAATCTGATGGATTTGGATTATGCTAAACGTTGTGGATTTTTCTTGGAGCCTTTGCGGTGTCCTATTCCGTTGAGAGGAATTGATGCTACACCTTTGGCCAAGAATAAGCCTCAGTACTGGGCCCAGCTGACCATGTGCATGGCTCCTGCACATCAGGAAGTTATTCGCTTTTTGGTACTGCATAATTTGCATGATGTGGTCGTGTTGGGGTTGCCATGGCTACAAACCCATAATCCAGTATTGGATTGGAACTCTATGTCGGTAACCAGCTGGGGTTGTCAGGGAGTACATGGTGATGTTCCATTTTTGTCTATTTCGTCATCCATTCCTTCTGACATCCCAGAGTTCTTGTCGGACTTTCAGGATGTATTTGAAGAGTCCAAGTCTGATGCCCTACCTCCGCATAGGAATTGTGATTGTGCTATCGATTTGATTCCTGGTAGTAAATTCCCTAAGGGTCGTTTATTTAATTTGTCCGTACCTGAACACACCGCTATGCGCAGTTATGTGAAGGAGTCCCTGGAGAAGGGACATATTCGCCCATCGTCGTCACCATTGGGAGCAGGGTTCTTTTTTGTAGCCAAGAAGGATGGTTCGCTAAGACCGTATATTGATTACCGCCTTCTTAATAAGATCACTGTTAAGTTTCAGTATCCCTTGCCATTGATATCTGACTTGTTTGCTCGGATTAAGGGGGCTAGTTGGTTTACTAAGATTGATCTTCGTGGTGCGTATAATCTGGTGAGAATCAGGCAGGGAGATGAATGGAAAACGGCATTTAATACGCCCGAGGGTCATTTTGAGTATCTGGTGATGCCGTTCGGACTTGCCAATGCTCCATCTGTTTTTCAGTCTTTTATGCATGACATTTTCCGTGAGTATCTGGATAAATTCTTGATTGTTTACTTGGATGACATTTTGATCTTCTCAGATGATTGGGAGTCTCATGTGAAGCAAGTCAGAATGGTTTTCCAGGTACTGCGTGCTAATTCCTTGTTCGTGAAGGGATCAAAGTGTCTCTTCGTTGTGCAGAAAGTTTCATTTTTGGGGTTCATCTTTTCCCCTTCTACTATCGAGATGGATCCGGTTAAGGTTCAGGCCATCCAGGATTGGACTCAGCCGACATCTCTAAAAAGTTTGCAGAAATTCCTGGGCTTTGCTAATTTTTATCGTCGCTTCATCTGTAATTTTTCTAGCATTGCCAGACCATTGACCGATTTGACCAAGAAGGGTGCTGATTTGGTTCATTGGTCTTCTGCTGCCGTGGAAGCTTTTCAGGAGTTGAAGCGTCGTTTTTGCTGTGCCCCTGTGTTGTGTCAACCTGATGTTTCTCTTCCGTTCCAGGTCGAGGTTGATGCTTCTGAGATTGGTGCAGGGGCGGTTTTGTCACAGAGAGGTTCTGGTTGCTCAGTGTTCAAACCATGTGCTTTCTTTTCCAGGAAATTTTCTGCTGCTGAGCGTAATTATGATGTGGGCAACCGAGAGTTGCTGGCCATGAAGTGGGCATTCGAGGAGTGGCGTCATTGGCTTGAGGGTGCTAAGCATCGCGTGGTGGTTTTGACTGATCATAAGAACCTTACTTATCTTGAGTCTGCCAAGCGCTTGAATCCTAGACAGGCCCGTTGGTCGTTATTTTTTGCTCGTTTTGATTTTGTGATTTCATACCTTCCGGGCTCTAAAAATGTGAAGGCGGATGCTCTGTCTAGGAGTTTTGTGCCCGACTCTCCGGGGTTATCTGAGCCGGCGAGTATCCTCAAGGAAGGAGTCATTGTGTCTGCCATCTCCCCTGATTTGCGGAGAGTGTTGCAGAAATTTCAGGCTAATAAACCTGATCGTTGTCCGGCCGAGAAACTGTTCGTCCCTGATAGGTGGACTAGTAAAGTTATCTCTGAACTTCATTGTTCGGTGCTGGCCGGTCATCCAGGAATCTTTGGTACCAGGGAGTTGGTTGCTAGATCCTTCTGGTGGCCATCTCTGTCACGGGATGTGCGTGCTTTTGTGCAGTCCTGTGGAATTTGTGCTAGGGCTAAGCCCTGCTGTTCACGTGCCAGTGGGTTGCTTTTGCCCTTGCCGGTCCCGAAGAGGCCTTGGACACATATTTCGATGGATTTCATTTCTGACCTTCCCGTTTCTCAAAAAATGTCGGTCATTTGGGTGGTCTGTGATCGCTTTTCTAAAATGGTCCATCTGGTGCCCTTGGTTAAATTGCCTTCCTCCTCTGATTTGGTGCCTTTGTTCTTCCAGCATGTGGTTCGTTTACATGGCATTCCTGAGAATATTGTTTCTGACAGAGGTTCCCAGTTTGTCTCGAGGTTCTGGCGAGCCTTTTGTGGTAGGATGGGCATTGACCTATCTTTTTCCTCGGCCTTCCATCCTCAGACTAATGGCCAGACCGAACGAACCAATCAGACCTTGGAAACATATCTGAGATGTTTTGTTTCCGCTGACCAGGATGATTGGGTGTCATTTTTGCCGTTGGCTGAGTTCGCCCTTAATAATCGGGCCAGCTCGGCTACCTTGGTCTCTCCATTTTTCTGCAATTCTGGGTTCCATCCTCGTTTCTCTTCAGGACAGGTTGAGTCTTCGGACTGTCCTGGTGTGGATTATGTGGTGGACAGGTTGCAGCAGATCTGGACTCAGGTAGTGGACAATTTGACCTTGTCCCAGGAGAAGGCTCAGCTTTTCGCTAATCGCAGACGCCGTGTGGGACCCCGACTTCGTGTTGGGGATCTGGTTTGGTTATCTTCTCGTCATATACCTATGAAGGTTTCCTCTCCTAAATTTAAACCTCGTTTTATTGGTCCGTATAGGATTTCTGAGATTCTCAATCCGGTGTCTTTTCGTCTGACCCTCCCAGACTCCTTTTCCATACATAATGTATTCCATAGGTCGTTGTTGAGGAGATACGTGGCACCTATGGTTCCATCTGTGGAGCCTCCTGCCCCTGTTTTGGTGGAGGGGGAATTGGAGTATATTGTGGAGAAGATTTTGGATTCTCGTGTCTCTAGACGGAAACTCCAGTATCTGGTCAAATGGAAGGGTTATGCTCAGGAAGATAATTCCTGGGTTTTTGCCTCTGATGTCCATGCCCCAGATCTTGTTCGTGCCTTTCATGTGGCTCATCCTGGTCGGCCTGGGGGTTCTGGTGAGGGTTCGGTGACCCCTCCTCAAGGGGGGGGTACTGTTGTGAATTCTGTGGCTGAGTTCACTTCTGTGGTCACAAGTGGTATTGCAGTCTCTGGGCTTCCTCCCTCAGGTGTTTTGGTGAGCTCGTTGGCTGCCTTGCTATTTAGCTCCACCTGAGTCTGTCTTCCTTGCTCCTTGTCAATGTTCCAGTGTTGGATCTGAGCTACTGCATCTTTCCTTGGGCCTGCTGCTCTGCTAGATAAGTGCTTCTAGTTTGTTTTCTGTTTTTTCTGTCCAGCTTGCTATTAACTTTTGCTGGAAGCTCTGAGAAGCAAAGGGGTGCACCGCCGTGCTGTTAGTTCGGCACGGTGGGTCTTTTTGCCCCTTTGCGTGGTTTTCGTTTTAGGGTTTTTTGTAGACTGCATAGTTCTCTTTGCTATCCTCGCTCTGTCTAGAATATCGGGCCTCACTTTGCTGAATCTATTTCATTCCTACGTTTGTCTTTTCATCTTGCTAACAGTCATTATATGTGGGGGGCTGCCTATTCCTTTGGGGTATTTCTCTGAGGTAAGTCAGGCTTGTATTTCTATCTTCAGGCTAGTCAGCTCCTCAGGCAGTGCCGAGTTGCATAGGTAGTTGATAGGCGCAATCCACTGCTGCTTACAGTTGTGTGAGGATAGATCAGGTACTGCAGTCTACAGAGATTCCACGTCTCAGAGCTCGTCCTATTGTTTTGGGTTATTGCCAGATCTCTGTATGTGCGCTGATTACTGCACGCTGTGTTGCCTGATTGCCAGCCATAACAGGTAGTCAGCCCTGGAAGTTGCAGCTGCTTTAATCCTGGAGAGTCAGCCAAAGGGTGAGACTGTAATTTTGCACCATCTTGGGTATTTTGCTGGGACTGTTCCATGTGTTATTTTCTGTTTTGAGGTTCAATAAAATAATGCCATTCTGTTTTACCCTCACCCTGTGTTGTCTGAGTAGTATTATGCCCACGGAAAAAGGAGAGCGGGCGTTCTGTAGGATGAGCTCTGGTCCATGTGGTCTGGACATGTTTGGTGTCTATGAAGTCATAATGACCTGGAGAATCGTAATGGCAGGTCAGTTTTAGCATTTAGTGAACCTAGTAAAAAAGCCAAACAAAAAACAGGTGTGGGATTGCACTTTTTTTGCAATTTCAATGCACTTGGAATTATTTGTTTCCCTTTTTTAGTACACGACATGGTAAAACCAATGGTGTTCAAAAGTACAACTCTTCCCGCCGCAAAAAAGCCTTTACATGGTCATATTGACGGAAAAATAAAAACGTTATGGCTCTGAGAATAAGGGGAGCAATAAGCAATTAGGGGTTAGACATGCTGATGGACTGTCCCTGAAAAATAAAGAAAGATGATTAAAAGCCCATCATGTCTGGCTAATTAAGATGGGGAAATTATTATTATTATTCCAAGACCTATTGATTAAAATGAACTTTGTTTATAGGACAACCCCTTTAATGAATTTGGTATATGTTCTCAGTGGTGTGCCCCTCCATGCCCCTCAACAGAAATATTTCTGGTGTAACTAATGGGGAAACTTTTGATAAATTTGGCAGCCCGGTGTTGCCATGCCCTATCCTTTTTCAGCCCACTTTGGCAGTGCTGGTTCGGAATGGAGTGAAAACGCCAAAAGTCGCAACATTTTTGCACAACTTAACTTCAGAAACCTGGAGTACACATTTTGATGAATAGGCTCCAATGTATTTTGACATCGAAAGCCTGCAGCTGTGAGTTAATTTGGCATTTTTGTTGAATAATGGTATATATTTTGTCTTCATTATAAAATTGGCCAGTCCCAACATGCACACTTGACATTCTTATCCTTGAAATGTAATATTATAACCTACTGTTACTTCATATTCTTCCTAAAACATTTCATAGATATACCACATCCTCTAGATTCTCACCACATAGACACTATTATGCAAAGAACCTAATATCTTCCCATAATTGTTATCATATGCTGGTCTCCTTGAAATAAAGCTGCACGCTCAATGTGTCAGATCCACTTTAAATGATATATAGAAAGCTCATAGACTCATAGAATGGTAGAGTTGGAAGGGACCTCCTGGGTCATCTGGTCCAACCCCCTGCTCAAAGCAGGATTCACTAAATCATCCCAGACAGATGTCTGTCCAGCCTCTATTTCAAAACTTCCATGGAAGGAGAACTCACCACCTCTCATGGCAGCCTGTTCCACTCATTGATCGCCCTAACTGTCAAAAAGTTTTTTCTAATATCTAATTTGTGTCTCCTCCCATTCAGTTTCATCCCATTGCTTCTAGTCTTTCCTTGTGCAAATGAGAATAAAGATGATCCTTCTACAATGTGACAGCCCTTGAGATATTTGTAGACAGATATTAAATCTCATCAGTCTTCTTTTTTGCAAGCTAAACATTCCCAAATCCTGTAACCGTTCCTCATAGGACACGGTTTGCAGAACGGTCACCATTCTGGTCGCTCTTCTCTGAACTTGCTCCAGTTTGTTGATGTCTTTTTTAAAATGTGGTGCCCAAAACTGGATACAGTATTCCAGATGAGGTCTGACCAAAGAGGAGTAGAGGGCAATAATGACTTTGTGTGATCTTGACTGTATGCTTCTGTTAATTCATCCCATACTTGCATTTGCCTTTTTTGCTGCTGCATCACACTGTTGACTCATGTTCAGTTTGTGATCTATATTAGTATACCCAAGTCTTTTTCACATGTGCTGTTGCTTAGCCCTATTCCTCACATTCTGTGTATGCTTTTTTCATTTTTATTGCCCAGATGAGGTACTTTGCATATTTCCTTATTAAAACCATTCTGTTAGTTGCTGCGCGCTGCTCCAGTTTATTTATATCTTTTTTAATCCTCTCTCTTCTCTAGTATTAGCTACCCCTCCTAGCTTTGGGTCATCAGCAAATTTAATCAGTGTAAGCTCAATTCCTTCATCTAAATCATTGATAAAGATGTTGAACAATACAGGGCCCAGGACAGAACCCTGTGGTACCCCCCTTGAGACATTATTCCAACTGGAAGAATCAAATAAAGAGTTGGTATAAATCTGGCAAAACAGGGGATCCCTCATACCCATGTAGGCCAGCCATTGATGCACATTTCAGATGGCCTAATATAGCTGGTACATACTGTTGGGCCCCCATCAATGAGATAAAGCCTTTTGCAAAGTTTGCCTTTACCTTTCAATCTTTGTCTCTAGAATTAATAAGATCTCTTTTTTTATTATATGGAAATTGAGTGCCTTTGAGATGCATTCATAGAGTTGTATTACCTCAATTTTTGGTGGGCCTACAATACACAGTAGAACAGTCGAGCAGCAGCACATCACAGAAGTTTACTAGGCTACTGAATTCGATCTAGAACCTCAGCAAATTCTGTTGTGATTGCTATCCACTTAAAAGATGCATTAATACTGAACTACACAAATTAATCCTTGAACTGAGATTAGATTCCCTGTTGTGAATTCTGTTATCGAACTCTCTCCTGTGGTCATGAATGGTACTTCGGTGAGTTCTGTCCATGGACTCCCTCTGGTGGCTGTGAGTGGAGCTGCTGCTTCTGAGGTTCCTTCCACAGGTGACGTAGTTTATTCTTTGGCTGGCTGCTCTATTTAACTCCACTCAGATCATTACTCCATGCCAGCTGTCAATGTTCTTGTACTGGTTCAGTTCGCTCTTGGATCTTTCTGGTGACCTGTCTACTCCAGCAGAAGCTAAGTCCCTGCTAGTTAATTATTTGTTCATGGTTTCCTTGTCCAGCTTGTTATCATGATTTGGTCTCGCTAGCTGGAAGCTCTGGGATGCAGAGTGGCACCTCCGCACCGTGAGTCGGTGTGGAGGTCTTTTTGCACACTCTGCGTGGTCTTTTTGTAGTTTTTTGTGCTGATCGCAAAGATACCTTTCCTATCCTCAGTCTGTTTAGTAAGTCTGGCCTCCCTTTGCTGAAACCTGTTTCATTTCTGTGTTTGTGACTTTCATCTTAACTCACAGTCAATATATGTGGGGGGCTGCCTTTTCCTTTGGGGAATTTCTCTGAGGCAAGGTAGGCTTTATTTTCTGTCTCTAGGGCTAGTTAGCTCTTAGGCTGTGAAGTTCATTCTCTGTCCTCCGTAGTACACGCCTGCGCAAGGTGCAATCTTGCCTTGTGCAGGCGTGTACTATGGAGGACAGAGAATGAACTTCAATCCAATATTGCAGCCAGCATGCAGCCAGCGGGTAAGGAAAGGGTGAATCAAAACCCCAAAAACCCCGCCTCCATGGCTGAAGATTGTTCCCTCCAAATTCAGGTGACAGTGTCCCTTTAAACGATACAGTACTTTGGACATTAATCACGTATTTTTATTGTTCAAATTCAAAAACACAATGCAGCATAAATTTACAAATAGATGATGTAAACATAAAAAAAAAACATGAGATGGGCACAATAGGCACTGCCTGAGAGTACGCTGAGCTGCAGTTAGGTTCTCCCATACCTGGGATAAATTCAGTCACTGACCTCATGTGAGATGCTTCGGCTCACCAGGCAGTATAATTGAAGCTAAATTTGATTGTCCTCCAGCCTGAAAAATATTTGTACTTGTTGTCAATAGATTTGGTTCTTTACAGTTAATGTTGTTAACTGGCCACAAGATGTCGCTGTTGGTTGAACATAGTTAAGAGACTGTGATATGTCTGTAAAATGTAAAAGGGAGTGTTTTATAAAAGTGAAAGACAGGAAGAGGAAGCGCGGCCATCTCGGGTGGTGTCTGCAGGAATATGAAGTGTAGCATGAGGCTGTGCTGGAGAGGGATACGGTGACATCTCCTCGTGACAGCACCCGACTGAGTAGAGAGCAGCGACAGATTGAAGCTGAACTGAATCGGTATCCAAACCTGTCTGGATGCAAGGGAATTCCTGCTGTAAAAGCTGTTAAAGAACAGAATGACCTGTGAAGTGCTGCATCCTGTGGAAGCATTATAGCACAAGCCTCCTCGGTATCACTAATCGGCTGGAAGAGCTCTGTATCCGCCTGTGTGACCTGATTGTGTAGGTCGGAGCACACCCGATGGTAAGTGTTAGGGGTCGAGTTCCCGCTTCTGCACAGGGGGAATCTCGAGCCACTTCCGCTGCGGTCTCCCATTCTTGTCCAGCCGCAGTGGAGCCTGCTCAGCAAGGACGTCGGTCCCAGCTCATTCTCACTCTGTTCTGAGAGTTAGTGCTGCTTCTCCAGTCTCTGCCTTTAAAGTCAGTGCTGGTCAGCAGCGAGCGGACTTCTCTGGGACTAAGTCCTTGTCTGCATGTACTGAGCATGCCCAGCGTAAGGTCTCCCGTTGGAGATCGAGGGTCATGTGCTCAGTCTCTGCAGCACATTCCATTGGTCCTCTTGGCAGGTCCTAGAAGGGCAAAAGTGCTGTGGCCACTTCCTGTGCTGCTGCTATATAAACTGCGCATGACCGCACGGCCATGCGCTAGTATTGTCTTACAATTGCTTATGTGTGTATGTTGTGAGTGCAAGTCGTCCTTGGAAACCCCTACCCTATTGAATGTCTGTTCGCGGAAGGTGTATGGCTGCTACCTAGCGCCCGACTTAGCCTACAGCACTAACACACATCACAGCGTCCTGTAGCTGTGCCTGCCAGTACGGCGCCGTGCGCCTGCCTTGCGCTTTCCATACCCGAGTCTGGGTGGTTAGTGGCGTCCGTTAGTGCGGCATCGCTCGCACTCTTGTGCACATAGATTGCTTAAGGTTCTCTACACACCCAGTTGCGGTGTTACGCCAGCAAGGGTCTAATCGGGCTCCAATCCCTTCTGGGGTTAAGTCCGCTGACCACTTGCTCGCGCATTAGTGCGGTACTGCGGTCCTGTGAATTAACAGGATCGCTTTCTTCACGCTGGGTGAGGTTTAACCCACGCGTGTATACCGCCATATTGTCTGCTAATTGCTAGCAGCAGGTTCTCACCTGCACGGTGGACCCCGGACTGCGAACGCACCTTTATCATCTGTCTTGGTGCGTTCCGCCAGTCCTAACATAATACTAGCGCCAGGGTCTGGCTAGTAAAATGGCGGACGATCAGCGTTTACAGCGGTACATCCAGCAGCTGGAGGGAAGGTTGGCGGCTTTTGAGCGTTCAACCTCAGCTGTGGATGTTACTGCTGTCGCTGTTCAGGCTGCAAGTGTGGCTGCAGCTACCTTGTCCACTGCCGCTCCTGTACCGACGCTATCTCGCCTCCCGCTACCAGAGAAATTTTCTGGTGACAGTAAGTCCTGTAGGGGTTTCGTGAGTCAGTGCTCAATACATCTCGAGCTTCTGGCCTCTCGTTTCCCTACAGAGCGGGCTAAGGTGGGCTTTATAATTTCCTTATTGTCGGACAGGGCGTTGCAGTGGGCTACGCCGCTGTGGGAGCGTGGCGATCATGTGGTGCAGAGTGCTCCATTATTCCTGAGCACTCTGAAACAGGTCTTTCTAGGACCTCGTGTCACCCATGACACGGCGCTCCAACTGTTGGCACTGACTCAGGGCTCGTCCTTGGTCAGCCTTTTTGCCGTCCATTTCCGCACTCTGGCATCTGAGCTGGAGTGGTCGGATAAAGCCCTTATCCCTATATTTTGGAGGGGGCTGGCTGACCACGTTAAGGACGCTCTGGCCACTAGGGAGATTCCCGCCACACTGGAGGAGTTAATAGCAGTATCTACTCGCATTGACCTCCGTTTTCACGAGCGGAGGTTAGAGCGAGCCCAGTGTAGGCAGAGGTTTCGGCTGGCTCCCACCTTCGCCAAACCTTTGGAATCTCCAGTTCAGGCTCCTGAGTTCCAGGAACCTAAGGTGGTGTCACGAGCGGGATCTAAGTTCCAGACTGCTCGTGCACTCCAGGGTTGCCAGGTTTGCCAACAGTCAGGACATCTTGCCACCAGATGTCATCAGCGGTCGAGGAAACGTCAGCGTCTAGTGGTAGTAGGTGGAGGTGCACTAGACACTGCGACGTTTGCCTCCAAATTGTCCTTTAAGGGGAAAATTACCTTTGGCTCATCCTCCCACTCGGTAGACCTCTGCGTGGATTCTGGGGCGGAGGGCAATTTTATGTCTTCTGCCTTCGCCCAACGTCACGCAATACCCCTGGTTATGCTATCCCAACCAGTAACGGTACGAGTGGTGAATGGGTCGACACTCCCCGCACAGATAACACATCAGACCATCCCTGTTACTCTGTCCCTGTCGCCATCCCATCAGGAGATTATTTCTCTGCTCGTCATTCCTGAGGGTATTGATGAGGTCCTGTTGGGGATACCTTGGCTACGGTACCACTCTCCTCACATCGAGTGGTCCTCAGGCAGAATTCTGGGATGGGGTGAATCATGTGGGGGTAGGTGTCACCGAGAGTGCGTTCAGGTTGCTACTACTGAGGTACCCGCAGATCTATCCTCTCTCCCCAAGCAATATTGGTCTTATGCAGACGTGTTCTCCAAAAAGGCGGCGGAGACCCTTCCGCCCCATCGCCCCTATGACTGTCCTATCGATCTCTTGCCTGGTGCTGAGCCTCCCCGGGGTCGAGTCTATCCATTATCTCTCCCGGAAACGGAGGCAATGTCTCAGTACATACAAGAGAATCTGGCAAGAGGGTTCATTAGGAAGTCAGTGTCACCTGCTGGGGCAGGGTTCTTCTTCGTGCAGAAGAAGAATGGAGAACTACGTCCATGCATAGACTACAGGGGTCTTAATGCTATCACAGTTAAGAACAAGTACCCTTTGCCGTTGATTTCTGAGCTTTTCGATAGGCTTCGGGGAGCTAGAGTGTTTACGAAACTAGATCTGCGGGGTGCTTACAACCTGATTCGCATCCGTGAGGGGGACGAGTGGAAAACGGCATTTAACACCAGAGATGGGCACTATGAGTATCTGGTGATGCCCTTCGGGCTCTGTAATGCACCTGCCGTTTTTCAAGACTTTGTCAATGACATCTTCCGGGATATGCTTTCCACCTCGGTTGTAGTCTATCTGGATGATATTCTCATCTTTTCTCCAGATATTGACTCCCACCGGAGAGATGTTGGCAGAGTCTTCGACCTCCTACGGGCAAACTCTCTTTACGCAAAGTTGGAGAAGTGTGTATTTGAGCAGGAGTCCTTACCTTTCCTGGGCTATATCATCTCCGCCCAGGGATTGGCTATGGATCCTGCCAAACTACAGGCTGTGATGGACTGGCAAGAGCCCCATTCTCTTAAAGCGGTGCAGCGCTTTATGGGGTTCATAAACTATTACCGCCAGTTCATTCCCCACTTCTCAACTCTGGTAGCTCCCTTGGTAGCCCTCACCAAGAAGGGAGCGAATCCCAAATTGTGGTCGGAAGAGGTCTCCAAGGCCTTCACTTCTATTAAGTCCCACTTTGCTAGCGCTCCCATCTTACATCGTCCCGATGTGGATAAGCCATTCCTACTGGAGGTGGATGCCTCGTCCGTTGGTGCTGGAGCAGTCCTCTACCAAAAGGATGCTCAAGGTCGGAAGCATCCATGCTTCTTCTTCTCCAAGACCTTCACGCCAGCGGAGAGGAACTACTCCATCGGGGACAGGGAGTTGCTAGCAATGAAGTTGGCCTTTTCGGAGTGGAGACATCTTCTGGAAGGTGCGCGGTTTCCCTTCCAAGTTTACACGGACCACAAAAATTTGGTCTATTTGCAGACAGCCCAGCGGCTAAATTCTCGCCAGGCCAGATGGTCCCTGTTCTTCTCCCGGTTCCACTTTTCCCTTCATTATCTCGCCGGGGAGAAGAATATCCGTGCTGACGCTCTCTCTCGCTCCCTTATGTCAACTGAGGAGGAGGAAGAGGAGCCTCGGCTTATTGTCCCTTCCGAGAGCCTGAGAACCGTGGCGCCGGTTTCGCTAGAGTCTGTGCCTCCGGGCAAGACTTTTGTGCCCATTAATTTGCGACCGGAGGTTCTCTCTTGGGCTCATTCGTCCAGGGTGGGTGGACACTTTGGGACAAAGAGGACATCTGAGCTACTGGCGAGGACGTACTGGTGGCCGCATATGGTCCGGGATGTCAGGGATTATGTTCTGGCGTGTGTCTCCTGCGCCAAAAATAAATCTCCGCGTCAAAGGCCAGCTGGTTTGCTCTATCCCTTGCCGGTGGCAGATAGGCCCTGGGAGATGGTCGGGATGGACTTTGTTGTGGGTTTGCCCAAGTCTCGCGGCTGTACCATCATTTGGGTCATCACCGATCATGTCTCAAAAATGGTGCATTTGGTGCCGCTGCCGCGGTTACCTTCTGCACGGGCCTTGGCAGCGTTGTTCATCAGACATATCGTCCGCCTACATGGTATGCCAGACAAAATTGTCAGTGACCGGGGTCCCCAGTTTGCGTCTCGGTTCTGGAGAGAGCTCTGTCGTCTTCTCAGTATTGAGTTGAATCTCTCTTCCGCTTATCATCCCGAGACGAATGGGTTGGTAGAGAGGGCCAACCAGACCTTGGTCACATACCTGCGACATTTTGTTTCAGCCAGGCAGGATGACTGGGCATCCTTGCTATCATGGGCAGAGTTTGCACTGAACAACGCCGTTGCCGACTCCACTGGACAAACCCCATTCCTCCTCAACTATGGTCAGCATCCACGGGTACCTGTGCCTATGCCCGTGTCTTCCGCCGACTCCAGGGTGGCAGACTGGGCTGTGGAGGCAAGGGATATTTGGGACCGCACTCAGGATGCCATTCGGGCCTCTAAGGAGAGAATGAGGTCCTCCGCTGATGCTCATCGGCGCCCCGCCCCGACCTTTGCTCCTGGCGACTTGGTGTGGCTCTCCGCCCGTAACATCAGGCTGCGAGTTGAGTCCACTAAATTTGCTCCTCGCTACTTGGGTCCATTCAAGGTCCTCGAGCAGGTTAATCCTGTGGTCTATCGTTTGGCCCTTCCGCCACGCCTGGGTATCACCGACACCTTTCATGTGTCCCTCTTGAAACCCGTGTATATGTCCCGCTTTTCCGAGTCATCTGCTGGGACATCGGGTTCGTCTACGGACGATTATGAGGTGAACGCTATTTTGGGGTGCAAGGTGGTGCGTGGTAAAAAATTTTATTTGGTGGACTGGAAGGGTTATGGCCCCGAGGACAGGTCCTGGGAGCCTGTTGAGCACATTCGGGCTCCGCAGCTCATTGCTGCCTTCGAACGTAGCGAGGCCCAAGGAGGGGGGGCCCTAGGAGGGGGGGTAATGTTAGGGGGTCGAGTTCCCGCTTCTGCACAGGGGGAATCTCGAGCCACTTCCGCTGCGGTCTCCCATTCTTGTCCAGCCGCAGTGGAGCCTGCTCAGCAAGGACGTCGGTCCCAGCGTCTTGCTCATTCTCACTCTGTTCTGAGAGTTAGTGCTGCTTCTCCAGTCTCTGCCTTTAAAGTCAGTGCTGGTCAGCAGCGAGCGGACTTCTCTGGGACTAAGTCCTTGTCTGCATGTACTGAGCATGCCCAGCGTAAGGTCTCCCGTTGGAGATCGAGGGTCATGTGCTCAGTCTCTGCAGCACATTCCATTGGTCCTCTTGGCAGGTCCTAGAAGGGCAAAAGTGCTGTGGCCACTTCCTGTGCTGCTGCTATATAAACTGCGCATGACCGCACGGCCATGCGCTAGTATTGTCTTACAATTGCTTATGTGTGTATGTTGTGAGTGCAAGTCGTCCTTGGAAACCCCTACCCTATTGAATGTCTGTTCGCGGAAGGTGTATGGCTGCTACCTAGCGCCCGACTTAGCCTACAGCACTAACACACATCACAGCGTCCTGTAGCTGTGCCTGCCAGTACGGCGCCGTGCGCCTGCCTTGCGCTTTCCATACCCGAGTCTGGGTGGTTAGTGGCGTCCGTTAGTGCGGCATCGCTCGCACTCTTGTGCACATAGATTGCTTAAGGTTCTCTACACACCCAGTTGCGGTGTTACGCCAGCAAGGGTCTAATCGGGCTCCAATCCCTTCTGGGGTTAAGTCCGCTGACCACTTGCTCGCGCATTAGTGCGGTACTGCGGTCCTGTGAATTAACAGGATCGCTTTCTTCACGCTGGGTGAGGTTTAACCCACGCGTGTATACCGCCATATTGTCTGCTAATTGCTAGCAGCAGGTTCTCACCTGCACGGTGGACCCCGGACTGCGAACGCACCTTTATCATCTGTCTTGGTGCGTTCCGCCAGTCCTAACAGGTAAGAAACACTAAAAGCCCACTGCGATGCTGCAGTAAGTAAATGTGCACGCTTCACAATATATTTTGGCGCCAAGAGACACACAGCCAGAACAAAGCATTTGGTTAGTTAGTTACTGTAGGTATATTGACTCTACAGACCACATTTTCCTACCAGAATCAACTTCCAGAAATCCTACATTTGTCACTACATTTTCGTACTGTTCAGTAACTAAGGATTCTATGCTACCTTTTGGTGTTGACACAGCACACAGTGCACTTCAGGAAGGACTTGTGTTTTCCTCTCTGTTCTCTGGAATAGGAATCTCTCTGTGGAACAATATAAGGTGGAGCAGTGATTTAGCTCCAATAGACTTTGTCCACGGCACCTTATCTGATGTGTAAATATATATTTGGTTAATTTTGCAATATTTTCCATATAGTCGAGGACAGACTTTCCTCTAGTTTCTTGAGATTACACGGGGACGGGAGGGGAACATTTGGTTGGGAAATAGGCATAGGAATATATATATATAAATTCTTAAGATTGTGAACCACTGTGCTAGACCACAGGCGAGCCCATGCTTTGCATTCACTTAATTAAACCAGTTTTCTCTCAGGGTGTAATAAAGATAATGGCGGCCGGTTCAAACGTACAAGCCAACAGGTAAATACACATAGAGAAAATAGCAGACACAGTTCTCTTGGGTGCTGAGCTGTCCAACACAGTGGATATAGTCTTCTGGCAAAATGTTGGTTTAATGTGTTTTCTTGTGCGCTTATCAAAACCAAGTAGGAATATCTTTGTTCCTAAGTAAAATAGTTACTGACAGTGGACTGTGTGGAAATTAGTTATTTTCTCGTCTGTGACTCCTCTGTATCTTAAACAAACACCCTCGTTGCCTGATTTACACTCGCCCTGTATCTAAAGGTACCGTCACACTAGACGATATCGCTAGCGATCCATGACGTTGCAGCGTCCTCGCTAGCGATATCGTCCAGTGTGACAGGCAGCAGCGATCAGGCCCCTGCTGTGCTGTCGCTGGTCGGGGAAGAAAGTCCAGAACTTTGTTTCGTCGCTGGACTCCCCGCAGACATCGCTGAATCGGTGTGTGTGACACCGATTCAGCGATGTCTTCGCTGGTAACCAGGGTAAACATCGGGTTACTAAGCGCAGGGCCGCGCTTAGTAACCCGATGTTTACCCTGGTTACCATCGTTAAAGTAAAAAAAACAACCGCTACATACTTACCTACCGCTGTCTGTCCTCGGCGCTCTGCTTCTCTGCTTTCCGGCTGCCCGGCGCTCACAGCCAGACCAGAGAAGCAGAGCGCCGAGGACAGACAGCGGTAGGTAAGTATGTAGCGGTTGTTTTTTTTACTTTAACGATGGTAACCAGGGTAAACATCGGGTTACTAAGCGCGGCCCTGCGCTTAGTAACCCGATGTTTACCCTGGTTACCGGGGACCTCGGGATCGTTGGTCATTGGAGAGCTGTCTGTGTGACAGCTCTCCAGCGACCAAACAGCGACGCTGCAGCAATCCGGATCGTTGTCGGTATCGCTGCAGCGTCGCTTAGTGTGACGGTACCTTAATACTGTTGGCCCCCTTCATGCATCCAGCTTCTATGGCAAACCTCCAGCCAGCCCAACTCTTAGCAATATCCCAGCAGTGCATACACTATGGAAAAAAGTATCAGGACTCACATCTTAATCATTTACGTTAGGTTTATCATTCAGTCCCACTGCCACCGGTGTATATAATACAAACATTTCTGAAAGAATAGTTTGTTCTGTGTAGCTCACAAGCTTTATCAAGCTGTAATAGGATGCCATTGTGGTAACAAGTCTTCAGTTCATGAAATTTCTTCCTGCCTAAATATTCCATGAGTGACTTTTTGTGGTATTATTGAAAACTGAGGTATTGGTTGATATTTTGACCAAAATAAGCAAGCTCTCAACCTGCGCCAAGAGCTCTCAACCTGCGTCAAGAGCTCTCATACTTGCGAGTCCCTACGCTAAAATAAAAGCAAAGCCGCAAAAAGAGGAATTCAAATTCCCCCCCCAAAAATAAAAAAATGTGTGCAATTTTGATAATAAGCAATCATCAATTCTATGAATTGGTAGGTTGTGAGTGGTTGTCTTGTTTGGTATTTTGCACCTCTGTTGCCACCATCTTTGTTAAGTGGACTTGCTGCATCCTGATAGCGCATTAGTTCTGTGACCTGGGCAGGTAAATAAGCTGCCCTTTTTTTCCTGTTTTAATTATTGAAAAGTGGAAACATTAGGAAATACAGCCACTTCTGCCGTTAACATCAGCACAAAAACATAGGGCTGGGAGCAGCATGGCATGGGTTTCCATTGCCAAGCAATTGCAGGTAAGCTTTTCATCACCACTCACAATACCAAGAGTTATATAGAGGGGTGTAAAACAGGACATGACTGAACTCCAGAGCAGTTGAAATGTGTTCTGTGCAGTTATGAATGTTACTTGTCTACTGAATGCCAGTTACCTGCCTGATTGCAGAGTGCCAACTGTAAAGTTTGGTAGAGGAAGCATAATGCTGTGGGGTTGTCTTTCCAAGGTTGGCCAAAGGCCAATTTCCAGTGAAGGGAAATCTTAATGCTTCAGCACACCAAGACATTTTACATAAATGTGTGACTCCAGCTTTGTTGGAACAGTTTAGGGAAAGCCTAAACTGTGCCCTATTGCACAAAGCAAAGTTTACAAAGACATTCTTCGGTGAATTTGGCATGGGAAAACATGAGCGGCCACACAAACCCTGATTTAAATCCCATTGAACACCTTAGGGGGAAGTGAAATGGAAATTATGAACCATGCCCTCTAATATAAGATCAGCATCTGACCTCATAAATTGTATTCTGGATGAATGGGAAAATATTCCCCAGAAAACACTCCAAAACCTTGATGAAAGGCTTCCCAGAAGAGTGAAAGCTGTTTAACTACAAAGGAGGACCAGCTCCTGGCCTGAGGACCTCTATGGCCTGTGGATTTAGAATGGAGTGTCATAAAATTTTCTGTAGGTGTAATGTATCGAGTGCTAATAGGTTTGTCCATATTGTGCATAAATTCTTTATTATTATTTTTCTCACAAAACTTTAGTGCACAAGAAAAATCTTGAAGCATTTTATTCCAGGAGTGACAGTGCAGCAGACTATGATATATTGCTTTTTAATTCTGTTCTCATTTCTTTACTGTCAAGTTTTAGTTATTTTTGACAGTTTGAATTGTGCCCTATACTACATTATTCTATACAATAAAATGGACCCTTCATACATCAATGTGGGAAAGTAAATGAGCATCTTAGATAAAACAAAGATCCCTCATATCCATTATGGAAAACAGAAGGTCAGTGTAAAAAGATAGTGACAAAATGACCTTATTTTGCTTGATCCTTCATCTATTGACCTCAATGATAATAAGAAAACATGGGTCACCTTAAAACAATAAAATAATTTCTTAAACATCCAAGATTTCATAACATTGAAGAATTCCATACTGGACATAATGTCAAGAAAGTTTAAAAAAATCATAGAATCCTCCTACAGTACAGACACAACTTAGTAAAATGGGAAGCATAAAATAATAATCTAATCATTGACACAAAATAGCACTATAGATCAGATGTTCTGACTATAACAATGCTATATGCATAATTTCAGCTGAGATATGGTGCTTTGTCTCTCCTAAAATGACCTTACCCTATCAGTTTAAGAGCAAGTTCTTTCTTGCCTCTCAGCTATTTCAACATAAATAGCACAAAGTGGTCTCAAACAAACACAATTTATTCATCAGAGTTAATAATATAATAGTTCATCCGTTCTACATGAAATGTATTTATGAGTCTTCTGTCTGCACTCCCTAACTTTGCTAAAATATGACCTGAGCTATGCATCTCTTTTGCCAAAGTGCTTTTTCAAGCTTTTGTGTTATCCAGCCGTGATTAGTGTAATCTCTTTTTTGGACTCATTATTTCTCCATTCTGTAAGATCTGTTCTTTCTGGAACCTTGAATTCATTGTCTTGAAATGTAAATGGACTTAAATGGCCTCTGTTATTCTGATTATCAGGTTTATCTTTACTAAACTTTTCATACAATTTAAAACTTTAAATAATTCAACCCAGCTGAAAAGAGCTAAGATATGAGCCCGATTAATGCATTTTATTGGTCAAGAGTCACTTAGATATAGCTCACCGAAAATTAAAATTTTTCTTTATTATATACTCATTATGATTTCTGTTATGACCTGGTGGTTAGGAGCACCCGGAATGACCTGATAGTTAAACCTCATACAGGACGAGCTCTGGGATGTGGGAGCTCTGCTGACCGCAAGCCCTAATCCTATCACACACACTAGAAATAGCCGTGGAGCGCTCCTGACCAGACCTAGGCGCCTCGTCACAGCCTAAGAACTATCTAGCCCTAGAGATAGAAAATAAAGCCTACCTTGCCTCATAGAAATTCCCCAAAGGTAAAGGAAGCCCCCCACATATATTGACTGTGAGTAAAGATGAAAGTCACAAACGCAGAGATGAAACAGGTTTCAGCAAAGGGAGGCCAGACTTACTAAATAGACAGAGGATAGGTAAGGTAACTTTGCGATCAGCACAAAAACCTACAAAAGACCACGCAGAGTGTGCAAAAAAGACCTCCCCACCGACTCACAGTGCGGAGGGACCACACTGCATCCCAGGGCTTCCAGCTAGCAAGACAAAATCATGAAAACCAGCTGGACAAGAAAACAATGAACAAATAATGACTATCAGGAACTTAGCTTCTGCAGGAGAAGGCAGGTCACTAGAGAGATCCAGGAGCGAACTGAACAAATGCAAAAACATTGACAGCTGGCATGGAGTAACGATCTGAGAGGAATTAAATAGAGCAGTCAACCAAAGGATAAACCACGTCACCTGTGTAAGGAACCTCAGAAGCAGCAGCTTCACTCACAGCCACCAGAGGGAGCCCATAGACAGAACTCGCCGAAGTACCATTCACGACCACAGGAGGGAGTTCGACAACAGAATTCACAACAGATTTCCTAACATTAACGGGAAGGTCCGACCCTAGGAAAATTTTTGCAACACACGTTGCAGAATTCCAACAATGCGGCATATATTTCCATACTTGCGGTCACCTGCCATCGATCTTCTCATTCACTTCTCTCAATAGAATATTTCATAAAATATTTAGAACAGCAGATGAGACTAGTCAGCAAATTGCATACTTGTATTCACATGACAACTACTCAGATCGACAAGCATAGCCGAATCAACAAACTAAACAGTGTCGACATTATACACTAAATTATCAAGCTTCAGTTCTTGCTGAAAATTTTCAAAGGGCTTGACAACCATCCAAAGATTTTTTTTTTTCTGGTGACCCTTTTATGTTCTTCATTTACTTTGATGCACTACTTTGTTAAAAAAAAAATACAAATAATCCTGCATTGACTATTCACATTGGCTTTGCCTTATGATACGGTATATATATTTTTTAATTATCCTACGTAGCTAATATAGAGGTGAATCTCTCTGACCACTCCCCTTTTCAAGGCAATGGAACTAATTGTGATTTGTTTGCTGCAAATTGATTTTTTTGGATAAAAATTTGTCAAACCTTGCAAATCGAATTTCAAAAGGTCCAATCTCTAATATTATATAGCATTTTTGGCACTGACGTCTTCAGAATTTTAAAAGCATCAGCAACCCAGAGCTTGAGTAACAATTTTGGACACATAAACACAACTTCTTGACTTACCGTACTTTACGTGAAAGTTTTGCAAACAGTTTTATAGAACAGCACTATTGTGCTCTAAACTTCATAAAATGAAAATATGTCTGGAAATATTCATGTGTTAGGACATGATCCTAGCCTGTAATTTTCCATAGGCACAGGTTTACTATCTCTAGATATAAATCCTGCCTTGATACTTTTTCTATATTATTAAGCACAGACTTACAGAAATTCCCAATTTAGTATGCCAGAATCTGGGTTGTTGTTCTAAATTGTGAATCTTTGAACCAAGAAGTATCTTCAAAACCCATTACCAAACATTTATCCTTGAACATTATTGTTCCTTTGGACCAGTAAAGTAACGGAACAATCTGTGTTGTTACATCATGCTATGTTTATGCTGACTTTTTAACTACTTTCAAACCATACATACAGTTTAAACTTCCATTTGGTCCACATTATACTCTGCACAGATGTTCTGAAATATCACTGCATAGTATAGCAGCTGCATGAGATTGTACAGCTGGGGGAGCGGGGAGTGGTTTGTCAGATACAGCCAGACTCTCCATAGAAAAGGCAGAGAGGAGGGGCTGGAGAGTCATACACAAAGAGGAGAAACCCCAGTGTATAGTTCGGGACCCTATGCACTGAAATCTAATTTGCAGAAAATTTCAAATGGTGAATAACCTGTGTCTTACATGTGACATACAGTTACGTCATATACTGGCTCCCTGCCTTTGATGCGGGCTAAGCTCTTTACCGGAAGATGATGGCTGTGCACTTGTCTAATGCTGCAATCAATCTCTGATAGCGGCATATACAGAGTGCCGGAAGGAGGGTGCATCATTCCAAGAGCCCATCGGCACACCTGTGGTGTAATCGGGGCACTGAGGAGTAGCTATGGCCTTCCAGATCTGTTGCTGTTGCTGCCTTAGGCTTTCTCTCAGCATCTCATCATTTGGTGCCATTTTTCTGATGTATTCCTGGATACTCAGTGTTTCATCCGTGATGGTGGCTTGGATGCTTATCAAGCCTCACCCACCCTCCTTTCCTTTGGTATACAATCTTTGGGTGCTAGACTTTGGGTGGAGACCTCCATGCAATGGATATACAGTATATATATATATAACTCGACAGCATCTTCACAATTCCTCTTTAGTCAAGAGGTCTTCTTCATCACAGCCTCCCCCTACACAAGTCCCCTAAGGAAACTAAAAAGTGCAAAGTAAAAAAAAAGTTTGTTGTGCCTTCCAATTCACCCAGCAAACTCTGGACCAGCAAACACCTGCAGAAGATGACATGGCATAACAGTTGAAGACAACAGCTAGTAAGTGTAATATTAAGAGTAGGGATCTTACATTAGCGACACCACTCCAGCGGCAAAATAAAAACAAACAAATTATGGCATGGCCATTTAAGAGATTTTGATGAAAACATGTCTCCCAGAGTTGAAGTATTGTCAGTTGTAAACTGGTTCATTAAGACTGGCGTTACACAAGCCAATTTTATTGAAGGGCTCACTGGAGTATAATGCGCCAAATTCATTGAGGTGCATGCCATTTAAAGGCACTAGCAAGCAGGTGATGATGACCTACCTTTTGCGTTATGCTCCTGGCAGCGTTTCAGAAGCTTACGCTGATGTCACATTGAGAGAGCGGAAGTTTCTTTTCCCTTTGCTCTGCTTATTGACAGTTGGCTCCCCACTGCCTAACAGGGTGAGCCGGCACATGGCCGTGATTATATGAGATAACTGTAAGTGTTTTTTCAACTTTAATCCTTTTTATTTGTAATTGTCTGTACACATTATAATTGTCTCATCTTGTAATATCGTTTTTAAACTTATTGTAAACACTGCCTAATCTTTTTGGAGTAAAAGCTATAATATTTACTAGTTTCATTTTCCTTGCTCTAAACATACCCTAAGTCCTCCGACTTAAGTCATCGCTACTGATTGGGTTGGCTCCTGACCCACTACTAACCATAGTAATGGGAGCTGGTTGGTGGCAGTGGAGCATACTGAGCTTGTGGGGCAAAGCTGGGGGTGATGGAACCGGATTTATAAGTGTGTTGCCCGGCTGCGGCTGGGAATAGTTATATCACCCTCACTGCAGCGTGCCCGATAGCCAGTACATGATCAGGCAGCCTATCTGGCGACTAATTATCCTAGGTGCAGTTCCCTGACTGACCTGAGGGTAAGTGGGCCACCAGAGAGCTGCAAGTTCCAAACCAGAACTGGGAAGTGGGATATAAATAAATCCCTGAAGAAGTACCGGGGGCAACCAAACACTCCTGGTTCATGGAATCCCCTTTAATTAATAATTAATTCTCAGTGGTGTGCGCATCTGTGTGAGCCTCACCAGACATAGTTCTGGAAAGTTGGTACTATTGATGAATTTCATGACTGGACATAACCATGTCTGCCCTGCCCTGGCTCGTCCCTAAACTGCTTCAAACTGGCAAAACCAAAAACACCAAAAGTCTGCAAAAATGATGTGACTTTTCAGCATTCTTAATGATTTCCATTGCGTGTTTATCTGTGTCAATATCCATGTATGGTTTAAAAAAAAACGGTTTTCCCTTTATAATGCTGCACTTGACAGAAATTAAAACATAAAATTAACCCCTTTCTGCCATTAGACGTACTATTGCGTCCATGTGGGGTGGGCTTTACTTCCCAAGGACGCAATAGTACGTCATATGCGATCGGCAGCGCTCACGGGGGGAGCGCCGCCGATCGCGGCCGGGTGTCAGCTGTTTATCGCAGCTGACATCCGGCACTATGTGCCAGGAGCGGTCACGGACCGCCCCCGGCACATTAACCCCCGGCACACCGCGATCAAAGATGATCGCGATGTGCCGGCGGTACAGGGAAGCACCGCGCAGGGAGGGGGCTCCCTGCGGGCTTCCCTGAGCCCCCCGCAGCAACGCGATGTGATCGCGTTGCTGCGAGGGTCTCACCTCCCTCCCTGCTCCCTCCAGCCCCGGATCCAAGATGGCCGCGGATCCGGGTCCTGCAGGGAGGGAGGTGGCTTCACAGAGCCTGCTCAGAGCAGGCACTGTGAAGCAGCCTGCACTCCTATCAGATCAGTGATCTGACAGAGTGCTGTGCAAACTGTCAGATCACTGATCTGTGATGTCCCCCCCTGGGACAAAGTAAAAAAAAAAAAATTTCAAATGTGTAAAAAAAAATAAAAAAAAATATTCCAAAATAATGAAAAAAAAAATAAAAATATTATTCCCATAAATACATTTCTTTATCTAAATAATAAAAAAAAAACAATAAAAGTACACATATTTAGTATCACCGCGTCCGTAACGGCCCAACCTATAAAACTGGCCCACTAGTTAACCCCTTCAGTAAACACCGTAAGAAAAAAAAAAAAAAAACGAGGCAAAAAACAACGCCTTATTATCATACCGCCGAACAAAAAGTGGAATAACACGCGATCAAAAAGACAGATATAACTAACCATGGTACCGCTGAAAACGTCATCTTGTCCCGCAAAAAACGAGCCGCCATACAGCATCATCAGCAAAAAAGTAAAAAAGTTATAGTCCTGAGAATAAAGCGATGCAAAAATAATTATTTTTTCTATAAAATAGTTTTTATCGTATAAAAGCGCCAAAACATAAAAAAAGATATAAATGAGGTGTCGCTGTAATCGTACTGACCCGAAGAATAAAACTGCTTCATCAATTTTACCAAACGCGGAACGGTATAAACGCCTCCCCCAAAAGAAATTCATGAATAGCTGGTTTTTGGTCATTCTGCCTCACAAAAATCGGAATAAAAAGCGATCAAAAAATGTCACGTGCCCGAAAATGTTACCAATAAAAACATCAACTCGTCCCGCAAAAAACAAGACCTCACATGACTCTGTGGACCAGAATATAGAAAAATTATAGCTCTCAAAATGTGGTAACGCAAAAAATATTTTTTGCAATAAAAAGCGTCTTTCAGTGTGTGACGGCTGCCAATCATAAAAATCCACTAAAAAACCCGCTATAAAAGTAAATCAAACCCCCCTTCATCACCCCCTTACTTAGGGAAAAATTAAAAAAATGTATTTATTTCCATTTTCCCATTAGGGCTAGGGTTAGAGTTAGGGCTAGGGTTAGGGCTAGGGTTAGGGTTAGGGCTAGGGTTAGGGCTAGGGTTAGGGCTAGGGCTAGGGTTAGGGCTAGGGTTAGGGCTAGGGTTAGGGCTAGGGTTAGGGTTAGGGTTAGGGCTAGGGTTAGGGCTAGGGTTAGGGCTAGGGTTAGGGCTAGGGTTAGGGCTAGGGCTACAGTTTGGGTTGGGGCTAAAGTTACAGTTAGGGCTTAGATTACATTTACGGTTGGGAATAGGGTTGGGATTAGGGTTAGGGGTGTGTCAGGGTTAGAGGTGTGGTTAGGGTTACTGTTGGGATTAGGGTTAGGGATGTGTTTGGATTAGGGTTTCAGTTATAATTGGGGGGTTTCCACTGTTTAGGCACATCAGGGGCTCTCCAAACGCGACATGGCGTCCGATCTCAATTCCAGCCAATTCTGCGTTGAAAAAGTAAAACAGTGCTTCTTCCCTTCCGAGCTCTCCCGTGTGCCCAAACAGGGGTTTACCCCAACATATGGGGTATCAGCGTACTCAGGACAAATAGGACAACAACTTTTGGGGTCCAATTTCTCCTGCTACCCTTGGGAAAATACAAAACTCGGGGCTAAAACATATTTTTTGTGGGAAAAAAAAAAGATTTTTTATTTTCACGGCTCTGCGTTATAAACTGTAGTGAAACACTTGGGGGTTCAAAGTTCTCACAACACATCTAGATTAGTTCCCTGGGGGGTCTAGTTTCCAATATGGGGTCACTTGTGGGGGGTTTCTACTGTTTAGGTACATTAGGGGTTCTGCAAACGCAATGTGACGTCTGCAGACCATTCCATCTAAGTCTGCATTCCAAATGGCGCGCCTTCCCTTCCGAGCTCTGCCATGCGCTCAAACGTTGGTTTCCCCCAACATACGGGGTATCAGCGTACTCAGGACAAATTGGACAACAACTTTTGGGGTCGAATTTCTCCTCTTACCCTCGGGAAAATACAAAACTGGGGGCTAAAAAATAATTTTGGGGGCAAAGATTTTTTTTTTTAATTTTCACGGCTCTGCGTTACAAACTGTAGTGAAACACTTGGGGGTTCAAAGCTATCACAACACATCTAGATGAGTTCCTTAGGGGGTCTAGTTTCCAAAATGGTGTCACTTGTGGGAGGTTTCTACTGTTTAGGTACATTAGGGGCTCTGCAAATGCAATGTGACACCTGCAGACCATTCCATCTAAGTCCTCATTCCAAATGGAGCTCCTTCCCTTCCGAGCCCTCCCATGCGCCCAAACAGTGGTTCCCCCCCACATATGGGGTATCAGCGCACTCAGGACAAATTGGACAACAAATTGTGGGGTCGAATTTCTCCTTTTACCCTCGGGAAAATACAAAACTGGGGGCTAAAAAAATAATTTTTGTGGGAAAAAATTTTTGTTTTATTTTTACGGCTCTCCATTATAAACTTCTGTGAAGCCCTTGGTGGGTCAAAGCGCTCAGCACACATCTAGATAAGTTCCTAAGGGGGTCTACTTTCCAAAATGGTGTCACTTGTGGGGGGTTTCTACTGTTTAGGTACATTAGGGGCTCTGCAAACGCAATGTGACACCTGCAGACCATTCCATCTAAGTCTGCATTCAAATGGCACTCCTTCCCTTCTGAGCCCTCCCATGTGCCCAAACAGTGGTTCCCCCCACATATGGTGTATCATCGCACTCAGGACAAATTGGGCAACAAATTTTGGGGTCCAATTTCTCCTGTTACCCTCAGGAAAATACAAAACTGGGGGCTAAAAAAATAATTTTTGTGGGAAAAAAATTTTGTTTTATTTTTACGGCTCTGCATTATAAACTTCTGTGAAGCACTTGGTGGGTCAAAGTGCTCACCACACCTCTAGATAAGTTCCTTAGGGGGTCTACTTTCCAAAATGGTGTCATTTGTGGGGGGTTTCAATGTTTAGGCACATCAGTGGCTCTTCAAACGCAACATGGCGTCCCATCTCAATTCCTGTCAATTTTGCTTTGAAAAGTCAAACGGCGCTCCTTCCCTTCCGAGCTCTCCCATCCACCCAAACAGTGGTTTACCCCCACATATGGGGTATCAGCGTACTCAGGACAAATTGTACAACAACTTTTGGGGTCCAATTTCTTCTCTTACCCTTGGGAAAATAAAAAATTGGGGGCAAAAAGATAATTTTTGTGAAAAAATATGATTTTTTATTTTTACGGTTCTACATTATAAACTTCTGTGAAGCACTTGGTGGGTCAAAGTGCTCACCACACCTCTAGATAAGTTCCTTAGGGGGTCTACTTTCCAAAATGGTGTCACTTGTGGGGGGTTTCAATGTTTAGGCACATCAGTGGCTCTTCAAACGCAACATGACGTCCCATCTCAATTCCTGTCAATTTTGCATTGAAAAGTCAAACGGCGCTCCTTCCCTTCCGAGCTCTCCCATCCGCCCAAACAGTGGTTTACCTATGGGCTATCAGCGTACTCAGGACAAATTGTACAACAACTTTTGGGGTCCAATTTCTTCTCTTACCCTTGGGAAAATAAAAAATTGGGGGCGAAAAGATAATTTTTGTGAAAAAATATGATTTTTTATTTTTACGGTTCTACATTATAAACTTCTGTGAAGCACTTGTTGGGTCAAAGTGCTCACCACACCTCTAGATAAGTTCCTTAGGGGGTCTACTTTCCAAAATGGTGTCACTTGTGGGGGGTTTCAATGTTTAGCCACATCAGGGGCTCTCCAAACGAAACATGGCGTCCCATCTCAATTCCAGTCAATTTTGCATTGAAAAGTCAAATGGCACTCCTTCGCTTCCGAGCTCTGCCATGCGCCCAAACAGTGGTTTACCCCCACATGTGGGGTATTGGCATACTCAGGATAAATTGTACAACAATGTTTGGGGTCCATTTTCTCCTGTTACCCTTGGTAAAATAAAACAAATTGGAGCTGAATTAAATTTTTTGTGAAAAAAAGTTAAATGTTCATTTTTATTTAAACATTCAAAAAATTCCTGTGAAGCACCAGAAGGGTTAATAAACTTCTTGAATATGGTTTTGAGCACCTTGAGGGGTGTAGTTTTTAGAATGGTGTCACACTTGGGTATTTTCTATCATATAGACCCCTCAAAATGACTTCAAATGAGATGTGGTCCCTAAAATAAAATGGTGTTGTAGAAATGAGAAATTGCTGGTCAACTTTTAACCCTTATAACTCCCTAACAAAAAAAAATTTTGGTTCCAAAATTGTGCTGATGTAAAGTAGACATGTGGGAAATGTTACTTATTAAGTATTTTGTGTGACATATCTCTGTGATTTAATTGCATAAAAATTCAAAGTTGGAAAATTGCGAAATTTTCATAATTTTCGCCAAATTTCCGTTTTTTTCACAAATAAACGCAGGTACTATCAAATAATTTTTACCATTGTCATGAAGTACAATATGTCACGAGAAAACAATGTCAGAATCACCAGGATCCATTGAAGCGTTCCAGAGTTATAACCTCATAAAGGGACAGTGGTCAGAATTGTAAAAATTGGCCCGGTCATTAACGTGCAAACCACCCTTGGGGGTAAAGGGGTTAAAGAACTTTGCTGTGGAACTGTAACATCAAGAGATATTCACAATGGACAACTGAGATTTAAAAAAAAGCATTTCACATTTTCTTCTTGTCGTTCTTGTTCACACTAGAAGAGCAGTTCGGTCCATCTCAGTTAAGCTCTGATCACATCTACGTTTATAGAAGAAGCCAAAAAACTGCTAGATCCACAGCGGACCCCATGACATTATATTGGGATTCATTACATTCTGCCGAGATATTCTTCATCTTAATGAGGAAACTAGCTATTGCTCCAGAAAGACCCCCTGACATAAGAAAGACCCCCTGACATTGATAAAAAAAGAGCCTTAGGGCTTAAGAATTGCAATCTTATTAGAGCTTGTTACATAACATACATTTTTAAACCAACTACTGTACATGCGTGCTATTCATTATTTTTCCTTCAAAAGATTTCACAAGAAAAATGCAGCTAGAAAACAAAAAATCTCTGTTTTACAAATGCGGTAGTACAATGTGGCCTTACAGAAAAACAAATCCCAGATCGGCTCAAAGCTTAGACTGCTTACACATTTTCATGTTGTGCTGCGTGCAATTTAGCGAATGCTTGTGGTTATTGTTATCTGAATACTAATTTTTTATACATAATACTGCTAAAAAAAAGCCTCGGTCACAACAAAATCCACAAAGAAAATGTAAAGTAATAAAAGTCTCCTTGTAATGGGCTGTGTGACGCTTCCTGCACATTCCTCACTGCTCTAATGCAACTTTAGCAAAATCTTTGTTTATTCTGAATGTACAGAATGTATGATCCAGCTCTAGGTCTGGAAATAATCTACAGGCTGAGCACCATCACATTACTTGACAAGGAAAATATACCGCTGAATTATATAGGACTAAGTATAACACAATCTTTTTCAGTAATATCAGGGAAACAAGACCAGCGGTAACGTTGTTACTCTAAGGGCAGGTTAACACGCACGTATAAAAAAATCGTTCAGAGTTTCAGATTTTTTCTCACTTGTTATTCGTGTGTGATCCATATACAATCTGTTTTTTTTACAGCAGCAACTAATAATCATTTACAGGACAATTTATAGTTTCCTACGTTACAGAATTGCAATGTGTCTGTGGAGTGCCCCCATGGGGCCATGGAGTACTCGGTACCGGGTTCTGCGGTCCACAGGGGGATGTCACGGTGGCTGACCAGGTCCGTGGCCCTGGGACGTCCATGAAAAAGGGAAAGGTCTTTAAAGGGATATAGTTTGTGTTCGTGACGCCACCTGTGGTATTCGGTCAGGATGACCGACGTTGCTTAAAGGGGTCAGCTGGGGTGATGTTATGGCAGCCAGATGGTATACCTTCCCACAGGTGAAGTATGTCCCCAGGGCTTCCCGGTGTGTAGATGGTGAATGGTGAGAGGCGCAGAGAAGGACGAGGTCACAGAGTTGCAGTCTCTTTACCTTTACTGAAGACTTCAGCATCCACAGTCCAGGGCACCAGATCACAGGGCAGGCAGAGTCCGGCCGGTTTGGAGGCACGTCCAGAGTCCCCTTGTCCAGGTGGAAATAAAAGCCTTCCTCTAGCGCCGTGGTGTTGTAGTCCCTTACTGCTAAACTTCTCATAAGGTCCTCACAACTGTTGTAGATGTTCTATCTTTCTCTGTCCCCCCGATAGGATAGGACAAACCTGAATGACTGGTGGCTTGAGGCTGTTTATAGGGACTCTAGCATGCCCCAGCCTCTAAGAGGTGCCACCGTGCCTCCTGGGTGTAGGGACAGACAGGTAACTTGTAATTAGCTGTCCTGCCGGTCTCTGGAGCAAAGCATAAAGGTCCTTACTCCCTTGGTGTTCCGGCTACCGGGATCCTGCACCTCAGAAGAAGGCAGCCTGTGCAGGGCTGGTCCCCTTCTGGTATCCTCTCCTTTGCTTCCTCTCCTTTACATGCTCGCTGCTATACAATTCTGCCTTCAATGTCTCTTTCTGGGAACTGCAGCTCTGAGGGCATGCACAGCTCCTTTGGACCCTCTGTCTACCTCAGACTACTGTCTGGAACTAACTAACTCGACTACCAGTTATATATATATGGGGAGTAACCTAATAAATAGGAGCAGAAGCTCCCCCTGGTGGTCTGGAGTGTGAAATGTGTTGCATGTTTGTAATACGTGGGTGCAGTTATCCTTTTTTGCCTCCAAACGTAGCATCACTCTCCCCAAGAGGAAAGCAATACCACTGCGACGACCAGGACCCTGGGGCGCCGCATCTGTAAAAACTGGATGTTATACTGTGGTTGGTCTAATTTGTTTTACGCATCCATAGACATACAGTACATATACAGACGAAACTTGTGCATACTGCAATTTTTTTCACATGCAGCTTTGTACAGTGAAATAAATTTCTCATTTGCACTTCCCCATTAAATAACATTGGTCCGGGTGCTGTCTGTTTTTCTCCCAATATATGGTTGTGTGAATGAGTCCTTACTAAGGTACAATATGCAGAAATTTGCATCAAAGCCTGATGATAAGATTTCATAGAATTCTTGGGGGGCTGAATTTATTTGTGCCTTGACTTCAGTAGTAAAGTGTGATAGGTGGAGATGAGCGAAAGGCGTTATTTGAGCAAGCTTGGATGCTATCCGAGTGTCTACGGCATGCTCAAAAAATATGCTCGAGTCCCTGCTCCTGCATGTCTTATGCCTGTTATACAGTCGCAACACATGCTGGAATCTCTGCATGTGTTGCAGCCCTGGGGATTCGAACATATTATTTGAGCACTTCAAAGACACTAGGATAGCCCCCGAATATGCTTGGACAATAACTTATGGTCCCAAGAGACATGGTCGCTGCCTCAGGAAGCTGACGGCAGTGGCAGGAGTGTTATGACCTGGTGGTTAGGAACACCCGGAATGACCTGATAGTTAAACCTCATACAGGACGAGCTCTGGGATGTGGGAGCTCTGCTGACCGCAAGCCCTAATCCTATCACACACACTAAAAATAGCCGTGGAGCGCTCCTGTCCAGACCTAGGCGCCTCGTCACAGCCTAAGAACTATCTAGCCCTAGAGATGGAAAATAAAGCCTACCTTGCCTCAGAGAAATTCCCCAAAGGTAAAGGAAGCCCCCCACATATATTGACTGTGAGTAAAGATGAAAGTCACAAACGCAGCAATGAAACAGGTTTCAGCAAAGGGAGGCCAGACTTACTAAATAGACAGAGGATAGGAAAGGTAACTTTGCGATCAGCACAAAAACCTACAAAAGACCACGCAGAGTGTGCAAAAAAGACCTCCGCACCGACTCACGGTGCGGAGGGGCCACCCTGCATCCCAGAGCTTCCAGCTAGCAAGACAAAATCATGAAAACCAGCTGGACAAGAAAACAATGAACAAATAATAACTATCAGAAACTTAGCTTCTGCAGGAGAAGGCAGGTCACCAGAGAGATCCAGGAGCGAACTGAACCAATGATAAAACATTGACAGCTGGCATGGAGTAACGATCTGAGAGGATTTAAATAGAGCAGTCAACCAAAGGATAAACCACGTCACCTGTGTAAGGAACCTCAGAAGCAGCAGCTTCACTCACAGCCACCAGAGGGAGCCCATAGACAGAACTCGCCGAAGTACCATTCACGACCACAGGAGGGAGTTCAACAACAGAATTCACAACACAGTAGTCAGGCGATGCTGCTGGCCTCGAACTAGGAGGAGGAGTTGTTCAGTGGTACAATGCTGCAGCCGGCTCTGGGCTTTCAGAAAATGTCAGGAGTCCCCACACTTCTCATCATCGGGGGCCAAGATCTCAACCTACACCATTTTCCTGAAGTCCACCACCACCCCCTTAGCCTGGGGCCCACATCATTGTTCCGCTTCTGCCACCGCCACCAGCTTCCTGCAGCAGTGACCATGTCTCCTGGGACCCAGCTCTACCACAGCCGCCCCCCCAGTAAAAGTGGGAAAAAGTGCATCTCATACTCACCCAAAAATACGGCATATACCGTATTTTGCGGATTATAAGATGCACCGGATAGGACGCACCCCAAATTTTGAGGAGAAAAATAGCAAATAAAACCTTTTTTAATAAAATGGTGGTGCTTCTTATACTCCATGCGTCTTATTGCTTACAGAAGGTGGCTGCGGTGAAGCGGGGTCCCAGGGTCGCTGCTGGAGGAAGCAAAAGTGTAGCATTGCTGCAGGTTGGGATGAGGGCGAGTTCAGATGTGCGCAGCTGCGGGTGTTTGGTGGAGCTGTGCTCTGCCGACATTTTGTGAAAGCCCAGAGCCCCTTCACTTACATGGTTTACTATGCGGTGGACTCCGGGAAAATGGCTGCCGGGGGCGGCGCATGCGCAGATGGAGATCTCGGCCCTAAGATCTTGGGAGATGAGATCACAGCACTGAGATCTCATCTCCTGAGCTGCTGGTGCCCTATTTATGCTAGCCTCACCTGGTCCTTAAAAGGTTAAAGTGGTTGTCCAGCCACTTTAATTTATCTTCTTTTGGCCCATTTAGTGCAGGTAATGGTGCGTAACACATCATATATACACCAATGTTTAGCTGCAGCGGTCACATGTCTGTCTAGATGGAGTAGTAAGGAAAGACACTGGTGGTAGGTTTCTTGTGACTTTTTTATTATCTCACACCATTTTGAGCAGTATATCACTTTGCAACGTTTTAGGTGGTTGAAACAAGTCATGGATATATGCCTGTTTTTGATGGGAAACGTCCATTACCTCCTGTTCGCTTGCAGTATAAACTCTTCCAAATCGTGAAAAAAAAATCAGATCCCTGTTATCCTGCCAGCTAGGACCTCTCTCCTTACATGTTTCTAATAGAAGAACTATTTTAACAGTGTTGCTCAATAGTGACTTTTCTATTACAACAGAATATTCGCTGTAAAAAACTCCTGAGGTAATGATAAGAAACTGAAAATGTTTCAACCAAAGTTGTAAATTTCCACTCCTGGCAGGATAAATGTGTGTTTTCCATGCAGAAATCTGATTGAAAGAAAGAATCATGAACACATAATAATAGTCCATGAGGTAATATGAAGCAAACATGCTACGATTCAAGCTGCATGTGGGTGTAAACAGCATTGTACTCCCAGAAGAGGTCACCGGAGCGGCACCACATTGTACACAACTAATGTATCCACCATGTTGTGCTGTATGAATAGTGCTCAGTGATTCAAAGGTTACATTCACTTTCAACTTACTGGAAATCTTTGGCAAATTGTATTTTGAACTGGAAAGAAAATAAGCTATGTAATTCATAACTTACAAAATTTTAATAGGGATGAACCCGTTGGCTATGGTGGGAGATGCATTTCCCACTCATGCTGCATTAGGCAACGGGAAATAAAAACATCCTAAAGTATAATTGTGCAGTCTGTACAGGCCATATCCCCACCCAACAGGGTCTGACTGAGTTAGTGGGTGAATCTGCACAATACAATAATGAAGTGAAATATAATTCATATACCAGGTACTAACCCCTTTACCCCCAAGGGTGGTTTGCACGTTAATGACCGGGCCAATTTTTACAATTCTGACCACTGTCCCTTTGTGAGGTTATAACTCTGGAACGCTTCAACGGATCCCAGTGATTCTGACATTGTTTTCTCATGACATATTGTACTTCATGACAATGGTAAAATTTCTTTGATATTACCTGCGTTTATTTGTGAAAAAAACGGAAATATGGCGAAAATTTTGAAAATTTCGCAATTTTCCAACTTTGAATTTTTATGCAATTAAATCACAGAGATATGTCACACAAAATACTTAATAAGTAACATTTCCCACATGTCTACTTTACATCAGCACAATTTTGGAACCAAAATTTTTTTTTGTTAGGGAGTTATAAGGGTTAAAAGTTGACCAGCAATTTCTCATTTCTACAACACCATTTTATTTTAGGGACCACATCTCATTTGAAGTCATTTTGAGGGGTCTATATGATAGAAAATACCCAAGTGTGACACCATTCTAAAAACTACACCCCTCAAGGTGCTCAAAACCATATTCAAGAAGTTTATTAACCCTTCTGGTGCTTCACAGGAATTTTTTGAATGTTTAAATAAAAATGAACATTTAACTTTCTTTCACAAAAAATTTAATTCAGCTCCAATTTGTTTAATTTTACCAAGGGTAACAGGAGAAAATAGACCCCAAACATTGTTGTACAATTTGTCCTGAGCACGACAATACCCCACATGTGGGGGTAAACCACTGTTTGGGCGCATGGCAGAGCTCGGAAGCGAAGGAGCGCCATTTGACTTTTCAATGCAAAATTGACTGGAATTGAGATGGGACGCCATGTTTCGTTTGGAGAGCCCCTGATGTGCCTAAACATTGAAACCCCCCACAAGTGACACCATTTTGGAAAGTAGACCCCTTAAGGAACTTATCTAGATGTGTGGTGAGCACTTTGACCCACCAAGTGCTTCACAGAAGTTTATAATGTAGAACCGTAAAAATAAAAAATCATATTTTTTCACAAAAATTAACTTTCCGCCCCCAATTTTTTATTTTCCCACGGGTAAGAGAAGAAATTGGACCCCAAAAGTTGTTATACAATTTGTCCTGAGTACGCTGATACCCCATATGTGGGGGTAAACCACTGTTTGGGCGGATGGGAGAGCTCGGAAGGGAAGGAGCGCCGTTTGACTTTTCAATGCAAAATTGACAGGAATTGAGATGGGACGCCATGTTGCGTTTGGAGAGCCCCTGATGTGCCTAAACATTGAAACCCCCCACAAGTGACACCATTTTGGAAAGTAGACCCCTTAAGGAACTTATCTAGATGTGTGGTGAGCACTTTGACCCACCAAGTGCTTCACAGAAGTTTATAATGTAGAACCGTAAAAATAAAAAATCATATTTTTTCACAAAAATTAACTTTCCGCCCCCAATTTTTTATTTTCCCAAGGGTAAGAGAAGAAATTGGACCCCAACAGTTGTTGTACAATTTGTCCTGAGTACGCTGATACCCCATATGTGGGGGTAAACCACTGTTTGGGCGGATGGGAGAGCTCGGAAGGGAAGGAGCGCCGTTTGACTTTTCAATGCAAAATTGACAGGAATTGAGATGGGACGCCATGTTGCGTTTCGAGAGCCACTGATGTGCCTAAACATTGAAACCCCCCACAAGTGACACCATTTTGGAAAGTAGACCCCTTAAGGAACTTATCTAGATGTGTGGTGAGCACTTTGACCCAACAAGTGCTTCACAGAAGTTTATAATGCAGAGCCGTAAAAATAAAACAAAAAATTTTTCCCACAAAAATTATTTTTTTAGCCCCCAGTTTTGTATTTTCCCGAGGGTAAGAGGAGAAATTTGACCCCAAAAGTTGTTGTCCGATTTGTCCTGAGTACGCTGATACCCCATATGTTGGGGGGAACCACCGTTTGGGCGCATGGGAGGGCTCGGAAGGGAAGGAGTGCCATTTGGAATGCAGACTTGGAATGGTCTGCAGGCGTCACATTGCGTTTGCAGAGCCCCTAATGTACCTAAACAGTAGAAACCCCCCACAAGTGACACCATTTTGGAAAGTAGACCCCCTAAGGAACTTATCTACATGTGTGGTGAGCACTTTGACCCACCAAGGGCTTCACAGAAGTTTATAATGGAGAGCCGTAAAAATAAAACAAAAATTTTTTCCCACAAAAATTATTTTTTAGCCCCCAGTTTTGTATTTTCCCAAGGGTAACAGGAGAAATTGGACCCCAAACGTTGTTGTCCTATTTGTCCTGAGTGCGCTGATACCCCATATGTTGGGGTAAACCCCTGTTTGGGCACACGGGAGAGCTCGGAAGGGAAGGAGCACTGTTTTACTTTTTCAACGCAGAATTGGCTGGAATTGAGATCGGACGCCATGTCACGTTTGGAGAGCCCCTGATGTGCCTAAACAGTGGAAACCCCCCAATTATAACTGAAACCCTAATCCAAACACACCCCTAACCCTAATCCCAACAGTAACCCTAACCACACCTCTAACCCTGACACACACCTAACCCTAATCCCAACCCTATTCCCAACTGTAAATGTAATCTAAACCCTAACGTAACTTTAGCCCCAACCCTAACTGTAGCCTAACCCTAGCCCCAACCCTAACTTTAGCCCCAACCCAAACTGTAGCCCTAACCCTAGCCCTAACCATAGCCCTAACCCTAACTTTATCCCCAACCCTAACTGTAGCCTTAACCCTAGCCCTAACCATAGCCCTAGCCCTAACCCTAACCCTAGCCCTAGCCCTAGCCCTAACCCTAGCCCTAACCCTAGCCCTAACCCTAGCCCTAACCCTAACCCTAGCCCTAGCCCTAACCCTAGCCCTAACCCTAACCCTAGCCCTAACCCTAGCCCTAACCCTAGCCCTAATGGAAAAATGGAAATAAATACATTTTTTAAAATTTTCCCTAACTAAGGGGGTGATGAAGGGGGGTTTGATTTACTTTTATAGCGGGTTTTTTAGCGGATTTTTATGATTGGCAGCCGTCACACACTGAAAGACGCTTTTTATTGCAAAAAATATTTTTTGCGTTACCACATTTTGAGAGCTATAATTTTTCCATATTTTGGTTCACAGAGTCATGTGAGGTCTTGTTTTTTGCGGGACGAATTGACGTTTTTATTGGTAACATTTTCGGGCACGTTACATTTTTTGATCGCTTTTTATTCCGATTTTTGCGAGGCAGAATGACCAAAAACCAGCTATTCATGAATTTCTTTTGGGGGAGGCGTTTATACCGTTCCGCAATTGGTAAAATTGATAAAGCAGTTTTATTCTTCGGGTCAGTACGATTACAGCGACACCTCATTTATATCATTTTTTTATGTTTTGGCGCTTTTATACGATAAAAACTATATTATAGAAAAAATAATTATTTTTGCATCGCTTTATTCTCAGGACTATAACTTTTTTATTTTTTTGCTGATGATGCTGTATGGCGGCTCGTTTTTTGCGGGACAAGATGACGCTTTCAGTGGTATCATGGTTATTTATATCTGTCTTTTTGATCGCGTGTCATTCCACTTTTTGTTCGGCGGTATGATAATAAAGCGTTGTTTTTTGCCTCGTTTTTTTTTTTTTTCTTACGGTGTTTACTGAAGGGGTTAACTAGTGGGCCAGTTTTATAGGTCAGGCCGTTACGGACGCGGCGATACTAAATATGTGTACTTTTATTGTTTTTTTTTATTTAGATAAAGAAATGTATTTAGGGGAATATTTTTTTTTTTTTTTTTCATTATTTAGGAATATTTTTTTTTATTTTTTTTTTACACATTTTGAAAATTTTTTTTTAACTTTTTTACATTGTCCCAGGGGGGGACATCACAGATCAGTGATCTGACAGTGTGCACAGCACTCTGTCAGATCACTGATCTGACATGCAGCGCTGCAGCCGTCACAGTGCCTGCTCTAAGCAGGCTCTGTGAAGCCACCTCCCTCCCTGCAGGACCCGGATCCGCGGCCATCTTGGATCCGGGGCTGGAAGCTTCCCTATACCGCCGGCACATCGCGATCATCTTTGATCTTTGCCAGGGGTTAATGTGCCGGGGGCGGTCCGTGACCGCTCCTGGCACATAGTGCCGGATGTCAGCTGCGATAAACAGCTGACACCCGGCCGCGATCGGCGGCGCTCCCCCCGTGAGCGCCGCCGATCGCGCTGGACGTACTATCCCGTCCGTGGTCATGGGGGCCCACCCCACCTCGACGGGATAGTACGTCCCATGTCAGAAAGGGGCTAATATTATTTTATTTTTTATTCATATTAAATATACAGTATTTTACTTCAATGCCCAAAGCTACGTCCCTACGGTGAGTCTTTGATGTTGCAGATTTTCTGCAACATTTTTACACCTTTTAGGCTAAGTTCACACTAGGTGTTTTTTGCTGCATTTTTTTAATGCGTTTTTTAATGCTAATTTTCACCTGCGTTTTACAGTACTAGCAAGGCCTATGAGATTTCAGAAATCTCATGCAAACACACTGATTTTTATGTCATCAGTATTTTTTGCATTGCATGTTTTTTGGACATAGAGCATGTCACTTCTTTCAGCGTAACTATATGATTATTAATGGATAGGTGTCTTATAGACGCCTCTCCATTACTAAGCCATGGGCTTGATATCGCCAAAATAAAGGTGACATCAACGCCACAAATATGAACCCCACTTGCCACCGCTACAGGGCAAATGGGAAGAGCCGGGCAAGCACCAGAATTGGCGCATCTAATAGATGCACCTCTTCTGGCCACCTGTGGGCTGCTATTTTTAAGTTGGGGTCCTAAATCAATGGCACCTTACCAGCCTGAGAATACCAGCCCCTAGCTGTCAGCTTTAGCTGGTTGTCAAAAATGGGTTGGACCTTACGCCAGATTTTTTTTTAATTATTTATTTACAGCGCAGGAGCCAACTGATGAACACTCCAAACAGCCGCTCCTGCTGTCACTGCTATTAGCGGCAGCAGGTGTAGGATGATGGGAGTAATAGTCCCATCAGCTACCGCCAGCTGTCATTGTTCTCACTTGAATACAACTCTCATCATTCTCCCCTGTGTGCTGATTGCCTGCAGAGCAGGGGAGAATGATGAGAGCCGTCTTCATCACCTGGCACCGGAGAACAGTGTTAACTGTATCGCTGCTTCACAGGCTCCCATCTGTATGGCACTGATGTGGCACACAGGCGGCACACTGTTGCTACATGTGTGCCGCAATAATTACAGACATAGACACACGGACACTGACATCTCCGGTACCGTTTTTTCCGGTACCGGAAATATCAGGACCTGTGAAATCGGCCTTATGAACCTTTTGCGCTAAAAAATATTCTCAAGAGTTTGCCTTATCCTTGATGATCATTTGGCTTTTTTTCATTTTTGAACTTAAACAATAATACAATCTGAGATTGGCTTCACCCTTTAGACATTCATAGTCCGAGTATAGATCAAAATGTGCTTATCGGCCATGGGTCTCCTGACCGAAACTGAACATCCTTATATATGCCAATAAGGGCAGGTGCAGACGGCCGTAGAGTCTCTCATCTGAGAAAATAGGGTCAATTATGGAAATCACACTCTGATCAAACTCTGATCAGAGTGTCAGCATAGCGTGATACAATTCACTTGTATGAGAAGATGGAGAAAAAAAAATGTCTCTATCTATTCCATTCAGTCAGTGAGTGGAAATCTGACCGTGCACAGACATCATCTGAGAGCAGTCCGTTTATTTCTACACACTCATTGACTTGCATGGCCGGGTATCATCCAAATATTTGATCAACTTCCGGCACGCAACGATTTTTCCCATAGACTGTATCTGTCCAAGGAAAATATCGGGTATGTGCACCTCTCCATACATTATCATTGGTCCTAGTGCTATCCGATGTTTTGTCGGATTGCACTCTGACTGAAAATGTGCTCAGAAGACCCAAGGCTGGTCTAGGCATCACATGCAATATTCAGACTGGGAGTGTTGGACTTGTGAAACCGGCATATGGCTTAGGTTTTTATAGTGGGAGACACCAATATTAACCCCTTCACGACCTTGCGATTTTCCATTTTTGCACTTTTGTTTTTTGCTCCCCTTCTTCCCAGAGCCTTAACATTTTAATTTTTCCATAAATATGGCCATGTGAGGCCTTGTTTTTTTTGTGGGAAGAGTTATACTTTCAAACAACTCCATTGATTTAACCATATTGTGTACTGGAAAATGGGAAAAAATTCCAAATGCAATGAAATTGCAAAAAAAAACAGCAATTCCATAATTGTTTTTGGGGTATTTTATTTATCATGTTCACTAAGTGCTAAAAATGACCTGCCATTATGATTCTCCAGTTCATTACGAGTTCACAGATATCAAACATGTGTAGGTTATTTTTTATTTAAGTGATGAAAAAAAACTTTTATATTTTTGAATTTTTGGAATATTTTTTAAAACTTTTTTCTACTTTTTACTTGCTTCAATAAATAGTCTTTATAGGAGACTTGAAGCTGCAATCATCCGATCACTTACGCTACACATGGCAAGGCTTCAGGAGATCTGCAAACCCTGAGGGTCTTCTGCAAATCCATTTCATGCCAACACATCAGCACCCCCCAATCATGGGATGGGGGCGCTGATGGACAGGGTTTGTGATGTGCATCCAGTTTGCGCAAATTAAATGCTGCTGTCAGAAATTGACAATGGCATTTAACATGTTAACATCTGCGGGTTGATTGCGAGTACAACCGCGGCTGTTAAAGGCTGATCAAGAAAGATGCAGGCTCAGAGCTGGAGCCCGCATCAAAGGCAGGGACACAACCTATGACGTACCTATAGGTTGTGAAGAGGGTTAAACTTTTACTTTTTATTTCTCCTTGCATACTTTTTCTTTAAAATTCTAGATGTCATGTTTGGCTAAAAAATAATACTAATAATATACTTTCCACATGCAATTGTAGATATTGATATTATTTCAAACGTTGTGTTATCAACATTTAAAAAGTGTGCACATAAGAATGATGACCCCTAATTACAACCATAGCACTGATCTACTGCTCCAGCTTCTTCAGCATTACCGACTCTGCTGCTTATTCCTTGAAATACACTGTCCCAAAAATAATATTTGGACTGGAAAATGTTTCTGCTGAAATTAATGTGTGGGTTGTTTTTGGAAAGTGGATCGTGGTGGGGCAAAACAAGAGTGGGAAAAGTATGCCGTTACCAGAACTCTTTCTCATCGTTTTGGGACGGATTCAAGTAATGTGATCGTGTTGTAGGTTTTCAGGTTGCCATGCTTGTGGCTGCTCCTGAGTCCTCTCCAATCTCATAGCCTCAAACGGGATTTCAAACCAATAAATGAAGTGTTTTTAAAAGTGAAATGTGTGCAAGTGTTGAATGATCTAGACGCCAACTCAAAAGAGATCAAACCTGGCAAATTAACAAACCCCCCCAGTGGGGGTCTCCAAGTCTTACTGTGCGCAGGCAAGAGCAGGAAGTGGAAGCCAAGAGCCATTGGCCTGCTGACACAGCTGTGGTGGCGATATCTCCTATCCACTGGTGCTCATGAGGGATATCCAGTTACAGAGGAGAAAACATAACAAAGCCAGGAAACAGATCAGCACACTGCAGATTTAATACACTCGTGGGATACTGCCGAGTTTCAAAATGCAGATGTCTTAAAGCATTTCTGTGCTTTTGTGCGCTACATGCAACTCTCAGATGTGGCAAGGAGAGGATGGCGAATAACAGTGGTAGTTATACTAGTCTAACAGCTGCTAAGGCCATTGTCTAAGGAACAGTAAACTCTAACTACTTTTGTTAATATGTACTGCATACCTCCACATTGCCCTGTAAATGGCGCGAACTAAGGGCTCATTCAGATGTCAGTATTCTCCATATACTAGAAAAATGGATTATTTTGATCAGTGTGGTCCGAGTAGCATCATAGTAACATAGTAACATAGTAACATAGTTAGTAAGGCCGAAAAAAGACATTTGTCCATCCAGTTCAGCCTATATTCCATCATAATAAATACCCAGATCTACGTCCTTCTACAGAACCTAATAATTGTATGATACAATATTGTTCTGCTCCAGGAAGACATCCAGGCCTCTCTTGAACCCCTCGACTGAGTTTGCCATCACCACCTCCTCAGGCAAGCAATTCCAGATTCTCACTGCCCTAACAGTAAAGAATCCTCTTCTATGTTGGTGGAAAAACCTTCTCTCCTCCAGACGCAAAGAATGCCCCCTTGTGCCCGTCACCTTCCTTGGTATAAACAGGTCCTCAGCGAGATATTTGTATTGTCCCCTTATATACTTATACATGGTTATTAGATCGCCCCTCAGTCGTCTTTTTTCTAGACTAAATAATCCTAATTTTGCTAATCTATCTGGGTATTGTAGTTCTCCCATCTCCTTTATTAATTTTGTTGCCCTCCTTTGTACTCTCTCTAGTTCCATTATATCCTTCCTGAGCACCGGTGCCCAAAACTGGACACAGTACTCCATGTGCGGTCTAACTAGGGATTTACACAGATTTCAGATCAGATTTCAGATCAATCAGATTTCTTTGTACATGGAGAAAACAAATATCATGTTTCTCCACCTTCTCCTTTCTAAGATTCTTTGAAAATCAGACAATGTCAAAATGTCATCTGATTTTTTCACTGACCCATAGATTTGTATTGCTGATTTTGATCCAAACCTGGGATCAAAAGGGAACATGTCTCTGTTTTTTTATACGGACCACTCAGTCTGAAGAAAATATCAGGCATGTGAACAGCCCCGTAGCCCATCATAGGTACATGTGCTATCTGTGAAGGACACGGCAGCACTAATACGAGAAAAATGGACATCTGAATGAGCCCTTACGCTAAGTTTCCACAATACGTTTTTGATTTTGAAGTGTATATTGTTATGACACCTTGCTGGCTTATAATCCACTCCCTATTAGTAGGGTATCTAACCTCATTTTTAATAGTATCTTGCCGATTATTGAATCTAAAATATATGATATATGGTAAATACAAATACTAAATGTGGTTTGTCCTGGTCCAAACGTTGTTTTTTGCACGATTGCGCTTTCTGCTTGTTTTTTGCACATATTCCCCATGAACCCCATTTTTTCTGTCATATATGCAATAAAAGACCTTTTGTACATATATATTGGATCGTTTTTGTTGTATTTGTGGTTTCCACATCCCTGTTTGCTTATGTTTTTGATTTTGTAGATTTTTTGTGCCAATTAGCTAAATTAGCTTAGTTGTGTTTTTTCAATGCATTTTTATCAAATTTTTTTGTCTTTTTTTTGGTATGTTGTGTCATAAATAAAATTGCTTTGTTTTAGATACTTCCTGTTATTTAGCTTTGATAAAGCTTTATTGATAAAGCCATGTGCGGACTGCGGATTATTGCTATAGAAACGCAATAAAAAGCTACCGTATATACTCGAGTATAAGCCGACCCGAGTATAAGCCGACCCCCCTAATTTTGCCACAAAAAACTGGGAAAACTTATTGACTCGAGTATAAGCCTAGGGTGGAAATGCAGTGTTTATACTGGCCCCATAGATGCCCCAATACAGTGCTCTGCAGTGTTTATACTGGCCCCATAGATGCCCCAATACAGTGCTCTGCAGTGTTTATACTGGCCCCATAGATGCCCCAATACAGTGCTCTGCAGTGTTTATACTGGCCCCATAGATGCCCCAATACAGTGCTCTGCAGTGTTTATAGTGGCCCCATAGATGCCCCAATACAGTGCTCTGCACTGTTTATATTGGCCCCATAGATGCCCCAATACAGTGCTCTGCAGTGTTTATACTGGCCCCATAGATGCCCCAATACAGTGCTCTGCAGTGTTTATATTGGCCCCATAGATGCCCCAATACAGTGCTCTGCAGTGTTCATAGTGACCCCATAGATGCCCCAATACAGTGCTCTGCAGTGTTCATAGTGGCCCCATAGATGCCCCAATACAGTGCTCTGCAGTGTTCATAGTGGCCCCATAGATGCCCCAATACAGTGCTCTGCAGTGTTCATAGTGGCCCCATAGATGCCCCAATACAGTGCTCTGCAGTGTTCATAGTGGCCCCATAGATGCCCCAATACAGTGCTCTGCAGTGTTCATAGTGGCCCCATAGATGCCCCACATTAATCTGTGCGATGGCCGCTGCTGCTGCAATAAAAAAAAAAAAAAGCCATACTCACCTCGCTACTTGCAGCTCCCAGCGTCTGGTCCCGGCGTCTGTCTGCACTGACTGATCAGGCAGAGGGCGCCGCGCACACTAGTGCGTCATCGCGCCCTCTGACCTGAACAGTCAGAGCGCAGATAGACGCCGGGAAGATGGATCGGCGGCTGGAACGAGGACAGGTGAATATAACATACTCACCTAGTCCTGGCGATCCTCGCGCTGTCCCCTCCTGTCTTCCGCGCTGCAGCTTCTTTCTCTGTCAGCGGTCACCGGCACCGCTGACAGAGAAATGAATACGCGGCTCCGCCCCTATGGGAGGTGGAGCCGCTTATTCATATCTCTAATGAGCGGTCCCACGTGACCGCTGAAGAGAGGAAGAAGCTGCAGCGCCGAAGCCCGTGGGACGGCAGGGACAGCGCGAGGATCGCTGGGACTAGGTAAGTATACCCCAGCGCCCTCAGCCCCTCACCCGCCGACCCTGCCACTACCGTGACTCGAGTATAAGCCGAGGGGGGCACTTTCAGCCCTAAAATTTGGGCTGAAAATCTCGGCTTATACTCGAGTATATACGGTATTTGCTTTTTTTTTCTTGCAGAGTTTCCTCATTTCATCCAAGTGTACAGGGAAAATCTGCAAATGAAACACATATTTACAACAGGAAATCTGGACATTTTGCAGATTTAAAAATTGCACCACAAGTCAGTTTCTGCCATGTAAAAAAAAAGCAAAAGTGGGCATGATAACTCTATAAATTCCACCTACATTGCTGGAACTCTAAGGCTCTGTATTTTTGTGCAAGGAAATATGCAGTGGAAAAAAAATGCACCAAATACTAATGGTATGTGCACACACTGAGTGTTTTGAGAAAGTTTTGGAGTGGAAATTGAATGGAACCTCTCCAAATCCTCCTCAAAAAATGTGGCCCTATTTCAGCAAAGCATTTTTTTCAGAATTCTGGTGTAAGTTGCTTTGAAAAGTGGCAGAATTTCGGCACAACTCAGAGTTGAGTAAAACTTTTGTGACTTTTGGCATTTTCATATCAGTTTAGCCTAGCTCCCCCCAAAAAATTGAGATGTTATGTCCTCTACACCAGAAATTTTACTCCAGTCAATGACATCAGCAGAAGAGACTTGTTTGGGCTAAAGAACACAAGGAATGGACATTAGACCAGTGGAAATCTGTGCTTTGGCCTGATGAGTCCAAATTTGAGATCTTTGGTTCCAACCACCGTGTCTTTGTGCGACGCAGAAAAGGTGAACGGATGGACTCTACATGCCTGGTTCCCACCGTGAAGCATGGAGGAGGAGGTGTGATAGTGTGGGGGTGCTTTGCAGTTGACACTGTTGGGTATTTATTCTAAATTGAAGGCATACTGAACCAGCATGGCTACCACAGCATCTTGCAGCAGCATGCTATTCTATCCGGTTTGCGTTTAGTTGGACCATCATTCATTTTTCAACAGGACAATGACCCCAAACACACCTCCAGGCTGTGTAAGGGCTATTTGACCAAGAAGGAGAGTGATGGGGTGCTACGCCAGATGACCTGAACCCAATCGAGATGGTTTGGGGTGAGCTGGACTGCAGAGTGAAGGCAAAAGGGCCAACAAGTGCTAAGCATCTCTGGGAACTCCTTCAAGATTGTTGGAAGACCATTCCCGGTGACTACCTCTTGAAGCTCATCAAGTTAATGCCAAGAGTGTGCAAAGCAGTCATTAAAGCAAAAGGTGGCTACTTTGAAGAACCTAGAATATAAGACATAATTTCAGTTGTTTCACACTTTTTTGTTAAGTATATAATTCCACATGTGTTAATTCATAGTTTTGATGCCTTCAGTGTGAATGTACAATTTTCATAGTCATGAAAATACAGAAAAATCTTTAAATGAGACGGTGTGTCCAAACTTTTGGTCTGTACTGTATATATATTTATAAATATATTTAATACAGATGAGCTGTTTAAAAGGGTTGTCCAATTAAAACAAGTTACCCGCTGGCTAAATAATAACTTGCTGACCAGTTGAGGTCACACTGCTGGGACCCAAACCAATCAGCAAGTCAGGGAATTGTGATGTCACCCTCCTGGGACCCAAACCAATTAGCAGATCAGGGAATCGTGAAGTGACATTGCTGAGACCCAAACCAATCAGCACAGCAGATCAGGGAATTGTGATGTCACACTGTTGGGACCCAAACCAATCAGCAGATCAGAGAATCGTGATGTCACACTGTTGGGACCCAAACCAATAAGCATATCAGGGAATCGTGATGTCACACTGCCGAGACCCAAACCAATTTACAGATCAGGAAATCGTGATGTCACACTGCTGAGACCCAAACCAATCAGCACAGCAGATCAGGGAATCATGATGTCACACTGTTGGGACCCAAACCAATCAGCAGATCAGAGAATCGTGATGTCACACTGCTGGGACCCAAACCAATAAGCATATCAGGGAATTGTGATGTCACACTGCTGGGACCCAAACCAATAAGCAGATCAGGGAATTGTGATGTCACACTGCCGAGACCCAAACCAATCAGCACAGCAGATCAGGGAATCATGATGTCACACTGTTGGGACCCAAACCAATCAGCAGATCAGAGAATCGTGATGTCACACTGCTGGGACCCAAACCAATAAGCATATCAGGGAATCGTGATGTCACACTGCTAGGACCCAAACCAATCAGCAGATCAGGGAATCATGATGTCACACTACTGGGACCCAAACCAATCAGCAGATCAGGGAATTGTGATGTCACACTACTGGGACCCAAACCAATCAGCAGATCAGGGAATTGTGATGTCAGCTTGCTGGGACCCAAACCAATTAGCAGATCAGAAAATCGTGATGTCACACTGCTGAGACGCAAACCAATCAGTACAGCAGATCAGGGAATCATGATGTCACACTGTTGGGACCTAAACCAATCAGCAGATCAGAGAATCGTGATGTCACACTGCTGGGACCCAAACCAATAAGCATATCAGGGAATCGTGATGTCACACTGCTAGGACCCAAACCAATCAGCAGATCAGGGAATCATGATGTCACACTACTGGGACCCAAACCAATCAGCAGATCAGGGAATCGTGATGTCACACTACTGGGACCCAAACCAAGCAGCAGATCAGGGAATCGTGATGTCACACTGCTTGGGCCCAAACCAATTAGCAGATCAGGGAATCTTTATCCCCAAAAGGGAACTTTTACCCTAATTACAAAATGTCAAATCGGATGCTCCATACATTTTCTATAGGGCTGCCTTAAAAAAATTGAGCGCTTGGCTCCTCGACAGCCTCATAGAGCATGAATGGAACATGCCTCAATCACACCTATCTTCAAAAAGCCCTCCCTTGACCCATCCTCTGCATCTAGCTATCGCCCGACATCACTTCTCCCCTATGCCTCAAAACTACTGGAACAACACGTCAATCTTGAACTGTCCGCCCACCTCTCTTCTTCCTCCCTCTTCAACCACTTACAATCTGGCTTCCGGCCACACTACTCCACTGAAACTGCCCTAACTAAGGTTACCAATGACCTATTAACCGCCAAGGCCAAGTGACACTACTCTGGCCTCCTCCTCCTGGACCTGTCCTCTGCCTTTGACATAGTGAATCATTCCCTATTACTACAGATCCTCTCATCTCTTGGCATCACAGACTTGGCCCTATCTTGGAACGCGTCATACCTAACAGACCAGACATTTAGCGTCTCACACACCACCTCCTCACCACGCCCCCTATCTGTTGGAGGCTTGCAAGGTTCAGTCCTAGGACCCCTGCTCTTTTCCATCTACACCTTCGGCCTGGGATAGCTCATAGAATCTCACGGCTTTCAGTATCACCTCTATGCAGATGACACACAGATCTACATCTCTGGACCAGATATCACCACTAGTGATGAGCGAATATACTCGTTACTCGAGATTTGCAGAACATGCTCGGGTGTCCTCTGAGTATTTTTTAGTGCTCGGAGATTTAGTTTTTATTGCCGCAGCTGAATGTTTTACATCTGTTAGCCAGCATGTGGAGATTCCTTAGCAACCAGGCAACCCACACATGTACTTATGCTGGCTAACAGATGTAAAACATTCAGCTGCGGCAATAAAAACTAAATTTCCAAGCACTAAAAAATACTCGAAGGACACCTGAGCATGCTCGGGAAATCTCGAGTAATGAGTATATTCGCTCATCACTAATCACCACCCTACTAACCAGAATCCCACAATGTCTGTCGGGGTTATCCTTGACACTGATCTCTCTTTCAAACCACATATACAAACCCTTTCCACTTCCTGCCGACTTCAAATATTTCATGGATCCATACATTCCTCAACCAAGAATCTGCAAAAACCCTAGTCCATGCCCTTATCATCTCCCGCCTTGACTACTGCAACCTCCTGCTCTGTGGCCTCCCCTCTAACACTCTCGCACCCCTCCAATCTATTCTAAACTCTGCTGCCTGACTAATCCACCTGTCCCCCCGCTATTCCCCAGCATCTATCCTCTCTTAATCCCTGCACTAGCTATCCATTACCCAAAGACTCCAGTTCAAAACGCTAACCATGACATACAAAGCCATCTTCAGCCTGTCTCCACCATACATCTGTGACCTCGTCTCCCGGTACTTACCTGCATGCAACCTCCGATCCTCACAAGATCTCCTTCTCTATGCCCCTCTTATCTCCTCTTTCCACAATCGCATACAAGATTTCTCCGGCGCACCCCCCTACTCTGGAACTCTCTACCACAACATATTAGACTCTCGCCTACCATCGAAACCTTCAAAAAGAACCTGAAGACCTACCTCTTCCCGAAAAGCCTACAACCTACAGTAACCACCTCTTGACCAAGCCACTGCATGACCAGCTCTACTCTCGTCTATTGTAGCCTCACCCAACCCTTGTAGTAGATTGTGAGTCCTCGCGGGCAGGATCCTCTCTCCTCCTGTACCATTATGACTTGTATTGTACCGTACTTGTTTTTATTATGTATACCCCTCCTTACATGTAAAGTGCCATGGAATAAATGGCGCTATAATCTATATATATAATTGTCTACGGGTTTTTCCGTCTGTCTGTCTTTCTGTCTGTCTGTCTGTCTTTCTGTCTGTCCTGGAAATCCTGCCTCTCTGATTGGTCGAGGCCGCCAGGCCTCGACCAATCAGCGACGAGCACAGCGACGATGATGTCATAAAGGACGTAGACATCCTGCGGCCTCGACCAATCAGCAACGGGCGCAGTATCGACGTAGATGTCATAATGGTTGCCATGGCGACGATGATGTCATAAAGGTTGCCTCGACCAATCAGCGACGGGCACAGTCTGCCGCGAATTCTGGAATCATCATTGTCCATATAGTACGGGGACATGCATATTCTAGAATACCCGATGCGTTAGAATCTGGCCACAATCTAGTAATAAATAATAATAATAATAATTGATTGACCACTCTAATTGGGACAAAAGTTCCCTGTTCTGCCTATCGGTATGGGTCCCTGTGGTTGGACCTCCACTGATCAACAAGTTCTCACCTTTTTCGTGGATAGGTGATAGCTTGTTTACACTGGACAACCTCTTTAAGTGATATAGTATGGGATACATATTTGCAGTTAGAAAAGGTGATACAGCTTCCTAAGGCTACTTTCACACTAGCGTCGGCGTTGGCCCGACGCAGTGCGTCGGGCCGACGTACCGATGCATCCTGTGATAGTGCCACACAACGGGGGCAGCGGATGCATTATTACAACGCATCCGCTGCACCATTGTGAATTGCGGGGAGGAGGGGGCGGAGTTACGGCCACACATGCACGGTCGGAAATAGCGGATACAACGCACAAAAAAGTAACAAGCAACGTTTTTTGGTCCCGACGGTCCGACGCAACATGACGCAACCGTCGCACGACGGTTGCGATGTGTGGCAATGCGTCGCAATGCGTCGCTAATAAAAGCCTATGGAGAAAAAATGCATCCTGCAGACAACTTTGCAGGATGCATTTTTTCTGCACAACGACGCATTGCGACGTGCGTCGTACGACGCTAGTGTGAAAGTAGCCTAAAGTGGCAAAAAAAATTTGAAAAATAAATTTATGTTGCAAAGAAAAAAAATACAACAATTCAATCAGTGCAGGGAGTGAATAAAATGTTTCCTTTTTTTTTACATAACTGGAGGAAGTCATGCCATTTTTTGATTTGGAGTTTGTGGTTTAAAAAATCAGAAATGTTTTGAACATGTGAAAATATAGATGTAGATACTAGTGGTAGAGGTATGACAGAAAGATTTTAGAATTAAATTACATTTATAGACAGACAATGGATGTAAAAATACAGTATATTTAGTGATGTCAATCACCAATTTATACACCCTATGTTAAAAAGGCATCCAGCAAAAACGCATTAACAAAATGTTGGACCAAACACAAACCACAATTCTGAAACTGATTAATGAGTCCTGTAGTCAGTAATAATTAACTTGTAGAATTGTATTGCCTCTAACTCTGACATTGGTCCCTGGGGCTTTAGTGTGTAGAGGAATAAACTCTAGTGGTAACCTCACACTGCACTGGACTGGGGAAGTATTCATTTGACCTGCGTGGATGCTTTCCTGAAACGGAAAGTACTTGCAAGCAGCATAATACAAAGAATAGCAGGTTTACCCAGAATCCTTTGCAGTAGGCGGAGCTATGCAAATCATCTCTTTCCACCCCTGTCTAATCCACAGCGCTTGGAACCGCCAAGCGTGCAATGCTGCGGATTAGTTTCTAAATTTACACAGCCAACCAATTCCTACCTGTGGACACGTGTTTCGGGCTTTAGGCCCTCATCAGCACAGGGCTGGAATTGGTTGGCTGTATGGAGTGGGGCTCGGTGAGCAAGCGATACATACATGCTAGCCACCTTAGGGAGAGACCCAAGTTGGGCTAAATGTAGCGGGACGAAAGAGACCGAAAAGCCCTCTACTCAAAGGAAATACATAGTGGATGCTTTCCTGAAACGGAAAGTACTTGCAAGCAGCATAATACAAAGAATAGCAGGTTTACCCAGAATCCTTTGCAGTAGGCGGAGCTATGCAAATCATCTCTTTCCACCCCTGTCTAATCCACAGCGCTTGGAACCGCCAAGCGTGCAATGCTGCGGATTAGTTTCTAAATTTACACAGCCAACCAATTCCTACCTGTGGACACGTGTTTCGGGCTTTAGGCCCTCATCAGCACAGGGCTGGAATTGGTTGGCTGTATGGAGTGGGGCTCGGTGAGCAAGCGATACATACATGCTAGCCACCTTAGGGAGAGACCCAAGTTGGGCTAAATGTAGCGGGACGAAAGAGACCGAAAAGCCCTCTACTCAAAGGAAATACATAGTGGATGCTTTCCTGAAACGGAAAGTACTTGCAAGCAGCATAATACAAAGAATAGCAGGTTTACCCAGAATCCTTTGCAGTAGGCGGAGCTATGCAAATCATCTCTTTCCACCCCTGTCTAATCCACAGCGCTTGGAACCGCCAAGCGTGCAATGCTGCGGATTAGTTTCTAAATTTACACAGCCAACCAATTCCTACCTGTGGACACGTGTTTCGGGCTTTAGGCCCTCATCAGCACAGGGCTGGAATTGGTTGGCTGTATGGAGTGGGGCTCGGTGAGCAAGCGATACATACATGCTAGCCACCTTAGGGAGAGACCCAAGTTGGGCTAAATGTAGCGGGACGAAAGAGACCGAAAAGCCCTCTACTCAAAGGAAATACATAGTGGATGCTTTCCTGAAACGGAAAGTACTTGCAAGCAGCATAATACAAAGAATAGCAGGTTTACCCAGAATCCTTTGCAGTAGGCGGAGCTATGCAAATCATCTCTTTCCACCCCTGTCTAATCCACAGCGCTTGGAACCGCCAAGCGTGCAATGCTGCGGATTAGTTTCTAAATTTACACAGCCAACCAATTCCTACCTGTGGACACGTGTTTCGGGCTTTAGGCCCTCATCAGCACAGGGCTGGAATTGGTTGGCTGTATGGAGTGGGGCTCGGTGAGCAAGCGATACATACATGCTAGCCACCTTAGGGAGAGACCCAAGTTGGGCTAAATGTAGCGGGACGAAAGAGACCGAAAAGCCCTCTACTCAAAGGAAATACATAGTGGATGCTTTCCTGAAACGGAAAGTACTTGCAAGCAGCATAATACAAAGAATAGCAGGTTTACCCAGAATCCTTTGCAGTAGGCGGAGCTATGCAAATCATCTCTTTCCACCCCTGTCTAATCCACAGCGCTTGGAACCGCCAAGCGTGCAATGCTGCGGATTAGTTTCTAAATTTACACAGCCAACCAATTCCTACCTGTGGACACGTGTTTCGGGCTTTAGGCCCTCATCAGCACAGGGCTGGAATTGGTTGGCTGTATGGAGTGGGGCTCGGTGAGCAAGCGATACATACATGCTAGCCACCTTAGGGAGAGACCCAAGTTGGGCTAAATGTAGCGGGACGAAAGAGACCGAAAAGCCCTCTACTCAAAGGAAATACATAGTGGATGCTTTCCTGAAACGGAAAGTACTTGCAAGCAGCATAATACAAAGAATAGCAGGTTTACCCAGAATCCTTTGCAGTAGGCGGAGCTATGCAAATCATCTCTTTCCACCCCTGTCTTGCTCACCGAGCCCCACTCCATACAGCCAACCAATTCCAGCCCTGTGCTGATGAGGGCCTAAAGCCCGAAACACGTGTCCACAGGTAGGAATTGGTTGGCTGTGTAAATTTAGAAACTAATCCGCAGCATTGCACGCTTGGCGGTTCCAAGCGCTGTGGATTAGACAGGGGTGGAAAGAGATGATTTGCATAGCTCCGCCTACTGCAAAGGATTCTGGGTAAACCTGCTATTCTTTGTATTATGCTGCTTGCAAGTACTTTCCGTTTCAGGAAAGCATCCACTATGTATTTCCTTTGAGTAGAGGGCTTTTCGGTCTCTTTCGTCCCGCTACATTTAGCCCAACTTGGGTCTCTCCCTAAGGTGGCTAGCATGTATGTATCGCTTGCTCACCGAGCCCCACTCCATACAGCCAACCAATTCCAGCCCTGTGCTGATGAGGGCCTAAAGCCCGAAACACGTGTCCACAGGTAGGAATTGGTTGGCTGTGTAAATTTAGAAACTAATCCGCAGCATTGCACGCTTGGCGGTTCCAAGCGCTGTGGATTAGACAGGGGTGGAAAGAGATGATTTGCATAGCTCCGCCTACTGCAAAGGATTCTGGGTAAACCTGCTATTCTTTGTATTATGCTGCTTGCAAGTACTTTCCGTTTCAGGAAAGCATCCACTATGTATTTCCTTTGAGTAGAGGGCTTTTCGGTCTCTTTCGTCCCGCTACATTTAGCCCAACTTGGGTCTCTCCCTAAGGTGGCTAGCATGTATGTATCGCTTGCTCACCGAGCCCCACTCCATACAGCCAACCAATTCCAGCCCTGTGCTGATGAGGGCCTAAAGCCCGAAACACGTGTCCACAGGTAGGAATTGGTTGGCTGTGTAAATTTAGAAACTAATCCGCAGCATTGCACGCTTGGCGGTTCCAAGCGCTGTGGATTAGACAGGGGTGGAAAGAGATGATTTGCATAGCTCCGCCTACTGCAAAGGATTCTGGGTAAACCTGCTATTCTTTGTATTATGCTGCTTGCAAGTACTTTCCGTTTCAGGAAAGCATCCACTATGTATTTCCTTTGAGTAGAGGGCTTTTCGGTCTCTTTCGTCCCGCTACATTTAGCCCAACTTGGGTCTCTCCCTAAGGTGGCTAGCATGTATGTATCGCTTGCTCACCGAGCCCCACTCCATACAGCCAACCAATTCCAGCCCTGTGCTGATGAGGGCCTAAAGCCCGAAACACGTGTCCACAGGTAGGAATTGGTTGGCTGTGTAAATTTAGAAACTAATCCGCAGCATTGCACGCTTGGCGGTTCCAAGCGCTGTGGATTAGACAGGGGTGGAAAGAGATGATTTGCATAGCTCCGCCTACTGCAAAGGATTCTGGGTAAACCTGCTATTCTTTGTATTATGCTGCTTGCAAGTACTTTCCGTTTCAGGAAAGCATCCACTATGTATTTCCTTTGAGTAGAGGGCTTTTCGGTCTCTTTCGTCCCGCTACATTTAGCCCAACTTGGGTCTCTCCCTAAGGTGGCTAGCATGTATGTATCGCTTGCTCACCGAGCCCCACTCCATACAGCCAACCAATTCCAGCCCTGTGCTGATGAGGGCCTAAAGCCCGAAACACGTGTCCACAGGTAGGAATTGGTTGGCTGTGTAAATTTAGAAACTAATCCGCAGCATTGCACGCTTGGCGGTTCCAAGCGCTGTGGATTAGACAGGGGTGGAAAGAGATGATTTGCATAGCTCCGCCTACTGCAAAGGATTCTGGGTAAACCTGCTATTCTTTGTATTATGCTGCTTGCAAGTACTTTCCGTTTCAGGAAAGCATCCACTATGTATTTCCTTTGAGTAGAGGGCTTTTCGGTCTCTTTCGTCCCGCTACATTTAGCCCAACTTGGGTCTCTCCCTAAGGTGGCTAGCATGTATGTATCGCTTGCTCACCGAGCCCCACTCCATACAGCCAACCAATTCCAGCCCTGTGCTGATGAGGGCCTAAAGCCCGAAACACGTGTCCACAGGTAGGAATTGGTTGGCTGTGTAAATTTAGAAACTAATCCGCAGCATTGCACGCTTGGCGGTTCCAAGCGCTGTGGATTAGACAGGGGTGGAAAGAGATGATTTGCATAGCTCCGCCTACTGCAAAGGATTCTGGGTAAACCTGCTATTCTTTGTATTATGCTGCTTGCAAGTACTTTCCGTTTCAGGAAAGCATCCACTATGTATTTCCTTTGAGTAGAGGGCTTTTCGGTCTCTTTCGTCCCGCTACATTTAGCCCAACTTGGGTCTCTCCCTAAGGTGGCTAGCATGTATGTATCGCTTGCTCACCGAGCCCCACTCCATACAGCCAACCAATTCCAGCCCTGTGCTGATGAGGGCCTAAAGCCCGAAACACGTGTCCACAGGTAGGAATTGGTTGGCTGTGTAAATTTAGAAACTAATCCGCAGCATTGCACGCTTGGCGGTTCCAAGCGCTGTGGATTAGACAGGGGTGGAAAGAGATGATTTGCATAGCTCCGCCTACTGCAAAGGATTCTGGGTAAACCTGCTATTCTTTGTATTATGCTGCTTGCAAGTACTTTCCGTTTCAGGAAAGCATCCACTATGTATTTCCTTTGAGTAGAGGGCTTTTCGGTCTCTTTCGTCCCGCTACATTTAGCCCAACTTGGGTCTCTCCCTAAGGTGGCTAGCATGTATGTATCGCTTGCTCACCGAGCCCCACTCCATACAGCCAACCAATTCCAGCCCTGTGCTGATGAGGGCCTAAAGCCCGAAACACGTGTCCACAGGTAGGAATTGGTTGGCTGTGTAAATTTAGAAACTAATCCGCAGCATTGCACGCTTGGCGGTTCCAAGCGCTGTGGATTAGACAGGGGTGGAAAGAGATGATTTGCATAGCTCCGCCTACTGCAAAGGATTCTGGGTAAACCTGCTATTCTTTGTATTATGCTGCTTGCAAGTACTTTCCGTTTCAGGAAAGCATCCACTATGTATTTCCTTTGAGTAGAGGGCTTTTCGGTCTCTTTCGTCCCGCTACATTTAGCCCAACTTGGGTCTCTCCCTAAGGTGGCTAGCATGTATGTTTCATTTGACCTGTGCACTTTCACACTTCAACTACTCATAGTTCACAAATGAGATTTATACTGGATGAAACAGGGGAATAGTTTAGGCTGTGATAAATTAGCAGTGGCTGCAATGGCTAAATTGGCAAGTTCTTAAATTTACAGTCTACAAGAAAAAAAGAACCTTCTTCAACTGAAAAACACCTTTAACTTTTTTGTTGTATGAAATACCACAGAAAACAGTGCTATATCATAAAGTGCTGTCCATTGAAAATAATTATTTGTAGTTGAATTGTATTGTCAATGTATGGCATATATCACAGACTTCCAGTACGTGTACAATGTCTTGAAAAAGTATTCAAACCCCATGAACTATTCCACATTTTTTTCATGTTACACCCACAAACTTAAATGTTTTTTTAATTGGGATTTTACGTGATATACCAAAACAAAGTTCGGTAGCAAGTATTTGTGAAATTTAAAGGAATCTGAAAATTGTCACATGCATTTTTATTCAGCTGCCTATAGTCTGATACCGCTAAATAAAATCCTGAGTGACCAATTGCCTCCAGAAGTCACATAATGATTAAACTGAATTCCCCTGTGTGTAGTTTATTGTCAGTATAACCACAGCTGTTCTGTGAAGGCCTTAGAGGGTAGTTTGAGAACATTAGGGATCAAACAGCATCATAAGAACCAAGGAACTCACAAGACAAGTCAGGGATAAAGTTGTGGAGAAGAGTAAAGCAGGGTTAGATTATAAAAAAAGCCCAAGCTTTGAACATCTCATGGAGCACTGCTCAATCCATCATCCATTAATGGATGGAGTATGGCAGAACTGTAAACCTACCAAGACATGGTTATCCACCTAAACTGACATCCCAAGCAAGGAGAGCAAGTCTCAGGATATGCCACATACTGTATATATATTAGATGCAGAACCTACCAGTGGGACACACATCTATCCTGAAATTATGGCTCTGTCGTAATTGGCTCTTAGGGGAGAGATGGTCACTATTCTTACACACATGAATTGAAATTCCAACCAGCTCTTGGATCTGCATTTACTATACAAGTATGGCAAATCCTGTGGATTTGCAATAAATGTATGAGACCTAAAACCCCTTTCATTGCTTGATCTGTTATGGGTTGCAACATAGCCCACAAATGCCACATTGTGGCAAAGTGCCATCTGCCTATGGGATTTCACTGAATTATTGGGATTGTCCATGAGATAAAAAATATCTGTTACATCTCCTATGGCTCCAGCATTGAGGCTGAAGAAGAAGCATGAAAACATTGGAACTGGAAAAGGGGGTCAGTAACAAGAAGGAATAGCTTTCTTTTTTCAGCTGTGGTTGGAAGCATAAAAATCAAATACTTGCAATTACAATTCATATGGTTAAAGGATATGGGGTTCAATAATTGACTTGTGAAGGGACTCAGAGTGCAAATGGTTCACGGGTTATGGGGCGCAAAATATTTGCCTTTCCCAGGTGATGGCAAACCATCCTATGCCACTGGGTGGCTGTAAAGTGCAGTCTTTCTTCATATTAATTGGCCCCATAAATGTGGCTGCACAGTATCACCTCTCTGATGTGCGGTATAGTCAATGTAGTGTGTCCTTAGCTGCATTTTCAGTGAAGTGTATGAATCCAAACCAGGCTGAAAACCAGTACTTCTCCTATGATACTACATGGCACATGTTAAATGGCTTTACACTTCATTACGTCTTTACAGGTCAGGTCATTTGCAGTTTTTTGCTATAAATTAAAAATGCGTTGTCGTAAATATAACCATATGTTAGCAGCTGTGCTTTTAATACAAAATTCCCACTTGGAAATGATATTTACTTCGGGTGTAAGTAGGTGGCAGAAGACTGGCTGTACAACAGGAATAACTATGCCGTGCGATTGCTTGTTACATACGAGTGACCTACAGGATGCAAGGAATATTCCAGAAGTGATGCTCACATAGTGACTGTGGATAGTAAGAATCACACACAACAACAGTCTAATGTTTGTGATAGTGTTAAGTACACTTATGAATTCTATTGTTTTCACCTATATACTCGAGTATAAGCTGACCCGAATATAAGCCAGGGCACCTAAGTTTACCTGAAAAACTGGGAAATCGTATTGACTCGATTATAAGCTAGCATGCATGGCCCCTTCATCCCCATCCTGATATTCATGACCTCCACATCCCTATACTGGTATGCATGGCCCCATCATCCTCATACTGGTATGCATGGCCTCCTCATCCAATGATTGACTTCATCAGAGGAAGAGGAAGTGAAGAGACCGGTTGGAAATATGACCAACTGTGTGGTGAAATAATGGGGACACATAGATAACTGTAAGCAGCATAATGTAAAAAAAAAACAAAAAAACAAAGAGACCCTGATTCTAATAATGTGTATTTTATTGATCTGCTTTGTGTAATTTTGATAAAACTCCTTGTTTTCTCAGCAGGAGGTTATCTCTAGAGGACTAGTTGGCCTGTTTCCAAGTAGTCCTGCATATTCATGAACTCTGTATAATTCTGCCCCAACACTGATTGTCCGCTCCTCTTCTTCCCAGAGCCATAACTTTTTTTAGTTTTCTGTCTATATAGCCAGGTTAGGGCTTGTTTTTTGTGGGACGAGTTGTACTTTTGAATGACACCATTGGTTTTACCATATCATGTACTGGAAAATGGGAAATAAAATCCAAATGCAGTGAAATTGCAGAAAAAGTGCAATAAACAATTGTTTCTGTTTTTTTTTTACCATGTTCACCAAATGCTAAAACTGACCTGCCATTATTATTCTCTAGGTCATTACGAGATAGGCAGCGGCATTCAACATGTTAATAGTCGCGGTTGGATCGTGATTCCACCTGTGGCTGTTAGGGCCACATGTCAGCTATTGAAATCAACTGACAGGTGCCAGAAAAGATGGGGGCTCAGTGCTGGAGCCCACATCAAAGGAAGGAACCCAACATGCGCTGTACATGTATGGAGCATGCTGTGAAGGGGTTAATAATTTCCTCTAACTTGGATCAGACCCTATTGCGCTTTACATTTTATTTTTCTTTTGCATACTCTTACATAATACTGCTCTCAGATGAGGTAGCAAAAACTTGGTGACAGATTCCTCTTAAAAAAGTTAAATTAAATGACAATTGGACATAGTCGCAATCAGACAGCCTTAAATTTATTACCATATTTTTTTCTTATAATGTCATCCATAATGCATTGATCTAATTATAAAATCTCCCCAGTGTAATTCAATACAGTGTGAGGACTCATGTGCAGCCTCCATTCATTGCCAAACAACAAACTGTAAATTTCGACACATTCTTTTAGAAGCAAAGTAATGTGTGACTGATTTTTTTTTACTGAATACAATAAAAAAAAACTTTTTATTCCTCCATGAGGAATCAGAGGTATTCAGAGGTACAATGAGAGGTATTCAGAGGTACAGCAGTGTGCTAATGAACCGCTATGATAATCCAGTTACTGCTCCATGTAAATTGCATGAACCGTAACTAGAGTAAAATATGGATTGATGTCATGGTACTAATGAATCTGTAACATATCGGTTTAGCGATTAGGCCACTCCAAAGATTCCACCAAGTCTGCCAAGTGCACATGGCCAGTTTAAAGAACCGTACAACCTCTAAAGAGTCTACAGCCTTAGATTTCTATTGGACCCTTCTGCACCCGCGTATGCCACTGAGATATATAGAGACATTCAGAGGTTTTCACAGTTGCGTTCTGTATACATCTGGATGACTTTGTGGTCCTTTGGATGATCTACTATGTTGTAAGTCTCTCCCCTGAGTGTTGATTGACCTATGACAAGTCTTTTTTCCAATGTAAAATTTATTGCATTTCTAACACTAAATGCATATATATTTTTACTAGTTATGACTTTATTTTCTACCTCCATATTTATGTTTTATTAAAAGCTTCCTTTACATATGGTTCACAGAATAAAGAGTTGTTAGCTAGCATTTTAGGGCCTGATAGGAGGCTGATTTACTTAAATAGGTTTTCTGTGCATAAAAAAAGCAAAAACTGATGTGGCTGTCCCTGTAATCAGTCTCAAACTCTCATGTTACCTTTCTTTCTTTATGCTCCATACAGCCGACTGTAACCATCCTTGTGAACTTCCTGCCAAATCTTCCTACATTTCCAAAGAGACAGAGAGCTGTATCGTTCCATCAGCTCACATACTCCTATTATCAGTGCACTCCCTCCACCTAAAGAGCACCATCTTGAGACTTCTATATAGTCTCAAAATAAATTGCTGCGCAGTTTCACTCCCCTAACTTTCCTTCTACTTAACCCCTTCATTACCTTTGATGTACAAGTACGTCATCGGCCATGTCCTTGCCTTTGATTTGGGTTCGCACGCCAATCCCACATCTTTCCCTGCACTTGATGGCTGATTTAATCAGCCATCAAGTTCCTCTAACAGCCACGGGTGGAGTGGAACTGTTAACCAGTTAAATCTGGCCGTAAATCACTGGCAGCGGGATTTAACATGCACCGGGGGCCTGTCATGACAGTCGGGGATCTGTTGAAAACTTTTCTTCACCAACTATTTTCTTCTTCTACTTGTAATGGATTACTAATAAAATGGAATAATGTTTTACTGACGGATGGCTGTGCTGGACTTCCTTTCTTCCTACCTTATTAGTCAAGCATTTTGAGCTATGCCAAAGCCAGCCTTAAAAGTGATGGTGATGGTGTCAAAGAAGTCTGCAAGGTCATGTGTGAAACCCGGCATGGACTGGAATACATGGAGGCAGCCAAAGAAAAAAGGAGCAAGGCCCAGGTACCGGGACAGGCAAATAATACCCTCCCTGTTAAACTTGCTGATGATCACAGACAACGCCTTTCAATGACATCACCATTCAGAGCACATCACATAGCTCATAGCTGAGTCCTGTCTCCTGTATCAGGACTGTGTAGACTGACAGACTACTATTCACAACACATAGAGCAACGCATTGTACTCTGTGCTTTGAATGGGCTATAGCAAGATGTAAAGATCCGGAGGTCACATGACCACATGTACCGGCTCAGAATTTTAATGGCGAGTACAGTAAATGATTACGTTCTTCATTCCTCATAGGCTGTACCATGCTTTAATAATCTCTGTGCCTGGAAAACCACTTTATCTTTTTCATGGTCATTTCAGCCTTTAGATTTGTTTAGGCTATAATTCAAGTAAATCCTGAGATCCATGGGCCTTGTAACTCTTATAAAATATACAGTTTCATTTACAGAACATCAAGGATAACTTCACAATCACACAGAATAAATATCTACATGCAGCAAAGAAATATTTCTAGCAGTTTTAAAATAAACCATATGCAAATGTCACGTATTGTATGTCAGCATTTTCTACGTATGTACAGACCAAATCTACAAGCTATTTAATGAGGGCTATTCCAAAAGAAAATTGACTTGGATAATTGCAGTTTATGGATGCACATTTTTAGATGTCTCCGTCTGGGTTCGTAATTTGGCCATACCAGTACTGGAGTTAAATTGCTTAGCTGACTCCCTTCTCAAGAGAGACTCCTGGAGAGACCTGTCAATCAATTGCAGGAAGAAACGACTAGACTAAATAATAATGGCATGCACATCCACAAATTAGAAAAATAGAAAAAACCTTTATTACACCTCAAACAACACAAAATTAAAAGCATTTAAAACACATATAGATGAGAACATACCAAAAAAGAACAATTTTGTAGGTCATGAAAATACACCATGAGACAAAATATGTGAGTTGGATAATGAAAGAGCACATTTGAGAGTAAGCTGCTCTATGACCAGTATAGATGACAACAACCACAGGATCTCTGTATTTATAAATGCCATACTGCAGTGCACATGGATCAGAACATAGCCACCATAGTGTTAATTCTAATGAACACAGGAACACATAGGGTTTGTATACATCAAATAGCAGGCATACTGTATATCATATATTATGTCCAAATGATAAAGAGACATGCAGTAAATCATAGGCTATATATACAAAACAGACTTCCATCACATGTATAAACGTTTATAGTAGTAGTCCAAGGCCGCCATCTCCTCCAGGACTACACCGGATCCCTCATGCGCCAGGGTCTTGGCACCAACGGTCACCGCTCGGAAACTATCCCCTACACTTGATTACCCTGAGTTCTATACCCCTTGTTCATTTATGCTGTTTCTTCTATTTTCTCCCTGCGAGGAGTATATGTATTAAAGTAAACCCCACGTTAACCCTTGCTCTGCCTCCGACCAATTACTGCAGCTTGCAACCTTCTTACATATACATAGGGAGAGACCTGTTAGTCTTGAGGTTTGAAGTGGGCAGAAGCTGTTTTGGGGGCTTCATTGGACTATATACATAAGAAACACGGTCCGCTGCTGGCCTTTACACTGATCTTGAACTCCAGCCATCACAGCGCTCTTACTCGCACATAGTTACCCCATCCCCACCTCACTTCTTCCTCACCCAGGTTGTGTCCTTATGTCTGACAAGTTCCTAGAATCTTGAAATCAATATCTTTGATGCCAGATCTTTGATATGCAATGTAATTTTTCCTAATTTGCACAACGCTTAATTGTTTCCTCATGTTTTCAGCCAGAATTTTAAAGTAAAATCATATTCACTACATTTCTAATTATTATCATTTATGTTGCAAAATCAGCAGCACTTTACAATCAAGGCATGGAGCATACACACGTGGGAAAGAGTCTCCGTTCCAAGACGTCATCTGGGCTCTCCACTTTCAACCCAGTAGCAGCGGAGGGCAGGACTGGCATGGAGAAGGTAAGTGGAGCCAGGGACCTGGAAATGCACTGGTACATTGGAGAGTCTAATTTGTATATGGATAAAATATGAATTTCTGTGCGTTGGGGCACTAGATAACAGATGTCCATGGGAACATTTTAAACTGCTCTAATCTGCACTTCATCTACCAGCATGGAGAAAATGTTACTGACAGATTTCCTGTAAAAACTTTAAAGGGGTTGTCCAAAACTAATATTGTTTTTCATCCTAAATGTCTCTCTATATAATTAAATTATATAACAGTTTTTCTATGGTTTAAATAAAAAGTCCCTACCCTTTCCTCTCTCATCTTACTGTTAGGGCTAGCGGAACGCACCAAATAATAAGACAGATAGAGTATGGTGCGTTCGCAGCCCAGGGTCCACCGTGCAGAGATGGAACCTGCTGCCAAGTAATGACGGACTATATGGCGGTACTCATAAGTATACACACGTGGGATAAACTTCACCCAGCGTGAAGGAAGCGATCCTGTTACGTCACAGGACCGCGGTACCGCACATAGAGCGCGAGCAAGTAGTCAGCGAACTCAACCCCAACTAGGATTGAAGTCCGATTAGACCCTTGCTGGCACAACACCGCAACTGGGTGTGTAAGGAAACTCAATAACAATTTTAAGGCACAAGAGTGCATGCGGTGCCGCACTGACGAACGCCACTAACCACCCAGGCTTGGGTAAGGAAAGCACAGAGGAAGTGCACGGCACCGTACTGGCGGTCACAGCAACAGGACGCTGTAATGTGTGATTAGTGCTGTAGGCTAAGTCGGGCGCTAGATAGCAACCATACACCTTCCGCGAACAGACATTCAATAGGGTAGGGATATCCAAGGACGACTTGCACTCACAACATACACACATTAACAATTGTACACTAGCGCATGGCCGTGCGGTCATGCGCAGTTTATATAGTTGCAGCACAGGAAGTGGCCACAGAAACTTTGCCCTTCCAAGACCTGCCAAGAGGACCAATGGAATGTGCTGCAGAGCCTGAGCACATGACCCTCGATCTCCAACGGGAGATCTTGCCCTGGGCATGCTCAGTGTGTGCAGACAAGGACTTAGTCCCAGAGAAGTCCGCTCGCTGCTGACCAGCACTGGCTTTAATGGCAGAAGCTGAAGAAGCAGCAGTAACTCTCTGTACAGAGTGAGACTGAGCAAGACGCTGGGACCGACGTCCTTGCTGAGCAGACTCCACTGCGGCTGGATGAGAATGGGAGACCGCAGCGGAGATGGCTCGAGATTTCCCCTGTGCAGAAGCGGGAACTCGAGACCTAACACTTACTTCTCTATTTTATTTTTTTGCTACCTATTTTCGTTTTGATGACTCTTTGTTTAAGAATCCAAAATGCATGCTGGGACACAAATGAGTCATCATGAGGGAGCAGAGGCTGCAGTCACAGACACATCATCTGTTGCCACCTTGAAACAAAGCGTCATCAGTGACTACGTTTCAGAGGCTGGGCTAGTTCCTGCTGTACTGAGAATGCATCACTTGTCAATTGATATGTATGCTCAGTACAAGCTCCTTTCTTACTTCTCAGTGCACAGTGACAGTGCACTCTCTCACCGTCTCTAATTAGAAGTGATGGGCTGGCAACAGAGAGCACTGTAAGTCCACATTGTATGGAGATACCACAGCAAGCAGAGACCAACCGCAAACCCAAAAGTGACCCAGCACCCACACGGATCAGAAGTTTCTGATGCCAGAGGCGGCTGGGACAGCTCAGTTGTGGAGCTGCAGAGCTCAGTCACAGGAAAGATAGTCCATCAATGTTAAAGTGCCAGGCAACCCAATGAAACTGCATTGAGAGTATTATAGTTATTGTTTCCATACATTGTCATTGTTAAGCTTACAAGAATTGTCATTGTTGTAAGCCTAATTGTGCCAAGGACCAGTAGACCCATGTACTCATCCAAAGCCCTTGAAGATGTATGTATTTTCATATAGACTTCCATAAACACTATAAAAAAGTAATTTAGAATGTAATGTTTTTTGTTTTTTTTCATGATAAATTGGTTGTGAGTCTTCAATTTGCTCCTCAGAAACAAATTACTTTAGCCACATGTTCAATGACTGTTGATTATCCTTTCCTTTTAGCGCTGGCAGGTCTCATTGATGACTTGTGACTTGCTCTTCTTGTGCACCGTTGCATGTAACATAATATACACCACATCCATACTACCTCTCTCTGTGATGGCATCCTAATAATTCCTTAAAAGCTTCTTCGTATTCTAATTATTTGTGTTCTTCAACGCCCACTTGACACCTACTGTAAGTGTGTTGAATTGTGATATTGTAATATCCGTCGGTAGGGACAATGTCATGTTGTTTTGATGATGAAGTCTATAGGTTGGTTAGTGCACACGTGTATAAGGAGTGCTTTGCATTTCAACATCTGTGATTTTACCCTATGTCCTTGTGTCCTCATTGAAATACTCAATGAAAAAAAAAACAGATAATTTTTGCGAAGAGATAAAACTGTCCGGAAAAGGAATGATGAATTAGCTATGAGTTGGACTTCTTTATCATAATATGGTTTGAATTTAGAATCAGAAATAGACAGGATGGCGCAAGAGAATATTATTTTGTTTTTAAGATTGAGGAAAAGAAAGATTACTGTGTATCATCCCTAAGGAGAGAAATATTTGGTATTATCTCTTCTTTTTAAACAAGAGCAAGAACAACAAATCAGTGAGACTCTCAGACAATAAGTTCATATGCATGAATGAATTTCCTGACTGATGAAAGTAATCCAGTCCTCCCATCTAATACCAGTGACATACCTAACATTCCTAGTGGTGAAATGCTTATCTGTGCTCCATGCCATCCTGCTTCATACAAAGGGTGTAATGGGTCACAGATGTGAAGTCTTCCTTGTAATGGGTGGCCACCCTGGAGTAGCACAACCCTTCCTCAATACATCTGCTTTGACCATTAGGGGACATATCATACAGATAGCAGTGTTCTGGATAAACATCACCACTATAATCTTATTAAAGAAGAAAACAGTCTAAAAGGAATGCACGGCACACATGTTCTTCATATAGTTCTAACCACTCTTAAACAGGAACAGAAGGCAAAGAAAGTGATAGCACCAAACCATCTGCATGATGTGTTCCTCTAATATGTACGAAAAAATACCTACAACTTCAAGTGGTCCGCCAAGGTAAAATTACAATATTTACCCATAAATAGGGACAACATGAAGCGTAATTAAAGCTATCTTGATCTTGAATATAGAACTAGAAGCATCTAAGATTTAATCTTCAGTCGTCAAATTATAGAGTATCCACTTTGGATTACGAAAACTTTCATCGAGTGCCGATTGTTTCTCCTTCAATGACTTGGAAAAACAAATATTTAGAATGAACAGCTATACATAGCAAACATTCAATACGTTCTTGCTCCGCAATGATGAAATGATAGCAAGGAGCTAAGTACAAGCACACCATGTTCGAGGAAGAGGTAGATAATGAACATAGCGGGATCTTTGATTATTAATCCTTGGAAAGTCAAATTTTTGTATTAAATTGGCAATTTCTGTATTATTACCTTATGAGCACCCTCCTTTGGTAAAGGCCATAAACCAAATTGCAGTAAATAAAGACATCAATTTTTTGGTTGTATTGCAGATTTAAAAACAAACAAAAAAAGGAATACTCAGGAAGTAGCGGAAATAAGCAAAAACTTTCTTAGTGACTGGTTTTCCTTAAGTAGGAAGGATGGAATCACATTCAACCGCACCAGATACATCAGGATTCAGCATTTCCTTTTGATGGATTAGTCTTTCAGCATCAAACAACCTTTTTCCATTTGGGAACTGATTATTTAGGTCATTGAGAGGATGTCCGAATGAGAAAAACCACTTGAAAGTTTCTCTCTAAAAGTGAATGTACTAAATACATACAGTATCAATAGATTCCTTGTTTGTTTTCTGCATATGATAATGTTAAAGTTTCTTTGCATCAGTGCTGTCTGAGGTCAGTGCTAACTCATGTCATAAAGTTTTTTAAAGTCAGAGCCAACAACTAGATAAATGAAGCATGCTAGTTCATGCTACCTTAGTTAAAGGGAATCTGTCATCCGAAAATTGGCCTATAAACTAAGGCCACCGGCATCAGGGGCTTAGCTACAGCATTCTGTAATACTGAAGATAAGCCCCCGATGTAACCTGAAAGAGAAGAAAAACCGGTTATATTATACTCACCCAGGGGCGGTCCAGTCCGGTGGGTGTCGCGGTCCGGTGCCTCCCATCTTCATACGATGACGTCCTCTTCTTGTCTTCACGCTGCGGCTCTGGCGCAGGTGTACTTTATCTGCCCAGTTGAGGGCAGAGCAAAGTACTGCAGTGTGTAGGCGCCGGGCCTCTCTGACCTTTCCCGACACCTGCGCACTGCAGTACTTTGCACTGCCCTCTACAACTTTGTGTTGTGTAATTTCTTCTCAGCATGCCGGTATCCCATATGAGGGAGAAAACCACTGTTTGGTTGCACTGCAGAGCTTGGAAGGGAAGGAGCGACATTTGACGTTTTCAATGCAAAATTTTCTGGAACAATTGGCAGACACCATGTCACATTTGGAGAGCCTGATGTGCCTAAACAGTGAAAACCCTCCAAAAGTGACACCATTTTGGAAACTAGACCCCTCAGGGAACTGAACTAGATGTGTGGTGAGTGCATTGAACCCCCAGATGCTTCACAGAAGTGTATAATGTTGAGCCGTGAAAATAACAAAATCACATTTTCCTCACAAAAATGTTATTTTAGTCCTAAATTTAGCATTTTCAGAAGAGCAACAGGAGAAATTGCACCAAACAATTTGTATGAGCGAGAATACTACTACTATGGCACACAGCAGGGCTCAGAAGTGAAGGAACGTCATTTGACTTTTTGAATGTAAAATTTCCTGGAATCATTATCAGATGTCATGTCCATTTGGAAAGCTGCTGATGTGCCTAAAGGGTGGAAACCCCCCCACAAGTGACCCCATTTTGAAAACTAGAACCCTCGTGGAATGTATTTATATGCCACCCCAGGATGCTTTATAGTAGTTAATAACATTGAGTGAAAATAATAGAATCACATTTTCCTCAAAAAATGTTGTTTTAGACCCAAGTTTTTAATTTTTATAAGGCCTAATAGGAATTTTTTTTTTACAACAAACTGAGGTCCTCATTTTTCTGAGTGAGCCAATACCCTACATGTAATCGGGAAATATTTTTCAGGCACAGTGCAAAGCTCAGAAGACAAAGATCGCCAGATATTACTGTTATGGTTTGCAGGTGCCATGGGAGATCCTATGAGGTGCCAGAACAGCAGAACACCCTATAAGTGACCCCATTTTACAAACTATACCTTTCAATGAATTCATCTAGGAGTGCAGTGATTATATTAACACCACGGGTGGGTCACAGAATTTTATACAATTGAGCAGTGAAGAAAAAATAACTACATTATTACCATCATAATTTAGTTTTAGCCTCAGATTTTACATTTTCACACAAGAAGTGGGTAAAAATGGCACCAAAATTTGCTCCACAATTTCTACTGAATGTGGCAATACCCCATATGTAGCTGTACAGTACTATTTAGCCATACGTAGAATACGTAGAGACTCAGGAGGAACGGAGCGCTATTTGCCTCCTGGAGTGCAGATTTTCCTAGAAGAGTTTGCAGACTCCATATACGGAGCCCCTAATTGCTAGAAGAGCAGAACCTCCCTCAAGTGACCCCATTTTGGAAATTATACCCCTTTAGGAATTTATCTACGGGAGTAGTGCTCCTGGGTATTTTCCAGAAACAAGCAGCAATGAATGTTGCCGAGTGAATACTGAAAACTGCCATTGTAGTCACTATTACGCTGTAGTGACCAGTACATTGCAGTCACCAGTACGTTATGCCCAGCCTGTGCTTCTGGAGGCATGCACCTGTAAGTTAGGTGGGCTCTCTTCACTTCAGAAAGTTCAAACGTGGATGCAATATGTGGTTTAGGTACACTGTGGGGCTCAGAAAGGAGACAGGCATTTGAATTTGGGAGCGGAGAATTTGTTGAATTTCTTTTGGCGGTTGAGAAATCACTTTGCTTTTCCAGAGCCATTGTGCTACCAGTAACATAGAATCGCCCTATATTTCCGTTAACAGATGACAGACCTGAGCGAGGGCTTGATTTTTTTGTGGATTGAGTTGAAGCTTTTATTGGAAACATTTTACATAACGTTTGGGATCACATTTATCCAGCACTCTACATGGAGCTCTTACTTTGGGGTTTCCATCTAAATCTCTGATTGACGTCATTCAGATAAATCCCTTGAGGGATCTATTCACTATAATGAGGCAGCAGAGTTATTCTGGACTCCGTCTGGCCTCTGTTCAGGCAGAGATTTTATGCAATCCTAAAAAGACGGACACCGCCAGATCACAGGTCAGACGGCGTCCACAGTGCCTCCATCTGCCTCATTATAGGGAATCTTTCATTAGAAGTTCCGTCTGAATCACATATTTCAGGGATTTGCATGGAAACCTCAGTGTAAGCGCTCAACGCAGAGTGCAGGAAAAATGCGCGCCAAGCCTTACTGCAATCTTTGGAAGACAGAATGAAAAAATGAACAGTAGGTGAACAATTGGTTTTATTTATTTTGTACGCTGTTCCTCGTGTGGTATAAGTGATTAGACGACTTTATTTTTCAGGTCAGTGCAATTACAGCGATACCAGATTTATATCGGGTTCTTATGTTTGACAGCTGTCACACACTAAAAGACTATTTTTATTGCAAACAATAGTTTTTGCATCACCATATTTTGAGAGCTATAATTTTTCCATATTTTGGCACACAGAAACGTGACAGCTTGATTTTTGCGGGACGAGTTGACGTTTCTATTGGTACCATTTTTGGGCACATGACATTTTTTTGATCGCTTTCCGATTTTTGGGAGGAAGAATGAACAAAAAACAGCAATTCAGGATTTTTTTTTTGGGGGGGGGGGTGGTTATGCCATTCCGTGTGTGGTAAAATTGATAAGGCAGTTTTGTTTTTTGAGTTAGTATGATTACAGCGATACCTCATTTATATCTTTTTTTTATGTTTTAGCGCTTTTGCACAATAAAAACTATTTTATATTTATATTAAAGATAATAATTTTTGCATCACTTTATTCTGAGAGCTATTACGTTTTATTTTTCCGCCAATGGAGCTGTATGGCGGCTTGTTTTTGTGTGGGACAAGATGACGTTTTCAGCGGTACCATGTTTATTTATATCCGTCTTTTTGATCGCGTGTTACTCCACTTTTTGTTCGGCGGTATGATAATAAAGCGTTGTTTTTTGCCTTGATTTTATTTATTTTTTATGGTGTTCACTAAAGGGGTTAACTAGTGAGACAGTATTTATAGGTCAGGTCATTGCAGACGTGGTGATACCAAAAATGTGTACTTTTATTGTTTATATATATTTTTTTCATTCAAATATTTATTTATAGTTACAAATCTTTTGATTTTTTTATTCAAATTGTCTCTTCAGAGAGGAAGAGGACTAGAACTCTAGTGCCACCTATTGGAAGTAGCAATCCTAACAGTCAATGTCAACCCTTTAACGAGCCTTGTCACATGACTTAGGATAAAAGCCAAACCAGAATCTCAATTTGCAGAGACTGTTTCGGGGTACTGCCCCTCGTCAGTGCAAAGTGGAGATCTGGTTGGGCTGAATGAGAGGCGTCTGACCGGGATCCAAGAAGTATCGTTTCTCCTTGCGGAGAGTGACATGTTAAGCATGTCGAGGTGAGGAGACTTAAAGCCGCAATGCTCCTCTGGGAAATATGCAAATTGTCTCTTCAGAGAGGAAGAGGACTAGAACTCTAGTGCCACGTATTGGAAGTAGCAATCCTAACAGTCAATTTTGACCCTTTAACAAGCCTTTAAGGCCTCATTCAGACATCCGTTTTTCAAGTATGCATTCTTATCAATGGTTTTTACTAGTATAGCACATACCCATTATAATCTATCCCCCTGAGGAAGCAGTAACACATTGAATGCAAAATGCACGATGGAGTTTTGCTTTATTCCCTAGTGCCTACCATCTGATCTAACATGGATAACGCTGCAATATCTGCCTTAATCATTTAACTATGTACAGGCACTTTAATAATATATGCTTTATGTGTCTAACATGACAACTACCTTTATAGCATTACATATAAGATTGACCTGTGACAAACCTGATTGATTGAGTATCCCTGCCCCTCCTTTGGTAGCATGTACATCTCATTACTGCACTATTGCTTGATATCAATCATTTGTCACTAGGGTTTGTGGTTCTTTGTCATCCTGTTTATGTTTGTGTCAATATATGTTATTTTATGCGGTTTCCATTTAATAAAGTGTATTTATATTTTGCCATAAATACTTCCTTGGTTCTTTTTTTCTTGTTTCTTATACTGCCATTATAATCTATGCGGCTGTCCACATGTGGGTGATTTTCTGTGGACTGGGTGCAAAAAGATAAATGGAAACATCTGATTTTCATTCAAATTATGAATCAAACTCGCCAATGATAGTCTATGGGTCTATAAAAAAAAACTTTAAAAGCACATTGATGCACCGCTAATGCTGTCCATTTCTCAACTGGAGGAGAGAAGCTGGGGAACTCTCCATCAGGTTTTTTTTTACATATGAGAAAAACTGACAAATTTATTTTTTGTCCTTCACATATATGAGAGAAAAAAAAGAACAACTGGATGAGGCCTCTGGGTGAAAAGCTTATTCATATACTGACCAATGCATTCAGTGGACCAATGCTTGGCCTATTCACATCGCTGCATGCACTAGGGTTATCCATTTTTTGGATCAGATTTGCCCATGTCATGTAGATGCTACCCTTAAGGCATCAATTTTCTTTTATGGATTCATTGCAATTATTATACACTGCTCAAAAAATAAAGGGAACACTAAAATCCCACATCCTAGATATCACTGAATGAAATATTCCAGTTGTAAATCTTTATTCATTACATAGTGGAATGTCTTGAGAACAATAAAACCTAAAAATGATCAACATAAATCACAACTAAAATCCCACGGAGGTCTGGAGTTGGAATGATGCTCAAAATCAAAGTGGAAAATGAAGTTACAGGCTAATCCAACTTCAGTGGAAATGCCTCAAGACAAGGAAATGATGCTCAGTAGTGTGTGTGGCCTCCAAGTGCCTGTATGACCTTCCTTAAATGCCTGGTTATGCTCCTGATGAGGCGGTGGGTGGTCTCCTGAGGGATCTGGACTAAAGCATCTGCCAGCTCCTGGACAGTCTGTGGTGCAAGGTGACGCTGGTGGATGGTGCGAGACATGATGTCCCAGAAGTGTTCAATCGGATTCAGGTCTGGGGAATGGGTGGGCCAGTCCATAGCTTCAATGTCTTTATCTAGCAGAAACTGCTGACACACTCCAGCCACATTAGGTCTGGCATTGTCCTTCATTAGGGGAACCCAACGCCACCGCACCAGCTTATGGTCTCACAAAGGGTCTGAGGATCTCATCTTGGTACTTAATGGCAGCCAGGCTACCTCTGGCAAGCACATGGAGGGCTGTGCGGCCCTCCAAAGAAATGCCACCCCACACCATTACTGACCCACTGCCAAACCAGTCATGATGAAGGATGTTGCAGGCCGCAGATCGCTCTCCACAGACTCTGTCATGTCTGTCACATGTACTCAGTGTGAACCTGCTTTCATTTGTGAAGAGCACAGGGCACCAGTGGCGAATTTGCCAATCCTGGTGTTCTGTGGCAAATGCCAAGCATCCTGTACGGTGTAGGACTGTGAGCACAACCCCCATCTGTGGAGGTCGGGCACTCAGACCATCTTCTTGGAGTTGGTTTCTAGCCATCTGTGCATACACATGCACATTTGTGGCCTGCTGGAGGTCATTTTGCAGGGCTCTGGCAGTGCTCCTCCTGTTCCTCCTTGCACAAAGGCTGAGGTAGTGGTCCTGCTGCTGGGTTGTTGCCCTCCTACGGCCCCCTCCACGTCTCCTGGTGTACTGGCCTGTCTCCTGGCAGCGCCTCCATCCTCTGGACACTATGCTGACAGACACAGCAAACCTTCTTGCCACAGCTCGCATTGATGTGCCATCCTGGATGAGGTGCACCACCTGAGCCACTTGTGTGGGTTGTAGAGTCCATCCCATGCTACCACGAGTGTGAAAGCACAACCAGCATTCAAAAGTGACCAAAACATCAGCCAGAAAGTATTGGTACTGAGATGTGGTCTGTGGTCCCCACCTGCAGAACCACTCCTTTATTGAGTGTGTCTTGATAATTGCCAATAATTTCATCTGTTGTTTATTCCATTTGCACAACAGCATGTGAAATTGATTGTCAAACATTGTTGCTTGCTAAGTGGACAGTTTGATTTCACAGAAGTTTGATTTACTTGGAGTTATATTCTGTTGTTTAAGTGTTCTCTTTATTTTTTGAGCAGTGTATATGGATGACATACTAATGGCTTTCGGATGCTAATACAAATTAAAACTCTTCTGCTTTTTTTAATGAAAAATTGACTATTTACTGAAGCTGGTCTAAGTACAAGAATGAAAACTGCAGGTACTAGTTCTGAATTGCAGGTGTTAATTCCTGCAGTTTTTGAAGCCAAAACTATTTGTGGATAATAAATGTAGAAGAGAATGTATAAATGACAGATACTACTTCTCTCTTCTTTTTTTTTTAAATAAAAGCAAAATATAAAAGAAGAACCTGACAAAAACCTGCATATGTGCACGCAGTGTTACATTAACTCTATTTACACAATCCACATTTATCATCACGGGGAGCACCTTGGTGTTTCAGGATCTACTTTCTGTATTAAGAAGAGCAGCCGACAGTGTCCCAGACATTTTCATCCTCTATTTCAGGAAATATGAAAAAACCCAAAGCTGCCCCACCTGAAAGGTTGGGAAATTAGCCAAGTACAACATCAATACTAATTTTGTCATAATTCTACCAAAAGGACTGAAAATCTGGAGAATTTCAGCCAAGACCAGTGACAGAGTATAAATAATTTACATTTTTATGTGGCATTCTATTTCTCAAAGATGTTTTTAAATAGACTGTAGACTGAACAATAAACTCTTTTGCTGAACTCCGTAGAGGATATTTGGTCAGAGGAAATTATGCCAAAAAGTGACCAACAAATGTTTCCAGCTGCCTGTAATTCAGAAGTGAAAGCCAGATTAAATAGACTCTCGCAGTATGTGAGATCAGCAGTTTGTGTGTTTGACTTACTCTCCCATAAGAAGACAAGACTTAAGCATCGCAGTTTCAGAATGCCGCGATCTTCCAAAGTATTACATATGGTACAAATTCCGGTAAATATTTAGCATTTCAGTTCCCCCGACACATATATCATTATCAGTGTGTTTGGAAGAACCATGCACGTAGTATCAGGCAGACAGGTCATGAAACCACTAAAATAAGCATAGCATACAATCATCACAGGCCAGACATTGGTATATGAGTGCATCGCAATGTAGACCAATGATATACCCATAATCGTAGTCTCATCTAATGAGACTTTATTTATCCAAAATGAAACTTTCATTTCCCCCAAAAATAACGAAAAAATAACTCCAACGTTCTGGCCACATGGAGAACCTCGTCTATCTCATTTTCTGTCCTCTGCCTGTTGTCAAGTGTTATCTGTCTGTGGTTATAGAGATGCCGAGCCAGATTACAGGACGTGAAAGGGTTATTTATCTGTATTCTCCTGCTATCTTTTATGTCAAACTGCATACAGGCCAAACAAAGAGGTGGGCTTTCAGTTCAAAGCCTGCAAGCTATTGGACGGTGGCACACAAAACGCATGCTGACAAGTAATGGAAAGAGAATTCCAGCACCTATTGTGCTAACTGAATGCTAATGAAGAAGAACCTAATAAAATAAAAGTTAGTAGTGTTACAAAGCATGAAAATCTGGACATCAGCTGCACATTTTAGACTAGTATATACACCAAAAGTAATTTTTACTGGTTATGAGCATAAAAAATTACTATAGATACATTGAAAAAATGATGTACATTTTAATCTTTTTTAGATGACTCACGAAAATTACACTTAAAGCTGTCTGTCAGAGGGGTAGTCCTCTTAAAGACGACTAGTATGTATGGTACTTTATGGAATTGAATTTCTTTCCCTGGAAATCTGGCCTTGATAAAGAGGTAATGATCTTCACATCAGCAAGGATTAATCCAGAGGACTTATAATTAGATTCTCCTAAGGATGATGATATAAGTACAGATGGCAAATGTGTTATAAATTATATTTAGAATGCTGTACATGTGTATATTCAAGTTTTCACGGTGAAGCCCAAGACCATTAACAATACTTATCCTAAATGGAATTTATCCTGCCTGGACAGAAAATCAAGTATAAGTAGGCTTTCAGAATAAAGAAGTCCTAGTAATTTATTTTAGGATGATGATAGTGTGCCAATAGGACACAGCCTGTACACACCATTGTCAGTATCGTTGCCAATACAAAATACTTTATTTAACTAGTAGATGTGTAAAAGCTCCTAACTATTCCCTTCATAGAGTTGTTGTCATGTAGAACTTTGCACACATTTTTATAGTGTTCCTTTGCTTACTAAATACAAAGCTATACAACTTTCTAATTAGTTTTCTTTATACATGTTCTACCATTTTGTTTCCGCAGAGCATCTGTAATTTCTTTATCTAGTTGAGGGATCTGAAGGATGAGCTCCTCCTCAGTTCTGATGACTCTCTCTGCAGTCCCCTTACATTTTAAAAGATTTAAAAGGAAAATATTTAAAATGAGATAGCAGTAGGTGAGGGGGGAGGGGTGTTGTTCAGAGATCTCCAGTGTGAAAAGTGATTCATTTCTACAGTCTCAGGGAGGGTAGAAATAGCAGGCTATAGGCAAAGAGGAAAGCAGATGAAGAGGAAATAAGTACAGGATAGAAGCTGTGCTGATATCTGAGCTAAGGAAGACACCACCACGCTGAATACACACAGAGCTCGCATCCAGCCTATATTACTGGGAGACAAATTCCCCACCAGAGTAAGATATGAATCTTGGATGTAACATTTAACTATTGGTTAAACATATACAGCATGTGGGTCTATGTCTTTTCCAACACAATTCTACTTTTGTAGTGAAGATATGTTGACTTGACTCATGGGTTGCATAGATGGGTTTTCAGCTCAGTGTCATGTTTTTTCTTTGATTTAGTTAGATCGCCACCAGATTACAGGTAAAAATAGTACGTGATGATCATTTTAAAGAAAATGCATGGACTTACCAAATCTTTTATATCCAAAGGACTGTACCTCATCCTCTTCTGCAAAATCGTCTGTAAAAAAAGAAAACAGTGTTTTAAAATCATGAAGTAATATTCAGTAATGTCCATTTGTCAGCTGTCATGCAAAGGAAGGCAAAACATTGCGTATTGGATAGGTAATAAGTGGCCCAGCTGAGAATAACCCATTAACCAATTAATGACCTATGATGTACATTTTCGTCACAGGTGACTAGGAGATTTATGGAGTGAGTTTAGGCGCAGTGTTACATAGCCGGCATCTGTCTGTAACGTCAGCGGCCAAAGCAAGCTACGACTGCTGCTGTTAACCATTTAATTGTCATTGCCAGTTCAGGCGCAGTGTTACATAGCCGGCATCTGTCTGTAACGTCAGCGGCCAAAGCAAGCTACGACTGCTGCTGTTAACCATTTAATTGTCATTGCCAGTTCAGGCGCAGTGTTACATAGCCGGCATCTGTCTGTAACGTCAGCGGCCAAAGCAAGCTACGATTGCTGCTGTTAACCATTTAATTGTCATTGCCAGTTCAGGCGCAGTGTTACATAGCCGGCATCTGTCTGTAATGTCAGCGGCCAAAGCAAGCTACGATTGCTGCTGTTAACCATTTAATTGTCATTGCCAGTCAGTAAGAGTACCATTTAAATGGTGTGATTGCTAGTTCACTCACACAATGGCTCCCATTGGCCCACCTAGTGATGTGATCGTGAGAAGACAATGGGTTACCAAGCTGGTCTTCATAGGAGAACTGTAATTATACTAAATACTGGTATACACTAGTATTACTTTTTGCAGCATAAGCAAGCAAATTATCACATGTTTATATCTCTTAGGGGAACTAAAATATAAGGTAAAAGTGTTTTTAAAAAATATTTAAACACAAAAATATATAAAAGTTTAAATCCCTCCCTTGTTCCCCATTCAAAAAGAAATCAAAACTGTTTTACATCTTTATGTCCGAAATAGACCGCTTTGTAAATTTTATCTTGACTACATCCATTGGGACTCACAATCTATGGTAAATTCGTGATCAGTATGTCTCTTGGAAGACAGGGTGGTTAAAAGGAAAGGGCAAAAGCTAAAAAAAATCGCAAGTTACATAATTAATAACTTAATAATAAACATTGGTCCCCTTACACTAGCTATATAAACGTCAAATTCTAATTAACAATCATCTCTACTGGTATCTTTATAAGTTCTAATTCTGTAGATGCCATCTGAAATATCTACATGAGCTGCCATTAGAAGTTACTCCCTAAAAGACACATTCAAGTTGATTCAAAGATAAAGAATAAGAAGAAACCTCCTATTTCGCCATTCGTAATGATATCTCAGGCCATTCCTAGCTTTTCCTGGGATAGGCATTTGACCGTACAATAATTCATGATAGCTTTGGATACTCAGATAAAAAGCCAAATACAAGAAGATAGAAGACATAGACAGCAGCTTTACTATAGGAATTCATCTGGAGCTATAGAATGCTAAAAATGTGAACCCAGGACATGAAAGAATAAGTTAGAGAACATCCAGGAAATTAGGTCGTAATTTAAATCCAATATATTTTAACCTGGCGCCCAGTGACAAAGGAAATTAATATAATAAATGGATATTTATGAACATGAACAAAACTCAGGAAATTTGCATGGCTTCCATCTTTAATCTCCTAAATGAAGAAGCTGGGAGGCAAATATGTATCCTCAAGTGAAACGGCTCTGCAGTCTCCCACTGAGCATAATGAAGCTGCAAAATCCAGCACTGTCGACACTGAATGCTCTACGAGTGCCACTGCCCAACAAACAGCTACAGTATTGCTAAGAATAAGCCATCAGCTTTATAGCACTGAAAAACCCTTTAAACTGTGTGCTGTGCCTTAAGTGTTACTAAGGCTACTTTCACACTAGCGTTGGAATCTCCCCGTCGCAATGCGTCGGGCAGAGATTCCGACGCTAGCGTTTGACGCACTGCACAACGGGTGCAGCGGATGCATTTCTCCGGCACATCCGCCGCCCCATTGTAAGGTGCGGGGAGGTGGGGGCGGAGTTCCGGCCATGCATGTGCGGTCAGAAAAAGCGGTCCGTTAGGAGCAAAAAACATTACATGTAACGTTTTTTGCTCCCGGCGGTCCGCCACAACACGGCGCAACCGTCACACGATGGTTGCGACGTGTGGCAAAGCATCGCAATGCGTCGCTAATGTTAATTTATGGGGCAAAAACGCATCCTGCAAACAACTTTGCAGGATGTGTTTTTTGCCATAAACGATGCGGTCCGCCACAACACGGCGCAACCGTCACACGATGGTTGCGACGTGTGGCAAAGCGTCGCAATGCGTCGCTAATGTTAATCTATGGGGCAAAAACGCATCCTGCAAACAACTTTGCAGGATGTGTTTTTTGCCATAAACGATGCATTGCGACGTCTGGCAAAAAACGCCAGTGTGAAAGTAGCCTAAGTGTCCACTGAGAAGTGTGGGACATGGACTATGTAACCAAGGGGACACTTTTTGTGCATAACCCAAATATAGAGAGCGCGCAAGATGTAATTCACGTGTCAGCGGTGACCAGTTGGATTCTGGAAACCAGTAGCGTCTTAGGCCTCTTTCACACTTCAGTCTTTTGGCGTCAGTCACTACCGACATAGTGACGGATTGACGGATCCGTCACAATTGTTGCGAAAACGGTTCTAACGGATCCGTTTTTTTGACGGATCCGTTACTTGGGGGTTGTCTGGGAGAAGTATCTACTTTTTGGAGCATGCGCAATTGAAAAAACGGATTGGGGCGACGGATCCGCCGAAAAAACGGTTGCGGCGGATCCGTCGCCCATAGGCGCCCATTCTATGGAATGGCGGACGCAACGGATCCGTCGCGATCCGCCATTTCGGCGTTGACAAAAAACGTTCCAATGTCCGTCTATTTTCAGAAAACGTCCGCCAAATGTCGACGGATCCGTCGCATGGCGGATGGAACGGACGACCATCCGTCACAATCCGTCACTAATGCAAGTCTATGGGAAAATAACGGATCCGTCAAAAAAAATGACGGATCCGTTATTTGAGGAAAATGGCGGTTTTTGACTGACGCCAAATAACTGAAGTGTGAAAGAGGCCTTAGCAACTGCAAAAACTGTGATCCTGCTCAATCTCAACACCCATCAATCGCATGAAGCACTGCTGGAAGTGCTTCCTATACTATGTTTATTGCACTTGGTCAGGAAGGCAGAATTAATAATAAACCATCTCTACTGTCTCTATGCGGAGTGCGGCTGCATCGGACGGCCAGTTCCCCAATGCAGTAGCTGCATGATCTTGTGCTACGTTTTAGAACGTCGGTGCAAAGTGAAGTTCTGATTGCCTGGGCATTCAAAGTCTATGGGTAGTCTAAAATCAGTTAATAAAATTTACTGCATTTTTGGACTCCATTTAGTAACTTGCCATTTTCTAGACTATTTTTGAAACTTTTAAAGGTAAGTGTAAAAAGAGTCTAAAACAAATAATAAATTTGGCACCATTATGTACTCCATTCTTCAGAGAAATTGTTGACAAAATCCTGGTGCATTTTTTTCATAAATCTCTTGATGTGTTTCTAACATCTTGTACCACAAAAACACTCTGCTGAATTTAACTAGATTCAACTATAGCAAAATATCACTTGTATCCAAATATATGGCTCACAAAACACTTATCTCTTGCCAGCGTTATGTAAAACACCTTTCACTAGCTCCCAGATTTCTTCCAAATTAAACTTTGAAATTCATCTATATTCTTGGCTTTGCCGTGGCTATGAGATATTATTTCACTCCCACACACACAGCTATACTACTCCACATCAGCAGCGGTTAAGGTGTCAGGGAATTAGCTCGGATGCACAAGTTTTGCTTCATGTTTCAGGAATTGTTTATTTAATGAAATGTTTTATTTTATTCTCAGTCATCATTCCTGTCATTCATCGAACCCATGTTGTAATTTCAATATTTATGCATTGCTAATGCAAATGTTATGAAATATCCCATATTTCCATAGTTCTTTAGATTCAGAAAACAAAAATGTTTGTTCAGCATGTAAATTCAAAATTCATTGATCCAGAGGTAAACAAGTAAAAACCCCAGTGAGCAACCTAACAATTTAACTTTATATTTGGATATTATATTATGTTTAAAATTATTTTTTCTAAATACATGGTACCTACAGTAAAACATGGTGGTGTCAGTGACATTACGTGAGTCTATATGAGTACTCCTGATGTTGGGGAGCTACATTTAATTCATGGTATCATAAATTCAAAGATGTACTGCTTTATATTGAAAGAGAAGATGCTACCATCACTCTATACCCTTGGTAGACATACACTTTTCCAGCTTGACAATGATCCAAATCACACATCTTTTGTATTTCTGAAAAAGAACAGGGTGAAAGTGATTCAATGGCCAAATATGTTTCTTGATTTGAATCCAATCGAACATTTATGGGGAATTCTGAAGAAACAAGTTCGGCATCACTTTCCATCCAGCATCCAGGATCTAAAACAGGCCGATCTTGAAGAATGGAAAAAGATAGATGTCGCAATATGTTGTCAACTTGTTCATTTCATGCCTAGAACACTTGGCTCTGTAGTAGTTTTTGATGTGGGGTGCACTCATTTTTGAATGAACTAATTTGCGTAAAACTGAAAGCTATATTAATCTGACTTTCATATTACGGATTAAAAAATGTTTTAGGAAACTCAGCCTTCTCAAAATTTTGGAAATTCTTCTTGTATTCAGTGAGTTATTGATTACAATATTTTTAAATATTTAAAAAGATTTAATTAAGATTTAAAAGATTTGACATTTTTTTCTCCATCTTTTTTTCCTCATCCGAGAAAATCGTCTGACACTATGATCACACGTTGATCAAACTCTAATCAGAATTTGATTAGCATAATCGGCCCGATTTTCTTGGTTGACAGAATATACGCTGATGTGACCCTAGCCTTAAAGTAAGAGGATAGACAATATAGACCATATCATGTTACTGCATAAACAGGAAACTACACTTACCCAGTTAACTTAATAAATATTAAGTAATAGAATAATACATTTAATTTAAAGAGGTTGTCCGGTTTTCTGATAAACGTCTGCAATTATTCTGTTGACTATAGACTTCTAATTCCTGACATGCACACTTTCTGGTTTTACCAGAATTGTCAGTGAGAGTGAGTGTTTACATGACCGCAAGCATGCGATTTGCAGACATATGGTCTTATGCCAACTGGATGTGCTTGGCTTCTCTCAATTAACTTGCATTGAGAGAAGCCAGACAAGTCTAATGGGAATGTGGCCAGAAGTGTGTAAATCACATACTTGCAGTCACGTGATCGTTCGCTCCCACTAACAATACCAGTGAATCCTGACAGCGTGCGCACTGCATGCTGTCAGGACTCAGAAGTCTTCAGTAACATGGAGTGACTGTGCAAAAGTGGAAAATATGACATATCACCGTCTCTGAAGACCCCTGTTGTTTTATCGTGTATAAATTGTATTTTATTGTGTGTTTTACCCTCATGAAGGCTGCAGTTTCCTGTTAGTCAGGGTTAACAGGGTTAACTGTAGGGCCGGCCGATAGTTGGGGAGGAGTAGAGAGGCACTAGTGGTTAGTTCTTGAATTTTTATGAAAGTCTAGAGAGAGATAGAGAGAAGAAAGGGCACCTCAGAAAGTACTGTTCATCACTGGGTGTTTGTGAAGAAACAGATCTGCAAGGAAGCACATCAATGCAAGCAATTCAACTGTGGCAGCAGTTTTCCTCATAGCAGGCAAATTGGGGTACATATGCAAGAGAAGTTAAAAGCAAGCCTCAATGTTAGCCAGACCTGGAGATCAGCAGAGAAAGAATACTAGATCAGCCAGGCTAGGGCAAGTCCTTAAGGTGGTAGCTCGAAAGACCTCCCTTACACCATTCACAAGAGTGCAGTTAAGGAGCAGTGACTATAGCATAACACATTGACTTGTTTGGCTCTGTACCGCGAAGATGGAGGCCCCCGTTGTAATCTGTTATGCATATGTAATGTCCTTTATAAGTAATATGCTGCCATCTGAAACCATTATGCGCAAACATCTGTCATGTAATAGAGAAGAAAAAGCCAAGGATTGTCCTTGCTATTCCTTGTATATACTGTCAGGGCTAGCAGAACGCACCAAATAATTATATAGATAGAATAAGGTGCGTTCGCAGCCCAGGGTCCACCGTGCAGAGATGGAACCTGCTGAAGAATGACGTAACGTACTATATGGCGGTACAAAATGGATTCACACACGGGTTAACTTCACCCTGTATGAAGAAAGCGAACCCTGTTGCGTCACAGGACCGCAGTACCGCACAAAAGAGCGCAAGCAAGGAGTCACAGAACTTTATCCCAAGACTCTGGATTAGAGTTCATCTAGACCTCTTGCGCTCGACACCGCAACTGGGGTGTCAGAGTGAACGAAATAATAATTATTTAGATGCACAAGAGAGCGTGCGGTGCCGCTCTGGCGGACGCCACTAACCACCCAGGCTTGGGTAAGGAAAGCGCTGTGAAAGCGCACGGCGCGGCACTGGCGGTCACAGCAATTTGATGCTGTTTTGTGTGTTATGTGCTAGACTTTTATAAGAAGACCAGACAACCCCTTTAAATTCATTGCATTCTTGCCATTGAAATCAATTGCATATCTTTCTTAGTCAAAGCCCTCAGGAAAAAGACCAGTGGAAAGTATGGTTTAATTTTTTGTCAGCAAATACCAAAAGATGTTACAACTTTGAAATTTAAGTCCTAAGAGGACTCAAACGAGGAGAAAAAACATGTGGCCAAGCCTGTTAAATTGAAAATAATATGCTAGTGTTTCCAAGTTGATGGATATTAGTGAACATAGCAATAAAGGAACACTGTCTGTTTTACAGTATTAGGTTGAGATATATGAGATTTTGTGTGGCGATTCGACTGGCGAGTGACCTGGGACCAGGGGCACCTTAGCTGGCCCTAAAAATAGGGGGCGCGCCAGCTCGACCTGTTCCTCGGGATACTTCAGATGGCCAAGATGCCGGGGCCTCCGCGCTTGCCCTATCTCCTAGCTTGGCCCTTCGTCTGTCTCCTTCCTCTAAGCAGGGAAGAGGGTGCACTACTGTGCACTGCAGTACACCAGCCCGACAGACAGTGTAACAAAGACAAAGGTAAACTTAAAACTCCACACAAACACAAAATATACACTCACATTCAGCTCTGAAAAATATTAAGAGACCACCACATCAAAACCCTGTCATGGGCAGCCCAATCTCCAGACCTGAACCCCATTGAAAACCGCTGGAATGTAATCAAGAGGATGATGGATAGTCACAAGCCATCATACAAAGAAAATCTGCTTACATTTTTGCGCCAGAAGCAGTGTGAAAGACTGGTGGAAAGCATGTCAAGACACATGAAAGCTGTGATTAAAAATCATGGTTATTCCACAAAATATTAATTTCTGAACTATTCCTGAGTTAAAACATTAATATTGTTGCTTTTAAATGATTATGAACTTGTTTTCTTTGCATTATTTGAGGTAAGAAAATAAATTTTATATTTTTTTTCTGAAAAGGAGAAATGGTCAAAATTTAAAAAAAAAACTGCTTTCAGCACTGTTTTTTTTTTTAATTTTTTCACCATTTCACCTTTTCAGAAAAAAAGTACAAAACTTATTGCTTGGAAATTCGGAGACATGTTACATAGTAACATAGTAACATAGTTAGTAAGGCCGAAAAAAGACATTTGTCCATCCAGTTCAGCCTATATTCCATCATAATAAATTCCCAGATCTACGTCCTTCTACAGAACCTAATAATTGTATGATACAATATTGTTCTGCTCCAGGAAGACATCAAGGCCTCTCTTGAACCCCTCGACTGAGTTCGCCATCACCACCTCCTCAGGCAAGCAATTCCAGATTCTCACCGCCCTAACAGTAAAGAATCCTCTTCTATGTTGGTGGAAAAACCTTTTCTCCTCCAGACGCAAAGAATGCCCCCTTGTGCCCATCACCTTCCTTGGTATAAACAGATCCTCAGCGAGATATTTGTATTGTCCACTTATATACTTATACATGGTTATTAGATCGCCCCTCAGTCGTCTTTTTTCTAGACTAAATAATCCTAATTTCGCTAATCTATCTGGGTATTGTAGTTCTCCCATCCCCTTTATTAATTTTGTTGCCCTCCTTTGTACTCTCTCTAGTTCCATTATATCCTTCCTGAGCACCGGTGCCCAAAACTGGACACAGTACTCCATGTGCGGTCTAACTAGGGATTTGTACAGAGGCAGTATAATGCTCTCATCATGTGTATCCAGACCTCTCTTAATGCACCCCATGATCCTGTTTGCCTTGTTGTTGTCAGAAGTTTATAGAATAAAAGAACAATTTACATTTTACTCAAAAATAGACCTGTAAAGAGAAAAATCAGACAAATTTAACATTTTGCAGTGGTCTCTTAATTTTTGCCAGAGCTGTAAAACAAAGGTATTCACCCGGGTGTGTAGGGAGGGTGAAGAAAACAAAAGAAGGAAGGATAAGGAATTACCAAGCGTACAAACCAGACAACAGTCACTAAAAGACTCCTTCAGCACTCCTTCACAAAACCAACTTCTCCCACTTCTATGTCTTGCAGCAATAGCTAAGGCTAGGTTCACATTGCGTTCAGTGTCTCCATTTAACGGACTACGTTACACCGCAGCATAATGCGGTGTAACGTAGTCCGTTAACGGCGCCATTGAATGCAATGTCGGACGCATCTCTAGCGCGCGCTAGCGATGCGTCCGACATTGAGTGACGGACCCGAGACGCGGGCTGCAGCGTTTCTGGGTCCGTCACCGCTAGCGCAGATGGAGCTAGCAGATGCTCCATCTGCGCTAGCGCTGTGCAAAGTCGGCACTTGCATCAGCGCAGTCCATTTAATGTATGCGTACGCAATGTGAACCTAGCCTAACTCAGATAAGGACTTGGTAATCGAGCCAAGATTTTATAGGGAAAATGAGTAGCTAACCGAGCACAGCTGAATGCTGAAATTTTCAACATGGCCGATTAACACCTGTTCTGCTGGTAGAATAAACACGTGTAATACACTAGAGAAGTGCTTCTTCTCAGAGGCGGAGTAAGAGCCACCAGATGCTGGAGTCCTCTGGCTCTGCTCCGTTGTGGTAACCCCACGACATTTTGCATGTCAAACTTGACATTACTCGGTTTTTGTGTGTGAGTACAATGTGGAGTTTAATTACCCTAATTACAATACACAATAGTACATTGAATATGTACAGTGTTTGGCAAGGTGTGCACAACAAACTAAAGCTGGCTGTACACAGTGATACTTTTTTTGCCAAATCCCACAGTTTTACAGGTCCTGAAAAAGAAAACCTGAAGAGATGAACTGGAATATAAATTGTTCATGCAACATGTTCATGCAACATGTTCACACTGGCCACTAAAAAGACAAAAATCCAAAATAAAAACATGATAAGCAAATACCCTGCTAGTGGACACACAGCAATGGGGAACCACATGAATGTAATCTCAAGCTCAAAGAAAAGGCAGGCCACACCTTTATATGCAATGAGTGCATGTCCACTAGCCAGGTTTCAGTCCTCCTCTGACCTTATCCACACACACATCATTTGACAAATGGTAAGGTTTCAAAATTAGAGGTTGGGACCATGCCAAAATAGGGTCACTGTGAAGTGATGGGATGGCTTTTACATTTTTTTATCAAAATTATATTAACTAGCCGCCACAGAATGTTATTTTCATGCACTATTGCTGTTCACTTATGTACTGCAGGGTATTTGCTTATTATGCTTTTATCTTAGGTTTTTGTCTGTTTAGTGACCACTGTGAACATGCGCTTACATTCTGCATGCACACCAACTTATATTACAGTTCATCTCTCTAGGTTTTCTATATCAGTCATTTTGCATTCAGTGCCTATAAAGGTGTGGCCTGCCTTTTTTTTCAGCTGGATATTATATTCATGTGGTTCCACATGCTGCATGTCCATTAGCCGGGTTTCAGTCCTTCCCTGTCTTTATCCACACACGTCACTTGACAAATGGTTAGGTTTTAATATTAGAGTTTAGGACCATCCCGAATAGGGTCACCATGACGTGGTGGGATGGCTTTTAGTTTTTTAATCAAAATTATGTTAACTAAGCAACCTATATTATTTTCTTGCACTATTGCTGCTTATTAATTTACTGCAGAGTATTTGCCTATTATGTTTTTATCTTGAGTTTAGGTCCTGAAAAAGGCAAGAATTGGCAAATGGTATGTTTGTTGCAGATTTCTGCATTATTAACTTTCTAATGGGTGCACCACTGTCTAGTTGTTTAACTGAATGGACCAAAAGGCAGCAGTCGTGAGTTGGGTGGAAGATAAACCAGACAGCATACATTAACAGCTACAATGGGACTGTATTAGTCATTGGGGCACTGTTTTTTTAGGTTTGGCAAACCAGCTCTGATTTCAACAACTGGTTTAGCTGCTCCTAGGAGAATTGGCTATATCTCAACCCTGGACAATGACATGGAGCACTGTGCCATCCATTATAAACAGGAGCCAAAGATGTGAACATTGCCTAAAGGTACCGTCACACTCAGCAACTTTGCAATGAGAATGACAACAATCCGTGACGTTGCAGTGTCCTGGATAGCGATCTCGTTGTGTTTGACACGCAGCAGCGATCTGGATCCCGCTGTGCCATCGCTGGTCGGAGCTAGAAGTCCAGAACTTTATTTCGTCGCCAGGTCGGCATGTATCATCATGTTTGACATCAAAAGCAACGACGCCAGCAACGTTTTACATGGAGCTAACAACCAGCGAGAACGATAAGTGAGTCGCCGTTACGTCACTGGATCGCTCCTTCATCGTTCTGGAGTTGCTGTGTTTGACGTCTCTACAGCGACCTAAACAGCGACGCTCCAGCGATCTAGTTTAGGTCGGCTCGTTGTCTATATCGCTGCAGCGTCGCTGAGTGTGACGGTACCTTTACTCATCATTGTATGTAAATACGTAAAATGGTGAAGCTGGTGTAAAATGTGGCAAACTATAACAACTTGCACTTACTCCTACTTGTGTATACTCATTTTAGGCATTATGTCCTCATTGCAATTACTGAGACCTCAGACACAAAGCTTTATTACAGACTAGAGATGAGCAAATCGATTCGCGGACCATCAAGTTTTAGTTGAATTTCCTGAAATTTCTGGTTCCACTCGAATTCAAACAATTTACCATTTGGATTTGTGATCACAAAGAATAAATTACTCTGCCACCATTTTAGTGAACACTGTGCATTATAAAGTTGCAGCACATGATGATATCAAGATTTTATGACCTTACCACGCACAGTGATGACTGAGGTCTGGTGACGGCCTTTAATGAAGAAACGGCAGATGAGGCATGCAACTTCTAAAAGACCGTCGAGGACTGGATCAGTGCTAACGAGCAACAGGAGGACTGGATAGGTGAGCGATAAGGTAAGTATTGGATTTTTTTTTGTTTTTTTACATCTTAAAGTTATTATACTCTGGGTCTGGAGTGACCCCAGAGTATAATAAGGAACATCCAGTTTACTATGAATAGCTTCACAGGAAATCAAATTTCTACAAAATCCACATAAACAAATTAGAATTTTAAACAATCCACTCATTAGTATTACAAACCTATATTGTACAGATCCGTAATGTATCGTACATAGCCTACTATAGTTCCATACTGTACATAAATAACTAGAAAATGATGTGGCATATTCCATCACTTTCTGTTTCTGAACGATTTTTGCTTCTGAAAAAGAATACAGTACATCAGGGAGGCACTATAGTTTGTAACATAGATCTTTATGGACTCCATGTACCACAATATAGAGTCTGCTGCCTAGACTAACAAATAGTTATCATTCAACACAGCCCACACAGTATATAACACAGCCACATAGTATATTGCACAGCCTACGTAGAATGTAGCACAGGCACATAGTATATAGCACAGCCCACGCAAAATATAACACAGCCCGCATAGTATATAGCAATGTGGGTACCATATCCCTGTTAAAAAAAACAATTAAAATAAAAAATAGTTATATCCTCACCTTCCGTCGGCCCCTGGATTCAGCCGAGGCCTTTACCGATGCTCCTCGCGACGCTCCGTTCCCAGTAATGCCTAGCAGCAATAAGCCGTGATCATGTAGCGGTCTCGCAAGACCGCCACGTGATCTCGGGGCATTGCCACAATGCATTCTAGGGACCGGAGCGCGAGGAGCGAGAAAAGCTGAGGCGGACTTCGGAAGGTGAGAATATAATGTTTGTTTTTTTTTTTTATTATTTTTAACATTCTATGTTTTTACTATTGATGCAGCATAGGCAGCATCAACAGTAAAAAGTGAAACGGTGTTTAATCCCACCTCAATATCGCTGATTGGTCGACCCAGGATTTCCGTTACAGACAGACGGAAGTTAGAAACAGACGGAAGTACCCCTTAGGCAATTATATATATAGATATTAATCTGATTACTAATTTAGAAACCTGTTCCAGCAGAAAAGTCACAGGACTCATGCAAAACATTACATTAGTAGCAAATAAGATTTTAATTTGCAATTAATTAAACCAATATTTTTACATTTGGGATTTGTCTTTATTATTATAAATTACCAAAATAACAATAATGACATATGCATGTATTATTTTGGGGAAATATTCATGTAGTACAATAATATAAAATACATCAGGAGATAGGGCGAATGAGTTGATCAGAGGAAGGTTTTTAGGTTCACACCTGAAATTGAGCCCATCTAATTCCAGAGTGAAACCTATTCTTTAATTTTCGTTGAATTATTGTTTACTCACTAAAATATATTGGTTTAGCCAAAGGGAAGTTGTTAAAAAAAGTCGAAAATCTTTACCAATATAATTCATAAACCTCAGGCTGTAAAAACAACACATTATAGTCCATTTCACTTAGTCCTAAAACTGACAAGTATTTTGTAGAGCAAAAGGTTTCACATTGCAGGCAGAGATTGTGCAATCTCTCAGATTTAATTCCGCCAGAATGAAAAGCTCAACACATCATTTACGTCTAGTAAGAAAAACAAATTCCCATTCTGTCCTCAGAATGAGCTGTGCCGCTGGCCTTCCTCTGCTTACATGTGTGATACTACAGGGAGCAGGACATTTGTGAAATTACGAAAGAAAGCAGCAACATGATTCTCAACTTTTCACCTCAGCAGTGCCTCTGTAAAAATGGTTCAGTTATACATGCCCTCTTTGCCAAAAGTGACTCAAGCTTATAATTTTCTAGTTAACTAAATATTGCATGTGTTTAGTCACCTGGGTTTCACTAGTGGTGAGGTCTGGGCTTGGGAGGGTTCCTTGTAGTCAAGGCTCTACTGAGATTACTCACATTCCTCTCTGACACATGTATGAGCATATCACTGACGAAAGCTTGATCCAGTTAAAGAAGCACTCTAATCAAAATTTTTATCCTCTTAATATATTGCGATAATCATATTGTATAGCATTGTGGACTTAACAATTGCTCATTTTGCACTTCTACTAAACTAGTTCTTCTGTTTTCCATTAGGTCTATGAGATCACTGTCACCCTAGTGGATCATGGAACCGCTGCGCCACAGGCCGGGCTTAACCTGGAGAAGCATGACTAAGTGGCTACCTGGTTTTCACAAGAGCACCTGATGGTGGAGTTAGGCTTGAGCTGCAGGTAGCTGCCAGGTATCAATCCAGGGCAGCTGACCACAAGGATCAGGATCATAGACATGGACTTGGAGTCACTGGCAGAACAGGATTCAGAATCACGAGTAGAATGATTATCAGAACTGGTTCAGACAGTGAAGGATCAGGTTCAGACATAACAGGATGCGGACTCAGGGTTTAGACGAGAACACTACCAGAGGATGTGTGTGCAAGTTCAGACAAGATGGATTCTGGACTCTGAATCAAGTTCTGGCATGTTGAGCTTTAGGTACCGTTACACTAAACGACTTACCAACGATCATGACCAGCGATACAACCTGGCCGTGATCGTTGGTAAGTCGTTGTGTGGTCGCTGGGGAGCTGTCACACAGACAGCTCTCTCCAGCGACCAACGATCCGGGGAAAGACTTCGGCATCGTTGAAACTGTCTTCAATGATGCCGAAGTCCCCGGGTAACCAGGGTAAACATCGGGTTACCAAGCGCAGGGCCACGCTTAGTAACCCGATATTTACCCTGGTTACCATTATAAGAGTTAAAAAAAAAAAACACTACATACTTACATTCCGATGTCTGTCACGTCCCCCGCCGTCAGCTTCCCTGCACTGACTGTGTCATCGCCGGCCGTAAAGCAGAGCACAGCGGTGACGTCACCGGGAAGCTGACGGCGGGGGACGTGACAGACATCGGAATGTGAGTATGTACTGTTTTTTTTTTTTTTTACTTTTACAATGGTAACCAGGGTAAATATCGGGTTACTAAGCGCGACCCTGTGCTTAGTAACCCGATGTTTACCCTGGTTACACGTGAACACATCGCTGGATCGGCGTCACACATGCCGATCCAGCGATGACAGTGGGTGATCAGCGACCAAAAAAAGGTCCTGATCATTCCCCACGACCAACGATCTCCCAGCAAGGGCCTGATCGTTGGTCGCTGTCACACATAAGGAGATCGTTAGCGAGATCGTTGCTACGTCACAAAAAAGCGTGACGTTGCAACGATATCGTTTACGATATCGTTATGTGTGAAGGTACCTTTAGGAACAGGTTCAGGTTCAGACATAATGGTTCAGGAACAGACATCAGACTAGTGGGTACAGACATTGCTCAGGCACTTCCCTACAAAGGAGGGTACCTTAAGTACAGTAGCTGGGGGGGCAGAGGGGGCCATTGCTCCGCTCCCCGTCAAATGAAGAGGCCCACCGGGAGCCACAGCCACTTTTAGCATGAGGCCCTGTCTTAGGTGTCAGGAAGATCAGCACAATGCTTGCTCCCCTGTCTGACAGATTCTGGACAGTGGTCAGTTGCAGACCCTCAGTCCATGCAGTACGGTGCAGTATGGCTCCAAGAGCTTCTTCCAGGCTGGCAGCAGGTGAAATAAGATGTTGCACAGCAAGAAACTGATTGGCTCAGGCACTCTGGGTCCTAGTGCCCACCTTGCCTTTCACTGGACACTTCCTGTTCCTGCCTAACTGCCTTCAAACTTCATTGGTAAGTGGGGATGGGATTTATTAGATTAATTCAATGTAGGCATGTCATGGTCACTGTGTGGTGAATGTGATAGGATGGGGGTATTGTGGTGGCTGAAGTGCAGGTTGGAGACAGCACTGGGGGGTGAATGTGAGACGATGGGGGTATTGTGAGGAGGGAGGACAGGGCACTGAGGAGTGAATGTAAGAGGATGGGGTATTGTGGGTGTTGGGGTGGGGGAGGAGGACAGGGCTCTGGGGGAGATTGTGAGAGGATGGGGGTATTGTGCTTTTTGGGATAGGGGAGGGGGCAGGCACTGGGGGAGAATGTGAGGATGGGGTCTTGTGGTGTATTATAGGTATTGGGGTGGGGGAGGGGGGACAGGGAGCTGGGGGGGGCTGATTATTATACTGTTTTGATATGAGATTATAAGCACTCCATCACATGTAATAGTTGCCATCTGGGGGGCTGGATATGGGGAGATAGGGGGGCTTTTTTTTCTTGCGATCTGGGTCTTTTATAAAAAATTAGCATAACAAGTATAACAAGTTAATAGCATTAATACTTTAGTAATAGGTTAATATTTAAATATATAAGTATTAGCATAAGGGCATGGATAGACGGCCATATAACTCATGAGAGGATCGCATCGCAGTGCATGGACTGGCCCGACACCTCTCCTGACATGAGCATGACAGTGTGACAGATTACTATGCAGCTGTCACGCTCTCAGGAGAGCCAAAGGTCAGTATGAGGATTGCGATGTGATACGTTATGAGAAATACGTTTGTCTGTCTGCCTCCTAACAATTATAACAATACAGTAACCACAGGCTGCATTCTATTTAATCATTTCATAATAAGCAATTTATCATTATTAGAAAGTTATTAAAGGCTTAGGATAAATGTCTCACTGTGAGACTACAGAATACCAAATCATGATAGGGTGCATCTACCGTCATGAGACCCCAATACCACTGGTGCGATCAGGTGGTCATGCGACCACGTTTGCTATTTGTACGTGTCGACTAGATAAGTTTGACTTCTCTCAATAGAAGATAATTGGGAGAAGCTGCGAGAATCATCATCCCCTGCTCACATCAGCGATGCTGGGGCCATGATTACTGTACATAGGGTGACTCAGGAGACATTGGTAAATATTAAAGGGGACCTGTCAGTAGATTTTGCCGCTATAAGATGCGGCCACCGCCTTTCAGGGCTTATCTACAGCCTTCTATAATGCTGTAGATAAGCCCCCGGTTCGACCTGCAAGTGAAGAAAAAAGTTTTATTATACTCACCCAGGGTGGCGGTCTGGTGCGGTCCGGTCCGATGGGTGTCGCAGGTCCAGGTTCGGTCCCTCCCATCTTCTTGTGATGCCGCCCTCCTGCGTCTTCATCGCTCCCCGGCACCTAACATGTAAGATTCCCTTTAAGCTCTGCAGTAGAGCATGATGACATGTTCTCCCTGCACTACTGCTCTCCATTTTGCAGACCACAGGTCACTTTAAGCCTGCGGTCTATAGAACAGCAGGGTGATGCCCTAGCGCCAGCACATGCACTGAACTTCAGAGTGGGAACTAATGAGAGGGTCACTATACAGTTTGGGGACCATCATACAATGTGGGAGCTCATATACTGTATGGCTGTAGGGGGTGTGCTGGGGGCTAATTTTGTGCCCTGCATCCCTGTGCGCATCTTCTTAATAAAATTTGGTATGTGTTGCGTATAAAGTGTCATATAATGTGATATTGTTTTATTGTGCAAAATGTTCATGTTTTGTGTAAATTATATATCTTATGGGTTAGAGGGATAGAGATAGAGAGATATAGTAAGGTTCAGTGTTAGTAAGGGTTAATATAGGACTTAAGCAGTGGGAAGCATTAGATTGAATTAAGATAAGAAATAGTTAACCAATAGGATGTTAGCTAGTGGGTGGAGCTAGAGAAAGGGTGAAGAGAATGTTAGTAGTGTTGGATAGAAAGAGGAACAGTGAGGTGATTGACTGGAGCTGTGTTATGACAGAGGCTCTTCAATCCAGGCCCTACGAGTGGACAGACACGCGGGCACAAGCAGATTTGGGCAGCATTAGAGAAACAGTGGCTAGGCTTATGGAACACTTCCATGACATCCAAGAACTATGGTCTGACAAGGATTGGCAGCGGCATCCTTTACTTTTGCCCAGGATGGGGAAAATGGACGAGGAGCACCAGGAGCAAGCTAGTCTGGCTACTCAGGGAGCTGCGGTACCGAAGGATACAGTACGGAAACAAATTGTGACAGGAAGAACCAGGAACAATTCAGGGGAAAAATTGTCATCCTGTATGAAGATTGCTGTGCGGTGTCTGTATCTAAACTGGATGAGCTAATAAAGTTGTTATGTTTGAACTGAACTTGGACTCTGATGGTTATTGTGTGTTGCTGCAGAAGACCAGGACCCTGCAAGTGAGGAGGTCTATGATTCCCATGTGAGTGAAATATCTTGCACACACACACCAGAGATAGTACACTTTGTTAATGCAGCGGGGCACCAGGGTGTGCCAGAACAGCAGCCCCTCGCCATGACTATCACCCTGGCCCCCGTTACAGCTTGGTGTAGTTGGCAGGATCAAGATTCCTCATGTATAGAGAATGGAGGAACCTCCAGCATGGTGAAGATGGCGGCCGTGAGACTTTAAAATGGCGAATGGTAGCACGGAGCTTGGCAATAGCTCTGCCTATCGTGGACGTCCTAAGTGGAGAATCCATCTGGCTGAGACAGTGGCCTGAGCCTAGGGTGCATCCCCTTTATAGCGTTGTCTGCCCCCTGTCAGCTTGGTGAAAGAAGAAGAAACCTGACCCATTGCAGCAGATCCCTGAAGAGTGGGAGGAGTGCGATGCTGAACTGGTGGATCAACCAGAGGCGGCTGGGCCCTGACCCGGGTGGGGTCCAGAAGAAGAAAACCATGTGTGGAGCTGGACGGCGCCATTGCAAGACACGGCACTGCCACTGATTGAGCACACCAGCAACAGCTACCATGGTGGCTTGGGTCGCGTGGAAGTGGTGGCCTGTTAAGAAACGTGAGCGGGCGCAGGCTCAGCCGCAACTAATGGTCGCTGGAAAGCTGGATTATGCTTTCTCACAGGCAACAGCCTTGGAGACCAAGCAACCAGATGAGAGGCCTAGACCACAACATGACAGTGCGGTACAGCCACTGAGCCCAGTGGTGGATAGCCGGATCCGGAGAGAAAGTGGAGAGTCTACAACCCGTGGGTCCTCCTCCAGAACTACTTTTGTGTACGTGCAGGGGCACGGAGCGTCACAGTATGCTAGCCGCAAGGACATCAATTAAGGACTGCCTCTTTAAGGAAGAGTTGTGCTAGTTGCACCTGCAAAGTGAGGAATATGGGACTGTTCCGCGTCCCTGAGGGCAGAAGTCCCTGCATAACCGAGGATCGGTTTGAGCCAAATAGAGCCGAGGTTGGTAGAGTGGTCAGTGCGGCTGCAGTTGAAAAGTTGAATTTTTTTTTCCCCCATCCAAGTTAATTTGCTCACATTTGTGCACCCCCTGCTGGATTATGGGACTAAGACTCCTTTGTGTAAAAAAATAAATAAAACAGACAATGTGCGGCTGCTTTACGGACTGTTTTATTGTATTGCCCAACCTTAGCTTTATCCTTAGGAGGTTGGAAGCAAAAAAAAAAGTGTTTTAAAGGGATAGTAATCTGAAAATAGGACGGAAGTGGAAAACATGGACCAGGGGACCTGATGACCGAATACCACAGGTGGCGTCACGAACACTATCCCTTTAAAGACCTTTTCCCCCCATTTATTAACAGATGTCCCCTAGGGCCACAGACCGGGTCAGCCACCATGACTGCTGTGAATTCCGTTCTGGAGCTCCGTCCTGTGGTTGCTAATGGTATTTTGGTGAGTTCTGCCCTTGGGCTCCCTCTGGTGGTTTCGAGTGGAACTGCTGCTCCTTTAGGTAGCTGGAGCAGCTGCCTTCACTAATCGCCTTGCCTGGGTTTGTTATTTAAACCTGCTCTGGGCTTTAGTCCATGCCTGCTGTCAATGTTCTTGGTTGGATTTGGTTCTCTCCTTGGAATTTTCATATGGCCAGTCCTTGTCTGCAAAAGATAAGTTTTTGCTAGTTTTTGTTTGTCCATTTGTTTGGACTCTATTGCTTTGCAAATATGTTTCTTTTTGTCCAGCTTGTTACTATGTCTTATTCAGGCTAGCTGGAAGCTCTGGGAAAGCAGATTTGCCCCTCCACACCGTGAGTCGGTGTGGAGTTCATTTTTGTAAACTCTGCGTGGATTTTGTAGTTTTTTATACTGACCGCACAGTATCCTTTTCTCTCTGTCTATCTAGTTTAGTATTGGCCTCCTTTGCTGAATTCTGATTTCATTTCTGAGTACGTCATTTCCCTCTCCATTCACAGTCAATATTTGTGGGGGGCTATCTTTCCTTTTGGTGGTTTTCTCTGAGGCAAGATAGCGTTCTATTTCCTTCTTTAGGGGTAGTTATTTCTTAGGCTGTGAAGAGGTGTCTAGGGAGAGTCAGGAACATCCCACGGCTATTTCTAGTGTTGTTGTTAGGATTAGGGACTGCGGTCATTAGAGATACCACCTTCTCAGAGCTCGCTCCATGTTGCGTTTTAGCCACCAGGTCATATCAGTGTGGCCTCTTAACCACCAGGTCATAACACATGACATCCCCCTTGAGAACCGAAGGGCCCGGATCTGAGTACCCCACTGCCCTACTGGGGGCGCTCCACTTCCAGGAAGACAACGACCCAAAACATATAGCCAAGGCAACAAAGGTGTGGCTCAATATAAAGAACATTAAAGTCATGGAGTGGCCTAGCCAGTCTCCACACCTTAATCCCATAGAAAACTTAGTGAGGAAGTTGAAGTTCTGGGTTGCCAAACAACAGCCTCAAAATCTTAATGATTCAGAGATGATCTGCAAAGAGGTGTGGACCAAAACTCCTCCTAACATGTGTGCAAACCTCATCATCAACTACAAAAAACCTTTAAGGGGGTGAATCGTTATGCACACTGAAGTCTTCAGTTATTTTGTCCTATTTGTTGTTTACTTCACAATAAAAAGAAAACCAAGTGTTCACAGTTGTAGGCATGGTCTTTACATGAACTGAAAAAAACATTAAAAATGCCAAAGGGATGAATGTTTTGCAAGCCACTATATCCACTGTGTGCAGAATTATTAGGCAAGTTGTATTTTGATCACATGATACTTTTTATACATGTTGTCCTTCTCCAAGCTGTTCAGGCTTGAGAGCCAACTACCAATTAAGTAAATCAGGTGATGTGCATCTCTGTAAAGAGGAGGAGTGTTGTCTAATGACATCAAAACCCTATATAGCGTGTGCTTAATTATTAGGCAATTTCCTTTCCGTTGCCAAAATGGGTCAGAAGAGAGATTTGACGGACTCTGAAAAGTCCAAAATTGTGAGATGTATTGCAGAGGGATGGGGCAGTCTTGAAACTGCCAAACCTTTGAAGCGTGCTCACCGAACAATCAAGCGTTTCATGGCAAATAGCCAACAGGGTTGCAAGAAGCGTGTTGGGCAAAAAAGGCGCAAAATAACTGCCCATGAATTGAGGAAAATCAAGCGTGAAGCTGCCAAGGTGGAGATGGGAATATATTTGGTTTTTATTAAGTTGCCTAATGATTCTGCAGAGTAATAGTTACCTGCACAAACAGATATCCTCCTAAGGCTGGTTTCACATTTGCGTTTTTTGCCGCTGCGTTTTAACGCATAAAAATGCATGTGTTTTTTTCCCCTATATTTAACATTAACCCCTTTACCCCCAAGGGTGGTTTGCACGTTATGGACCGGGCCAATTTTTACAATTCTGACCACTGTCCCTTTATGAGGTTATAACTCTGGAACGCTTCAACGGATCCCGGTGATTCTGACAATGTTTTCTCGTGACATATTGTACTTCATGATAGTGGTAAAATTTCTTTGATATTACCTGTGTTTATTTGTGAAAAAAACGGAAACATGGCGAAAATTTTGAAAATTTTGCAATTTTCCAACTTTGAATTTTTATGCAATTAAATCACAGAGATATGTCACACAAAATACTTAACAAATAACATTTCCCACATGTCTACTTTACATCAGCACAATTTTGGAACCAAAATTTTTTTTTGTTAGGGAGTTATAAGGGTTAAAAGTTGACCAGCAATTTCTCATTTTTACAACACCATTTTATTTTAGGGACCACATCTCATTTGAAGTCATTTTGAGGGGTCTATATGATAGAAAATACCCAAGTGTGACACCATTCTAAAAGCTGCACCCCTCAAGGTTCTCAAAACCACATTCAAGAAGTTTATTAACCCTTCAGGTGTTTCACAGGAATTTTTGGAATGTTTAAATAAAAATTAACATTTAACTTTTTTTCACAAAAAATTTACTTCAGCTCCAATTTGTTTTATTTTGCCAAGAGTTACAGGAGAAAATGGACCCCAAACCTTGTTGTACAATTTGTCCTGAGTACGCCGATACCCCACAAGTGGAGGTAAACCACTGTTTGGGCGCATGACAGAGCTTGGAAGTGAAGGAGCGCCATTTGACTTTTTAATGCAAAATTGACTGGAATTGAGATGGGACGCCATGTTGCGTTCGGAGAGCCACTGATGTGCCTAAACATTGAAACCCCCCACAAGTGACACGATTTTGGAAAGTAGACCCCCTAAGGAACTTATCCAGAGGTGTGGTGAGCACTTTGACCCACCAAGTGCTTCACAGAAGTTTATAATGCAGAACCGTAAAAATAAAAAATATTTTTTTTTTCACAAAAATTATCTTTTCGCCCCCAATTTTTTATTTTCCCAATGGTAAGAGAAGAAATTGGAACCAAAAAGTTGTTGCACAATTTGTCCTGAGTACTCTGATACCCCATATGTGGGGGTAAACCACTGTTTGGGCGCATGGGAGAGCTCGGAAGGGAAGGAGCGCCGTTTGACCTTTCAATGCAAAATTGATAGGAATTGAGATGGGACGCCATATTGCGTTTGAAGAGCCACTGATGTGCCTAAACATTGAAACCCCCCCACAAGTGACACCATTTTGGAAAGTAGACCCCCTAAGGAACTTATCTAGAGGTGTGGTGAGCACTTTGACCCACCAAGTGCTTCACAGAAGTTTATAATGCAGAACCGTAAAAATAAAAAATAATTTTTGTGAAAAAAAATGATCTTTTCGCCCCCGATTTTTTATTTTCCCAATGGTAAGAGAAGAAATTGGAACCAAAAAGTTGTTGTACAATTTGTCCTGAGTACGCTGATACCCCATATGTGGGGGTAAACCACTGTTTGGGCGCATGGGAGAGCTCGGAAGGGAAGGAGCGCCGTTTGACTTTTCAATGCAAAATTCACAGGAATTGAGATGAGACGCCATGTTGCGTTTGGAGAGCCACTGATGTGCCTAAATATTGAAACCCCCCACAAGTGACACCATTTTGGAAAGTAGACCCCCTAAGGAACTTAACAAGATGTGTGGTGAGCACTTTGACCCACCAAGAGCTTCACAGAAGTTTATAATGCAGAGCCGTAAAAATAAAACAAAAATGTTTTCCCACAAATATTATTTTTTAGCCCCCAGTTTTGTATTTTCCCAAGGGTAACAGGAGAAATTGGACCCCAAAATTTGTTGTCCAATTTGTCCTGAGTGCGCTGATACCCCATATGTGGGGGGGAACCACCGTTTGGGCGCATGGGAAGGCTCGGAAGGGAAGGAGCGCCATTTGAAATACAGACTTAGATGGAATGGTCTGCAGGCGTCACATTGCATTTGCAGAGCCCCTAATGTACCTAAACTGTAGAAACCCCCCACAAGTGACCCCATATTAGAAACTACACCCCCAAAGGAACTTATCTAGATGTGTTGTGAGAACTTTGAGCCCCCAAGTGTTTCACTACAGTTTATAACGCAGAGCCGTGAAAATTAAAAAATCTTTTTTTTCCCACAAAACTTATTTTTTAGCCCCCAGTTTTGTGTTTTCCCAAGGGTAACAGGAGAAATTGGACCCCAAAAGTTGTTGTCCAATTTGTCCTGAGTACGCTGATACCCCATATGTTGGGGTGAACTCCTGTTTGGGCACACGGGAGAGCTCAGAAGGGAAGGAGCACTGTTTTACTTTTTCAACGCAGAATTGGCTGGAATTGAGTTCGGACGCCATGTCGCATTTGGAGAGCCCCTGATGTGTCTAAACAGTGGAAACCCCCCAATTATAACTGAAACCCTAACCCAAACACACCCCTAACCCTAATTCCAACGGTAACCCTAACCACACCTCTAACCCAGACACACCCCTAATCCTAATCCCAACCGCAAATGTAATCCAAACCCTAACTGTAGCCCCAACCCTAACTGTAGCCTTAACCCTAACTGTAGCCTTAAACCTAACTGTAGCCTTAACCCTAAATGTAGCCTTAACCCTAACTGTAGCCTTAACCCTAACTGTAGCCTTAACCCTAGCCCTAACCCTAGCCCTAACCCTAGCCCTAACCCTAGCCCTAGTCCTAACCCTAGCCCTAACCCTAACCCTAGCCCTAGCCCTAACCCTAACCCTACCCCTAACCCTAACTCTAGCCCTAACCCTAGCCCTAACCCTAGCCCTAACCCTAGCCCTAGTCCTAACCCTAGCCCTAACCCTAGCCCTAACCCTACCCCTAACCCTAGCCCTAACCCTAGCCCTAACCCTAGCCCTAACCCTAACCCTAGCCCTAACCCTAGCCCTAACCCTAACCCTAGCCCTAACCCTAATGGGAAAATAGAAATAAATACATTTTTAAAAATTTTTTATTTTTCCGTAACTAAGGGGGTAATGAAGGGGGGTTTGATTTACTTTTATAGCGGGTTTTTTAGCGGATTTTTATGATTGGCAGCCGTCACTCACTGAAAGACGCTTTTTATTGCAAAAAATATTTTTTGCGTTACCACATTTTGAGAGCTATAATTTTTCCATATTTGAGTCCACAGAGTCATGTGAGGTCTTGTTTTTTGCAGGACGAGTTGACGTTTTTATTGGTAACACTTTCGGGCACGTGACATTTTTTGATCGCTTTTTATTCCGATTTTTGTGAGGCAGAATTAGCAAAAACCAGCTATTCATGAAATTCCTTTGGGGGAGGCGTTTATACCGCTCCGCGTTTGGTAAAATTGATAAAGCAGTTTTATTCTTCGGGTCAGTACGATTACAGCGACACCTCATTTATATCATTTTTTTTATGTTTTGGCGCTTTTATACGATAAAAACTATTTTATAGAAAAAATAATTATTTTTGCATCGCTTTATTCTGAGGACTATAACTTTTTTATTTTTTCGCTGATGATGCTGTATCGTGGCTCATTTTTTGCGGGACAAGATGACGCTTTCAGCGGTACCATGGTTATATATATCTGTCTTTTTGATCGCGTTATTCCACTTTTTGTTCGGCGGTATGATAATAAAGCGTTGTTTTTTGCCTCGTTTTTTTTTTTTTCTTACGGTGTTTACTGAAGGGGTTAACTAGTGGGCCAGTTTTATAGGTCGGGTCATTACGGACGCGGCGATACTAAATATGTGTACTTTTATTGTTTTTTTTTTTTTTATTTAGATAAAGAAATGTATTTATGGGAATAATATTTTTTTTTCATTATTTAGGATTTTTTTTTTTTTTTTTTTACACACTTGTAAAAATTTTTTTTTACTTTTTTACTTTGTCCCAGGGGGGGATAATACAGATCGGTGATCTGCCAGTTTGCATAGCACTTTGACAGATCACCGATCTGTCAAACAGCGCTGCAGCGTTACCAAGTGCCTGCTCTGAGCAGTCACTTGGTAAGCCACCTCCCTCCCTGCAGGACCCGGATCCGCGGCCATCTTGGATCCGGGACTTTCTGCAGGGAGGAGGTGAGAGACCCCCGGAGCAACGCGATCACATCGCGTTGCAGCGGGGGTCTCAGGGAAGCCCGCAGGGAGCCCCCTCCCTGCGGGAAGCTTCCCTGCACTGCCGGCACATCGCGATCATGTTTGATCGCGGTGTGCCGGGGGTTAATGTGCCGGGGGCGGTCCGTGACCGCTCCTGGCACATAGTGCCGGATGTCAGCTGCGATAAGCAGCTGACACCCGGCCGCGATCGGCGGCGCTCCCCCCGTGAGCGCGGCCGATCGCCTATGACGTACTATTCCGTCCGTGGGAAGTAAAGTCCACCCCACATGGACGGAATAGTACGTCTGATGGCAGAAAGGGGTTAAAAACGCATACATTTTTTTGTGTATGCGTTTTGCCGTGTTTGACGACGCATGCGTCGTTTCTATGCTTGCATTTTGTTGCGGAAATGCAACATGTAGTAATTTCTAGAGGCGTTTCTTTGCGGCAAAAAACGTATTGCTGTCTATGTAAACGCATGCGTTTTTAAGCACATGCGTTTGGTTGCGTTTTTAAACGCATGCGTTTCAATAGAGAAAAGCAAGTCTGCATACTGATAAGCCACCCCCACCATCAAGGTGATAATGAGATCCAAACCCTAACCCTAACCCTAACCCTAGCCCTAACCCATCAAGGTGATAAAGGGATCCAAACCCTAACCCTAACCCATCAAGGTGATAAAGGGATCCAAACCCTAACCCTAACCATAACCCTAACCCATCAAGGTGATAAAGGGATCCAAACCCTAACCCTAACCCATCAAGGTGATAAAGGGATCCAAACCCTAACCCTAACCCTAGGGATCCAAACCCTAACCCTAACCCTAGGGATCCAAACCCTAACCCCAGGGATCCAAACCCTAACCCTAACCCATCAAGGTGATAAAGGGATCCAAACCCTAACCCTAGGGATCCAAACCCTAACCCTAACCCTAGGGATCCAAACCCTAACCCTACCCCTAACCCCAGGGATCCAAACCCTAACCCTAACCCTAACCCATCAAGGTGATAAAGGGATCCAAACCCTAACCCTAACCCTAGGGATCCAAACCCTAACCCTAACCCATCAAGGTGATAAAGGGATCCAAACCCTAACCCTAACCTTAGGGATCCAAACCATAACCCTAACCCTAGGGATCCAAACCCTAACCCTAGCCATTTCTATTTATAGTGGGTTTTCTAGTTGATTTTTATGATTGGCAGCTGTCACACACTAAAGACGCTTTTTATTCCAAAAAATATTTTTTGCGTTACCACATTTTGAGAGCTACAATTTTTCCATATTTTGGTCCACAGAGTCATGTCACACGCCCTCTGTAGTCCCATTGGCGGTGTCTGGATCTTGATTTTTCTCTTGTGAAATTTCTCATCATGCGTATCAAAAACGCAAACGCGGTAAAAACGCATGTAAACGTGTAAAAACGCGACTTTTTTTACTGCATACAAAAACGCATGCGTCTAAGTCTACGTTCACATTAGCGTCGCGTCGCCGTTGCGTCGGCGACGCAGCGGCGACGCACGGAAAAACGTGCGCGTTTTGCGACGCGTGCGTCGTTTTTGACGAAAATCGGACGCACAGAAAATGCTACATGTAGCGGTTTCTTGCGTCCGACGCTAGCGTCGGAAACAACGCACGTGGCGAAAACCGCCACCAAAACAACGCACGCGTCCCCTATGTTCAACATAGGGGCGCGTCGCCGCTGCATCGCCGACGCAACAGCGACGCACATTAGCGTAACGCTAATGTGAACGTAGCCTAAAAAATGTAGCGTTTGCACGCGTTTACATGCGTTTTTTTCACCACCTGCGGATGCGTTTTTAACGTTGCGTTTTTAAACGTAAATGTGAAACTAGCCTAAGATAGCCAAATCTAAAAAAAGCCCCACTCCAACTTCCAAAAATATTAAGCTTTGATATTTATGAGTCTTTTGGGTTGATTGAGAACATAGTTGTAAATAATCCTCTAAAATACAATTTGCCTTATAATTCTGCACACAGTGTTGATAAAGGGAACACTTAAACAACACAATGTAACTCCAATTGTAACTGTGATATCAACCTGTCCAGTTATGAAGCAACACTGATTGTGAGTCAATTTCTTTTGCTGTTGTTCAAATGCAAAAGACAACAGGTAGAAATTATAGACAATTAGCAAGACTACCCCTATGAAGGAGTGATTCTGCAGGTGGTGATCACAGACCATTTCTCTGTTCTCATCCTTTTTGGCTGTTGTTTTGGTCACTATTGCATTGTGTCATTGCTTTCACCCCTAGAGGTACAGTACAGTAGCTCGAGGCTGTGTCTACAACCCAAAGAAGTTGCTCAGGTAGTGCAGCTCATCCAAGATAGCACATCAAAAGGAGCTGTGGCAAAAAGGGTAGCTCTGTCTGTCAGAACAACGTCCAGTGCATGGAGCAGATACCAGGAGACAGGCCAGTACACCAGGAGATGTGGAAGGGTCATAGGAGGGCAACAACCCAGCAGCAGGACCGCTACTTCCTCCTTTGTGCGAGGAGAAACAGGAAGATCAGTGCCAGAACACTGCAAAATCACCTTCAGCAGGCCACTAACATCTATGCGTGTGCCTAAACTGTCAGAAACAGACTCCATGAGGGTGGTATGAGGGCCCGACATCCTCATGTGGGTGTTGTTCTTACAGCCCAACACTATGCAGGGCGATTGTCATTTGCCAGAGAACACCAAGATTGGCACATTCGACATCAGCGCCCTTTGCTTTTCACGGATGAGAGCAGGTTCACACTGAGCACTTGTAACAGACGTGAGATAGTCTGGAGATGCCATGGAAAATGGTGTCCTGCCTGCAACATCCTCCAGCATTACCAGTTTGGCAGTGGGTCAGTAATGGTGTGAAGGCATTTCTTTGGAGGGCCACACAGCCATCCATGTGTTAGCTAGAGGTACCCTGACTGCCATTAAGTACTTGGATGAGATCTTCAAATCCATTGTGAGATCCTATGCAGGTGTACTGGACCCTGGGTTCCTTCTGATGCATGACAATCCTAGGCCTCATGTGGCTGAAGTGTGTCAGCAGTTCCTGAATGATGAAGACATTGATACTATGGACTGACCTGTCTGTTCCCTAGACCTGAACCCAATCGAGCACATCTGGGACATCACGTCTTGTTCCATCCATCAACAGACTTTCCAGGAGTTGACTGATGCTTTAATCAAGGTCTGCGAGGAGATCCCTCAGGAGAACACCATCCATGATTTTTAAATAATTAAACAGCATTTTATTGCATGAAATAGCAAGAATTCTGGCTCTCACAGACCTGTTAGTTTTTATTTAAGAAGCCCTCTTACTCTGCACTCATTACCTGTATTAATTGCACCTGTTTGAATTTGCTATCTGTATAAAATACATCTGTTCATATAATCAATGACACTGATTCCAACCTCTCCACCATTGCCAAAACCAAAGACTTATCTAAGGACACCAGGGACAAAATTGTAGACCTGCACAAGTCTAGGATGAGATACAGGAAAATAGGCAAGCAGCTTGGTGAGAAGGAAACAACTATTGGCACAATTATTAGAAAATGGAAGATACAGAAGATGACTGTCAATCTTCCTTGGAATGGGGCTCCATGAAAGATCTTGCCTTGTGGGGTAAGGATGATTCTGAATAAGATCAGGAATCAGCCCAAATCTACACAGGAGGACCTGGTCAATGACCTTAAGAGAGCTGGGACCAAAATCTCAAAAATTACCTTAACACACTAACCTGTCATTGATTAAACTCCTGCAGGGCATGCAAGGTTCCCCTGCTCATGCCAGCCAGTTTGATGTTTGCCAATGACCATCTGGATGATCCAGAGCAGGCATGGGAGAAGGTCATGTGGACAGATGAGACCGAAATAGAACTTTTTGGTATCAACTCCACTCACTGTGTTTGAAGTAAGAAGGGTGCGTACAACCCCAAGAACACAGTCCCAACCATGAAACATGGTGGGGGAACCTCATACTTTGGGGATGTTTTCTGAAAAACGGACAGGACCACTGCTCTTTATTGAAGGGAGGATGGATGGGGTTTTGAATCGCAAGATTTTGTCCAACAACCTCCTTCCCCCAGTAAGAGCATTGAAGATGGGTTGCGGCTGGGTCTTCTAGCATGACAATGACCCAAAACACTCAGCCAGTGCAACTAAGGAGTGGCTCCATACGAAGCATTTTAAGGTCCTGTAGGGGCCTAGCCAGTCTCCAGACCTGAACTCAATTGAAAATCTTTGGAGGGAGCTGAAACTCAATGTTGCCCAGTGACAGCCCCGAACCCTGAAAGATCTGGAGAAAATCTGTATGGAGGAGTGGGCCAAAATCCCTGCAGCAATGTGTGCAAACTAGGCCAAGAAGTATAGGGAATGTCTGACCTCTGTAATTGCAAACCAAGTTTTCTATAACAAATATTAAGTTCTGTTTTTCTATTGTATCAAATACTTATTTCATGCAATAAAATGCAAATTAATTATGTAAAAATCACACAACACGATATTTTGGATATTTTTTCAAGATTCTGTCTCTCACAGTTAAAGTGTACCTACAATATCAATTACAGACCTCTCCATTTTTTGTAGGTTATTTTCTCCACTGTATATATTAGTAGGTGTCACAAGAGTAAACCCTCACACATTCGCTAAAATAAAGTGGCCAACCCCTTTTCAATGCCCTCTATGTGTTGAGTAAAATGAAAAAACCTACACACTTCCTGGACTGACACTGATCTTCAGCTCTCAGTGCTGTATTCTTTGCGCTTTCATGACATTATGTCACGTGTGCACTGCAGCATATCAGCAGACGCTAATGAACTTTAACCCGCTAATGAACTTTAACCCTTCAGTGTGAGCTATCAAGGCTTCAGCCCATTAGTGTCACTGATAAACTGCAGCGCTCATGTAACATAAGCAATGTGAAAAGATTGCTGGAGGAGTATTTGTGAGGTCAGACCCAGATGATGGATGAGGCAACAGTAGAAGAAAATAGTGACAATATACCCCAATAATTGTATGGAAAATTGTAGAGACCTAATTCATATAAAATATATACATTTTATGGTACATATTAAAAAATGAGTGTTAATGAACAAGATAATAATGTTTAGTGATCGGTTTTCAAATGGTGAGGACACAAGCTGTTTGGCATCCTACAGACAATTGTGCGGGCCTTTGTGCCCATGCAGGCTGCTGGTAGCCAATGGTATTGGCTGGCCAGGACGAGGATTTCCAGAGATTAGCAAAGGAAACTTCTGTTCAAACATGGGAACTTTACTGAACTTGATGAGGGTTATATCCGAGGGATAGTGAGTATGCGGTCTTAAGCACATTTTATTCACGGTAAGAAGACTTCTCACTGACATCATCCTTCCACTGTAGTATGATCCATGGACTGTATTGCACACTGCTTTGCCCTGCCTCGTCACAACTTAGCCTGTCACCACAGTACAGTTCAGTGAGTTCCTCTGTACCTGCTCGGTGGCTCTGCGTCCTATCGCTATGGACGCCCTGGATCTACTGCTCGTGACCCTCCAGTCCCACAGTCTCACTCCTCTTTAGGTCCTTACCTTCTTCAGCGTTTCTCAAGCTCAGGGTTTCTCACAGGCCACTCTGCATCTTTTGTCAGTTCCTAGTCACGCTACCTCATCGTCCGGTCATCTTCTTTGCTGTAGTTCACCCACATGACAGTTCTTTACACTTATCACTTCAGACTCTAACTCTGTTCTCACTAACTTCAGGAAGCAGGTCACTTGTCCTAGCACTAAGCCCTTTCCTTGTGTCTGTTGCTGGGTAAACCCCTTTGCTTACATTTTATGCAAACACTACCTTATGTCCTAATCTATGTCTTTCATGACATTATCACATTACACATCAGATTATACACAGTGGTGATGTCTTCAAGGGGGAGCAGGGCAATATGTCCATCTCATTACATTTTCCCCATCTTTAATGATGGCCATCCTCGACTATCCGAAACACCTGTAAAACATCAATGCACAATAACACACATATCATAACATTTTAACCAACATGACGCCTTCGTCCTTCTTTCCTCTGGAATGACACGGAACCATTCCTACTCGGTTAGGACCCAGGAACTACAACTGCCCAAGTCTATTTAACCAGGCGACAATCCTTCCGGTTAATATTGGCCCTGGTTAACATTTGCCCACAAGCCAACAACATGGCCTCATCAATTCGTGGGCGCAGTCCATTTGCCTTCAACCTGGTTGGGACAACGGGTCATACACTTGTCTCCATGGGTCTGCATGACCCTGGTCTCGCCAGTGTGGAGACCCTTACACTACATGCCTAAGTTTCTTTTAATCACAGACCCATTGGCCAACACAGCAACAGCTCCAGTAGTTCTGGAGCACAGTCCATACAGTCCCTCATCTGTCTTTTAAGACAAGGGTGCAATTAACACAGTCCTTACCAGGCTGAATGCTCGGGCCATCCGTTTCCATTGCTCACTTCTCCCTTTTGTGAACAGCAGCCTCTTTAAGTTGCACAGTCCATAAGGAAAGAAAAGGGTTTCCAACCCTTTAAGAGCTCACAGTCCCGCAATCCAGCAGGGGGGATCAGCAAGGGGTAAACCAACCTTCAGCCGTCCATGGCTACTACAGGCTCACCTGGCCTCAAGGATATCTTGAAGAGTCCCTCCAATTCCTTTTAGGAAAAACACACAAGCCTTCTGGCCACATAGGTACCGACATTCCTTCCAAAAGTAACAAAGGTGAGGCGCCTTAAACTTTGTTTCCTGAGACTCGACTTGTCTCCAGCCTTTGAATAGGGATTCCTTGAAACGCGACCCCACAAAATAGCATGCTGGACCAACCGTGCAACTGCAACTGCCCTGCACCTTGGTAAGTTGTCTCCTGGCATTTCTTCATGTTCTTCCAGACTCCTCTAGGGCAGAACCAAGACACTTCCAGATGAAGTCATCACTGGAACTACCTGCACATCTGAATCAGGCTCCCAGAGTGAAGTTAAGGCCCAAAGCTCATCTACCATCTTCCTCCCCTCAGCATACCACTGCTCAATGCTTCTGAGGAATTCACCACAGCGTCTTTGGGTTGACAGCGGAGCATAATGTAATAGTCGCTGGCCTGCATCCGGCCTTACTACACATGATGGAGCTGGGTTTTGCCTACCTTCTACAATGGGCTCCACCTCTTCTTGGTACTCTGGAATGGTCTGCGTGTCTCCCTTCAGGCTGAACCACAATAACTGGGGATGGTAGTATCTCCGGAACTACTTGATCCTGGTAATCAGGTCCCAAGGGCAAACAAACGACTCCAAATCTCTGCCAGTACTCGCCAACATGCAAACACTACCTTATGTCTTAAGTCCTAACCTATGTCTTTCATGACAATATCACATTACACATCACATTATACACTGCGGTGATGTCTTCAAGGGGGAGCAGGGCAATATGTCGATCTCCTTAAACAAGCCCTTCTGTATGACATGAAGAGGTATAAAATGAAATTGTAAATGCTCACCCATAAAGTGCAGGAGTGCCTGTGCGCATCATAAAAGAGCCCCAATGCACGTTTCACTTTATCTTCCTCAGGGGGCCTATGTGTTGTCAGAAGACACTAATGAACTGGAACTTGTCAGTGTGAAATATGAAGGCTGTTGCGCTCATGTAACATAAGCAATGTGTATAACATATAATCCCTTTAAACTAAATTTTATTATTAATATTTTAAAACACCAATCAAATGTGTGAAAACACATGTGTGACACAAAAACAAATTAACTAGGTAACCCTAGGTATAACCCTATATATCCCTGCCCAACTGTGGAGGTTGGCACCCTAAGAAATGATTGCTTGGCACCCCCACTCAGCGACGTCTGTCCCAATCTGTCCTTATTGGACCAAATGACTAAATGAAGGTGGGAAAACATAAAGCTTTAAAAGAGATGAATTATAGGTTAAGAGACAAAAATTCTAATATAAGGTAAGTATTCGGGGTGTATAGGGATATAGCAGCAAAAAATATAACACTTATAATGAATAGTATATCCCTCTATTGAGAAAAGGGGAATAATATCCCTACAAACCCTCGACACCTTTCATACAGATGGTCCAATATGAAAAAATAGCTAATACATAGATAAGTGTGCATTAAGCACGAGTCATTAAATATCATCAAAGCCCATATTCATAATGAGAGGTTTGCAAATCATAAGGGGAACTTATCCCATACAGAATTATTCGCCTCGACGCGTTTCCCCGTCCGTGCGGTTCATCAGGAGGCCCAGTATGGTCTATGTTATGCCACAAAATTTAGGTGGCCAGATAGAGGAAGTATACCTGACTGATTTCATATAGAGCGGGGTTAAATACCCCTCCATGGAACCAGGGGGCAAATCGGAATTACGGATATAATACCCACCTGTGAAAAGAATCAATCAGGTCTCTCCATATGCCCATCCCTCAGCATGCCGCAATGGCGGCCGATGTGCGCTTGAAAACAGATATACCAGAAACTTGCAGTATACCACGCCATACTGCGTTCCACAGTGGAGCACAAGGAAGCAGATCTGTTGACCTTTGGTATACTTCCGATTATGCGCAGAACTTGCAGCAAAGCAAGTATTGCGTGCCATAATGGAACGCAAGGAAATAGAACCATTGACCTTTGGTATCTTTTCCGGTCTTGCGCAAATCAGTGCGTTTCAAGCTGGAACGCCAGGATACATCCCCGATCATGCGCACATGAAAGCAAAATGATACACGGGTATTATTATTTTATTCTATCGTTTCTTATATACAAAACTCTAGAATTACCATGGAGTATAAGTATAGAGGACCCTATTAGTCCAACTATGATAGGTATTAATGATTTTTGAAGCTTTCAAATCTTTTATTGGGGTGGAGAGAACCACAGGTATACGGTAATAAATAATAGAACTACAGATGCTACAGGGATAAAATCTCATTAATGGAGAAACCAACAAGTCAAATTTGTTGGACTCCAAAACCAAAAAACAACAAGTTTTTAAATATTAATAATAAAATTTAGTTTTAAGGGATTATATGTTATACATAAATATTCTTTTTCGCTAATCCAAAACCTTTTTTGAAACATTACTTGGAATATAAGCAATGTGACAAGATCGCTGGAGGACACAGCGACAGGAGAAGTGATGCAAATTTTTTTTTTTCTACGCTATACATTCCAAACCGTTGTCTGGTAGTGGACATACTCTTTAGGTCTTCCACATACAACAGGGTCTCAATAAAGAGTCCTACATAGGATTATTAGATAGGGTGTTACTGAAAAGCCTTGCAAAGATTCTTTCTCTAAGTATATTTAATAAGATTAGTTTACTGAAATCCTGTTCACCTAAAGCAATGGGAGACATACATTTTGTGCAACCTGTGCAGCCACGAGGTAAGGAGGCCTTCTACTACCCCCAAAGCAGGTACACTTGTGCATTACGAAGAGCTCTTGACATGGACCCGCTTTTGTCTTTGTCAATTCCTGATCTACAGTTATTCATGAATTCTGGAGGAAAAATGAGTTTGTCACAGCAAACTTTTGAATTAAGACTAATGGCACAGATGAGGGTTGCATCACACACATTGACCAACACAATGTAGTATTGCTATGTATAGCAAAATCATGGTCTTTTAAGCCTTTCACAGGAGTGCCATCATGACAGGCACGGGGGTCTTCAGCAGATCCCTGGCCATCATGCCAACCCATCGGCCCCCTGCCGATGCACATTAAATGCAGCTGTCACAGATTAACAGCTTGTTAGAGGCAGATGCTGGCATAATAACACAGCATCCTCTGCCTGGAAAGATGCAGGCATGGCTTGCGAGCCAAGTCAGGGAGTCGGCATACGACATACCAGTACATCATATGTCGGTAAGATATACCGTAGTTAGTCCTTTCCAACTGTTTGTTTTCCCCCTATCTCCACCCCTTCTTCTTTGATTGATAGCTCTGAAATCATTGAGCTAGAAAAGGGAGGTAGATGGAAATCAAGCAGGTGGAAATGTGCACTTAAGGCTATGTGCCCATGTTGCAGAAATGCTGCGGAAATGTCCGCAGCATTTCCGCAACTTCCTGCTGCGAGTAAAACGTACGTGGAATTCGCATGTGTTTTCCTGCAAAACACAAGCATTTTTAGCTTGCAGAATGCTTGCGTTTTCTAAGCGATTTGAAGCATCGCTTGGAAAAGCGATTGCCAGGTTGGTCACACTTGTCAAGCATAGTGCGAATATAAAAAAAAGTAGAGTAGGACTGCCCCATTATGAGATTGCCGTGAAGTGGCGGGGTAGCTCAAAAAATTGATCAATTGTTTGCTAAATGTCTTATTTTGAAATACAGTTAGAAATCAATATGTGCATATGCACTTTATGTATTGCGTTCTGAGTCTGACCATAAGCAATGCTGGCTTCTCCCCCTTTTCTATAACCATAGTGCTTGACAAGTGTGACCAACTTTTTACTATTGATGCTGCCTATGCAGCATCAATAGTAAAAGATAGAATGTTAAAAATAATAAAAAAAATTTAAAAAAATGGTTATTCTCACCTTCCGATGGCCCCTGATCTCCTCCTCGGCGCTCCCGTAAGGTTCCGTTCATAGAGATGCACGAAGGACCTTTGTGACGTCACGGTGGCGTGACCGCGACATCATCTCAGGTGATTCGCGCAATGCATCCCTGGGAACGGAAGCCGCCGGGTGCACCGCTGAGAGGCGGGAGGACTCCGGGGGCCATCAGAAGGTAAGTATTTCCCTATTTTTTACTGTAATTCTTTTTTTTATACATGAATATGGATCTCAGGGTCTGGAGGAGAGTCTCCTCTCCTCCAAACCCTGGATACCATCCGCACATGAAGCGCTCACTTTATGCATGGTGGGTATAGCCACATGCATAAAGTGAGCGTTTCAATGCAATCCTATGCCGGCAGAATCACCGCAATTCCACAGAAATAATGAACATGCTTTTACAACTATGCGATTCCGCAGTGTGAAAATCCGCAGTATGGGCACAGCAACTGCGGAATCGCATAGGATTGCATGGGAATGCGTCTTTTAAGCGTTTTTAAGCATTCGCCATGCGGCAAAAAGCACAGCAGAAATGCATAAAAAACGCAACGTGGGCACACAGCCTAAATGTTTGGCGCCACTGTGATGCACTGAACACCTGCACTTGGTTTGAACAGTCAGTGTGTGCTGGCAGTGTCAATTTAAAGCAACCCTCCATTTCTCATGTAAAGACATCCTACTTTATGCCCACTATTTATAACCTGCTGCCTCCTCTGCTCACATCGACATTCTGCTCCCTCTGCATCCAAAATGGCCACCACACTGGCAAAAGATGGTCCAGCAGAATCCAAACTACACATCACTTACCTGTTATCTGACACACAGGAAAGGCCGGGAAGATGTGGTTTAGAATTACTACTGTACCATCCATATCACAGGAGTGGCAATCTTTCATGCAAGAGGAATGGTATTTTAATTTAAGTGCAGGAGGCAGCAGGTGGCAAATGGAGGACACCAGGTAGGATGCCTGTACATGACAAATGTATAGTCACTTTTCAGTCCTAGCGAGGAGGGATTTTTGCAACAATAACACTGGATTTGCGCTGCTGGAGGTCGGCAGTGGTCATGCAACATTGGAGGTCGGCAGTGGTCATGCAACATGGCCAAGTACCCATGTGGCCACAAATATAGAATCTCTAAACAGTGTTGCATATATATTTAAGCCCACTCCTCCATTTGTACCTTTGACTCCACTACAACAAATATTGTGTCTCAGTAGTCATCTTCCCCCACAGCACCAAGGGTGACACACATGGACACTTGCCTTCATATCTTTCTCTCAGGGCAAATACAGACAGGAAGGGGTCAGAAAAAGAAATATAGGGCCCCTGGTTCTCCAACTGCTGATGTAATGAAGGGCCCCGTCTCTCACTGCTCTCTTTGACGTTCTCACTGGTTTACCAGTCCACCAATATTTGTACGCTATGGGGCACATTCGCTGCATGTAATCTAGTAGACCGCAGAAAGCACAGAGGACACCATCACACACAGGACCACACTGCAGTGCCCCAGCTAAATGGATTGGGGGTTGAGCGTGTGCATCATAACTCTATTCATTGTCTTTGAGAATGTTAGAATTAGCCGAGTACTTAACTATCTCTTGCAATCCAATAGTCAATGAACAGAGGTATCCTCCACCACAATGCCATTTGGACAGGACACTACAGAGTCCATTTTTGTGATTGATGGGAGCTCCAAGTAGTAGAGATCAACCATTACCCATCCTTGCTCTTACTAGAATCTTCCTTTAAGTGAAATCCTATTTTCATACAGGTTCACCAAATGTAACTGGAGCACAATGTATAAGCCCAACAATTCCATATGGCACATAAGAAAAGACCATTACTATTAAAGACTTGCAATAGTTGGGGGCTCCAATGGAGCTTTTGCTTTGGGGCCCACGATTTTCACGCTACACTCTGCCATGTGTCATGTAGGCAGGCTGGGTATCCTATTAGTAGAGATTTACAACTTTACATTTACAGAAATTAAGGAGCCATGGTTATGTACAAGGTGTTGTTCTTCCCTATTTGTGCACTGTATATCTAGCGGTAATATGACTATAGAATTTTTAACCCTTTCTAGATTACCTGGCATTACAGAATCTTTTTATTTATAAATCTGGAATATATTACGTTCAGCACTTGGCGGCCTACAGGCTGCTCTATAATAAGCTAGATGTCCTCAAGACTCCGCAAGCTACAATTAAAACATTATTCTGCTTTAATAAATACATTGTTTGTCTTTAATGACGTCTATAACCCTTACAATCCCTCGTAATGTTCCTAAATCACCGGCATTTACTTTAGTCTGGACTAGATACTCTGTATTTCACCAGCCTAATTGGACCAGCATGTTTCCAACATGTATCCTGCGCTTACTCTCAGATCTCGCATATGTAAAAGAAAGCAAATATTTTCCAGTCAGTGGATCCTGGATAGATGGATGCCAAATTTATTTCACAAGCCAGTCCTGCCTCCACTGGCATCTAACCATTTCCAGATGTGCAGAGGAAAACACGAAAACGCCAGTGCAGGGCTGTAGTAGGACAGCAGGGAGAACCGCAGTGTAAGGCAGGACTGGCCATACTAAACACCTCGCACAGGGCTTCACATACGGGAATAAGTGAGCAAACAGGAAAACCCATCCACTAATGGGTCCTTACTTAAAGGGGATGTACTATTTGGACAACCCTTTTACAGACTGTGCATCTCTCTGATCTCAGTTGATGGTTGCGATCCTATTACTGTGCTTAGCCGTCGTACAATTGTTCCCATTACGATAAAGTCACCCTTAAAAATGCATTAAACAAGTATTTCTTGCAAGTGGTCTGCAAACTCACAATCTAGCTACAGGAAGGGGGTTCTGTGAAATTATACACATTAAGGAAAACAGAAAATAAAGTTTAGCAAAATAGGAAAAAAAAACAATGGAAAAAACTGTATTAGGCTTTATATATCGAATATCAGAAACATGTTTTAACCGCTTAGGAAAATTGCGACCTTGCCTTCAAAAAGGGGTGTGGCTCGTTAAGTCACAGCTGGGGCATCACTTTTAGGAAAGCTTAATGACATTTTAATATGAGTGTATAATAGTTGCATTTTTGTGGCCAGATTACAGCCATGGGTCTCCGCTCGACTTCTGATTTTAAAGCCACAACCTGACAGCATTGTATTTATTGGTGATGTGATTTCAGGTTTATTAAATGTTCTTTCAGGCCACACACGTACAGGTGGTCCCACCTGGCCTAGGGTTTGTGATAATTCTGTATTAATGTGCTAAAACGTTTATTTTGTGGGGTGAGATTCTGCAAACAACATGACAAATAACGATTCAGCATTTTTTTTCTATGTACTTGCAGTCCTACGTAAAGCCGCAGATTGAAAAAAAAACATTACAAGTTATGGCAAATCACTTAAACGAACACCAATCGCAATTCATAAGTTCCCACTAACACATTTGAACAAGTTTTAACTAAAGGGTTAAATGGCAAACACAGCTATGCTACAGTACATGCATGTCAGGCTGCCTCTGTATGGTGCCATGGACCTTAGAGGTGCCCCATGTCAGTCAGTGCACACATTGAACACTTAGGCTTAGCTGAGGAAATGTGTAGAAGAGCAGATGTGGAGAACAGTTCTTACCTTTCATGTTGGCGCAGAAGGGGGTAGCGCTGGAAGTTTTGAGGTGTTGTTAATGAGGTGTTAGCTGACGCCTGGTGGACTCCTGGTTGTTATATGTCCATATTGCTCAAGGCTAGTTGCAGATGACGAGTGAGGGGCTCTGCCCTCAGCTTCCACAGACTCACTCAGAAAGATGCTGCTATATTCTGGACTTGTAACTGAGCCTCCTCCTACTCTGTCATCACACAGCTCTGACTGCTCAGTCCAGCCACAACTCATACAGGCAACTTGCCACCTATAAACATACAGCCTCCTACTAGAAAAGTCCAACACTTGGGAATCCGAAAAAGCCCAAACTTCTTCCGCAACCATGTGTATTTGTACATATGTGACTCAGGCTCTGCCACTCCCCATCTCCTCCCCTTAGAGGTTTTTGGTGTCACAACAGGAGGCTGAGGAGATGTGTCCCACAGTGATGCGAGGAGGCAGCATGTAACATACCAGACCTCTCCTCCTTTATCTAGGAGGAAGTTGAGGGTGATGGTGATGAAGCACCAGGGAAGGACCAGGATAATGTTTCTGCACTGAGCATACATGGTCATATGGATTGCATTAGTGCACAAATGGACAACATAGGTGAAGTGTAACTGGTTTCACGCCTTTTATATTTGGTGATGGTATATCAGGACCAAAAATAGATACAATGAGTGGAAAGAATTTATCCCAAAAATATGAATGTAAGGTATAAAAGTAAAAGTATAGAATTAAATTACCTTGTAAAATAGTAGAAATTGTTTTTACAAAAGTTGGGTGAAAACAACCAATATGGTTCCCATTACAGTCCCCTCCAGATTTCCTAGACTAGTGAATAGGAAATCCGTCAAGTTATGCTGGGATTCATTCACCTCTGATCTGTATCTGCACAAGTTAGAAATTTTGACAATGAGAAATTAAGAATGGCTGACACATGGAGTTGTAAAAGCTGCCATTGGTGGTCATCACTTTTGGAAACCTGATCTTGTAAAAGGCATGAAAAGAATGCAGACCAAGTACGTTTCTATGACCTTATGTCCCAGTGGAAATCATAACAAAACACTTTTTAATGTAGCATATAAATACCCAAGAGTGTAGCTTTAAAGATGCAGAGGTAGCAATTGCATGTCAGCTTTGGTGCATGAGATTGGCTAAGGGTCACCAAAGACTAGTTTTATGAATGGCACATGACAAATGTGCACACTACCCATCATCTTTCCAAAATTGTTTTTAATTTGAGCAAAGTAAATCTTGATCTTATGATTGTTCAGTACATATGAAGATGAGAGAGGTGTTTTTTTAGCATTCTGAGTCCCATCTAAAAAAAAAGAGTTTCTTGATAGATGGGAACACAATATTTCATAAAAATGTTTGCAAAAAACTCACATTTTCACAAAGTTAGAAATAATGGAATTCATGTAACTAATGTGTGCAGAGTAATTATTATAATTACTTATATATATCACCATTGATTCCATGGTGCTGTACATGAGAAGGGGTTACATACAAATTACAGATATCACTTACAGTAAAGTTATGACCTGGTGGTTAGGAGCACCCGGAATGACCTGATAGTTAAACCTCATACAGGACGAGCTCTGGGATGTGGGAACTCTGCTGACCGCAAGCCCTAATCCTATCACACACACTAGAAATAGCCGTGGAGCGCTCCTGACCAGACCTAGGCGTCTCGTCACAGCCTAAGAGCTATCTAGCCCTAGAGATGGAAAATAAAGCCTACCTTGCCTCAGAGAAGTTCCCCAAAGGTAAAGGAAACCCCCCACATATATTGACTGTGAGTAAAGATGAAAGTCACAAACGCAGAAATGAAACAGGTTTCAGCAAACGGAGGCCAGACTTACTAAATAGACAGAGGATAGGAAAGGTAACTTTGCGATCAGCACAAAAACCTACAAAAGACCACACAGAGTGTGCAAAAAAGACCTCCGCACCGACTCACGGCGCGGAGGGGCCACTCTGCATCCCAGAGCTTCCAGCTAGCAAGACAAAATCATGATAACCAGCTGGACAAGAAAACAGTGAACAAATAATGACTATCAGGAACTTAGCTTCTGCAGGAGAAGGCAGGTCACCAGAGAGATCCAAGAGCGAACTGAACAAATGCAAAAACATTGACAGCTGGCATGGAGTAACGATCTGAGAGGAGTTAAATAGAGCAGCCAACCAAAGGATAAACCACGTCACCTGTGTAAGGAACCTCAGAAGCAGCAGCTTCACTCATAGCCACCAGAGGGAGCCCATAGACAGAACTCGCCGAAGTACCATTCACGACCACAGGAGGGAGTTCGACAACAGAATTCACAACACAGTAAGCAAACTAACAATCACAGACTGATACAGAGGGGCGAGGACCCTGCCCTTGTGGGCTTACATTCTACAGGATGGTGGGGAAGGAGACAATAGGTTGAGGGTTGCAGGAGCTCCGGTGTTGGTGAGGCGGTAGCTCCTGTAGTGGTGAGGAGGCAGCGGGGTCAGTGCAGGCTGTAAGCTTTCCTGAAAAGGTGTGTTTTCAGGTTCCATCTGAAGGATCTGAATGTGGTTGGTGTTATGAAAGGCAATTCAGTACAACAATGGACATAGCGGTCAGAGCACATACAGTGATCTGACAATAACCCAAAATCATAGAACGAGCTCTGAGACGTGGGAACTCTGCAGACCGCAATCCCTAATCCTCTCCAAACAACACTAGAGGCAGCCGTGGATTGCGCCTAACTCTGCCTATGCAACTCGGCACAGCCTGAGAAACTAACTAGCCTGAAGACAGAAAATAAGCCTACCTTGCCTCAGAGAAATACTCCAAAGGAAAAGGCAGCCCCCCACATATAATGACTGTGAGTTAAGATGAAAAGACAAACGTAGAGATGAAATAGATTCAGCAAAGTGAGGCCCGACTTTCTTAACAGATCGAAGATAGAAAAGGTAACTTTGCGGTCTACACAAAACCCTAAAGAAAACCACGCAAAGGGGCAAAAAGACCCTCCGTACCGAACTAACGGCACGGAGGTACACCCTTTGCGTCCCAGAGCTTCCAGCAACAAATTAGACAAGCTGGACAGAAAAAATAGCAAACAAATAGCAAAGAAGACTTAGCTATGCAGAGCAGCAGGCCACAGGAATGATCCAGGGAAAAGCAAGTCCAACACTGGAACATTGACAGGAAGCCAGGATCAAAGCATTAGGTGGAGTTAAGTAGAGAAGCACCTAACGACCTCACTAGATCACCTGAGGGAGGAAACTCAGAAGCCGCAGTACCACTTCCCTCCACCAACAGAAGCTCACAGAGAGAATCAGCCGAAGTACCACTTGTGACCACAGGAGGGAGCTCTGCCACAGAATTCACAACAGGTTGGTAATCGGACGTGTTTAGGCGTAGAATTCCAGAGAATGGGGGATATTCGGGAGAAGTCTTGGAGGTGGTTGGGTGAGGAACGAATAAGTGTGGAGGAGACAAGGAGGTCTTGGGAGGACCGGAGATTATGTGAGATAAGATATCGGGAGATTAGTTCAGAGATATATGGAGGAGACAGGTTATGGATGGCTTTGTAGGTTAGTATTAGTAATTTGAACTGTATACATTGAGGGAATGGGAGCCAGTGAAGAGATTTGCAGAGGGGAGAAGCGGTGGAGTAGTGAGGAGAGAGATGAATTAGGCAGGCAGCAGAGATAGGGATGGACTGGAGAGGTGCAAGGGTGTTAGCAGGGAGGCCACAGAAAGGGATGTTGCAGTAGTCAAGGCGGGAGATGATGAGAGCATGCACAAACATTTTAGTAGATTGAGGGTTGAGGAAGGGACAGATTCTGGAGATATTTTTGAGCTGTTTGAAGGACAGGGCAGAGTCAAGGGTTACTCCGAGGCAGCAGACTTCCGGTACAGGGGAAAGTGTGATGTCATTAATTGCGAAAGATAAGTCAGGTAAGGAAGATCTGTGAGATGGAGGAAAGATGATGAGTTCAGATTTGTCCACATTGAGTTTGAGGAAGCGAGAGGAGAAGAAGGAGGATATGGCAGGATTCTGGACAGCAGAGAGGTGACGTCTGGGCCACAGAGATAGATCTGAGTGTCATCAGCATAAAGGTGTAATATCGCATAGTGTTCGAATGTATATATATATATATAAGGGGTGTTCGATAATTTATGCAACTGAACATGGAAACAAAATTTTCATAGTAAATTGAATTTACTACTTTTCAAAGTAATCCCCCTGACGTCAACACACTTATTCCACTTCACCTCTAGTGACTGGATGCCCTCAGAATACAAGACTATTTGCTGCTGAAATAATTTCTGCCTTTTTAACTGTATTATCATTAGGAATTTGATGTCCGTGCAGAAATTTCTTCAGGCTTTGAAATAGAAAGTAATCATTGGGAGTGAAGTCAGATCTGTAGGGTGGATGGTAATTCTCCGTGAAGATGCATTCCCTGATAGCAGCTTGTGACTTGCAAGATTTGTGAGTTGGAGCTTTGTTGTGAAGTAGAACACACCTGCCAGCAACTTTCCATGGCATTTCTCTTTGATTGCTTCACACAGGGGCGGACATACTACATACGCAGCCACTGCGGCAGCATCGGGGTGCGAAGATGCGAAGATGGAGGGGGACCCCTGCAGGGCAGCTAAAACTGAGGGCAATCTTGTTCCGGGGACTCCTGGGCAGATTGCCCTCATGTGCGGCGAGCAGGGAATGATCCCTGCATCTCCACTGTCTGCAGGAAAAAATGGCAGTGGAGCGGAGCTGCAAGAATCCGTCCTACTTCGTGCCCTCGCTCCTTGTCTGACACAGCAGCACGGTGGTGGAAAGGGCAATGATGGGGTGGTGGGGAAGAAGGCAATGATGGAGGTGGTGGAGAAGGCAATGATGGGGTGGTGGGGGATAAAGCAATCATGCAGGTGATAGAAAGGGAAATGATGGGGTGGTGGGGAGAAGCAATGATGGAGGTGATGGAAAGGACAATGATGGGCTGGTGGGAGAGAAAGCAATGATAGAGGTGGAGGAAAGAGCAATCATGATGTAGTGGAGGAGAAAGCAATGATGGAGGTGATGGAGAGGACAATGATGGAGGTGGTGGAGAGGGTAAAGATGGAGGTGGTAGAGAGGGCAATGATGGGGTGAAGGGGAGTGCAATGATGGGGAAGGTGGAGAGGACAATGATGGGGTAGTGGAGAGGGCAATGATTGAGGTGGGAGAGAAGACAATGATGTGGTGGTGGAGAAGGCAATGATGGAGATGGTGGAGAGGGCAATGATGGAGTGGTGCAGAAGGCAATAATGGAGGTGATGGAGAAGGCAATGATGGAGGTGGAGGAGATGGGATGCGGGGGGAAAAGGACAATGTCGGGAGTGGGATTGGGATGGGAGGAAGGGGGACTTATAATGGACTTACTAACAGGGGAGGGGAGGAGGACGTTAGATATGGATATAAAATGAATCGGGTGGTAGAAGAAGGTACTAAGCCCCTGATAGTGTCCTCCCCTATCTCACAATTCATTGTGATGCTATCAGGGACTTAAAATTTATTGGGGAGTGGGAAAGGAGGTGATAAGGTGCATAGACCCTTTATAATTAATTGAAAGGTGGGAGAAGACGCTGTCAGTGACTTGTAATGAATTGGGAGGTGGTGGAGGATGCTCAGTACTAGTGTTGAGCGATACCTTCCGATATTTGAAAGTATCGGTATCGGATTGTATCGGCCGATATCCGAAAAATATCGGATATCGCCGATACCGATCCCTGATACCAATACAAGTCAATGGGACACAAATATCGGAAGTGATCCTGGAATGGTTCCCAGGGTCTGAAGGAGAGGAAACTCTCCTTCAGGCCCTGGGATCCATATTCATGTAAAAAATAAAGAATAAAAATAAAAAATATGGATATACTCACCCCTCCGGCGGACCCTGGACCTTAGTGGTGTAACCGGCAGCCTCCGTTCCTAAGAATGCAGGGTGAAGGACCTTCGATGACGTCGCGGCTTGTGATTGGTCGCGTGACCGCTCATGCGACCAATCACAAGCCGCGACGTCATCGCAGGTCCTTCACTCGCTCATTCTTAGGAACGGAGGCTGCCGGTTGCAGCGGTTACAACCAGGGCGCGTCCGAGGGTGAGTATATCAATATTTTTTATTTTTATTCTTTATTTTACACATGAATATTCATCCCAATCCCGATTCCCGATATCGCAAAAATATCGGAACTCGGTATCGGAATTCCGATACCGCAAATATCGGCCGATACCCGATACTTGCGGTATCGGAATGCTCAACACTACTCAGTACCTGATTGTGCCTTTTCTCACCCCAAATTCATTATAATGCAATCAAGTACTTATAATGAATGATGGGGACAAAGGCAGGGACTAAGGCTATGTCCACATGTTAAGAATTTGCAGGAGAAAATTCTGCTGCATTTCCTAATGTGTTGGCAAGAAGAAAGGTGCGCTAAACTACATTTATATTTTTCCACATTTTTCCCTTGCTTTACATACTTTTCTCCATTAGTACGGGTGAAAAACGCGGCAAGAATTGACATTATGCAGATATTAATCTGCTGCAAATCTGTAAGGAAAAAAATGAGCAGTGTGTGCATGAGACTTCAGGGATCTCATTCACTTTGCTGTACTGTAAACCATTGCATGCATTCCGTGTGCACATAGCCTTACAGGTAATTGGGGAGAGTCTCAGACTGAACAGTTTATATTATTGGCAGTCAGAGATTATAGCTAATGGGGTACACAGTGCTGCTTGTCACTTTTTATTTTTAATGGTGTGTGGCTAATAGTAGATTAATGATGGGTTACATATCTGTATTCAGGGGAGAGACACAAGTATGTATACAATGCATGTGACCTTGTTATTTTCTGGGCTGCGAAGATCATAGTGATAAGACGAGTCGTGACTGGGAGATGTCGACATGAAGGTCTGACCAGATGGAGAAGAAACAGGAGAAAGTGGCTCTAATCAGACTAGTTGCCAGCTGTAAGTGCCTGGATGTAAATGTTATTCTGTATCTGCACTGTGTGATTTGGAGTGATAATGTTTTTTGTAAAATCCCTCATTCTACATTCTCACACTTGTGTGAAATGTCCGTGTGCTTCCAGGTTTTTCATCAGACGGCAAACTGACTTATACAGTTTTATAGGTCCATTCACACATCCATGGAAATCACGCATCTGAGAATGAGATCCATTTGGGTCAGAGAATGTTTTGTTCTGATCCGATTTTGAGGATCAGAATAGGACATGCTCAATGCATCTGTAAAAGCAGGCAAAACACAGACACTGCACATGGATACAGGAATGTAGTATTATTTTTGTATAGCACAGTCCCTTAGTATATAGTGTACTCACTTATTATGTATAACATCATCCTTTGTTACTTTATGTCCTCTTTTATTATGTACTAGCTGAAGAGCCCGACGTTGCCCGGGAATAGTAACTAACTGTGGTTAGCTATAATAAATTATAATGATTATATTGCACAGTATCTAATCCTATCCTGTGTGATACCGTCTGCTCAGCTGTGTATCTAATCCTGTATAATACTGTCTGCTGAGCTGTGTATCTAATCCTATCCTGAGTGTTACTGTCTGCTGAGCTTTGAATCTAATCCTATCCTGTGTGATACTGTCTGATGAGCTGTGTATCTCATCCTATCTTGTATGATACTGTCTGCTGAGCTGTATATCTAATTCTATCCTGTGTGACAGTCTGCTGAGCCGTGGATCTAATCCTAATCTGTATGCTGGTACCGTTGGCACTGGGTTCCTCCTAATGCAGGACAATGCCAGACCTCATGTGGCTGGAGTGTGTCAGCAGTTCCTGCAGGATGAAGGCATTGAAGCTATGGACTGGCCCGCCCGTTCCCCAGACCTGAATCCGATTGAACACATCTGGTACATCATGTCTCTCACCATCCACCAACGTCACGTTGCACCACAGACTGTCCAGGAGTTGGTGGATGCTTTAGTCCAGGTCTGGGAGGAGATCCCTCAGGAGACCATCCGCCGCCTCATCAGGAGCATGCCCAGGTGCAGCACCCCAGGGTCCTGGTCGTTGCAGTATGACATTCTTCCACCAGGGGGAGTGATGTTATGTCTGAAGGCAATAAAGGAGATCACTTTACCAGGTATCACAAACCACACAACACACTTCACACTCCAGTCCACCAGGGGGAACCATGCTCCTATCTATTAGGGCACTCTTCACAGTTAGGTAAAACTGGTGGTCTGGATAGGAAGTTAGTCAGAAGCTGACTGCGTTTTGACCCAGGCAGAAGTGAGCTGGGCTTCACCCAGTGAACTGCTATTTAAGCTCCACTCAGGTAGTGGGTCCCTGACAGGGGTGGGATCCAGTCAGAGGCCTAGACGGAAGGCCATGGAGCTGCGCCTGCCCCACGGCGGCATCATCCTAATAAAGAGACATTGAAGGAGAATTGTGTTGCAGAGAGTGAGAAACAAAGTCATAGCAAAAGGAGAGGAAACCAGAAGGAGTTCTGCCCTGTAAAAGGCTGCCTCCTTCTGAGGCGCAGTAGCCGGTAGCCGATCACAGGGGGAGTCATCGTCTCCAAGCCTGGCTCCAGAGTCCGGCAGGACAGCTAGTTCCATACTAGTTGCCCGACCTTTACCCAGGAGGCATGGTGGTAACGATGAGAGGCTGGGGTATCTAAGATCTCCTGTAAAAAGCCTCAAGCCACGAGTCATACGGGTTGTTCCAATCCATCTGGGGGACAGAGAGAAAGACATAACATCCACAACAGTTGTGAGGACCTTACCAAGATGCACAGCAGGGAGGTACTACAACACCTAAGCACTAGAGAAAGGCTTCTGATTTCCACCTGGATAAGGGGACTCTGGATTTGCCTTCAGACTGACCGGACTCTGCCGGCTCTGTGATCTGGTGCTTTGGGATTGTGGACGTTGAAGCCTTCAGTAAAGGTAAAGAGACTGCACCCTTGTGTCCTCATTCTTCACTGCGCCTCACACCATCCACCATCTACACTCTGGGAAGCCCCGGGGACATACTTCACCTGTGGGAAGGTATACTATCTAGCTGCCATCACATCAACCCAGCGGACCCCTAAGCAGCGTCAGTCACCTTGACCGAATACCACGGGTGGCGTCACGAACATTATCCCTTTAAAGACCTTTCCCCATTTACTAATGGACGTCCCTAGGGCCATGGACTGGGTCAGCCACTGTGATATCCCCCATGAGAACCGAAGGGCCCGGCTCCGAGTACCCCACAGCCCTAAGGGGGTGCTCCACAGGCATTGCAGGGAGGTCATATAGGCACGTGTATGCCACAAACACTACTGAGCATCATTTCCTTGTCTTGAGGCATTTCCACTGAAGTTGGATCAGCCTGTAACTTCATTTTCCACTTTGATTTTGAGCATCATTCCAACTCCAGACCTCCGTGGGATATTAGTTGTGATTTATGTTGATAATTTTTAGGTTTTATTGTTCTCAAGACATTCCACTATGTAGTAAATAAAGATTTACAACTGGAATATTTAATTCAGTGATACATAGGATGTAGGATTTTAGTGCTCCCTTTATTTTTTTGAGCAGTGTATATAGATAACAGCGTCCCTTATTACGTACCTTCCTCTCTAGTTATATATGATGCCATCCTTTATTATATAGTTTCCTCTGCTGTTATGTACAATGCTGTCTCTTACATAGTTTATTCTTATTTTTGTTATTCACAGTGCCCGTCCTCTCTCTTGTTAGATATAGAATGACTGCTGATGGAGCAGTCGGTGACCAGAAGACCAGTCCATCAGCTCCTCCATTAGAACAGAAGCTTTCCCATGGTCCATCAGCCATCAGTGCATTATATATCTAACAAGACAGGATGGTATATGATAAAGAACAGGGCTCTATATAATCCGATATGTAAGGGCGGTGCACTGTGTGATAAGGGATGGCAATATGCATAATAAAGGGGACTATGTATGTATGTGTAATGGGGCCAGGGTGGTAGCCATACCGAGGGATTGCTGCTGCTTCCTCATCACACCCTGACGCTCTGCTACAGAAATATCATGTCCATTTTGTGGTGTGCTGTGTGTGTCAAGTAGTTCACCCACCTGTGAGTCAGAATCCTTCACAGCATACAGGGCTCTAATCCGTCGCAGACACACACAAATGTTATCAAAGTCCCGATTCATTTTCAATAAAACTTTACTTAACTCGTGCATCTTCATAACAGTTACAATCCATCCATTTTCCCAATACATGAGTAATCCATCTCCTGCGTTTTCCCTGGTCTGCTCCCTCAGCTTTTCTTCCTGCACCATGGCTCCCAGGTCCGCAGCTTCCTGAACCATCCAGCTAGCTGATACTGAGTGCTCCCCGTCCACTTTCCCCATCTTGGGTGAAAATTCAGGTTGCCTCCGCAATTCCTGTTCGGACCGTAAGTCCCGGACGTCACGGGAGGTAACCCACAGACTAGCCACGGATTCTTCCAGGCTGCCTCGCTCTCTTAACTCTACACTGTTGCTCTCTTCAGCTTTCTGTCACAACTCCTTCTAGAACAATTCTCCTCACACAGCTTTAGCTCCTCCCACTAACTGAAAATTACCTCAGGAAGGCGCTCTCCCTGCCACTACACTGGCTCCGCCCCTTTTATCAACTGTCACTACTCTGACTGAAACCAGTTAACACAATCTAATCTCCTACTCTACAGCGCCCCCTTAACACTAACCCGTAACTACACTGCCATAACCCTTACTAATGCTGACCTACCACTGCCACTGACTGTCCCTACTCCTGTCCCTAACACACATATATCAGAACAGTGTCAGCCATTATCATATTAAACAGTGTCAAATATCATAAACTACACAGGGCACACAGCAAACACAAAAAGTATCCAGTTTCATTAGGTAGGCATGCACAGGAATGCAGGGCTCAAACCAGCTGCCTGCACACACCCTTACATATGTATGTATATATATATATAGCTTTGTCACCATGAAAGGAGGGGGGCCCAAACACATTTTGTGCACAGGGGCCCCAAGCTGTCAGTGTCCGCACCTGGCTTCACATAATACCTTAAATGGGTTGTAAACTACCGCTTGACAGAACATGCTGGGTAGATAACTTATACATTGCTGATACAGCGTACTTGCGCCTGCTAATTCATTATTCATAATGATGGCCAATGCATATGCACATGATAAAAGGGAGTCCCTATTGCAGATGTAGTATATCACTCCAGTTGCTAGAAGCAAAAGTCGTAGTTTCTTTCACTCCAGCAAAATATGAACATTGCAACCAATCAGTGGTTGCTGATTGGCTGCTTAAGTGACTCCCTTGCTGGATGCTGGTCCTATCACACCAGGAGGGGAATCAAAATTGAGTACAGAGGATCGGTGCTGATCCAAGATTTGAGTTTCAATCATATTTTCCCTTCCAGGCCCCTTTATTAAGGGGTTTTCCAGAAGTGTACAAGTACAGCACATGTCAGGTGTTTATGTGTTCGTGGGCTCAGGAACTCATTCTGCACCATACCCAGCGGATGGCGGCTCTGTTATACAATCAGCACCTGACTGTAACAGCAGCAAAATGATCGTGGGGTGCGGGGTGCTAATGGCTTTCCATGGCTGCCATGGTGGTACTACTATAAAGTCCTGTGTTTGGCTGGGTGACATAGGAAAACATGATTTTAACTATATAGTGCAATTCTTTAGTGTTGCAAAATATAGAACAATGGATTAGATGATGGCAGGTGTAAATTCCTGAAAAAAAAAAAAAAACAGAAAAGGTTTTAAAGATGTTAAAAAAACTGAAAATTTCAAATAACCCACCCTTTTCTCCTTAAAAATAAAGGAACTAAAATAATAAACGTATTCAGTATTGTCGTGTTTGTAAAAGTATGATCTATGTACGAAAGTACCAGAATATTAAATTATTTAATCCGTACAGTAAGTGCCATGAAGCAATAAAAAAATTCCAGAGTTTTGAGTTTTTCTACGCATCTCCCCAAAAAACTGCAAAAAAAAGTTATCAAAACATTGCATGGCATCAATAATAAGAAAGGTATCACTAAAAATATTAGTTTAAAACATTCTCATTTTCCATTGATGTAAAAATAAAAAATGGCAACGGAAATCAATTTTTATTTTTTCATACATTTTGGATATTTTTTTTTTATTGCTGAAACTAAAGAAAACTGTACAAGGTTGGTATCAACGTAGTAATACTGAGCTATCAGGTCATTTGTACGAGCTGCCGTCTCCCGGTCCGTGTGAGCCCGGTACTTCACCTCCTGCAGCCAGAGCCATACTTCCCCAGCCATGAGGGAGCTGCTCAAAGGTCATGATACTCAGACAACCTGCTGGGATCATCCCAAAATGACAGAGCTCTACCAGTCTTTAGCTGACTTAAACAATGTGAGATTCTCGGCGTACAGAACTGCCATGAAATTAAGGAGACTGCAGAAAGCGCTGTGCTTGGATTTACTTAACCCCAACTGGGATTGAAGTCCGATTAGACCCTTGCTGGCACTACACCGCAACTGGGTGTGTAAGGAAACTAAATGATAATATATAATGCACAGGAGTGCGAGCAATGTCGCACTGACGGACGCCACCAACCACTGAGGCTTGGGTATGGAAAGCGCAAGGCAAGCGCACGGCGCCGTACAGGTGGACACAGCAAGAGGACGCTGTAATGTGTGTATCGTGCAGATGATAAGTCGGGCGCTAGATAGCTACCAACATCCGCGAGCAGACAACAACTCTAGGGAGGGATGTTTAGGAGCTTTCATCCATCGACATACATCCATCTACACACACACATATATCATAATTGAACAATACTAGCGCATGGCCGTGCGGTCATGTGCAGTTTATATAGTTGCAGCACAGGAAGTGGCCACAGGACTTTTGCCCTTCCAAGACCTGTCAAGAGGACCAATGGAATGTGCCGCAGAGCCTGAGCACATGACCCTCGATCTCCAACGGGAGATCTTACCCTGGGCATGCTCAGTATGCGCAGACAAGGACTTAGTCCCAGAGAAGTCCGCTCGCTGCTGACCAGTACTGGCTTTAATGGCAGAGACTGGAGAAACAGCAGTAACTCTCAGAACAGAGTGAGAATGAGCAAGACGCTGGGACCGACGTCTTTGCTGAGCAGACTCCACTGCGGCTGGATAAGAATGGGAGACCGCAGCGGAGGTGGCTCGAGATTCCCCCTGTGCAGAAGCGGGAACTCGACCCCTAACAAATGGATCCCTTTTGCAGGTATTCAGAACATACAACCCCATTCTGCCTCCAGGCCAGAAGGGGGAGCTCTGATCCAGTTTGTGGGTGGCTTCCTTATATGTATTCTGGCTGAAGGAGGAAGTTAGGCAGTTGGAGTTAGACAGTTGGTGAAAGGAGAGCGAAGAGAGAGGAAGGAAGGCTGGGGCTATGGAGATGAGTGATTCTGCGGCTCCTGGGAAGGAAAAAGAAAGCAGAGCAGTCTGTAGGAGACTGAGAGGGAGAAGAAGCAAAGGAGAGTTAAGAGCTGGAGAGAGAAGCAGTGACTGAGCTTCCTCCATGCTGAGCGCAGATACCGGTAGCCGGAAGACAGAGGTTGTGGGGGTAACTTCATGCCCACGGCAGAAACTGGTGGATAGCAGATTGCAAGCTGTCTGTCCACCATTGACACCTGAGGACACAGTAGTAAATAGAGCCCGGGTCGTGATAGAGATCCTGTAAAAAGGCTCGAGCTACCTGTCGTATGGGTAGTGTCCTACCAGCAAGAGGGACAGAGAGAAAACGTGTGGACCTTGTGAGAGGCCTAAGGCAGCAAGGGACTACACCACAGCACTAGAGGGAAGGCTTCCAACTCCAACTGGTAAGGGTGATTTCAGACTCGCTTTCAAGCCGGCCGGACCATCGACACCTGTGATCTGGTACCCTGGACTGTGGATGCCTGAACCCTTCAGTAAAGAGACTGCAACCCTGTGTCCTCGGTTTCTTTCTACATCACCTACCATCTTTATTTACTACATCGGGAGCCCTGGGGACCCAGCTTCACCTGTGGGAAGCCATACCACCTCAGCTGCCATAACATCACCCCAGAGGACCCCTTTTAGCAGCGTCAGTCATCGCTGACCGAATATCACAGGTGGCGTCACAAACTTTTACTATTTGAGAAACCCCTTTAAAGACTTTTGCCTTAACTTGGGTGCCCAGGGACCTGGTTGTTGCCACTATGACACATCCCTTTAAGTACTGGACCCGGTACCGAGTACCCCAAGGCCCTGGCTGGCGTTCCACAACGTTTTCCATGAATTGTCAACATGCACAAATTTGCACACCAGTGACAAGTTATTGCTAATCAATTAAGTGGTGTGAACCTCCTAATTAAATATGTGCATTACTTCTGTATGCCCATTAGTAAGACAGGTATATGGATTGCCAATCTTAATGAATTAGTCCCTAAGTTCTTACATACTTTTTCTATCCCTAACTAGAGATAGGGCAATGGCTAAGGTTAGAGGATTAGGGTTAAGTTTTAGGTTAGGACTTAGGTTAGTTACAGTGACAAGTTAAGGCCATGGTAATAAAATAGATACATAAATAGCAAAAATATAATAAAAAATTAAAAGTAGGAAAGAGAAGAAAAAACACATAACTTATCATCTGTAACAGGGAGTGCTAATGTTCAATGGGTTACAGGAAATTTCTTGTCTTGCCCTGGGCTACTGTACTGGTAATTCCACCATTTGTCTGCAGCCTTTGGACTGCTCAAAGAATTATGAACAAATGTACTATTTATTCAGTTTGCTTCATTCTGCAACTTTTCATGAATATATTGCTCCTAATCTTTACAGTTGTGCTCAAAAGTTTACAAACCACAGCAGAATTTTTGCTTTCTTGGCCTTTTTTCAAAGAATATGAATGATAACACAAAACTTTTCCTCCACTCATGGGTAGTGGTTGAGTGAAGCAATTTATTGTCAAACTACTGTGTTTTCTCTTTTTAAATCATAATGACAACCCAAAACATCCAAATGACCCTGATCAAAAGTTCACATACCCTAGTGATTTTTGCCTGAAAACTTGCACAGACGTTGACACAAATGGGTTTGAATGGCTACTAAAGGTAACATCCTCACTTATGACCTGTCTGCTTGTAGTCAGTGTGTGTGTATAAAAGTTGAGTCATAGGGAAAGCAAAAGTATTGTCAAAGGATCTATGGGCTAATGTAGTTGAAATGTTTAAAACAGGAAAGGGATACGAAAAGATATCCAAAGAACTAATAATGCCAGTCAGCAGCGTTCAAACTGTGATCAACAAATGGAAAATCAGGGGCTCCGTAAAAACAAAACCATGGTCAGATAGACAAAAAAAAATTCAATCCACAACTGCCAGGAAAATTGTTCGGGATGCAAAGAAAAACCTACAAATAACATCAGCTGGACTCTCTGAAAAAAGGCGGTGTGGCTGTTTCAAGATGCACAATAAGGAGGCACTTGAAGAAAAATGGGCTGCATGGTCGAGTGGCTAGAAGAAAGCCAGTACTGTGTTAATGCCACAAAGTATCTAGCCTACAATACACAATACAGCACAGAGACGAGCCTCAACCCTTCTGGAACAAGATAATTTGGAGTGATGAGACCAAAACTGAACTTTTTGGCCACAGCCATAAAAGTTACATTTGGAGAGAAGAAACAAGGCCTATGAGAAAGGAACATCATTCCTACTGTAAAGCATTGAGGTGGATCCCTGATGTTTTGGGGATATGTGAGCTACAAAAGCACAGAAAACTTGGTCAAAATTGAAGGAAGGATGAATGCAGCACGTTATCAGCAAATACTGGAGGCAAATTTGCAATCATCAGCCCGAAAGCTGCGCATGGGACGCACTTGGATATTTCAACATGAGAACAATACAAAACACAAGGCCAAGTCGACCTGTCATTGGCTACAGCAGAACAAAGTGAAAGTTCTGGAGTGGCTATCTCAGTCTCCTGACCTCAATATCATTGAGTCACTCTGGGGAGATCTCAGACATGCAGTGCATGCTAGACAGCCCAGGTGTCATAATCTGCCTGGAGTTTCTGTTACGGTCCTTCTAGGGTTAATTCTATGTGACCTCTCTTTGGTTTTGGGAGGGCTATAAGTAACCTAGCTGGTGCTATGCTCATTGACAGTGATACGTCCGTATATTGCCTGCTTCTGTACGATTGCTCTGTGTATGACCCAGTCTGTTTCCCGTTTGATATTCGTCTGCTGATTCTGTACTTTCTGTGTTACTCTTGCTTCTACACAGCTATGTCCCTGACTTCCCGTTCACCTGTTTCCCCTGGTACTGCATTGCTCTCTCTGGCTTCTGACTCCCGCCTTGCTTCATACCACTCTATTCGTGTTACCCGCTTGTTACTGCACTGTCCTCTTGTCTGACCTCGGCTCTATTGACTATTCTCCTGGCTCTGCTGGGTCCCACTATCCCTGCTAGGAATCCAGGACCTAGCTCCGCCTCTGATCACACCCCCAATGGTCACGTGTTGCAGGTCCTGTTCCTCCTGCAGCACACTTTCATCCGTGTTCACATTCCACTGCAGAAACTCCTCTGGTTTACCCAGCACATCTTTGGACATGCATACAGTCTCTGGTGGTAAGTCTGATACGGTGTTCATCACACCAGGAATTTACAGGAACTGGAGACTTTTTGCCAAGAAGAGTGGACAGCTTTATCATCTGAGAAAATAAAGAACCTCATCCACAACTACAACAAAAGACTTCAAGCTGTCATTGATGTTAGAGGGGGGAAAAGAAATGGGGTATGTGAACTTTTGATCAGGGTCATTTGGATGTTTTGGGTTGTTATTATGATTTGAAAAGAGAAAACACAGTAATTTCACAATAAATGGCTTCACCCAACCACTAACCATAAATGGTCTTAGTGTTATCATTTATATTCTCTGGAAAAAGGCCAAGAAAGCAAAAATTCTTCTGTGATATGTAAACGTTTGAGCACAACTTTATTTTAAAAAATGTACTGGGCACAATTTATGGCACTTACTGGCACATAAGTAGTATAGGTTCTCCTCCTACACTTGTTAGTGAAGTCTTCTACATGGACTGCAAAGGTCGCTAGTCAATTAGGCACTGAAAGACTGCAAATTATCACAACTTCCAGAAGAAAATGTCGGATCTTTTCCGTGATTAGCACATAAGGTGTACAACATTTTGCTCTTTCTAGCCAGCTTATTGGGTGTATCCATTAATAGGACTGTATACATGACCAAATAATTGCCTCATGAACAACATCTGGACTTGGAAATACATTTCAGTGTTCTGGAATGTAGGGAAAAAGGAATTCTGAGAACGAGGATGCCACAACACGAAACAAATCCAAATCAGAGTTAAAGCACTATACCCAGAGGGTATAGAGGAGCTGCCAGAAAACATTGATGTAAATGTACTTCTGGCTGTTTTATATCAGAATGTGACATATCTAACTTTAAAGTAATACTAGTACTACACTTAGGCCACTTACACACAAGTATAATTTTATCTGTATTTCTTGGGACATGTTACGGAGCCAGAGATAACCTATGAGGTTACTCATGTGGATGTATAAAATATGTGCCTATTAAAAATGCAGAAAGAAAACAATTTTATTAGTTTTGAAGATGGAAAATTTCTATTGAGTCTTCCAAATATTCTCTATACTTTAGGCCTTTTTTGGAAATATTTCTATAATATGGCCAATGTGTAATAGATCTTGGGCAGTAATATATTAAGGAGGTATATTGTTTTAATGTTATATGTCTTGTGACTCAGTGAACTTGGTCAGGGTATTGCAGGGCTTATAATAAATAAAGAAAGCATTCTGAAGTCTGGGCTAGATCACTACTCATCCATTACACAACCCCTTTAAATATGACCTGCCATCAGGTCAAAAGTGGCCAGTTTTACTTTCTATCTTCTGTTATTTCTACCTCTCCTTTCAGTTGTTTTTTTTTTTTAAATCTGCCCCACAGTTCCAGAGCTGTAGACCCCATTATTTAGTGCTAATAATTAAAATCTGCATGAAGTGGGCGTGGCTCACATGATTCTCTGGGGGGGTGTCTTTATGCTGCTTTTCATAATTACCTTGTAAACCATGCCCTCTTGGTAAAGACCATAAAAATTACAATAAAAACAAGATTGAAAGCACCCACCCGCTTACTCAGGGCCCCAGCACTTGCCCGGGTGCGCTGGGTGGTAATGCCAGCCCTGCAACCTGAACCCTGTCACAATTTCCTATACACTACAATGGAAAGTTGGCTGAGTGTTAATGAGGCCATATCATATGTCCACAGAAGTAGATGACACTTACTGTGTAAGGGGATGTAAAGCCTACCCCTTTAGCTTTATATGCTGCTATATGTATTGTAGCGTTTCCCCTACTTTGTGTCTTTGGGGACACTCACTTGGCACGGGAATCACGCATACAGGCACGGTTTTCTTACAAAAACACAGTCTCTTAGGTTTATTTCACAACACTATAAACCACATCCTTAGGAACTTGATAACAGCTTGAACACCGTCTGCACATATTCAGCTTTACCACAGTACCTCACTGAGCATCCTTCATCCTCACATCTTTGTTAGGTTTTTCCCGCCCCCAGCGGTCAACATGTAAGTCTTGAATTCTAGTCTCCAAGTCACCATCTGTCTGTGTCAACAGACCTTTCGTCACCACATTTTTGCTGCAAGGTCTCCCACCTATGTCACTCATCCCTGAGTTAACTGAGGTGACACTACTTTTTTCATAAGGCTGGGTACTTCCACCCTTCTGTTTGTCCACTCTTCGGGTCAAACATGGCAGCCATCTTCCATCAATTGAGCGCTGCAGTGCTGTAAGGCACCGACCTTCAACCCTTAACTGCTCCATCTCTCTTACAAACACCACACGATACTCCAGCAGAGTCCGTATTTTGCTAAGAGTCTCCACTGTTCCTACAACAAAGAAGGGAACCATACCCTTTTCCCGGGGTAATTGGTCTTCATGGACACCGGCTATTCTCAACCTCACCACTCCAGACTTATCCACCATCTTTTGCATGGCTTGACCATTCCTTCCAATGACTTTCTTCCCCAAAGAGACAGGTACCTGTATTACACCTTCCTGAAGTCTCCGAGCTTTCCTCATATGCTCCAGCCACCTAGCAGTGTCTTCATTCCTCAATTGGGCCATCCACTTTGTGCGCACATATCTTAAGTGCATGTCACTTAGGGTGGCTACTCTCTTTGCTGTGACTTACAGTTAGGTCCATATATATTTGGACAGAGACAACATTTTTCTAATTTTGGTTATAGACATTACCACAATGAATTTTAAACAAAACAATTCAGATGCAGTTGAAGATCAGACTTTCAGCTTTCATTTGAGGGTATCCACATTAAAATTGGATGAAGGGTTTAGGAGTTTCTGCTCCTTAACATGTGCCACCCTGTTTTTAAAGGGACCAAAAGTAATTGGATAATTGACTCCAGGGCTATTTTATGTACAGGTGTGGGCAATCCCTTCACTATGTCATTCTCAATTAAGCAGATAAAAGGCCTGGAGTTGATTTGAGGTGTGGTGCTTGCATTTAGAAGGTTTTGCTGTGAAGTAAACATGCGGTCAAAGGAGCTCTCCATGCAGGTGAAACAAGCCATCCTTTACACTGCGAAAACAGAAAAAACCCTTCCGAGAAATTGCTACAATATTAGGAGTGGCAAAATCTACAGTTTGGTACATCCTGAGAAAGAAAGAAAGCACTGGTGAACTCATCAATGCAAAAAGACCTGGGCGCCCACGGAAGACAACAGTGGTGGATGATCGCAGAATTATCTCCATGGTGAAGAGTAACCCCTTCACAACAAGCAACCAAGTGAACAACAATCTCCAGGAGGTCGGCGTATCAATATCCAAATCTACCATAAAGAGAAGACTGCATGAAAGTAAATACAGAGGGTTCACTGCACGGTGCAAGCCACTCTAAAACATCAAGAATAAAAACGCTAGACTGGACTTTGCTAAAAAGCATCTAAAAAAGCCAGCACAGTTCTGGAAGAACATTCTTTGGACAGATGAAGCCAAGATCAACCTCTACCAGAATGATGGAAAGAGAAAAGCATGGCTAAGGTGTGGTACAGCTCACGATCAAAAGCATACCACATCATCTGTAATACACGGCGGAGGCAGTGTGATGGCTTGGGCATGCATGGCTGCCAGTGGCACTGGGTCACTAGTGTTTATTGATGATGTGACACAGGACAGAAGCAGCCAAATGAATTCTGAGGTATTCAGAGCCATACTGTGTGCTCAGATCCAGCCAAATGCAGCCAAACTGATTGGTCGCCGTTTCATACTACAGATGGACAATGACCCAAAACATAAAGCCAAAGCAATCCAGGAGTTTACTAAAGCAAAGAAGTGGAATATTTTTGAATGGCCAAGTAAGTCATCTGATCTCAACCCAATTGAGCATGCATTTCACTTGTTAAAGACTAAACTTCAGACAGAAAGGCCCACAAACAAACAGCAACTGAAAACCACCGTAATGAAGGCCTGGCAGAGCATCAAAAAGGAGGAAACACAGCGTCTGGTGATGTCCATGAGTTCAAGACTTCTGGCAGTCATTGCCAACAAAGGGTATTCAACCAAGTACTAAAAATGAATATTTTTTTTTAAATGATTGAATCTGTCCAATTACTTTTGGTCCCTTTAAAAACAGGGTGGCACATGTTAAGGAGCTGAAACTCCTAAACCCTTCATCCAATTTTAATGTGGATACCCTCAAATGAAAGCTGAAAGTCTGAACTTCAACTGCACCAGAATTGTTTTGTTTAAAATTCATTGTGGTAATGTCTATAACCAAAATTAGAAAAATGTTGTCTCTGTCCAAATATATATGGACCTAACTGTATATCCGGGGTCCAATTCACCTTACATGCCCCCACAGACTTCCTAAACCCTTCATGCATAGGTTCTCTGGCACATGCCTCTCTCAGGTTTTCAGGTACGTCTAACAAGCATTGGAACAGGGAACTCTCCTTCTCTTCTGCTGTCATTAGACACCCATCTTGTTCAGCTTTCAGAGTCGACTTCCTCTGAATATTCCCAGCTTCCAGATGTTTGGCCAGGATAGACACCTGCCGCTCCATCTTATCCCAGGCTGCTTTATGCATTGACTGGCTTTCTGCCAGGCAACCTGTGAGCTCCGCCACCTCTTTCTCTAAGGCACCCACACGGCACTCAGCAGCCTGTTTCCAAAGCTCCTTTTGCTTCAAACGGGATTCTAGCGTCTCCTGGACCATGCTTAGCTTGCTCCCTCCATCCTCTGGATTGGCTGAGCTTTCATCATGAGAGGAGGTATCTACTTCAGGCCCCACTTCTTTCGTGGCCTCTTCCACTTCTGCACCCTTGATCTTCACCTGGGATTCAGCAATGGCATCTTCAACCCTCTCTTGGTATCCGCATCAGGTACTAAGGAGCTTTCTCCACACTCCGCTATTTTATCCCTCTCTGTTACCACAGATATGGGTTTACAACAGGTCAGTTCTTCATGACTCCCGTGGATTCCCATTCCACCAGCGCTACCATCTGGTCGGTCATCCATCTCCAAGCTAGCGGTTGTTATGGGCAACATGAATGCATTTATCTTCCTTTCTTCACAAGATGCAACTGGTTCAACTTCATTGCACCTTTTACGTCTCCGGCGACGGGAGGACTTGCCCTTCTTGTGGGACTCTTCTTTACTGTACTCCCTTACTTCTTCAGAGTCACAGTCATTCCTGGAGTCTGTGTCACACCCCACAGTATGGTGAACCCCCAAGTCACTCTCTTTCTGGGTGTCAACTCCACTCGTTTTATCTATCACACCACTACCAGTCATATTCTGTCACTCTTCCGGTGAGGTCAGGTCAGTAAGTTGGTCAGGTGCATCCCTTACGTCTGACCCATTAATTTTGGGAGGTATCACTGCTTTTAAGTACGCAACCTCTCCTGCCGAGAGCCCTCCATTTTCCTGCTGTAGTGAAACTCCCCTCTCCCACAAGTCTGTGTACAGCCCGGAGTCCCGGCCAATTATCACTGGACAGGGTAAGCTTGAGACTATGGCCACATCATGTAATGCAATGTCTCGGTTTCTCTCGAGAGTCACCCTGGCCACTGGATAGTTCTTAGTGACCCCATGGATGCAGATGACCCCAATCCTCCTATTTGGCACTACCCATTCGTTGGGCGCAACCCCCACCAAAGTCACCGAGCTCCCAGAATGGACCATCCCAAATACCTCTTCAGCATTTATCATCAGGGCACACGCCCGTAAACTCTCGCCGAGTGGATAGCTCACATTAGCTCACATAGCAGACAGGACACACATAATTCATTTGTGCTGGACAATAGTCCATCTACAGCACCCCTTTGGGATGCTCCACCCCCTTTTAGGAAACCACCATTCCCCAGGACTCCACCCCCTTTTGGGCAACTATCCCTATTTGGGTTACCGCCCCCTTTTGGGATTCCACCCCCTTTAGGGTCACAACCCCTTTTTGGGCAACTACTACCTTGTGAGATACTGCCCCCTTTTGGGACTCCGTCCCTTTTTTAGCAACCATCCCAGTTTGGGTTTTCCGCACCCTTATTTTTAGGGACACCACCCCCTCCCTAGGGTACACCCCGTGGACTTCCCACGGTACTCTCAGGCACCAGTTCACACAGTCCAGGAAAAAAATATCTCTTTGGGTCGCACTGGCCCTTTAAGAGCTTTAAAAGTCTGCACAAAATGTTTTTTTTTTCAACACCTTACCAGCTCCTGGTGGCACTGCCACAGCTCCTGCTGTAGTCACAAACCACCGGCACCTCCGGCTCCTGATCACAAGCCGCTGCTGCTGAACCTCTTGCTGCAACTGCAGCTACACTCCACAATGCTCTGTACGGCTCCATCGCAGACTTCGTGGACCCGCCGATCCACAGCAAGACGCTTGTCACCTTCGTGGACCCGCCGATACACAGCAAGATGCTTGTCACCTTCGTAACCCCGCCAAGTTACAAGCATTACAGCACAAACACAGTTTCTCACTGACCCCAGTCAGTATAACACACGGCTGTCAGACCGTCGACTCCTCTGGCTCAGCCAGCACTGCACATGTGCTTCTTGGACCATTTTGCCCACATTCTCCACCAATTGTAGCATTTCCCCTATTTCGTGTCTTGGGGGACACTCACTTAGCACGGGAATAACGCGTACAGGCACGGTTTTCTTACAAAAACACAGTCTCTTAGGTTTATTTCACAACACTATAAACCACATCCTTAGGAATTTGATAACAGCTTGAACACAGTCTGCACATATTCAGCTTTACCACAGTACCTCACTAACCCCGGTCAGCATAACACACGGACCTCGTCCGTTACCTGTTGGCGACCTTCACAGGTTCCTGGACACCTCTTGGCCTCAGAGGTGTCCCATACACGATGTCTCTTTCTTTCTCTCTGACCCCAGTCAGTATAACACGGATCCCTTTCTGTTACCTGTTGGTGCCGCACAGGTTCTCGGATACCTCTCTTCCTCAGAGGTATCCTTCAGATGTTCTCACTGACCCCGGTCAGTATTACCCATGGTTATCAGACCGTTCCACACACTGGCATGTGCCAGGTCCAGAGCCCCGCCATGTGCTCTTCAGGGAGACGACACTCCTAACACATGGGCTCTCCAGGACCTTCCAGCACAGACCATTCAGGTCCACACTCAGAGACCATGTGACCACAACTCAGTCACGTTATATGATTGTAACCACTCCCCTAGATTAGAGTGTGTGTGGCTAGTTTGACCCGCCCATCTCTCAGAACTAGCCCTGCCAGCCTCCCTAGTTAAACAACACAATTTACTTGTAGGACTACAGGTCCCAGAACATCCTTACTTCAGGCTGACAGTGCAGAGTGTCTTCCTCTGCGACTCACATACCAGCCATTCACAATCCTGCCGGACTTTGACTCATCACCACAGTTATATCTGCGATTGCCATGCATTCCTATGGCCTCAATACGCCTCCATGCGCACTCTGGGAAGCTCACACAGCGCCCCCTACCTGTAACAGGGGTCACTACACCACAGTATATAAGTATTAAGTGTGAAGTATAGTTTTAATGTTTGTGTTAGGGAGAGCGTAGTGCCCATTTTTGGCCACTAGATGGGGGCATTTTAGTTCACACTTTAGATAGTTAAATATAGGAGGGGTTTACTGGTATAAGGCAGGAGTAGCTTCATGGTTTGAGTTAGTTGGGGCTTGGGTGCCCATACAGCTTGCGTGGATGCCTGAGCCCAAGTTCCACAGTAGCCCTGCAATATTTTATAAGTGGGAGCCCAGTCATCCACAGTATCAGGCCAGGACAGCATCGGGCCGCAGCAGAGTGGGAACACAGTCTGGGAACAAGGACAGAGCAAGGCGGGTACACAGGTGGCTCCAGAATGTGGCAGCTCATCGCATGGGCCGATGCCCTCAGATCCAGGGCAAAATGGCTGAGGGGTCTCCCAAATGCAGCGAGTGTGAATAAGGAGGTTGTTGTGAAACCACAAGGGATAGTGCAGCCGGGCAGGTCGCTCACCACTTGGCAGCTGACTTCGTGGGCTGATGCCCTTAAGTCTGGCGCGAAACAGATGAGAGTACTTCAAAACATTGCAAAGCTGGACAGGGGGGATGCTGAGGAACTGTATGATATGGTCCATTCCGGTTACGTGCTGTGTGACAGAGAAAGGAGTACAGAGAAAGAGAAAAGAAAGTGCGCTGTGAAAACTGCTGTAAATGCTGGACAAATACGGATGTGCTGTGTAATCAGTAAAGTTGTTCATATAAAAGTTGAAATGGACTGTGTCTCAATCTGTGCAAAACCGTGTGGAGTGAGCCTTCAGAAATGTAGAGAAGACCCCAACGGTGCAGAAAATGGAGTCACAGGTATGCTGACTAATGGACATTGTTTACATGTGTTGGGAGACCAGAGCACAGATATATCGCAATCCTTGGTCATGACTAGTGCTCTTGCTCTGCCACTCACAATTGCATATATACATACAATGTATATACACGTGGTCAAGATTGTTGGTACCCCTCGTTTAATGACAGAAAAAACAACAATGGTCACAGAAATAACATATATATACACACATACACACACATACACATATACACACAGCTTGACTACTTTAGGCTGGAGACACACTAGCGATCTGCCCAGTGCAGTAGAAGGTTCAGCGTGTCACCAGACATCACATTTATGAAGTTGTGCATCCACTAAGGTAATATATATTGATTGGGATTGATATATTGCAGTGATTTTCAGCGCTATCTATGAATGATGGTGTTGCGGTATATTATAGAACTTAGCAATGGATTCATTTGCCCATTGGAGCCTGCCATGCACATGCTTGATTCTGATATAGCTGCTGAATTGAGGAATTGATACATCTGTGCAGTGGATTTGCTTCTTATTTGATTGTGTTACAAATTTGTTCATAGTCATACTTTGTATACACTTTGCTCTCTAAATGTGCTCTTCTTTAGTATGTTCAAATAGATAGTTCATTCTAAGCAGCTATTTTCAGGACAAATAACCTATGTACAGTTACTAGGTTAAATATTAATGTCCTTCACATTGCCAGTAAGAAACATATAATGAACATATGAGTAGAAGAGAAGTGTTTTCTTTCCCAAATCTTATTTTTTAATAGTTGTATGCACATTCTTCAGCTGACCTTTAAGAATTATTAGTCACTGGTGTAGAGGCACTATTTTACTGTTGTGTGTTTATATCTGTAAATAAAAGCTATTTTTTAATTAAAAAAGTAAAAGACACTTCTTGATTTCATCTGGTTTAATATCCAAATGGTCAGTATGCTTGAAAATTCTACTTGTGCATTGCGGACAGCACGCTTTCTTTTTGCGTCAATGATTTTCCTATCTTCAGCTGCACGTGCTCCTGAGTTGATCCTGCCCCACCAACCTGGACAATCCAGGGCAAGCTCTTCTCATTCATTGGTGTTGACTTCCAGGTTTTTGAGAGACGACTTTTTGTGCCCTCCAACTGCTCGCTTTCCTTGGCACAGTTCTCCGTACAGCAGTTGTTTTGGTATTCGGCTGTCAGGCATTCTGACCACATGTCCAGCCCGCTTGGCTTGGACTTTCAGCAGGAGAGTGTAAACGCTGCAGAGCCCAGTTTGTTCCAGAATTGCCGTGTCCGGGACATTGTCTTGCCACCTGATGTGGAGGAGTCTGCGGTGGATACTTATGTGAAAATGATTAAGCTGTTTAGCATGACGACTGTAGACTGTCCAGGTCTCGCTTGCATAGAAGTGTGGTGAGGACCTCCACGCAGTAGACCTTCAGCTTGGTGGTAAGGCTGAGTCCCCTTCATTCCCAGACATTCTTACGCAGTCTCCCGAAGGCGGCACTGGTTTTGGCAATACTGTTTATTAACCTCAGCGTTTATGGTTACTTCATGGGAAAGTGTGCTGCCTACGTAGGTGACGTTATCGACTGCTTTGAGGTTTTGCTCCTTCACCGTGATACGTGGCTCCTTGTATAGTTTCCCTGGAACAAGTTGATACATGACTTCGGTTTTTCTAATGTTGATCTCGAGACCAAAACTGTCGCAGACTTGAGAAAAACAGTCCATTTCATGCTGCATCTGCTGCTCCGTGCTAGCGTTAAGTGCTTAGTCATTAGCAAATAATTATTCACGGATAACAGTCTCATGCACTTTTATAACCGCCTTCAGTCGATTTGGGTTGAATAGCTTGCCATCAGTCCTTTACCTAACCTGGATTCCATCTTCACATTTGTTAAAGGCATCAATTAACATTGCAGAAAATAGCATACTGAACAGGGTTAGAGCAAGCACAAAGCCTTGTTTTACACCGTTTATTACTGGGAAAGCCTCAGATTCGTCTCCATCATTCAGAGCCTTCGCAATCATGAAACTGCTGAACGATTGAGATGAACTTGCTCGGGAAGCCAAATTTTGCAATGATCTTCCACAGGCTGTCTCTTCTGACTGTGTTGAAAGCCTTGGTCAAATCAAAAAAAGGTACATAAAGGTCACTATGCTGTCCTGGCGGCACTTTTCCTGAAGTTGACGTGCTGCAAAGACCATATCTACTGTTCCATGTTTAGCACGGAAACCACACTGGCTTTCGGGTAATAGGCCTTGCTCAAGGTGATGTAAAAGGCAGTTGAGTAAGAGACAAGCCAATATCTTTCCCGCAGTGGACAGAAGGGAGATGCCTCGATAGTTGTCACAAGATTGGCGATTACCTTTCCTCTTGTATATGTGAATTATGCTGGCATCAGGTGTTGCAGAACCTGTTCCTTTTTCCACGTATACTGGAATAGTTTGGTCACCGTTTGCATCAGAGCAGGGCCGCCAGCTGTTGTGGATTCTGTTTTTGGGCTCCCTCTGGTGGTTACAGATGGTACTGGGTGACTTGTGTTCTCTGTGGTCTCTGGTGTCCACCTGTTCTATCAGGATATGGGAGTTTCCTATTTAACCTGGCTTTCTTGTCATTTCCTCGCCGGCGATCAATGTAATCAGTGTGTCTTGTTACCTCTGCTTTCCGCTTCTGTAATCATCAGGACAAGCTAAGTTTTTGATTTTCCTGTTCCACGTTTTGCTTTATTTTTGTTTTAGTCCAGCTTGCAGTTATGTGATTCCTTGTTGCTGGTTGCTCTAGTGGGCTGATATTACTCCTCATGTTCCATGAGTTGGCACATGAGTTCAGGTAATTTCAGGATGTTTTTTTGTAGGGTTTTTCGCTGACTGCGCAGTTCACTTTTGTATCCTCTGCTATCTAGTTTTAGCGGGCCTCATTTTGCTGAATCTGTTTTCATTACTACGTATGTGCTTTCCTCTCATTTCACCGTCATTACATGTGGGGGGCTGCTATTTCTGTGGGGTGTTTCTCTGGAGGCAAGAGAGGTCTTTGTTTCTTCTAATAGGGGAAGCTAGTCCTTCGGCTGGCGCGAGACGTCTAGAATCATCGTAGGCACGTTCCCCGGCTACTGCTAGTGTTGTGAATTAGGTTCAGGATCGCGGTCAGCTCAGTTTCCATCACCCTAGAGCTTGTTCCGTTTTTTGTGTGCTTGTCCTTTTGTGATCCCCTGCCATTGGGATCATGACAGTATCGCCGGCCAAAAAGTGGTAGTCGTATTGGCTGAAGTAGGAGGAAAAGTAGTCTGAGGAAGTTTTTTTTTTTTTTTTCCTTCCCTCAGTGTTTGCTGCGTCTTACCTCCTCTTAATCCTTGAATGGCTCTGACCTCAGCTGTTTATCATGGACGTCCAGAGTTTGGCTTCCAGCCTGAATAATCTTGCTGCTAAGGTTCAAAATATACAAGATTTTGTTGTACATGCTCCTATGTCTGAACCTAGAATTCCTATCCCAGAGTTTTTTTCTGGAGATAGATCTAGTTTTCAGAATTTTAGGAACAATTGCAAGTTGTTTCTTTCTTTGAAATCTCTCTCCTCTGGAGACCCTGCTCAGCAAGTCAAAATTGTAATATCTTTCCTGCGGGGTGACCCTCAGAATTGGGCATTTGCATTGGCACCAGGGGATCCTGCGTTGCTCAATGTGGATGCGTTTTTTCTGGCATTGGGTTTGCTCTATGAGGAACCTAACCTAGAGATTCAGGCTGAAAAAGCTTTATTGGCTCTCTCTCAGGGGCAAGATGAAGCAGAAATATATTGTCAGAAATTTCGGAAATGGTCGGTGCTTACTCAGTGGAATGAGTGCGCTCTGGCTGCACAATTCAGAGATGGCCTTTCTGAGGCCATTAAAGATGTTATGGTGGGGTTCCCGGCGCCTACAGGTCTGAATGAGTCTATGACTACGGCTATTCAGATTGATCGGCGTTTACGGGAGCGCAAACCTGTGCACCATTTGGCGGTGTCTTCTGAACAGGCAGCTGAGACAATGCAATGTGATAGAATTCAGTCCAGAAGTGAACGGCAAAACTATAGGCGGAAAAATGGGTTGTGTTTTTATTGTGGTGATTCAGCTCATGTTATATCAGCATGCTCTAAACGCACAAAAAAGGTTGATAAGTCTGTTGCCATTAGTACTTTACAGTCTAAGTTCATTCTGTCTGTGACTCTGATTTGTTCATTATCAGCCATTTCCGTCGATGCCTATGTGGATTCAGGCGCTGCCCTGAGTCTTATGGATTGGTCATTTGCCAACCACTGTGGGTTTAGTCTGGAGCCTCTGGAAGTCCCTATTCCTTTGAAAGGAATTGACTCTACACCTTTGGCTATGAATAAACCTCAGTACTGGACACACGTGACCATGCGTATGACTCCCGTTCATCAGGAGGTGATTCGCTTCCTGGTACTGTATAATTTACATGATGTCTTAGTGCTTGGTCTGCCATGGTTACAAACTCATAACCCAGTCTTGGACTGGAAGGCGATGTCTGTGTTAAGCTGGGGATGTCAGGGGGTTCATGATGATGCACCTCCGATTTCTATCGCTTCATCTACTCCTTCTGAGGTTCCTGTATTTTTGTCTGATTATCGGGATGTTTTTGAGGAGCCTAACCTCAATTCGCTTCCTCCTCACAGGGATTGCGATTGTGCTATAGATTTGATTCCTGGCAGTAAATTTCCTAAAGGTCGTTTGTTCAATCTGTCAGTGCCAGAGCATACTGCTATGCGGGATTATGTTAAGGAGTCCTTGGAAAAGGGACATATCCGTCCATCTTCATCTCCTTTGGGAGCAGGTTTTTTTTTCGTGGCCAAAAAAGATGGTTCCTTGAGGCCTTGTATAGATTACCGTCTTTTGAATAAGATTACGGTCAAATATCAGTATCCTTTGCCATTGTTGACTGACTTGTTCGCTCGCATTAAGGGGGCTAAATGGTTCACTAAGATTGATCTTCGGGGTGCGTATAATCTTGTGCGGATTAAGCAGGGTGATGAGTGGAAAACCGCATTTAATACGCCTAAGGGCCATTTTGAGTATTTGGTGATGCCTTTTGGACTTTCTAATGCTCCTTCTGTCTTCCAGTCCTTTATGCACGATATTTTCCGTGAATATCTGGATAAATTTATGATTGTGTATTTGGATGATGTTTTGGTTTTTTCTGATGACCGGGAGTCCCATGTTCAGCAGGTCAGGAAGGTGTTTCAGGTCCTGCGGGCCAATTCTTTGTTTGTAAAAGGTTCAAAGTGTCTCTTTGGAGTCCAGAAGATTTCTTTTTTGGGGTATATTTTTTCCCCTTCTACTATTGAGATGGATCCCGTCAAGGTTCAAGCTATTTGTGACTGGACGCAGCCTACATCTCTTAAGAGTCTACAGAAGTTCTTGGGCTTTGCTAATTTTTATCGTCGTTTCATAACTGGTTTTTCTAGTGTTGTTAAGCCTTTGACAGATCTGACTAAGAAGGGTGCTGATGTTGCTGATTGGTCTCCTGCGGCTGTGGAGGCCTTTCAGGAACTTAAGCGCCAGTTTTCTTCTGCTCCGGTGTTGCGTCAGCCAGATGTTTCGCTTCCTTTTCAGGTTGAGGTTGATGCTTCTGAGATTGGAGCGGGGGCGGTTTTGTCACAGAGAAGCTCCGATTGCTCGGTGATGAAGCCATGTGCGTTCTTTTCTAGAAAGTTTTCGCCCACTGAGCGGAATTATGATGTTGGTAATCGGGAGCTTTTGGCCATGAAGTGGGCATTTGAGGAGTGGCGTCATTGGCTTGAGGGTGCTAGACATCGTGTGGTGGTCTTGACTGATCACAAAAATCTGATTTACCTTGAGTCTGCCAAGCGTCTGAATCCTAGACAGGCTCGTTGGTCACTGTTTTTCTCCCGTTTCGATTTTGTGGTTTCATACCTGCCAGGTTCAAAGAATGTGAAGGCGGATGCTCTTTCTAGGAGTTTTGTGCCTGATTCCTCTGGAAATTCTGAGCCCACTGGTATCCTTAGGGATGGGGTGATTTTGTCGGCTGTCTTCCCAGACTTGCGACGTGCTTTGCAGGAGTTTCAGGCGGATAAACCTGATCGTTGTCCGCCTGAAAGACTGTTTATTCCGGATAATTGGACCAGTAGAGTAATCTCCGAGGTCCATTCTTCTGCGTTGGCAGGTCATCCTGGAATATTTGGTACTAGAGACTTGGTGGCCAGGTCTTTTTGGTGGCCTTCCTTGTCGAGGGATGTGCGTTCTTTTGTGCAGTCTTGTGAAGTTTGCGCTCGGGCTAAGCCTTTCTGTTCTCGGGCCAGTGGATTGTTGTCACCTTTGCCTATCCCGAAGAGGCCTTGGACGCACATTTCCATGGACTTTATTTCGGATCTCCCTGTCTCTCAAAAAATGTCCGTCATCTGGGTTGTGTGTGACCGCTTTTCTAAGATGGTTCATCTGGTCCCCTTGCCTAAGTTACCTTCCTCCTCTGAGTTGGTCCCTCTGTTTTTTCAGAACGTACTTCGTTTGCATGGGATTCCGGAGAACATTGTTTCTGACAGGGGATCCCAGTTTGTGTCTAGATTTTGGCGGACGTTCTGTGCTAAGATGGGCATTAATTTGTCCTTTTCGTCTGCATTCCATCCTCAGACGAATGGCCAGACGGAACGAACTAATCAGACCTTGGAAACTTATTTAAGGTGTTTTGTTTCTGCTGATCAAGATGACTGGGTTACCTTTTTGCCGCTTGCCGAATTTGCCCTTAATAATCGGGCTAGTTCTGCTACCTTGGTTTCTCCTTTCTTTTGTAATTCGGGGTTTCATCCTCGTTTTTCCTCTGGTCAGGTGGAGCCTTCTGATTGTCCTGGAGTGGACATGGTGGTGGATAGGTTGCATCAGATTTGGAGTCATGTGGTGGACAATTTGAAGTTGTCCCAGGAGAGGGCTCAGCAGTTTGCTAATCGCCGTCGCCGCGTGGGTCCTCGACTTCGTGTTGGGGACTTGGTGTGGTTGTCTTCTCGTTTTGTTCCTATGAAGGTCTCTTCTCCTAAGTTCAAGCCTCGGTTTATCGGTCCCTATAGGATCTTGGAAATTCTTAACCCTGTGTCGTTTCGTTTGGATCTCCCGGCATCGTTTGCTATTCATAATGTGTTCCATCGGTCGTTGTTGCGGAAGTATGAGGTACCTGTTGTTCCTTCGCTTGAGCCTCCTGCTCCGGTGCTGGTGGAGGGAGAATTGGAGTATGTTGTGGAGAAGATCTTGGATTCTCGTGTTTCCAGACGGAAACTTCAGTATTTGGTCAAGTGGAAGGGTTATGGTCAGGAGGATAATTCTTGGGTGGTTGCCTCTGATGTTCATGCTGCTGATTTGGTCCGTGCATTTCATAGGGCTCATCCTGGTCGCCCTGGTGGTTCTCGTGAGGGTTCGGTGACCCCTCCTCAAGGGGGGGGTACTGTTGTGGATTCTGTTTTTGGGCTCCCTCTGGTGGTTACAGATGGTACTGGGTGACTTGTGTTCTCTGTGGTCTCTGGTGTCCACCTGTTCTATCAGGATATGGGAGTTTCCTATTTAACCTGGCTTTCTTGTCATTTCCTCGCCGGCGATCAATGTAATCAGTGTGTCTTGTTACCTCTGCTTTCCGCTTCTGTAATCATCAGGACAAGCTAAGTTTTTGATTTTCCTGTTCCACGTTTTGCTTTATTTTTGTTTTAGTCCAGCTTGCAGTTATGTGATTCCTTGTTGCTGGTTGCTCTAGTGGGCTGATATTACTCCTCATGTTCCATGAGTTGGCACATGAGTTCAGGTAATTTCAGGATGGTTTTTTGTAGGGTTTTTCGCTGACCGCGCAGTTCACTTTTGTATCCTCTGCTATCTAGTTTTAGCGGGCCTCATTTTGCTGAATCTGTTTTCATTACTACGTATGTGCTTTCCTCTCATTTCACCGTCATTACATGTGGGGGGCTGCTATTTCTGTGGGGTGTTTCTCTGGAGGCAAGAGAGGTCTTTGTTTCTTCTAATAGGGGAAGCTAGTCCTTCGGCTGGCGCGAGACGTCTAGAATCATCGTAGGCACGTTCCCCGGCTACTGCTAGTGTTGTGAATTAGGTTCAGGATCGCGGTCAGCTCAGTTTCCATCACCCTAGAGCTTGTTCCGTTTTTTGTGTGCTTGTCCTTTTGTGATCCCCTGCCATTGGGATCATGACAGCCAGCTTTATATACCTCAGCAGGTATAGCATCATTTCCGGGTGCTTTTCCACAAGAAAGTTGTTTTACTGCTTTCCTGACTTCATCTCCACTTGGAGGAACATCAAGGTCCTTGTTGATTTCTACCTGGGGCAGGCGAGCAATAGGTTCATCATGGATATTGGCAGGGCGATTAAGAATATTATTAAAGTGCTCAGCCCACTGTTCCAGAATTTGTTTCTTTTCTGTCGGCAGCTTAGTTCCATCTGCATTAAGCAGAGATGAAGAGCTTGATTACTGGGGTCCATATACAGCTTTGAGCGCATCATAGAAGCGTTTCTGGTCATGGGTATCTGCATAACCCTGATTTTCATCAGCCTTCTTGCTAAACCAGTTATCCTGCATCTCGCGTAGCTTGATCTGTACCTTTCTTTTTATGTTGGTAAAGGCGTCTTTTTTAGCTAACGACATGGGGTCATATTGATACACCTTGTACCGCTGATGTTTCTCTTCTAGGAGTGTCTTTATTTCCTCGCCATTGTAATTTACATCGAACCAATCTTGATTATTTCTGGCTACTGATCCGAGATGCTCCAGGGCAGTATTGTAAACAGCATCTCAGAATTGTGCACTGTTCCTCAATATAGATAGATAGATAGATAGATAGATAGATAGATAGATAGATAGATAGATAGATAGATAGATAGATAGATAGACAGACTAAAAGCTGGCAAATGATCTGGTGCGTACAGTATAGAATAGAATAGGTTAGAATAGAATAGATAGAAGACATGGATTACATACAGTAAATCCATGCAGAATAGTTAGATATATATATATATATACAGTGCCTACAAGTAGTATTCAACCCCCTGCAGATTTAGCAGGTTTAATAAGATGCAAATAAGTTAGAGCCTTCAAACTTCAAACAAGAGCAGGATTTATTAACAGATGCATAAATCTTACAAACCAAAAAGTTTTGTTGCTCAGTTACATTTTTATAAATTTTAAACATAAAAGTGTGGGTCAATTATTATTCAACCCCTAGGTTTAATATTTTGTGGAATAACCTTTGTTTGCAATTACAGCTAATAATCGTCTTTTATAAGACCTGATCAGGCCGGCACAGGTCTCTGGAGTTATCTTGGCCCACTCCTCCATGCAGATCTTCTCCAAGTTATCTAGGTTCTTTGGGTGTCTCATGTGGACTTTAATCTTGAGCTCCTTCCACAAGTTTTCAATTGTGTTAAGGTCAGGAGACTGACTAGGCCACTGCAACACCTTGATTTTTTGCCTCTTGAACCAGGCCTTGGTTTTCTTGGCTGTGTGCTTTGGGTCGTTGTCTTGTTGGAAGATGAAATGACGACCCATCTTAAGATCCTTGATGGAGGAGCGGAGGTTCTTGGCCAAAATCTCCAGGTAGGCCGTGCTATCCATCTTCCCATGGATGCGGACCAGATGGCCAGGCCCCTTGGCTGAGAAACAGCCCCACAGCATGATGCTGCCACCACCATGCTTGACTGTAGGGATGGTATTCTTGGGGTCGTATGCAGTGCCATCCAGTCTCCAAACGTCACGTGTGTGGTTGGCACCAAAGATCTCGATCTTGGTCTCATCAGACCAGAGAACCTTGAACCAGTCAGTCTCAGAGTACTCCAAGTGATCATGAGCAAACTGTAGACGAGCCTTGACATGACGCTTTGAAAGTAAAGGTACCTTACGGGCTCGTCTGGAACGGAGACCATTGCGGTGGAGTACGTTACTTATGGTATTGACTGAAACCAATGTCCCCACTGCCATGAGATCTTCCCGGAGCTCCTTCCTTGTTGTCCTTGGGTTAGCCTTGACTCTTCGGACAAGCCTGGCCTCGGCACGGGAGGAAACTTTCAAAGGCTGTCCAGGCCGTGGAAGGCTAACAGTAGTTCCATAAGCCTTCCACTTCCGGATGATGCTCCCAACAGTGGAGACAGGTAGGCCCAACTCCTTGGAAAGGGTTTTGTACCCCTTGCCAGCCTTGTGACCCTCCACGATCTTGTCTCTGATGGCCTTGGAATGCTCCTTTGTCTTTCCCATGTTGACCATGTATGAGTGCTGTTCACAAGTTTGGGGAGGGTCTTAAATAGTCAGAAAAGGCTGGAAAAAGAGATAACTAATCCAAACATGTGAAGTTCATTGTTCTTTGTGCCTGAACTACTTCTTAATACTTTAGGGGAACCAAACAGAATTCTGGTGGGTTGAGGGGTTGAATAATAAATGACCCTCTGAAAAAACTTTTCCCAATTTAAAAAAAAACCAAAACAAAGAAATAACCTTCTTTTTTGCTGCAGTGCATTTCACACTTCCAGGCTGATCTACAGTCCAAATGTCACAATGCCAAGTTAATTCCAAATGTGTAAACCTGCTAAATCTGCAGGGGGTTGAATACTACTTGTAGGCACTGTATATATATATATATATATATATATATATATATATATATATATATATAGTGTGTGTGTGTGTGTGCAAATTAGGGGACATGTATGTATTTAATAAAATAATCTTTTCGGGGAAAAAAAATGTGGGCTCCCGTGCAATTTTCTGCACTAGAGAGGGAAGGCCAGCGACTGGAGGCTGATGTTTATAGCTTAGGAAGGCGTTAATATTAATACCCATGGAGTTTCCCAGGCTACGAAGCTCAGCTCGCAGCTTTATGTTTAGCCTTTACTGGCAATTAAAATAGGGGAACTCCAAAAAAATGATGTTGGGTCCCCCTATAATTAATAGCCAGAAAAGGCGATGCAAACAGCGGTGGGCTGATATTCATAGACTAGGAAGGGACCATGGCTATTGCCCCCCCCCCTCCGGCTACAAACACCATCTCACAGCCACCCCAGAAATGGCGCATTTGTAAGATGCACCAATTCCAGCACTTAGCCTCTCTCTTCCTACTGCCCTGTAGTGGTGGCATATGGGGTAATAGGGGGTTAATGTCACATTTGAATTGTAATGTGACATCAATCTGGCTTAGTAATGGAGAGGTGTCAATAAGACACCTATCCATTACTAATCCTATAATTGTTAATAGGTTAAAAAAGACACAGCCAGAAAAAAGTCTTTTAATGAAATAAAACACTAAACACAGTTTGACCATTTTATTGGTAGTGCTAATCCATGCGATGCCCTCGATCTGTAAAAAATTAAAATAAAAAAAAACAACAATATACCATACCTTTTCTGTGTTCAGTCAGTCCCACGCCATAATCCATATCTGGGGTATATACAGTTTGCAACCAGGACGGTGCTAATGCAACTGTCCCAGCTGCAAACTACTGGGGAATGAATGAATTGCTGCCGGTGCAGACTCCGTGACTAGCAGTGCCATCACTGACTCTTCACTCCCTCACAGCCTGAACTCAGATGAACTCTTTAGTGTGGGAAAATGCCAGCTGATTTTCCCACGCTGAATAGTTCATTGCGGGACAGACTGTGAGGAAGTGCAGCTTCAGTGACATCACCTCTATTCACTCTAGCTGTTCTCGCAGCCGGCCTAAACTTCTGTGACTTCAGGACCATGGAAAAATGCCAGGGATGAGGTCACAGCAGTTCATGCCAGCTGCGAGAAAAGATTCAGTGAACAGAGGTGATGTCACTGAAGCTGCGCTCCCTCACAGTCTGACCCGCACTGAACTCTTGTATGTGGGAAAATCAGCTGGCAGTTTCCCACACTAAAGGGTTCATCTGAGTTCAGGCTGTGAGGGAGCACAGACTCAGTGATGGCACCGCTTGTCACTGAGTTTCCACCAGCAGCAATTCATTCATTCCCTAGTAGTTTGCAGCCGGGATGATCGCATTAGCACCGTCCTGGTTGTAAACTGTATATACCCCAGATATAGATTACGGAGTGGGCTTGACTGAATGCCGGACAGGTATGGGTATATTGTTTGTTTTTTATTTTATGTTTATTACAGGAGATCGAGGGCTTTGGGGAATTAGCAGATGTTGTAAATATGGTTTAATTAAGAAAAATAAAGGAGTCTGTGTGTTTATTTAAAATAAAGGATTTTATTTACTATTTCACTATATGGGTTAGTAATGGGGCGTCTAATTGACGCATCTTCATTACTAACCTTGGGGCTTGATGTTACGAAGGTAACATCAACATCCCAACTATTACCCCATTTGCCACCACTACAAGGCAAGTGGGAAGAGCGAGGCTAAGTGCCGGAATTGGCACATCTTACAGGTCTGGTGACTGTGGAGGCCAGGTCATCTGGTGTAGCACCCCATCACTCTCCTTCTTGATCAAATAGCCCTTACACAGCCTGGAGGTGTGTTTGGGGTCATTGTCCTGTTGAAAAATAAATGATGGTCCAACTAAACGCAAACCGGATTGAATAGCATGCCTCTGCAAGATGCTGTGGTAGCCATGCCGGTTCAGTATGCCTTCAATTTTAAATAAATCCCCAACAGTGTCACCAGCAAAGCACCCCCACACCATCACACCACCTCCTCCATGCTTCATGGTGGGAACCAGGCATGTAGAGTCCATCCTTTCACCTTTTCTGAGTTGCAAAAAGACACGGTGGTTGGAACCAAAGATCTCAAATTTGGACTCATGAGACCAAAGCACAGATTTCCACTGGTCTAATGTCCATTCCTTGTGTTCTTTAGCCCAAACAAGTCTCTTCTGCTTGTTGCCTGTCCTTAGCAGTGGCTTCCTAGCAGCCATTTTACCATGAAGGCCTGCTGCACAAAGTCTCCTCTTAACAGTTGTTGTAGAGATGTGTCTGCTGCTAGAACTCTGGGTGGTATTGACCTGGTCTCTAATCTGAGCTGCTGTTAACCTACAATTTCTGAGTGACTCGGATAAACTTATCCTCAGAAGCAGAGATGACTCTTGGTCTTCCTTTCCTGGGGTGGTCCTCATGTGAGCCAGTTTCTTTGTAGCGCTTGATGGTTTTTGCAACTGCACTTGAGGACACTTTCAAAGTTTTCCAAATTTTCGGACTGACTGACCTTAATTTCTTAAAGTAGTGATGGCCACTCGTTTTTCTTTACTTAGCTGTTTTTTTCTTGCCATAATATAAATTTTAACAGTCTATTCAGTAGGACTAGCAGCTGTGTATCAACCAGACTTCTGCTCAACACAACTGATGGTCCCAACCCCATTTATAAGGCAAGAAATCCCACTTATTAAACCTGACAGGGCACACCTGTCAAGTGAAAACCATTTCCGATGACTACCTCTTGAAGCTCATCAAGAGAATGCCAATATTGTGCAAAGCAGTCATCAAAGCAAAAGGTGGCTACTTTGAAGAACCTAGAATATAAGACATATTTTCAGTTGTTTCACACTTTTTTGTTAAGTATATAATTCCACATGTGTTAATTCATAGTTTTGATGCCTTCAGTGTGAATTTACAATTTTCACAGTCATGAAAATACAGAAAAATCTTTAAATGAGAAGGTGTGTCCAAACTTTTGGTCTGTACTATCTATACTATATATATATATAGATAGATATAGATATAGATAAAGAAGAACACAGCAGCACATGTACATGAATCTAGCTCATGTGAAAACACAGACAAATATTCAATATGAATTATACTTCTCAAAAATATTTTTTCATAAACAAATTTTCAAATTTTTTTTTCAGAAAACTTACAGTTATAGATAAAATGAAAATTCTTGGCCAATTCATGTGTGCCCATCAACCATGGCAAGGTGATCTCCCTCTGATGGGTCCTACTCTACCATACATGCCACTTTTGGACAAAACATGTCACTCTGGGCTAAACCTACAACTTATGGGCAGGTAGAGTTGATTACCACCACCTGCAAGGTCAATGGGAGGAGTGCAAAGATCAGTCAGGATGCAGCCGCATCCATTCAACTCTACCTGCCCATAAGTCAGTGTGATTATACATTAGCCGCATATGAAATGCCGGCTTTTCAAAAGACACCGGTGCGTAAAGATTTTTTATCGCACCCATTGACTTCTATTGCAGGATGTGATATGTTTTCTGATTACATTCAGAGCGTGCTGCAATTTTTTTCCAGCCCGATCGTGATCCGAGCAGGAAAAAAAACGCAGATGAGCACACAATCATAGATTAACATTGGTCCAAATTCAATCCGATTTTTATTTTAGCATCTATCATTCATTCCCACTTCAACAAAGAATGGAACCTGGAACTTCCTAAAGGAGAAACAAGGATGTTTGGCTTAGAAAACAAAAGTAAGTAAACCATAGTATAATTACGTGGCTAAATTATGGATAGAAACCCTGATAACCTTGATAAAATGTTACCTTGATATCTCCGATCTGCGTCTTATTCCAGAGAACTTATATAGTGCCACTAAGTACACAGCACATTACAAACATCATCATAGCTGTCCTCATTGGGGCTCTCAATCTAAATTTCCTATATGTATATCCATTTTATTTAAAATAATCTCTGTAGGCAGATTCTTATGTAGATCAGTGTCCGGCTCATAGATCTAACAGATCATTTACATATTAAGAAAATCGTGGATTTCTCTGGAATAAGACATCTGATCACAGATATCAATGATATAATTTTATTTATCTTTCTATGACCTACATGCCCATATAGATGCTTTAGGAGGGTTAATCCTACTGACATATTCCCTTTAAACTTCATCATGATATTTTGTGAGGTATCGTGCAAGCATATTCCAACTAGTTTTGTCTAAGATTCCTTTAAGCCTTTCCTGACTGCAGTGACATATGGCACATGTAGGTCTTTTTACCTTGTGCATGTTGTATGCATTATTGCAAAAATAACAGAATTTGTGTCAATTTCACATAATGAATATGTTCTGGAATTGCTTGTAAGAAACTTAGAGACTTTCTGGCAACTGATTTATTACTGTCATGTCTCCAAAGTTCATAACACAATTATTTAATTTGTCATGGTCAACTTTCTCTACATACCGATCACTTATATACAGAAAACATCAAACACTGGGGCAGAACTGCATGGAAAAGAAATGATATAATTTATGTTGTAATCTATTTAGGAAAGCAATAGGATTTAGTTGTAAACTAATGTCTTTGATATAACTTTTAAGTACTCTAAAATCAATAAAATCTAGAAATGTAATGTGGGTGTAAGAAGGTGGCGGGAACCCTCGCCTGCCCCCTCACTCCCGTGTGCCGGGCCTGTGCACTTTATGCAGTACCCGAATGGTGTACCTATGTGTTAAGACCTTATTGTAAAATGTGCTTTATGCTGTTGTGTAATGCTATGCTTTAATGTTATCCTCTTGTGTTGTGCACTGTTAAATGTGATGTGTCTGCCATGTGTAAGTGTTGTGCAGTGTTTGTAATGCACATACTAAAGGCAGGGACAGAAGGGGTTAAAGAAGGGGTCTGGATTTGCAGCCTTAAGGGAGCAGGAAGCTCCTGCTTCCTGGTCAGAACCCGGGCCAGGCTTGACAGTGGCAGGAGGTGCTCCCCTGTGGGGAGCGTCCCATACCCCAGGAGGGGGACAGAAATTGCTGCCCCGAACCCATGGGCAGTGAATCGGGCACCAGGACTACGTAGGTGCCCCACCGAAGGGACTTTAAGCATCCAGATTCCGGCATATGTACTTTGCTGCTGCAGCAGTTGCTGTGTCTAGGGACAGAATAGGAATCATTTATCTCTTGTTCATTTTTACACCTTTATTAAAATACAAATTGCCACTGTAGGGCCCCATAAAGTGTGAAGCGTGGTTCATCCGGAGGACGTCATCCCATTGTGGATAACAGCTGCAGGACTGAGGTAACCCACTGTGACCCAGGGCTGGGAGTAGAACTGTTATTTTATGTGCAAGGGGCCGGGGTTCTTCTGGACTGTTGCTTTGAGAGACTCGGTCATGACTACCACCCTGTGCTACCTTGTTACATGTCCACACTAATTAATTGGCTTATGAGCACATATACAAGATTGGTTGTATAGAAATTGAATATTGTTCAAATCCGGTACTTCCAGGATATTCCATAAATGCTGACAGATCTAAGAACAACCTCGGGGACCTGTAGCCATCTCAAGAATCTGCTCTGTAAATTTCAGAACTTCTGTTGAAATGAACATAGAGAGACAGAAATTCATGGCCACCTCTCCATTCCCAGCAGTGTGAGACATGACAGCGTTTTTGAAACAGGTGCAGGATCCAGAGATGGGACCTGTATCTTTCAGACAGTTATTGTCTTTCAGACAGAGAGGTTCCAGAGAACCGCAGCTCTCTGGGCCTCGTTCGCACACAGTGAACAGAAGCTCTTCACCTGTATTCTGACCTAGCTGCTTTGTGCCAGCAGTGCAGGAGTTAACTGTATTGCTAAGTTGCTGAGAGCTGGGTCTCTCAGCTGAAGTGGATCTTGTAATCTGATCCTCTATATAGACCCAGTCCTGACTTCAGCTAGTGTCAGTGATCAGTTCTACTGCCTGGCTTGGAGGTTGAAGGAGCGTAGTGTTGGTGTTGGAGGTTTATATACAGAGATTGGTGTGTGCAGTTTTGGTTGCATGTTAAACCTGTTTTCCTTCCTAAGTTTATTCCTTCTCTTCCCTTCTCTGTGTTTCCTCTGTGGTTGTGTGAGCATTTGGTAAGTTTGAGACTTTTAGTTACCTTGTTTGTATACCCTGTTATTTGTTGTATTATAACACTGGTGCAGTCCACCTCCTTTGGGGGGAGAGGGGGCCCCTGATAGAGCCTGCACAGGAGACAGGGATACGCTGGCGGCTCGGGCCTCCTAACCATCACAGGTACCCCCGAGATAAGGGAAAGCCAGGGCCCCATTTAAGTGGTAGGGACAGGTGCGGGTTCCAGTACGCCGTCCTGCCCCTTTATCGCCATTTACGGCGTGACAGTTATGGCATGTCCTTTGAGAACGGTGGCTCAATGATTAGCACTGTAGCTTTGTGGTGCTAATCACTGACTCACCACTAATCAACTTTCAGAACTTCCTTAGAAATGAACATAGAGAGACGTAAATTTATGACCACTTCTCCATTGCCAGCAGTGTAAGACATGACCGAGTTTTTGAGACAGGTGCAGATCCCAGAGTTGGGACTTGTATCTTTCAGACAGTTATGGAACATGCTTTGAGTATGGCGGCTCAGTGACTAGCACTGTTGCTTTGTGATGTTGGGGTCAAGGGTTCAAATCCCACCCAGGACATTGGCTTAGAGTTTGTATGTTTTCCCTGTGTTTGCTCCGGTTTCCTCCACATTCCAAAAACATACTTATAGGGAATTTGGATTGTGAGGCCAGTGAAGATGTCTTCAAAGTGTAGTAAAAATTAATTGGGCTATATTAGCAAGTTATGCAATTGTATAACTCATTAAGTTATTGTTCAAAGCATCTAAATATTGTGGAAGCGAATGCTGAGCAGTCTCTTTATTTGTTGTTGTCTACACCCATTATCCTAACATAAAGCATAGTCATTGCCATTTCAATTATTTCTTTATTCTGATTCTTTTGGTTTAGCTGCAATAATATGGATGAAATTACACTGATCAAAGCTGTGGAATCCTTTATAATAGCTTATTATAGATCATTGCCAAGTACAAAATCATAGTTACGGAAAGCTAAATTCTATTAATCACAATATATAATCAATGCTAAAGGATGGGTGATGATGAGCTTACTTGGGTTTTAGGTTTTGGGTGTCAAATAAAGACCTACAGCCTTTCATTCACATTTTAAACATGAGAGAATCCTATTCCTTCTGGATTTTAGCTTAAGGAAGTCCTTTCAAGGTTTCTTGGCAAAGCAAACTTCTAATTTAAGGTGCAGTCTAGAAAACGCCCTTAGTGTCAAGTATTTATGGAATAACCTCTGCAACAAACATGTCGTTCTTCAGTGTGAGTTCAGTACTTTTTCGTGTACTTGACCACGACATCTTTTCACCAGCCCTGGCTTTGACTCAGGATGGTGATGCCAATTTTCCAGGACAGGCTATTTTTTTTACATTTATGACTACATAACATCAAGTTTAAAGCCAAAGAAAATAAATAATACCAGAGAAGGTTTATAATGCAATATTTTTAGTTTTACTACTTTAAAATGGCTGCTACTTTTCACTAAATGCAAGGGGCAGAGCTGAGAGCTGTTGGAAATAAACAGTCAGGACTGAAGTTTTCATTCAGCCTCTTATAGACTGGACACTTAGAAGCAATCATATAAAACTGGAGCTAGCATATATATTGCAACATTTCTGAAGTTCTGTAAATGTTGGGAATTTTCAGACTTATAACAACAACTATTTTGAGTTATTTTAGATCTGGAAAACATTAAAGTCTACCTCCAACCAGAATTGAGAACTTTGTTTTTTTTGGCGGTCATTAGCCTAATCAATCCAAATAATTTTTAAGGGGGAAAAGTTCAGTTGATACAATCCATGTGTCACACAAAAGGGGCTCACTAGGTGAAGTAGATCATCTAAGTCCAAGCTCTGGGTCTGTGCAGCAGATGGGTGAGGCACACAGGTCACAGATAGCAGATAGGAGACCGTCAGCAGAGGTACTGAGGAATGCAGGCTAAGTGGTAATTGAGGAACTGAAAACCGCAGGCAGACAAGAGACGTCCTGGAGACTGCAGGCAAGTAGGAGTGGCACGTAAAGCTGCAGACAGGTAACTCAGGGACTGAAAGCCAGAGAAAGACAAGTGATGTGCTGAAAACTGCAGACAGGTAGAAGACAGAACTCGAGAGTAACTAGAAAGTCTTAATACCATGGAAGCCACAGGCGGATATGATACGTCCTGAAAGCTGCAGGCAAACATGTAGCAGAGGTCCTGGAAGACCTGAAACAGTTTGTTGACAGAACTCTGGATAAAATCCTTGATGGGTGTGGTTTCTAAAATGGGGTCACTTGTGGGCAGTTTCCACCATTTAGGCACATCAGGGGCTCTACAAACATGACATTGCTCCCAATATTTAGTGCTGTGCCCCCAAACAGTGGATTTCCCCCACCTGTCGGTTATTGACATACTCAAGAGAAATTGCGCAACAAATTTTGGGATCTATTTTCTCTTGTTACCCTTTTGAAAATAAAAAAGTTTGGGTCTAAAGTACATTTTCTGTGAAAAAAAGTGAAAAGTTCATTTTTTCCTTCCTCATTGCTTCAGTTCCTGTGAAGCACGCAAAGAGTTAATAAGCTTCTTGAATGTGGTTTTCAGCACCTAGAGAGGTGAAATTTTTAGAATGGTGTCACTTTTGGGTATTTTCTGTCATATAGGCCCCTCAAAGTCACTTCAAAAGTGATGTGGCCCCAAAAAAAATAGTTTTGCAAATTTTGATGGTAAAATGAAACATCGCTGGTTAACTTTTAACCCTTCTAACGTCCTAAAAAAAATTATGTTTCCAAAATTGTGCTATTGTGAAGTAGACAAGTGGGGGAATTGTCTTTATAAAATATTTTGTGTGACATAAATTATTTAAGGGCACAAAAATTAAAAGTTTGAAAATTTCAAAATGTTCTAATTTTTTTTCAGAAATAAACGCAAGTTATATAGAGGAAATGCTACCACTGACATGAAGTACAATATGTCACAAAAAGCAATATCAGAATCAGTGGGATCCAATGAAGCGTTTCAGAGTTATTACCACATAAAGTGACAGTGGTCAGGATTGCAAAATTTGGTTTCGTCATTAAGGTCAAAATTGGCTCGGTCACTAAGGGGTTAAATGACACCGTGCTCTACACACACACACACACTCACACCAGAGCAGAATGTTCGTAAAGGAGCCAAGGACATGATTATAGAATGCTTAACCCCTTTACTCCTCAAGGCTGTTTGCACCTTCATGACAAGGCCAAATTAAACAATTCTGACCAATGTCATTTTATGAGGTAATAACTCTAGAAAACTTCAACTGATCCCAGTGATTCTCAGAGTGTTTTATCTTGACATATTGTAGCACGTGATAGTGGTAAAATTTCTTCAATATGACTTGTGTTTATTTCTGAAAAAAATGGAAATTTGGCAAAAATTTTGAACATTTTGCACTTTTCAAACTTTCTATTTGGATTCCCTAAATCATAGAGTTATATCACACAAAATAGTTAAGAAATAACATTTCCCACATGTCTACTTTACATCAGCAGAATTTTATTTGTTAGGAGTTTAAAAGGGTTAAAAGTTGACCAGATATTTCTCAATTTTCCAATAACATTTACAAAACCATTTTTTTAGGGACCACATAACATTTGCAGTGACTTTGAGTTGCGTATATGACAGAATATATTGGAAAGTGGCACCATTCTAAAGACTACACATCTCAAAGTGTTCAAACCAATATTCAAGAAGTTTATTAACCCTTCAGGTGCTACACAGGAAATAATGGTATGTGGAAAAAAAAAATGAACATTTAACTTTTTTTCACAAAAAATTTAATTTAGGCCTACATTTTTTAAATTTCACAACGGAAACAGGAGAAAATAACCCAAAAATTTGTTGTGAAATTTCATATGAGTCTGCTGATACCCCATATGTGGGGAGAAAAGTACTGTTTGGGCACATGGCAATGCTTAGAAGGTAAGGAGAACCGTTTGACTTTTTGAATGCAAAATTGGCTGGAATCGAAAGAGGCCATGTCTCATTTGGAGAGCCCCTTGTGTGCCTAAAAAGTGGAAAACCCTCAAATGTGACCCCATTTTGGAAATTAGACCCCTCAAGAAAAAATTTATAACGTTGAGCAGTGAAAGCAAAAAATAACATTTTTTCCACAAAAATGTTCTTGTAGCCCAAAACTTTTTATCACAAACGTAACAGGAGAAAATTGAAGCCAAAATTGTTGCATAATTTCTCCTGAGTACGCAAATACCCCATATGTGGAGGAAAAATACTGTTTTGGCGCACAGCAGGGCTCAGAAGGGAAGGAGCACTGTTTGACTTTTGGAATGTAAAAGTGGCTGGAATCATTAGTGGAGACCATGTTGCACTTGGAGAGTCCCTGATGTGCCTAAAAAGTGGTAGCAAGTGGCACCATTTTGGAAACTAGAACCCTCAAGAAATGTATCTAGATGTGTGGTGAGAATTTTGACTCCCCAGGTGCTTCATAGAAGTTTATAACGTTGAGCTGTGAAAATACAAAATCACATTTTTCCCATAAAAAGTCATTTTAGCCCCTTTTTTTATTCACAAGGGTAACAGGAGAAATTGTATCATAAAATTCGTTGTGCATTTTTTTCTGAGTACGCTGATACACAATATGTGGGTGAAAACTACTGTTTGGCTGCACAGCAGGGTTCAGAAGGGAAGGGGCGCTATTAGCCTTTTTGAATGTGAAATTTGCTGGAATCATTAGTGGTCTCCATGTTCCATTTGGAGAGCCCTTAATGTGTCTAAACAAAGTAAACCCCCCCCCGAGTGAACCCATTTAGGAAACTGGATCCCTCAAGAAATGTATCTAGATGTGTAGTGAGCACCTTGAACCCCCATGTACTTCATAGACGTTTATAATGCTGAGCTGTGAAAATTAAAAATCAAATTTTGTCAACAAAAGTTATTTTAGCTCTAATTTTTTTTATTTTCACAAGGGTAACAGGAGAAATTGTACTATACAATTTGTTATGCAATTTCTCCTGAGTATGCTAATGCCCCACGTGAGGGAAAACTACTGTTTGAATGCACGGCACGGCTTAGAAGGGAAGGAGAACTGTTTGACATGACATTTTGAATGCAAAATTTGCTGGAAACATTAGTAAACACCAAGTTGCTTTTTCAAGGCCCGTGAGGTACCTAAACAGTGATAATCTCCCACAAGTTACCCCATGTTGGAAACTAAATTCCTCAAGGAATGTATCTGGATATGTGGTGAGCACCTTGAATCCCCAGGTGCTTCACCGAAGTTTATAACAGTAAGCGGTGAAACTAAATAATAAAATTTTTCCCACAAAAATGTTATTTTTGCCCCATTTTTTATTGTTGCAAGGGCAACAGGAGAAATTGCACCATACAAATTGTTGTGTAATTTCTCCTGAGTATGCCGATACCCCATATGATGGGAAAGCTACTGTTTGGGAGCATGTCCGAGCTCAGAAGGGAAGGAGCGCCATGTGACTTTTTGACCGCAAAATTTCATGGAAACATTAGACCCCTCAAGTATTGTAGCTAGATGTGTGGTGAGCACCTTGAACTACCAGGTGCTTCACAGCAGTTTATAACGTTGAGCAGTGAAAAGAAAAAATCTAATTTTTCCCACAAAAAATGTTATTTTATCCACAGTTTTTTATTTTCAAAAAGGTAACGGGAGAGATTGCACCATAAAAATTGTTGTGTAATTTCTCTGGAGTACACCGATACCCTATATCCTGGGGAAAACTACTGTTTGGATGAACGGCAGGGCTAAAAAAGGAAGGATTGACATTTTCAAAGGCCGACTTTGATGGAATTCTGTGTGGGTGTTAGTCATAAACATTGGAAAACCCCCACAAGTGACCCCATTTTTTGACTAGACCCCTCAAGGAATTCATTAGATGATAAATAATAATAGATTGATTAGATCAAACAATTTTTTCCCACAAAACTGTTGTTTTAGCCCCAATTTTTTAACAAGGATAGCAAGAGAAAATGGACTCCAAAATTTATTAGACAATTTCTCCTGAGTAGGCCGATACCCCATATGTGGTAGAAAACTACTTTTTATGCATAGCAGAAGTCCAATTAGTAACGATCTCCCCTATAGAACAGTGACATCGGGTGATGTCACTGCTCTATAGGACCCTAAGTGACACACTGACAGGAGACAATGGCTCCAGCAGTACATCACTGAGGTTATTATAGTTCAAAGTCTCACTTTATGGCAATTGCTGCGTGGGAAAATTTCTCACACAGCAATGCCAAAAGTGAGACTAGGGACTATTTGTTTTAAAGTGGCTGAGGAATACAGTACGGAAGGATACCTTCCTCCCGTCATTGTGTTCCTGGAGCCCCTGGAGAGCGGTCGCTTCAGCTGATGCTGCCGTTCTCCACGGAAGATCGTCGTGGGACACTCGTGGATTTCTGCGGACAGGGAGTATATTGGTTGTTTGTTATTTCAATATTTTTTACAGATGACACTGGCTTCGGGGATCAAAATGACAAGTAATGGTGAGTATGTTCTCTATGTTTAATGTACTGTATGTCTGTATGTATGTATTGTATGTAATGTATGAATGTACAGTATGTAGTATGTATGTATGTATGTATGTAGTATGTATGTAGTATGTATTTTTTTTCATTCAACACATTAGCCGGATGATGGGACTACTACTGTCCCATCATTGGCTAATGTGTCAATCACTGTCACTGTAGCAGGCATCGTCCGATGGGACTTTTAGTCCCATCGGACGATGTCTGCACACGCACAGACCCCCGGCAGCCCGCACAGAGCCCCGGCAGCCCGCATAGAGCCCCGGCAGGCCCGTACAGACCCCCGGCAGGCCCGCACAGACCCTAGGCAGCCCGCACCGACCCTCGGCAGCCTGCATAGAGCCCCGGCAGGCCCGCACAGACCCCCGGCAGCCCACACAGAGCCCCGGCAGGTCCTCACAGACCCCCAGCAGGCACGCACAGACCCCCAGCAGGCAGCACAGACCCCCAGGAGGTACGTACAGACCCCCGGCAGCCCGCACAGAGCCCCAAAAGGCCCGCACAGACCCCCAGCAAGCACACATAGAGCCCCAACAGGCCCGCACAGAGCCCCGGCAGGCCCGCACAGACCCCCGGCAGGCATGCACAGACCCCCGGCAGCCCACACAGAGCCCCAGCAGGTCCGCACAGACCCCCAGCAGGCATGCACAGACCCCTAGCAGCCCACACAGAGCCCCGGCAGGCCGCACAGACCCCCGGCAGGCACGCACAGACCCCCGGCAGCCCGCACAGAGCCCCAGCAGGCCCGCACAGACCCCCAGCAGGCCCGCACAGAACCCCGGCAGGCATGCACAGACCCCCGGCAGGCCGCACAGACCCCGCCCGCACACACACACACGCAGTCTCCACCCACGCACCGCCCACACTCCATTATAGTGCATCATTGCACTATAGGAACTTTCGATTCCGGTATCCGATATCGCAAAAGTATCGGAATTGCGATACAGCGAATATCGGCCGATACCCGATATTTGCAATATCGAAATGCTCAACACTAGTCATAATGGTCATGTGAGGACTTGTTTTTTGGGGCCAAGTTGTACTTTTGAATGGCACAATTGGTTTTAATATATTGTGTACTGTGTTAGGACTGGCGGAACGCACCAAGACAGATGGTATAGATGCGTTCGCAGTCCGGGGTCCACCGTGCAGGTGAAAACCTGCTGCTAGCAATTAGCAGACTATATGGCGGTACACTAGAGTATACACGCGTGGGTTAACCTCACCCAGCGTGAAAGAAGCAATCCTGTTAAGGCACAGGACCGCGGTACCGCACCTAAAGCGCGAGCAAGTAGTCAGCGAACTCAACCGCAACTGGGATTGAAGTCGATTAGACCCTTGCTGGCGCAACACCGCAACTGGGTGTGAAATGAAACAGAAGAGCATGCAGTGCCGCACTGACGAACGCCACTAACCACCCAGGCTTGGGTAAGGAAAGCACAGAGAAAGTGCACGGCGCCGTACTGGCGGTCACAGCAACTGGACGCTATAATGTGTGGCTAGTGCTGTAGGATAAGTCGGGCGCTAGGTAGCAGCCATACACCTTCCGCGAACAGTCATACTATAGGGTAGGGGTATCCAAGGACGACTTGCACTCACAACATACACACATTAGCAATTGTTTGACAATACTAGCGCATGGCCGTGCGGTCATGCGCAGTTTATATAGCAGCAGCACAGGAAGTGGCCACAGCACTTTTGCCCTTCTAGGACCTGCCAAGAGGACCAATGGAATGTGCTGCAGAGCCTGAGCACATGACCCTCGATCTCCAACGGGAAACCTTACGCTGGGCATGCTCAGTACGTGCAGACAAGGACTTAGTACCAGAGAAGTCCGCTCGCTGCTGAACAGCACAGACTTTAATAGCAGAGACTGGAAGCAGCAGTAACTCTCAGAACAGAGTGAGAATGAGCAAGACGCTGGGACCGACGTCCTTGCTGAGCAGACTCCACTGCGGCTGGACAAGAATGGGAGACCGCAGCGGAGGTGGCTCGAGATTCCCCCTGTGCAGAAGCGGGAACTCGACTCCTAACATGGCCCCCCCCTCCTTGGGCCTCGCTACGTTCGAAGGCAGCAATGAGCTGCGGAGCCCGAATGTGCTCAGCAGGCTCCCAGGACCTATCATCAGGGCCGTAACCCTTCCAGTCCACCAAAAAAAGTTTTTTGCCACGTACCACCTTGCACCCCAAGATAGCGTTCACCTCGAAATCGTCCGTAGACGAACCCGATGTCCCGGCAGATGACTCAGAAAACCGAGACATGTATACGGGCTTAAGGAGGGACACATGAAAGGTGTCGGTGATACCAAGGCGTGGAGGAAGGGCCAGACGGTAGACCACAGGATTAACCTATTCGAGGACCTTGAAGGGACCCAAGTAGCGAGGAGCAAATTTAGTGGACTTAACTCACAGCCTGATGTTACGGGCGGAGAGCCACACCAAGTCGCCAGGAGCAAAGGACGGGGCGGGGCGCCGATGAGCATCGGCGGAGGACCTCATTCTCTCCTTAGAGGCCCGAATGGCATCCTGAGTGTGCTCCCAAATATCCCGTGCCTCCACAGCCCAGTCTGCCACCCTGGAGTCTGCGGAAGACACGGGCATAGGCACAGGTACCCGTGGATGCTGACCATAGTTGAGGAGGAATGGGGTTTGTCCAGTGGAGTCGGCTACGGCGTTGTTCAGCGCAAACTCTGCCCATGATAGCAAGGATGCCCAGTCATCCTGCCTGGCTGAAACAAAATGTCACAGGTATGTGACCAAGGTCTGGTTGGCCCTCTCTACCAACCCATTCGTCTCGGGATGATAAGCGGAAGAGAGATTCAACTCAATACTGAGAAGACGACACAGCTCTCTCCAGAACCGAGACGCAAACTGGGGACCCCGGTCACTGACAATTTTGTCAGGCATACCATGTAGGCGGAAGATGTGCTTAATGAACAACGCAGCCAAGGCCCGTGCAGAAGGTAACCGTGGTAGCGGCACCAAATGCACCATTTTCGAGAAATGATCGGTGATGACCCAAATGATGGTACAGCCGCGAGACTTGGGCAAACCCACGACAAAGTCCATCCCGACCATCTCCCAGGGCCTATCTGCCACCGGCAAGGGATAGAGCAACCCAGCTGGCCTTTGACGTGGAGATTTATTTTTGGCGCAGGAGACACACGCCAGAATATAATCCCTGACATCCCGGACCATATGCGGCCACCAGTACGTCCTCGCCAGTAGCTCAGATGTCCTCTTTGTCCCAAAGTGTCCACCCACTCTGGACGAATGAGCCCAAGAGAGAACCTCCGGTCGCAAATTAATGGGCACAAAAGTCTTGCCCGGAGGCACAGACTCAAGCGAAACCGGTGCTACGGTTCTCAGGCTCTCAGAGGGAACAATAAGCCGAGGCTCCTCTTCCTCCTCTTCAGTTGACATAAGGGAGCGAGAGAGAGCATCAGCACGAATATTCTTCTCCCCGGCGAGAAAATGAAGAGAAAAGTGGAACTGGGAAAAGAACAAGGACCATCTGGCTTGGCGAGAATTTAGCCGCTGGGCTGTCTGTAAGTAGACCAAATTTTTGTGGTCCGTGTAAACTTGGAAGGGAAACCGCGCACCTTCCAGAAGATGTCTCCACTCTGAAAAGGCCAACTTCATTGCTAGCAGCTCCCTATCCCCGATGGAGTAGTTTCTCTCCGCTGGTGAGAAAGTCTTAGAGAAGAAGAAGCATGGATGCTTCCGACCTTGAGCATCCTTCTGGTAGAGGACTGCTCCAGCACCAACGGACGAGGCATCCACCTCCATTAGGAATGGCTTATCCTCATCGGGACGATGTAAGATGGGAGCGCTAGCAAAGTGGGACTTAATAGAAGTGAAGGCCTTGGAGACCTCTTCCGACCACAATTTAGGATTCGCTCCCTTCTTGGTGAGGGCTACCAAGGGAGCTAGCAGAGTTGAGAAGTGGGGAATGAACTGGCGGTAATAGTTAATGAACCCCATAAAGCGCTGCACCGCTTTAAGAGAATGGGGCTCTTGCCAGTCCATCACAGCCTGTAGTTTGGCAGGATCCATAGCCAATCCCTGGGCGGAGATGATATAGCCCAGGAACGGCAAAGACTCCTGCTCAAACATACACTTCTCCAACTTAGCGTAAAGAGAGTTTGCCCGTAGGAGGTCGAAGACTCTGCCAACATCTCTCCGGTGGGAGTCAATATCTGGAGAAAAGATGAGAATATCATCCAGATAGACTACAACTGAGGTGGAAAGCATATCCCGGAAGATGTCGTTGACAAAGTCTTGAAAAACGGCTGGGGCATTACAGAGCCCGAAGGGCATCACCAGATACTCATAGTGCCCATCTCTGGTGTTAAACGCCGTTTTCCATTCGTCCCCCTCACGGATGCGAATCAGGTTGTAAGCACCCCGCAGATCTAATTTAGTAAATACCCTTGCTCCCCGAAGCCTATCGAAGAGCTCAGATATCAAGGGCAAAGGATACTTGTTCTTAACGGTGATAGCGTTAAGACCCCTGTAGTCTATGCATGGACGTAGCTCCCCATTCTTCTTCTGCACGAAGAAGAACCCTGCCCCAGCAGGTGACACTGACTTCCTGATAAACCCTCTTGCCAGATTCTCTTGAATGTACTGAGACATGGCCTCCGTCTCCGGGAGAGATAATGGATAAACTCGACCCCGGGGAGGCTCCGCACCAGGCAAGAGATCGATAGGACAGTCATAGGGGCGATGGGGCGGAAGGGTCTCCGCCGCCTTCTTGGAGAACATGTCTGCGTAAGACCAATATTGCTTGGGGAGAGAGGATAGATCTGCGGGTACCTCAGTAGTAGCAACCTGAACGCACTCTCGGTGACACCTACCCCCACATGATTCACCCCATCCCAGAATTCTGCCTGAGGACCACTCGATGTGAGGAGAGTGGTACCGTAGCCAAGGTATCCCCAACAGGACCTCATCAACACCCTCAGGAATGACGAGCAGAGAAATAATCTCCTGATGGGATGGCGACAGTGACAGAGTAACAGGGATGGTCTGATGTGTTTTCTGTGCGGGGAGTGTCGACCCATTCACCACTCGTACCGTTACTGGTTGAGATAGCATAACCAGGGGTATTGCGTGACGTTGGGCGAAGGCAGAAGACATAAAATTGCCCTCCGCCCCAGAATCCACGCAGAGGTCTACCGAGTGGGAGGATGAGCCAAAGGTAATTGTCACCTTAAAGGACAATTTGGAGGCAAACATCGCAGTGTCTAGTGCACCTCCACCTACTACCACTAGACGCTGACGTTTCCTCGACCGCTGATGACATCTGGTGGCAAGATGTCCTGACTGTTGGCAAACATGGCAACCCTGGAGTGCACGAGCGGTCTGGGACTTAGATCCCGCTCGTGACACCACCTTAGGTTCCTGGAACTCAGGAGCCTGGACTGGAAATTCCAAAGGTTTGGCGAAGGTGGGAGCCAGCCGAAACCTCTGCCTACACTGGGCTCGCTCTAACCTCCGCTCGTGAAAACGGAGGTCAATGCGAGTAGATACTGCTATTAACTCCACCAGTGTGGCGGGAATCTCCCTAGTGGCCAGAGCATCCTTAACGTGGTCAGCCAGCCCCCTCCAAAATATAGGGATAAGGGCTTTATCCGACCACTCCAGCTCAGATGCCAGAGTGCGGAAATGGACGGCAAAAAGGCTGACCAAGGACGAGCCCTGAGTCAGTGCCAACAGTTGGAGCGCCGTGTCATGGGTGACACGAGGTCCTAGAAAGACCTGTTTCAGAGTGCTCAGGAATAACGGAGCACTCTGCACCACATGATCGCCACGCTCCCACAGCGGCGTAGCCCACTGCAACGCCCTGTCCGACAATAAGGAAATTATAAAGCCCACCTTAGCCCGCTCTGTAGGGAAACGAGAGGCCAGAAGCTCGAGATGTATTGAGCACTGACTCACGAAACCCCTACAGGACTTACTGTCACCAGAAAATTTCTCTGGTAGCGGGAGGCGAGATAGCGTCGGTACAGGAGCGGCAGTGGACAAGGTAGCTGCAGCCACACTTGCAGCCTGAACAGCGACAGCAGTAACATCCACAGCTGAGGTTGAACTCTCAAGAGCCGCCAACCTTCCCTCCAGCTGCTGGATGTACCGCTGTAAACGCTGGTCGTCCGCCATTTTACTAGCCAGACCCTGGCGCTAGTATTCTGTTAGGACTGGCGGAACGCACCAAGACAGATGGTATAGATGCGTTCGCAGTCCGGGGTCCATCGTGCAGGTGAAAACCTGCTGCTAGCAATTAGCAGACTATATGGCGGTACACTAGAGTATACACGCGTGGGTTAACCTCACCCAGCGTGAAAGAAGCAATCCTGTTAAGGCACAGGACCGCGGTACCGCACCTAAAGCGCGAGCAAGTAGTCAGCGAACTCAACCCCAACTGGGATTGAAGTCCGATTAGACCCTTGCTGGCGCAACACCGCAACTGGGTGTGAAATGAAACAGAAGAGCATGCAGTGCCGCACTGACGAACGCCACTAACCACCCAGGCTTGGGTAAGGAAAGCACAGAGGAAGTGCACGGCGCCGTACTGGCGGTCACAGCAACTGGACGCTATAATGTGTGACTAGTGCTGTAGGATAAGTCGGGCGCTAGGTAGCAGCCATACACCTTCCGCGAACAGTCATACTATAGGGTAGGGGTATCCAAGGACGACTTGCACTCACAACATACACACATTAGCAATTGTTTGACAATACTAGCGCATGGCCGTGCGGTCATGCGCAGTTTATATAGCAGCAGCACAGGAAGTGGCCACAGCACTTTTGCCCTTCTAGGACCTGCCAAGAGGACCAATGGAATGTGCTGCAGAGCCTGAGCACATGACCCTCGATCTCCAACGGGAAACCTTACGCTGGGCATGCTCAGTACGTGCAGACAAGGACTTAGTCCCAGAGAAGTCCGCTCGCTGCTGACCAGCACAGACTTTAATAGCAGAGACTGGAGAAGCAGCAGCAACTCTCAGAACAGAGTGAGAATGAGCAAGACGCTGGGACCGACGTCCTTGCTGAGCAGACTCCACTGCGGCTGGAGAAGAATGGGAGACCGCAGCGGAGGTGGCTCGAGATTCCCCCTGTGCAGAAGCGGGAACTCGACCCCTAACATACTGGAAAACGGAAACAAAACTCCAAATGCAGTGAAATTGTAAAAATAAGTGCAATTTCACAGTTGTTTTTCTTTTTTATTTAAGTGGTGAAAAAAACATCTAAACTTTGGTAAAAAAAAAAATTAAAAAAGGCGCCATTTTCCGAGACTTGTAACGTCTTTATTTTTCATGAACTTGGGCTTGGTGATGGCTTATTTTTTTTAATGCCGAGCTACATTTTGATGCAGATAAGATCTTTTGATTGCCCGTTGTAGCGGCGAGCAAAAAAACGTAATTCTGATGTTTTGAATTTTTTTTCTTGTTACCTCGTTTAGTGATCGGGTTAATTCTTTTTTTATATTGCTAGGTCGGGCGATTCTGAAACGCGGCAATACCAAATATGTGTATATTTGATTTATTTTTTATTGTTTTATTTTGAATGGGGCTAAGGGGGGTGAATTGAACTTTTATATTTTTTTATTTTTTTAATATTTTTAAAACTTTTTTTTACTTTTTGCATGCTTCAATAGTCTCTATGGGAGACTAGAAGCTGCACTACTTTTATCGGCTCTGCTTCATACAGGCGATGATCAGATCACCTGTATGTAGCAGAAATGCTCACTTGCTATGGGCTGAGCGCCAACCACCGTGCGAAAATCAGGCTATGACAACCATAGAGGTCTGCTGGAGACCTCTGTTTGTCATGTCAACCCATTCGTGACCTGCAATCACGTGACGGGGTCACTGATGGGTATGATTTCCGGTGTGCTTCCAGAAAGGACGAGTTAAATGCATCTGTCAGAGATTGACAGCAGCATTGAACTAGTTAACAGCTGCTGGTGGAATGCGATTCCACCCGCGACTGTTAGAGGCACATGTCAGCTGTTCAAAACAACTGACATGTGCCAGAAGAGATGTGGGCTCAGCGCCGGAGTCCACATCAAAGGGAGGGATTCCGACTTGGGCGTACTATTACGCCCAACGGCGGAAAGGGGTTAAATTAAAGAGCCATCTGTATTTCTAAATTGACATGTCACAGCACTTCTGTAGTGGATGTAAAAAATAGAGGGAAGATTTATCTTTAGAACTAATGCTGTATCAAGCTAACTGTGAAGAATAGCCATTGCTAAACTGAAACTTTTAATGAAGGTAGATAGCAGAAACTGCCCTGTTAATGGACAAATCATGAATTAATTTGTAATTTGAGTAATGATGACATAAAAAAAAGCAAAAACAATAAAAAATAGATAGCATTCACTTTCCCAATATTTGCAAATTTCCTTAAAATTACAACATTCCGCAATAACAATGTACAATGGTCATTTGCTGGAACCAATTCTTCCCAGCTGAATTAACCTGGAACTTTTCCTGAAATATAAGAAAAGACAACAAATTATGCAATTTTCAGTTTAATATTCCCAAGACTTACAAAATAATTTTCATTTTAAGAATTAGTCATGTAAGAAAAGCTTACTGAGAAAGAGTTGTTTTTCAGATGTCTTAGTTTTTGTGGGAATATTTAGCTGTTTGTTACTATCTGCAGGCATAGAAATTGCTATTAACCTGTAAATTATATTGTAAATTATTTAACAGCACATAAATTAAAATATTCATATAGATTAATTGTCGCAATTAGTAGAAAAAAGTAAAAAATAGTATAGAAGTGTGTTTTTAAAACAGTATGTGTATATACAGTACACCATCACTTTCATCACATTTGAGAAAAACATTGTAACACATGTAAATCGTGGACCCACTGTGCCATGATCCTGGATTACCTAGAAGGGCCATAGCTAAGTGGTTAGCTATGATTTTTGCTAGAGCTCTTGATGGTGGAATTAGACTTGAGCGTCAGGTAGCTGCCAGGTACCACACCTAGGCAGTTCCCGGTAGCACAGCTGCTGACCCAAGCGTCAGGTTCACTGACACGGACATGGGCTGGGAAAAACTGGCAGAACAGGACTCGGTCACTGTTCAGGCAACATGGGTTCTGGACCAACGGATAGAACAGACACTGGCACAGGGTCATAGGAAGAGCTGGATTCGGATACTGTAACAGGCTCCAACAGTACGGTCTGAGGAACACTAACCAGAGGTGTGACTGTTGCTGGTTCAAGTACCGTAGAAATGGTTTCAGTTTCAGGTACCACAGGTGCGGCTTCAGGGTTCAAGGTACCGCTGGTGCAAGTTCAAGTACTACCGAAGCGGATTGAGGTTCTATCTCAGACAACTAAGAATACAGGGTCACATTCAGACTAAACTGGTTTAGAGGAATATGAACAAACTACATAGGACGGGGACCATGCAAATTACAGTTGCACACACACACAATGTGAAGAACTACAGGGTTGCTCAGGCATCTCTCTACTGGAGATGGTGCATTATATACAAGATGCCACCTGGCTGAGGGCATGTTCAAAGTGCGCACGCTGCCCCTTTTAAGAACCGGAAGGCGCTTACATGCACTAGTCGCACCATCAAGAAGCCTGTGCGGCGTGCACAGACCAAGCAGGGAGCCACAACGGGGACCACACCACACAGTTGGAGCAGTAAGTTGGGGTGCTAGCATTACTATTACAGTACTTCCATTTATGCCCCCTCTTCCTCAAGCCCCCAAGTAATCTCTGCAGAAGAGGTATAGCCTCACTCTTCTCCTTGGAGTTCCACGACTGCTCTTCAGGGCCACGTCCTCTCCAGGCCACTAGAAGGATGGTTACTTCTCTCACCCTCTTCATGATTAGGATGTTTCTTACCATGAAGACATCCTCTGCCCAGCCAGACCAGTTACCACCACCACAGAATCGAAGTTCTGGTTGATGGACAGTAGAGACTTGGAAGGTACATCCACCTTTACATTCTCATCAGCCGGCCACTTGGGAACTGTAGATACCCTCCCAAGGTCCATTGTTCAGTAATGACTTGAACGAGTTTGGATAGTGCCTTTCCTTTGACGAATGATTAACTCAGCAGATTCTGAAGGTGTCAGACAAAAATCTAATACAGACGGCTTGCTGAAAGAAATTTCCTGCCAAACTGGAGTCAAGGCAAGTTGTTTCAATGAACCGGGTACCTCCACATGATATGGATATGTTCATATATGGAGTCAATGGTGGAGAGGAATTATTATCGCCTTAGTAACCTCTTCCACAGACCGTAGGCTCTGGAGTTTCTCAGGACCTCTAGGAATTAAATATTCCGTGCAACTGTAGCAGTAGACCATTCCCTTGGTATGATGGTGTTCTGGCTGCTGCTCATGGTGTTCCTGACACGGTTGACATGCATGGATTCAGAAAAAACAGCTGTATCAGAAGGTCGAGGAACAAGTGGTCTTTGGAAGGATGGAGCCAGATGCGACGGTTTCCTCTCACGCGTCACTTCTCTGGTCCGTTCCTGGAACTTGAGAAGGGGAGTTGCAGAAGAAGAATTATGACCGGCTCATCGAAGAAATTACAGAAGGGAACCAGGCAAGCCTGCACATCTGAGGTCACAGGATCCCCTCTCTCCCATAAGAGGTAGAGCCACGCTATTGCCTCTCCTGCTAGGTAGAATACTCATAATCCCACCGTAACCCCATCAGAAGGAAACTGATGGGCCAGTAAATTATAGTGCTGCACACACTGTTCAGGGAACCATGGCACTTCTTTGGATTCCCATCATAATGTGAAGGAGAAGACAGGACGGGTTCAGTTCTAGGAGCGTAAATTGCAAAATGACTAGTCATGACCACATGCACTGTAACTTGGGTGGAGCAAATAAAGCAGCCAACATCAGGATAGCTAACCGAGTATTCAAAGTCCGCAGATGGGATAAAATATTTTTCTGCTGATGTTGCTGTTGATAAAGCTCCAAGCGCAAAGAGGCCTGTGGATCAGTGAGGTCCAAGGCCTGACCAAACTGTCATGCACGCATGTGGTGCACACGGTTGACAACCACAAACGTTACATTTGGAGAGAGGTCAATAAGGCCTATTATGAAAGGAATACCATTCCTACTGTAAAGCACAGAGGTGGATCACTGATGTTTTGGGGATGTGAGCTACAAAGGCACAGGTAACTTGTTGAAGGAAGGAAGGAAATATGAATGCAGCACGTTATCAGCAAACATTGGAGGCAAATTTGCACTCATCAGCCCGGAAGCTGCCATGGGACGTATTTGGACGTTTCAACATGACAATGATCCAAAACACAAGGCCAAGTCGACCTGTCATTGGCTACAGCAGAACAATGTGAAGGTTCTGGAATGGCCATTTCAGTCTCCTGACCGCAATATTACTGAGCAACTCTGGGGAGATCTCAAATGCGCAGTTCATGCTAGACAGTCCAGGTATATACAGGAACTGCAGACTTTTTGCCAAGAAGAGTGGGCAGATTTACCATCTGAGAAAATAAAGAACCTCATCTACAACTACCACAAAAGACTTTAAACTGTCATTGATGTTAGAGGGGGCAATACACGGTATTAAGAAATGGGGTATGTGAACTTTTGATCAGGGTCATTTGGATGTTTTGGGTTGTCATTCTGATTTAAAAAGAGAAAACACAGTAGTTTGACAATACATGGCTTCACCCAACCACTAACCATGAGTGGAGAAAACATTTGGTGCTATCATTCATGTTCTCTGAAAAGAGGCCAAGAAAGCAAAAATTCTGCTGGGGTATGTAAACTTTTGAGCACTTGAAATTGTTCAAGAAAATTATTTCTCCCAGAAAATTATTGCTGTTGTGACTGTGGACACCTCCTGACTCCTCTGGTCTGCCACGCTTAGCGTGGCAATAATTCTCTGTGACCCCACAAAGGAGAGACCACAACAGTGTATAAAACAAATTCAACTTTACTGTTCATTTCAGTCATCAACAAAGCACAGCAGGATTTGCAGGTATCTTTCTTTGGGTGACAGAGCAGTGGCATGTCCTCAACAAACATTTTCAGGGTACAGTTGAACAAATTTGTCTTTATCTTTAGCAGCGTTTGGGGCTTGCAAGCTTCCTAGACAGCTATGACACTTCACTGCTCTTTTCCTGTGCTGACTATCTTCAGCCCACGTTTTAGGAACCATAAAAATGAAGCGCCTGTGATCACAAAGTTGCTGGACCAAAGTTCCCTTCCCCGACTCGCCTGCTAGCAGTAATCAACTGTTACTTGAGCTGCTTACTTTAGCAGTTTTCCTTCTCTGTCTGCTTTTCTGTTCTCCTCTTTCACACCCACACAGGATCACTTAGATCAGAGGGGTGTCTTTGCTTATCTCCTTGTCCAAGCCACTTACCAGCTGAACACTACTTCCTGTTCCTCATGCTAACCAGAGATTCTCAAATCTCCTCCCCACAATGAGCTGACCTTAACTCTCCCACTGTCTCTGTTCCACTGCTGCTGGCAAAACTTAACCTTTCACCTAATTCTAAACAGTGACATCTTGTGACTGTGAGTTAGTGCTGCAGCCTACAGAGAAATTAATAATTGTTATCACAATGAAACATATCAGGAACAAAATATTATTCATATTCTATACCACAGCAGCATTGATGTCTTCAGGGTGAACCCAGCAGCTGGTCCATCTCCATACAGAAGGGTGCTTTCTCCCAACAGAAATTTTAAGATCTCTCAACAGGTGTTCAATGGGATTTAGATCCGGACTCATTGTTCTTATATATTTATGAATGTAGCATATAATTATGAATTATGTATGCCCTTTTTTTACTGCTGGAATATTTTTTTATATATGGAGTTTATTCACTGTTGCTATATAGTTGATTGTGTGATATTATGACATACGGCAGAGAGCATTTTTTTGAGGGACCTCCATTATATGTTTTCTCAGAGAGCATTAAAGCATCTGTACCGTGATTTAAATGTATAGATGATCACATTACCTTTTGCACTGTTCTCAGTATTTTCTGCCAATTCCCATCACAGTGAAAAAGAAGTAACATATTGCTGTACTGACTAGACCTATACTGAAAATACCAATAGGTTGTATGTTCCCCTAAAAAAAGGCAGCCCCATAAAAAGTTTCAACATTTAAAAATGTGGAAAAAGTCTTCTAAATATTTAGATTTATTTAACAAAAATTTAACTGACTCAAAAACTCTCAAGATCTATTCTCTTCGTCTCCTAAATCACTGTGTGATGTGATTAAGGGTGAGGTGAACATTTTTGGACACATATGTAACTATGACACTGCTGGAGTAAAATGTTTAGTCTTGGACAAAATGTGTGTATCTGTTGCCAAATAATTGTAAAACTATACATGTGCATTCCTTATGAGTTTCTGGATTGTTTAATAAACTATTATGACCAGATGTGGTCAAGAATCACATCATGTGATCATATGATCATATATGTATAAGAAATTCTCAAATTATACCAAAGGGAATTGCATTGTTGTCCATCGTTTTAAGTTTGCAGACAGTATACATAATATTCTTTATCATGTGGCTAACTCTGAATTATTTGGGAATTCCCTGTTTCTTTCTTGACAAAAGTAGAGATCTGTTACAAAGAGTGTCTAATTCCTTATGGCGGACTTGGCCTGTCATATTATGCATTGCACAGATAACCCATTGATTTAATTGACAACTTTGCAATGCTTTATTGTTTCTGGGGTGATACTGCAGGGAAATTGAACATTCTGTAGGAGCATGGTTGAAAAGCAATGTCTGACTTTCATTTGTTCATTTTCATAGATATTTTATTTATTATTACTTTTGCTAGATTCAAATTATTTCTGTGACCATTGTGGGTTTTTCTGTCGTTAAAGGGTACCAACAATTTTGACCACGTGTGTGTATATAATGGCTCCCGTATTAGCTCCCACACTGTATAATGGCCCTCACATTAGCTCAAACTTTGTATATTGGCTCCCGCATTAGCTCCCACACTGTATAAGGACCCTGGCTTCAGCTCCCATGCTATATTCACTACGGTTCCAAAGTTTAGGGTCACCCAGACAATTTTGTGTTTTCAATGAAAACTCATACTTTAATTAATCAAATGAGTTGCCAAATGAATTGAAAATCTAGTCCAGACATTGACAAGTTTCGAAAAAAAATTTTTATTTGAAATAATAATTTCTCCTTTAAACTTTGCTTTTGTCAAAGAATGCTCCTTTTGCGGCAATTACAGCATTGCAGACATTTAGCTTTCTAGCAGTGAATTTGCTGAGGTAATCTGGAGAAATTTCGCCCCATGCTTCCAGAAGCCCCTCCCACAAGTTGGTTTGGTTTGATGGGCACTTTTTGCTTACCATACAGTCAAGCTGCTCCCATAACAACTCAATGGGGTTGAGATCTGGTGACTGCGCTGGCCACTCCATTACAGATAGAATACCAGCTGCCTGCTTCTTCCCTAAATAGTTCTTGCATAATTTGGGTCATTGTCCTGTTGTAGGACGAAATTGGCTCCAATCAAGCGCTGTCCACAGGGTATGGCATGGCGTTGCAAAATGGAGTGATAGCCTTCCTTATTAAATATCCCTTTTACCTTGTACAAATCTCCCACTTCTTCCCTCTTCCAGCATCTTTTCAGTTCTGCGTCTCACAAATGTTCTTCTGTGTGATCCAAACACCTCAAACTTGGATTCGTCTGTCCATAGCACTTTTTTCCAATCTTCCTCTGTCCAATGTCGGTGTTCTTTTGCCCATATTAATCTTTTCCTTTTATTAGCCAGTCTCAGATATGGCTTTTTCTTTATCACTCTGCCCTGAAGGCCAGCATCCCGGAGTCGCCTCTTCACTGTAGACGTTGACACTGGCGTTTTGCGTGTACTGCGTGTACTATTTAATGAAGCTGGCAGTTGAGGACCTGTGAGGCGTCAATTTCTCAAACTACAGACTCTAATGTACGTGTCTTGGTGCTCAGTTGTGTAGTGGGGCCTCCCATTTCTCTTTCTACTCTGGTTAGAGCCTGTGTGTGCTCTACTCTGAAGGGAGTTGCACACACCGTTGTAGGAAATCTTCAGTTTCTTGGCAATTTCTTACATGGAATAGCCTTCATTTCTAAGAACAAAAATTGACTGTCGAGTTTCACATGAAAGTTTTTTTTTTTCTGGCCATTTTGAGAGTTTAATAGAACCAACAAATCTAATGCTCCAGATTCTCAACTAGCTCAAAGGAAGGTCAGGTTTATAGGTTCTCTAATCAGCCAAACTGTGTTCAGCCGTGCTAACATACTTGCACAAGGCTTTTCAAGGGTATTCTAACCATCCATTAGGCTTCTTACACAGTTAGCAAACACAAAGTACCATAAGAACACTGGAGTGATGGTTGTTGGAAATGGACCTCTATACACCTATGAAGATATTGAATTACAAACCAGATGTTTGCAGCTAGAATAGTCATTTACCACATTAAGGCCGGCTTCACACTCAGCGTATGAAAATACGGTCCGTATATTACGGCCGTAATACGCTGAAATGTCCCGAAAATAGTGGTCCGTAGCTCCTCCGTAGGCAGGGTGTGTCAGCGTTTTTTGCGCATGGCATCCTCCGTATGTAATCCGTATGGCATCCGTACTGCGTGGTTTTCTCGCAGGCTTGCAAAACCAACATACCGCTATAGAAATGATCCATGTGTCCCAAAAAGAAAAAAAAATATATATATACTGTCTATATATATATATATATATATATATGTCAGTAGACACATATATGTATATATATTACTATTTTTTCCAGCGCTATACAGCTTGAAAGCCGGTAATTCAATTACCAGCTTTTTCTTTCTCCTTCCTAAAACCCGACATGATTTGAGACATGGTTTACATACAGTAAACCATGTCTTCTCTCCATTTTTTTTGCAGATTCCACACTACTAATGTCAGTAGAGTGTATCTGCAAAATTTGGCCGTTCTAGCTCTTAAAATAAAGGGTTAAATGGCGGAAAAAATTGGCGTGGGCTCCCGCGCAATTTTCTCCGCCAGAGTAGTAAAGCCAGTGACTGAGGGCAGATATTAATAGCCTGGAGAGGGTCCATGGTTATTGCCCCCCCCCCGGCTAAAAATATCTGCCCCCAGCCACCCCAGAAAAGGCACATCTGGAAGATGCGCCTATTCTGGCACTTGGCCACTCTCTTCCCATTCCCGTGTAGCGGTGGGATATGGGGTAATGAAGGGTTAATGCAACCTTGCTATTGTAAGGTGACATTAAGCCTAATTAATAATGGAGAGGCGTCAATTATGACACCTATCCATTATTAATCCAATTGTAGTAAAGGGTTAAATAAAACACAAACACATTATTTAAAATTATTTTAATGAAATAAAAACAATGGTTGTTGGAGTATTTTATTCTACGCCCAATCCAGTCACTGAAGACCCTCGTTCTGTGAAAGAAAAAACATAATAAACCAACAATATACTTAACCTCCGCAGATCTGTAACGTCCAACGATGTAAATCCTTCTGAAGGGGTTAAAACATTTTGCAGCAAGGAGCTTTGCTAATGCAATGCTACTCCTCGCTGCAAAACCCCGGGGAATGAGTCTAAATATAGATCAATGAGCTATATTTAGCTTCATTTGCGGTGAGGCGCCCCCTGCTGGATGTTCATAGATCGTGGGAACTTTCCTAGAAAGCCTGGGAGCTTTCTAGGTAAGTTCCCACGATCTATGAACATCCAGCAGGGGGCGCCTCACCGCAAATGAAGCTAAATATAGCTCATTGATCTATATTTAGACTCATTCCCCGGGGTTTTGCAGCGAGGAGTAGCATTGCATTAGCAAAGCTCCTTGCTGCAAAATGTTTTAACCCCTTCAGAAGGATTTACATCGTTGGACGTTACAGATCTGCGGAGGTTAAGTATATTGTTGGTTTATTATGTTTTTTCTTTCACAGAACGAGGGTCTTCAGTGACTGGATTGGGCGTAGAATAAAATACTCCAACAACCATTGTTTTTATTTCATTAAAATAATTTTAAATAATGTGTTTGTGTTTTATTTAACCCTTTACTACAATTGGATTAATAATGGATAGGTGTCATAATTGACGCCTCTCCATTATTAATTAGGCTTAATGTCACCTTACAATAGCAAGGTGGCATTAACCCTTCATTACCCCATATCCCACCGCTACACGGGAATGGGAAGAGAGTGGCCAAGTGCCAGAATAGGCGCATCTTCCAGATGTGCCTTTTCTGGGGTGGCTGGGGGCAGATATTTTTAGCCAGGGGGGGGGCCAATAACCATGGACCCTCTCCAGGCTATTAATATCTGCCCTCAGTCACTGGCTTTACTACTCTGGCGGAGAAAATTGCGCGGGAGCCCACGCCAATTTTTTCCGCCATTTAACCCTTTATTTTAAGAGCTAGAACGGCCAAATTTTGCAGATACACTCTACTGACATTAGTAGTGTGGAATCTGCAAAAAAAATGGAGAGAAGACATGGTTTACTGTATGTAAACCATGTCTCAAATCATGTCGGGTTTTAGGAAGGAGAAAGAAAAAGCCGGTAATTGAATTACCGGCTTTCAAGCTGTATAGCGCTGGAAAAAATATTAATATATATACATATATGTGTCTCACTGACATATATATATATATATACCTATTCTATGTGTACACATTTATTCTACTGTAAGCTGTCAGTGTGATTTTACTGTACACCGCACTGAATTGCCGGCTTTTCTCTCTAACAGCGCTGCGTATTTCTCGCAAGTCACACTGCTTGTCCGTGTGTAATCCGTATTTTTCACGCTTCCATAGACTTTCATTGGCGTATTTCTTGCGCAGTACGGTGACAAACGCAGCATGCTGCGATTTTGTACGGCCGTAGAAAGCCGTATAATACTGATCAGTAAAATACGGCAGATAGGAGCAGAGGCATAGAGAATAATTGTGCTGTATTTTTTGCGAGTTTTACGGACGTAGTTTCTGCGCTCTTATGTCCGTAAAACTCGCAAGTGTGAAGCCGGCCTAACAATGTATAGAGTGTATTTCTGAATCATTTTATGTTAGCTTTATTGGAAAAAACTGTGTTTTTCTTTACAAAATAAGAAAATTTGTAAGCGAACCTAAACTTTGGAATGGTAGTGTAAATGCTGTTGGCATTAGCTCCCATACTGTATAACGGCTCCAGCATTAGCTCCCACTCTCTATAAGGGCCCATGGATTTGCTCCGATGCTGTATAATGCCCCCGCTGTTGCTCCCACACTGTACGAAGGAGCCCCCCACAGTAGCCCCGCACACTGTATAAGGGACCCCATACTTTATGATGCCCCCACTGTCCTACTTACAAGTTTTATAGAAAAATAAAAAACATCCTATCCAGAATCCTGATGAGTTCTCCGGTAAAGCGCAGGCAGACTAGCGCTCTGTCATTGCACTCACAGGACATCAGAGTCCCAAAACCGTGCAATGCATCAGCACATCACCTGCTGTTCTGTAGACCGCAGGCATAAAGACCTGTTGTGTACAGAACAGTGAGCGGTAGTGAAGGGATATTGTTTCTCCTTGTTCTACCGCCTAGCTTAACTATACTGTCGCACTGCGCACACCGATATAGTTATCAGTAGCTCTGGGAGTGCCCCTTTGCAAATGCACCCCTGCCCCCTCGGTATCTATGCTACTGATCTATCTATATTGTCTTTTTATATGAAGAATAATATACTTAATAAAGATAATAGGTAGGAGGGTGGCCAGTAGAACTGAATATAATGTATAATGTAGAAATTCAGTGGCTAAAGTGGCAAACTGAGTGTACTCAACAGGTTTTGAAATTAGTTTTATATAACCTGGATTAGAGCCTTATTGTTGGAATTGGGTAAAGGAGAGTTACTCCACCTTTCCACCTTTTGATCTGTGATGTTGTGTTATGAGGCGATTAACCCAAGGTCAGATCCTGTGATAGAGAGGGACGTTATATATTTAGTGCCTATATGGCGTGATTAACATTAATATTTTTGCAATGTGAACCTGTTTTGCTATGCTCAAAAAAAGGAAGGGGCATTAGAGGAAACCTATCTATCTACATATGTATTTATGTATTATACAGTGTATATCATCTGCCTATTATTGGTTAGTTCCCCCAATTTATTTAGGGTGCCACAATAGCATTATCCCATGAAGTCATCTACTAAACAAGACCACTGAAGGTGTCCTGTGATGTCTGACACCAAGATGCTAGAAGCAGATCTTTTTCCATCGGTTGCAGGATGGGACCTCCATAGATTAGCCTTGTTTTTCAGGCAGATCCTACAGATGTTTGAGCAGATTAAAATCTGGAAATGTGGAGGCCATGTCAATATCTTGAACTAATTATCATGTTGTTTAGACCATTTCTTATCATTTCTTCAGTGTGGCAGGATGTATTATACTAATGAAAGAGGCCACTGCCATTAGGAAATACCATTCCTTAGAAGGAGTATACTTGGCTTGCAACCTAAGATTGACTAGCAGAACATTGCCTAGAGAATCATATTGACCCCCAGGCTTGTCTTCTTTCTACAGTTTATTTTGGTGCCATCTCCAGGAAAAGCAACTGAAGCAATCCACATAAGTTAGATGTTATGCTCAATGACAGTTATGTTGTGAAGAAAAAAGTCAAAATGTCAAAATTGCCTTTTTGATCACCACACCTCCTACAAAAAAAATTCAATACAAAGTGATACCCCAAAATAATACCACTAAAACATCAATTAGCTTTCAGTGATAGAGATAAAAAGCTTTCTATATTTCCGATTTAATTAATAAAAACCATCTTGCAACACCCCAAATATCAGATTATTGCAGCATGATTGATTTTATTCAGTGAATCAGAAATGTTTTTTTATGCCTAAGCTGGACTTTATTCTAGTTTTGGAGTGGTTTACATATGCCCGACCCCAGTGTTGAGTCCGTGCAGGATTTCTCCAGAAGATGTGAGTCACTGCCCACACTCTTTTTGTGCAACTTGGGTGTCCAATGACCCTGGTGGTTCTAACTAGATGACTCCAGCTATCTAATTATCTAGCCATCACAATTTTGGCCTGAAAGTTCAGTTGGCAGAGAGACCATATTGAAATGAAGAGCATTTCTAATCATATGAGGTATATCGTGCAGCTCAAAAGTTATAGCAAGGATCTCATTACAGTTTCTGTTATCCAGGATTTATGTCGTCTAATTTTTATTTTGGACCTTTTTACTTGTTGTCGTACAAGAGACTGTTGTTCAGTTCCGCGCTTTCTGGAAACATACAGAATAAGCGAAGTATCAATCTGGGCCTGATATGCATTAGTAGAAGAAAAAGTGAGGTAATCTTTATTTATAGTTCACCTGCTACATGTGGTTCTGGACTCCTGGAAGCCATTTTCCAAACTGACATTAGTTAAGTACATAATAAATAATAAAAGGCTGTTTAAGTTGTTTGCAGGCAGCACTAAAAACATATCAGTAAAAAAAAGTATGTAATACATGGAGGATTTCCTGATGTATAACTACAATGGATGCCTCTGATGTCTGCTGCTGTATAGGTGTGAGCAGGTTGCAAGATGCAGTGACGGACTGGAGGCAGAGCAAGGGTTAACAAGTTTACTTAACAAGGGAATACTCCAGGCAGAGAACAAACAGTTAAAGGGAACCTGTCACCCCGAAAATCGCGGGTGAGGTAAGCCCACCGGCATCAGGGGCTTATCTACAGCATTCTGTAATGCTGTAGATAAGCCCCCGATGTTACCTGAAAGGGGAGAAAAAGACGTTATATTATACTCACCCAGAGGCGGTCCCGCTGCTGGTCAGGTCAGATGGGCGTCTCCGGTCCGCTGCGGCGCCTCCTATCTTCTTTCCATGACGTCCTCTTCTGATCTTCAGCCACGGCTCCAGCGCAGGCGTACTTTGCGCTGCCCTGTTGAGGGCAGACAAAGTACTGCAGTGCGCAGGCGCCGGGCCTCTGACCTTTCCGGTGCCTGCGCACTGCAGTACTATCCTCTGCCCTCAAGAGGGCAGAGCAAAGTACGCCTGCGCCGGAGCCGTGGCTGAAGATCAGAAGAGGACGTCATGGAAAGAAGATAGGAGGCGCCGCAGCGGACCGGAGACGCCCATCTGACCTGACCAGCAGCGGGACCGCCCCTGGGTGAGTATAATATAACGTCTTTTTCTCCCCTTTCAGGTAACATCAGGGGCTTATCTACAGCATTACAGAATGCTGTAGATAAGCCCCTGATGCCGGTGGGCTTACCTCACCCGCGATTTTCGGGGTGACAGGTTCCCTTTAAAGGGAGAGCAAAACAGTTCAGATGCAAAAAAGATAAGCAGAGTCAATGAAAACAAGGGAAAAGATAGTGGCAGTTTGTGTTAGATCAACTTAGCCTGTCAGTCGTCTTCCAGGCCATGGCAATTACGGAGCAGGTGATGACGCCAACAATGGCTGGTGCAGCGCTGTTCCAGTGGTTTCCTGTGTAACAACCCTGCTGGCATCACTGAATGGCCTCCCATCCCCCTCCTGCATTACACTCAAACTCACTTCTCTGGGCTATATTGTGACTTCTCTCTGCTGCCAGCTCCATGCTGTGTGCCTCATGTCTGCTGCTTGCTCTGTGTATGCGCTGTCTGTGTGCATAGGGAGGCGGCGCTGGTAACTCCTGTGTGTTATTGAAACTGTGTGCACCTTGCTAGGGTGTCCCTGGCCAATAGCCATGAGGCTTCCTGTATTTAAGACATCCCCACCCATTGGTGGGGGCCTGTGCAACTTACTCCCTCAGTCAGTTCTTAGCTGCTAAGGTGCCAGGCCCTGTCTCTGTTACTCTTATGTCCGCCACCCAGGGGGGCGTTGTACCCTGGTCTGTGTCCTGTGTTTGCCATCCAGTGGGGCCTCATACCCTGGCCTATGTCCGCCACCCAAAGGGGCATCGTACCGTGGCTTGTGTCCATGTGTCCGTGCCTTGTCCTGTTCCTGACTTTGTCTTAGCCTAGTCCTGTTCCTGTGTTCGGTTATATCCCTGCCTTGGTTTCCTTTCCCTGCTATGTCTAGCTTTGCTCTGCTTTTGGCTCTTCTCTCTGTGACCTTGTTTTGCTCCTTGCTCTGCATTCTATGACCTTGCTCTGCTCTCTGTGGTTTTGCTCTGGGCTCTGCACTCTGTGTCTTGCTCTGCACTCTGATTTTGCTCTGCTCTCAGCTCTGCACTCTGTGGCTTTGCTCTCAGCTCTTCCCTCTGTGTCTTGCTCTGCACTCAGCTCTGCACTCTGACTTTACTCTGCTCTCAGCTCTGCACTCTGTGGCTTTGCTCTCAGCTCTGCTCTCTGTAGCTTTGGTCTGCACTCTGACCTTGCTCTGCACTCTGTGGCTTTGCTCTGTGGCTCCGCTCAGCTCTCTCTCTGCAGCTGCGCTCCTTGCGGTTCTACCTGGCTCCGCTCCTTATGGTTCTACGTCTCTTGCTATTGGCTCCACCTCCTGTGTTTGTGCATGTGGCTCTGCCTCCTGCTCTTGGCTCCGCCTCATGTGTTTATGCACATGGCTCCGCCTCCTGCTCTTGTCTCTGCCTCCTGCGTTTCTGCTCTTGGCTCCGCCCCCTCCGTTTCTGCACTTGGCTCCTCCTTTTGGCTCCGCCTCCTGCGTCTCTGTTCTTGGCTCTAGCTCCTGTGCTTTTGCTCTGCATCCGCTCTTGCGGTCTTTCTCTTCATTTTCTTAAGTCCTCCTGTCTGAACAGGCTCTTACCTGTTTTACATACCTGCCTGCAGACCGGTCCCTACCGGTTCTTCCAGTGTACCAGCCTAGTCCGCCTGTCCTGCCAGAGAGCCACCCGTACCTGCCTGCCAACCAGAGAGGCAGCCGTGCCTGCCTGCCAGTGTCTCTGTAGTACCCATACCTGCCTGCCAGAGCAAGCCGTGCCCGCCCGCCAGTGTCTCTGTTGTACCCGTCTGCCTGCCTGTGTCCCAGCCATGCCCACCTGTCTGCCAGAGTGCCAGCCGTGCCCACTTGCCTGTCTATGTTCCATTCTCCGGTAAGATCAGCAGCCACAGCCAGACACCACCCTGGAGTAGCACCTGGTAGCTTCCTGCCACACAAGTCTGACCTCACCATCAGATGCTCCAGCAAATACCAAGGAAGCTACTTAGTTATGCCCCTTCCAGGGTAGTCTGGTCTGTGGCCCAGTGGGGCCACACCCCCGCACCAACCAGTCTGGGCGCGAGCGTGACATCCTGCAAACAACGGTCCATCTTCTAGCGGCAGTGGTCAGTGTCCAGTACCTTCCACTGAGCCCCTAGTCCATGAACATATGCGGCCGGAGCAAAAGGGCCATAGCATAATCAGGGTCTCCCATGGGCGGGAAAGTATATGCTGGTAAGGTGGGTTACAAAAGTCTATCCAGTACTCGTTCTCTCTTTGCGACACGTGCGCTGCACTCCGGTCACAAAGCACACGGCACCTCGATCTCTGTCAGCTACGGGGCGTGCTGCACTTTTCTCTCTATGAAGACACAAAAGAGAATAGTAAAACCAAAAACACTCAGTTTGAAAAAATGTTGCAGTAATCCGCAAGTGCTAGTAAAAGATGTAAAAAACAGGGTATTTGGTTGATACGTTTTTTGCAAAAAATGTATACTAAGCTGCTCTACCAATCTTCACGGTATACCCTTATCAGAGCAGTCCTAACTAATGTATGCAATCCCTATCTGATGTATTTAAAAACCTGATCATCTGTATATAACCTGTGTGAACAGGGTTCAGAGAGGAAAAATCCATGTGTGCATACAGGGTAGAACAGCTTTTGTGCAGATAGCCCAAGAGGAGTGGTGGAACTCCCCAGTCTTGTAGACACAAGAGAACAATTATGGAAACAGGAACACATGGGCTACTTGCACAGTGAACAAGTCTGTATGATCATGTTCACACACCACCAAGAAACCTGAAGACACAAAAGAGAATAGTAAAACCAAAAACACTCAGTTTGAAAAAATGTTGCAGTAATCCGCAAGTGCTAGTAAAAGATGTAAAAAACAGGGTATTTGGTTGATACGTTTTTTGCAAAAAATGTATACTAAGCTGCTCTACCAATCTTCACGGTATACCCTTATCAGAGCAGTCCTAACTAATGTATGCAATCCCTATCTGATGTATTTAAAAACCTGATCATCTGTATATAACCTGTGTGAACAGGGTTCAGAGAGGAAAAATCCATGTGTGCATACAGGGTAGAACAGCTTTTGTGCAGATAGCCCAAGAGGAGTGGTGGAACTCCCCAGTCTTGTAGACACAAGAGAACAATTATGGAAACAGGAACACATGGGCTACTTGCACAGTGAACAAGTCTGTATGATCATGTTCACACACCACCAAGAAACCTGAAGACACAAAAGACTTTTCTCTCTATGCTGCACGCTGCCTGTTCCCGCCAAGACTGAAGCAGTCCGATGACGAGGGCAGCAGCAAACAGTCCTGAACTCTGCCCTGTCTCTTAGGCTGGCATGCGGTGCTTAGCTGAACAGGGCTCCTGGCTCTTTCCTTATTACTGCGGTGTGCTCCGGCACTGTCTGAACCCAATGTGGCCCAGCAGATATACCCTGGTTAATCGGGGTGCAGATGGCAATCCTGCACCCGATCTCTCTCTAGGCCACCGGGTCTGTCTGCTGCAGTCTGTCGCAGCACTGGCGGTTCGGGTGCGTAGCGCACTGCCTGCCCTTATTCTCGCACACTGAGGTCAGGGGCCTCTCTGTGGCTTTGCGCGCTTTCTCTCTCAGCTTCCGGCCGGGTTCTCTTTCTAAACACGCCCCCTCTTCCTGGGTCATGGGGCCTGTACTGTTTACTATTTCTTCCCCCAGGAACCAGGGGATGCAGCCTCAGCAATTTCGGACCCATCTTAATACAGGTACTTGCAGCCTGGTCTCCCTCCTTACATAGGTGGAGCGCCCCCAGACACAGGGCCACGAGTTCTCGGTACCGGGCCTCTTTGGTTCGGTTCTGATGCTGTCACGGTGGCTAGACCCGGTCCACGACCCTGCTAAGGGGCGTCCAATAAAGGAGGTACAGTCTGTCAGGGATTCGTGACGCCACCTGTGGTGTTCGGTCAGGGTGACCGATGCTGCTGTGGGGTCCGCTGGGGTGATGAAATGGCAGCTAGATGGTATACCTTCCCACAGGGGACGTATGTCCCCAAGGCTTCCCAGTAAGGTGGATGGTGATGGTGTGAGGTGCAGTCAATAACGAGGACACAAGGTTGCAGTCTCTTTACCTCTTTACTGAAGACTTCAGGATCCGCAATCCAGAGCACGCTTAACAGGGCTATCTGAGACCGGCCGGTCCGATGGGCACTTCCAGAATTCCCTTTGCAGGTGGAAATCGTTGCCTACCAATAGCGCCTGTGTGTTGTAGTGCTACCCTGCTGAGCATTCGGAATAGTCCTCACAACTTTTGTTCTCGTTCATTCGTTCTTTCTAATATGTTCCAGATGTTTCTAGTTCAACGTCCCCCAGGTATGTTATGGCTAGGACGCACCCGTATGACGGGAAGGCCTGGAGGTCTTCCGGGACCCTAGAGATGCCCCTCTCCCACTGTTGCCCCCATGTCTTCGTAGGTGTTTATATTAAGAAAAAAGGAGCGCACTCAGCTATCTTAGGTTGGTGCTGGCTGTACTTGGGAAAAACACAAGTCCAATATAGAAAAATCACCCGCACTCTTATGGTATATCTTTGCAAAAATGTGATGTATTTATTCACATGTGTTGAGACAAAATTTTCATATATATACACACACACAGCAGGGAGTATAAACGAAGTAGTAACGTTTCGACCCTGCTCGGGTCTTTCTCAAACTGCGTTTTCTAGATAGTGTGAAAAATAAGAAGTGTGGTCCCTTTAAAGGCTCCTATTGTTGTGGTGTCAGGTCGTCCTGCTTCTGTGGGTGTGTTTTTCACACTATCTAGAAAACGCAGTTTGAGAAAGACCCGAGGCAGGGTCGAAACATTACTACTTCGTTTATACTCCCTGCTGTGTGTGTGTGTGTGTGTATATATATATGAAAATTTTGTCTCAACACATGTGAATAAATACATCACATTCGTAGGTGTTTAGGTGAGACAACCAACCTATAATTAACTGTCCTGCGGAGTTTGAAGTAAGGCGTAGAGTCAGTTACTCCATCGGTGTTCCGGCCACCGGCTACGCGCCTCAGTAGGATGTTGCCTCGGTCTCATGGCACGACTCCTACTGGCTCTCCTTTGTGCTTGATCTCGTTTCTCACTGTCTCACAATATCCTTCGCTTCGTGTCTCTTTCTTAGGATACCGCCGCGGGGTGTGCAGGCGCGGTTCCGTAATGTTCTATTCTGGTCGCTAGGTGCCTGCCAGGTTCCCACGCCTGACAGGGACCCCCCTGTGTCTTCTCCCTGCAACACCCCCTGCCACGGGATGTTGCCTGAATCCAACCCAGTCAGCTTCTGACTAACTTTCTATCCAACCCCTAGTTTTACCAGTGTGAGGAGGGGCCCAATAAATAAAGCCTTTTGCTCCCCCTAGTGGCCGGAGTGTGAAGTGTAATGTGTGCTGGTGATACCTGGTCAGTAGAATTCCTTCAGTGCCATCAGACATACCATCACTCCCCTTAGTGGCAGAGTGTCATACTGCAACGACCAGATCTCTGGGGCGCTGCATAGGCATAATGCCGATTGACTCCCTTGTTAAAAATGTATCTTGTGCTCTGTACATTTTTTTTTATTACTGATTACAATAGAATGGTTAACTACAAGATTAAAATAAGGATATAACAATGTATTCTTTCCTGCTGCTGGAATCGGCGCCTGCGCAGTCCGTGCTTTCCGGCGCCATTTTCTTGAAGACACTCCGGCTCCACTGCAGGTGTGTCTTCAAGAAAATGGCGCCGGAAAGCGCGGACTGCGCAGGCGCCGATTCCGGCAGCAGGAGGACGAAGAAAATGGGCGGAAAGGAATGGCGTAAGTAACAAATTGCTGTGGCATGAAGCTGTGACACTTCATGCCACAGCAATTTGTTATTTACGCCACCTGATTCCTTTCCGCCGCCATTTTCTTGGTCCTGCTGCCGGAATCGGCGCCTGCGCAGTCCGCGCTTTCCGGCGCCATTTTCTTGAAGACACACTGCAGGTGTGTCTTCAAGAAAATGGCGCCGGAAAGTGCGGACTGCGCAGGTGCCGATTCCGCCAGCAGGAGGACCAAAAAAATGGCGGCGGAAAGGAATCAGGTGGCGCAAGTAACAAATTGCTGTGGCATGAGGCTGTGGCACTTCATGCCACAGCTATTTGTTACTTACGCCACCTGATACGGGGCATATACTATGGAGCATCTTATGGAGCAGCGTATGGGGCATATGGATGGGGGCAGCAAATTAAAGATCGGTGCCGCAGGATGGGAGCAGCACATGACAGAACGGGGGCGCAGGATGGGAGCAGCACATGACAGAACGGGGGCGCAGGATGGGAGCAGCACATGACAGAACGGGGGCGCAGGATGGGAGCAGCACATGACAGAACGGGGGCGCAGGATGGGAGCAGCACATGACAGAATGGGGGCGCAGGATGGGAGCAGCACATGACAGAACGGGGGCGCAGGATGGGAGCAGCACATGACAGAACGGGGGCGCAGGATGGGAGCAGCACATGACAGGATGGGAGCAGCACATGACAGAACGGGGGCGCAGGATGGAGCAGCACATATCAGGATGGAGACCATATACCAATATAAATGCTCGCCACCCGGGCGTAGAACGGGTTCAATAGCTAGTATATATATATATATATATATATACTAGCTATTGAACCCGTTCTACGCCCGGGTGGCGAGCATTTATATTGGTATATGGTCTCCATCCTGGTATGTGCTGCTCCATCCTGCGCCCCCATCCTGTCATGTGCTGCTCCCATCCTGCGCCCCCGTTCTGTCATGTGCTGCTCCCATCCTGCGCCCCCGTTCTGTCATGTGCTGCTCCCATCCTGCGTCCCCGTTCTGTCATGTGCTGCTCCCATCCTGCGCCTCCATTCTGTCATTTGCTGCTCCCATCCTGTCATTTGCTGCTCCCATCCTGCGCCCGTTCTGTCATTTGCTGCTCCCATCCTGCGTCCCCGTTCTGTCATTTGCTGCTGCCATCCTGCGCCCGTTCTGTCATGTGCTGCTGCCATCCTGCGCCCGTTCTGTCATGTGCTGCTGCCATCCTGCGCCCGTTCTGTCATGTGCTGCTGCCATCCTGCGCCCGTTCTGTCATGTGCTGCTGCCATCCTGCGCCCGTTCTGTCATGTGCTGCTGCCATCCTGCACCCGTTCTGTCATGTGCTGCTGCCATCCTGCGCCCGTTCTGTCATGTGCTGCTCCCATCCTGCGCCCGTTCTGTCATGTGCTGCTGCCATCCTGCGCCCGTTCTGTCATGTGCTGCTGCCATCCTGCGCCCGTTCTGTCATGTGCTGCTGCCATCCTTCGCCCGTTCTGTCATGTGCTGCTGCCATCCTTCGCCCGTTCTGTCATGTGCTGCTGCCATCCTGCGCCCGTTCTGTCATGTGCTGCTGCCATCCTGCGCCCGTTCTGTCATGTGCTGCTGCCATCCTGCGCCCGTTCTGTCATGTGCTGCTGCCATCCTGCGCCCGTTCTGTCATGTGCTGCGGCCATCCTGCGCCCGTTCTGACATGTGCTGCTGCCATCCTGCGCCCGTTCTGTCATGTGCTGCTGCCATCCTGCGCCCGTTCTGTCATGTGCTGCTGCCATCCTGCGCCCGTTCTGTCATGTGCTGCTGCCATCCAGCGCCCGTTCTGTCATGTGCTGCTGCCATCCTGCGCCCGTTCTGTCATGTGCTGCTCCCATCCTGCGCCCGTTCTGTCATGTGCTGCTGCCATCCTGCGCCCATTCTGTCATGTGTTTCGGCCATCCTGCGCCCGTTCTGTCATGTGCTGCTGCCATCCTGCGCCCGTTCTGTCATGTGCTGCGGCCATCCTGCGCCCGTTCTGACATGTGCTGCTGCCATCCTGCGCCCGTTCTGTCATGTGCTGCTGCCATCCTGCGCCCGTTCTGTCATGTGCTGCTGCCATCCTGCGCCCGTTCTGTCATGTGCTGCTGCCATCCTGCGCCCGTTCTGTCATGTGCTGCTGCCATCCTGCGCCCGTTCTGTCATGTGCTGCGGCCATCCTGCGCCCGTTCTGTCATGTGCTGCTGCCATCCTGCGCCCGTTCTGTCATGTGCTGCTGCCATCCTGCGCCCGTTCTGTCATGTGCTGCTGCCTTCCTGCGCCCGTTCTGTCATGTGCTGCTGCCATCCTGCGCCCGTTCTGTCATGTGCTGCGGCCATCCTGCGCCCGTTCTGTCATGTGCTGCGGCCATCCTGCGCCCGTTCTGTCATGTGCTGCGGCCATCCTGCGCCCGTTCTGTCATGTGCTGCGGCCATCCTGCGCCCGTTCTGTCATGTGCTGCTGCCATCCTGCGCCACCATTGTATTATATGCCCCCCGCTCCAGTGTGTATGCCCCCGAATGCTGCTGCCATATAAAAAAAAAAAAAAATACCATACTCACCTATCGTCCGGCTCCACTGCAGGTATGTCTTCAAGAAAATGGCGCCAGAAAGCGGGGACTGCGCAGGCGCCGATTCCGGCAGCAGGAATCGGCGCCTGCGCAGTCCGCGCTTTCCGGCGCCATTTTCTTGAAGACACACCTGCAGTGGAGCCGGAGTGTGTCTTCAAGAAAATGGCGCCGAAAGCGCGGACTGCGCAGGCGCCGATTCCGACAGCAGGAATCGGTGCCTGCGCAGTCCGCGCCCTCCGGAGCCGGGACCAGAGGAGCCGGGAGACGGAGCCGCAAGCAGCGCTGGAACCGGGAAAGGTGAGTCTACTTACCCTCCCTCCTGGCGGTCCCTGACTCTCCGGTGGAGATGGCGGTATGCGTTCAGTGCTTACGCATACCGCGATCTCCCGGGAGCGTCGCTCTGTGAGGCCCAGACTGCGCCGGCGCTTGCGCTTGCGCAGTCTATAGAGGCTTCGGACAGAGTGACGCTCCCAGCGTTATATTATAGATATATAGGGAAGGTATAAGAAGGGAACGCTTATGTGACAGCCCAGGAGTCCGGTTGTCACAGTGGGATTGCCTTCCTCTCGGGGAGGGTGATGCCATGCTTGGAAGCAAGGAAGATCCCTTTAACAGGTAACATGCCCATACAACACTGTTTTGCCTCCAGGCCAGAAGGGGAGCTCTAGACCCAGATTCAGGGGAACTTCCCTATATATTCTGGCTGGAGGAGGAGTTAGGGTCAGTCTGTTAGAGATAGGGACAGAGAGAGTCTGTCTGAGAGGAGTGGAAAGCTGGGGCCGTGCAGACACGTGGTTCTGCAGCTCCTGTGAAGAAAAGAGAAAGAGAAAGCAGTCTATAGGAAAGTGTGAAGGAGGAAGGAGCACAGGAGAAGTGAGGAGATGGAGGGGAGCTGCGACTGAGCGCCCTCCACACTGAAGTGCAAGAATACCGGAGGCAGGATGTCCGAGGTTGTGGGGTAACTGTATGACCCACAGCAGAAACCGGTGGGTAGGAGATTTCAAGTCGCCTGTCCACCATTAACACCCGAAGGCACAGCAGCATATAGAGTCCAGAGTTGCAACCAGAGACACCTGTAAAAAGGCTCGAGTTGCCTGCCATGCGGGTAGTGCCCTACTTAAAGAGACAAAGAGAGAGAGTGAGGACCTTGTGTGAAGCCTTAGGCAGCAAGAAACTACAATACAGTGCAGTAAGGAAGGTTTCCAACTCCACCTGGCTAGGGGGATTCCGAATCGCTTTCAAGCTGGCCGGACCTCACCAGTACCTGTGACCCTGGACTGTGGCTGCATCATACCAGTATAAGGTAAAGAGACTGCAACCTTGTGTCCTCTCATTCTTTTCTGCACTTCGCCATCTACCCTCTTTACCTACTACATCGGGAGCCCTGGGGACTAGGCTTCACCTGTGGTAAGCCATACCATCCCTGCTGCAGTACCATCATCCCCAGTGGACCCCTTTAAGCAGTGTCGGTCATCCCTGACCGAATACCACAGGTGGCGTCACAAACATTCTTTATTCAAAATCACCCCTTTAAGCCCTCAGTGACAGAGCCAAATTTTAAAAATCTGACCAGTGTCATTTTATGTGGTGATAACTCTGGAACGCTTCAACAAATTCCAGTGATTTTGAGATTGTTTTTTCATGACACATTATACTTTATGATAATGGTAAATTTAGGTTTATATGTTTTGTATTTATTTATAAAAAATATCAGAAATTTGACAAAAACGTAAAAATGTTTGCAATTTTCAAACTTTGAATGATTACCCCTTTAATTCAGAGTCATACCACACAAAAACATTAATAAATAACATTTCCCACATGCCTGCTTTACATTAGCACCATTTGTAAAATGTTCTTTTATTTTGTTAGTATTTTAGGAAGTTTAAAATGTAGCAGTCATTTTTCATTTTTTATAAGGAAATGTACAAAAAAAAATTTTAGGGACCAATCCAAGTTTGAAATGACTTTAGGGGTCCTATATATTAGAAAACCCTCAAAACTGATACCATTTTAAAGCTGCACCTCCTGACATGCTGCAAACTGCTGTCAGGTAGTTTATTAACCCTTCAGGTGCTTTTCAGGAATTAATACAAAGTGGCATGATAGGAATGAAAAAGTTGATTTTTACCACCTAAATGTCACTGCCTTTTTTACAGGTCAGTATAGCCGGCAGACTCTAAGGCCGCTATTTACTTGTGAATTGCCATGGCAAACATCAGGACCACACAATCATGATCTCAGGGTGCCGATGGGGATAAAGAAGGAGAAGCCACCCTCTTTTAAACATTTTATGATATAATCATTATTGACAGCAGCATCTAAGGGGTTAAACAGATATGGACGGTGATGGCACTGATCTTGGCTGATGCAGCAACTTGTCACCTATGGTATCCAGCCGACAGCTGCTGGATTGTTACCTATATGGGGATGCTATTAAAAGTTAAAAGACGTATCGGTGGTCATTAAGGGGTTAAAGACCTTCCCTTTAACCCCTTCATGACCCAGCCTATTTTGACCTTAATGACCTGGCCATTTTTTGCAATTCTGAGCAGTGTCCCTTTATGAGGTAATAACTCAGGAACGCTTTAACGGATCCTAGCGATTCTGAGACTGTTTTTTCGTGACATATTGGGCTTCATGTTAGTAGTAAATTTAGGTCGATAATTTTTGCATTTATTTGTGAAAAAATCGCAAATTTGACTAAAATTTTGAAAATTTTGCAATTTTCAAATTTTGAATTTTTATTCTGTTAAACCAGAGAGTTATGTGACACAAAATAGATAATAAATTACATTACCCACATGTCTACTTTACATCAGCACAATTTTGGAAGTTATAAGGGTTAAAATTTGACCATCGATTTCTCATTTTTACAACAAAATTTACAAAACCCTTTTTTTTTAGGGACCACCTCACATTTGAAGTTAGTTTGATGAGTCTATATGGCTGTAAATACCCAAAAGTGACAGCATTCTAAAAACTGCACCCCTCAAGGTGCTCAAAACCACATTCAAGAAGTTTATTGGAAGGAAAAAATGAACATTTAACTTTTTAGTCACAAAAATGATTTTTAGCAAAAAATTTTTATTTTCCCAAGGGTCAAAGGAGAAACTGGACCTCTAAAGTTGTTGTACAAATTGTCCTGAGTTCGCCGATACCCCATATGTGAGGGGGAACCACTGTTTGGGTGCATGACAGGGCTCGGAAGGGAAGGAGCACCATTTGACTTTTGAATGAAAAAATAGCTCCAATCGTTAGCGGACACCATGTCGTGTTTGGAGAGCCCCTGTGTGCCTAAACATTGGAGCTCCCCCTCAAGGAACTTATCTAGATGCATAGTGAGCACTTTAAACCCCCAGGTGCTTCACAAATTGATCTGTAAAAATGAAAAAGTACTTTTTTTTCACAAAAAAAATTTTTAGCCTCAATTTTTTCATTTTTCATGAGCAACATGATAAAATGGATCCTAAAATGTGTTGGGCAATATCTCCTGAGTACACCGATACCTCATATGTGGTCAGAAAACACTGTTTGGGCGCACGGCAGAGCTTGGAAGGAAAGGAGCGCCATTTGACTTTTTAAATGAAAAATTAGCTCCAATCGTTAGTGGACACCATGTCGCATTTGGAGAGCCCCTGTGTGCCTAAACATTGGAGCTCCCCCACAAGTGACCCCATTTTGGAAACTATACCTCCCAAGGAACTAATCTAGATGTGCGATGAGCACTTTGAACCCCCAAGTGCTTCACAGAAGTTTATAACGCAGAGCCATGAAAATAAAAAATCGTTCATCTTTCCTCCAAAATAATTTTTTAGCCCGCAATTTTTTATTTTCACAAGAGTAACAGGAGAAATTGGACCCCAAAAGTTGTTGTCCACTTTGTCCTGAGTACGCTGGTATCCCATATCTGGGGGGAAACCACTATTTGGGCACACGTTAGGGCTCAGAAGGGAAGTAGTGACATTTTGGAATGCAGACTTTGATGGAATGATCTGCAGGCGTCACGTTGCGTTTGCAGAGCCCCTGATGTGCCTAAACATTAGAAACCCCCCACAAGTGACCCCATTTTAGAAACTAGACGCCCCAAGGAACTTATCTATATGTGTGTTGAGAACTTTGAACCCCGAGTGTTTCACAGAAGTTTATAACGCAGAGCCGTGAAAATAAAAAATCATTTTTCTTTCCTCAAAAATTATTTTTTAGCAAGCAATTTTTTATTTTTACAAGGGTAACAGGAGAAATTGGACCCCAAAAGTTGTTGTCCAGTTTGTTCTGAGTATGCTGATGCCCCATATGTCAGGGGGAACTACTGTTTGGGCACACATCAGGGCTCGGAAGGGAAGTAGTACTAGTGACGTTTTGAAATGCAGACTTTGATGGAATGGTCTGCGGGCGTCACGTTGCATTTGCAGAGCCCCTGGTGTACCTAAAGAGTAGAAACCCCCCACAAGTGACCCCATTTTGGAAACTACACCCCCCCAAGGAACTTATCTAGATGTGTGGTGAGCACTTTGAACCCCCAAGTGCTTCACAGAAATTTATAACGCAGAGCCATGAAAATAAAAAATATTTTTTTTTTCCACAAAAATAAGTTTTCAGCCCACATTTTTTTATTTTCCCAAGGGTAACCGGAGAAATTAGACCCCCAAATTTGTTGTGCAATTTTTTCTGAGTACGCTTGTGCCCCATATGTTTGGGTAAACCACTGTTTGGGCTCACGTTGGGGCTCGGAAGGGAGGGAGCACCATTTGACTGTTTGAACGCAAGATTGGCTGGAATCAATGGTGGCGCCATGTCGCATTTGGAGACCCCTGATGTGCCTAAATAGTGGAAACCCCTCAATTCTAACTCCTACACTAATCCCAACACACCCTTATTCTAATCCCAACTGTAGCCATAACCCTAATCACAACCCTAACTCCAACACACCCCTAACCACAACCCTAACCCGAACACACCCCTAACTCTAATCTTGACCATAACCCTAACCACAAGCCTAACCCTAACTCCAACACACCCCTAACCCTAATCCTGACCATAACCCTAACCACAAGCCTAATCTTAACCCTAGTCCTAACCCTAGTTCTAAACTGAACCCTAGTTCTAACCCTAACCTTAGTTCTAACCCTAACCCTAGCCCTAACCCTAGCTCTAACCCTAGCCCTAACCCTAGTGGAAAAATAAAAGTAAATATATTTTCTTTATTTTATTATTGTCCCTACCTATGGGGGTGATAAAGGGGGGTTTATTTATTATTTTTTCTATTTTGATCGCTGTGATAGAACCTATCACAGTGATCAAAATATACCTGGAATGAATCTGCTGGCCGGCAGATTCGGTGAGCGCACTGCGCATGCACCCACCATTTTGGAAGATGGTGGCGCCCATGGAGAAGACGGACGGACACCAGCAGGGACACCGGAGCTCGGTAAGTATGCGGGGGTGGGATCGGACCACGGGGGTGAGATCGGAGTGCGGGGGGAGCGGACAGGAGGACAGAGGGGAGCAGAGGACAGGACGGATGGGGAGGAGATCGGTTGCGGGGGCAGATCGCGGTCTCCAGCCATGGCCGATGATATTGCGGCATCTGCCATGGCTGGATTGTAATATTTCACCAATATTCATTGGTGAAATATTACGATTGCTCTGACTGAAAGTGAAAGTGAAACGTCACTTTCAGCAGCCAGAGCGATCGTAGCCACGGGGCTAGTAGCCACCCCCCCTGGGCTCAAGTACCACTCCCCCTGTCCCTGCAGGTCAGGTGAAATTACGGTTAACCCTTTCACCCGACCTGCAGTAGATCGATCTGACCATGACGCATATGCTGTGTCACAGGTCGGATTGGCACAGGTTTTCATGACGCATACGCTGCGACAAAGGTCGGGAAGGGGTTAACTTGAAAACCCAGGGCCATGGACCGGGCCACTGGCACCGTGACAACCTTTTAATGACTACCGGACCCGGCCCGAGTACCCCAGCATCCTAGCAGGCGCTCCACTTATCCACTACTACTCTGAGAATTGTGGCTCACTAATCTCTCCTCTCTCCTAATCTATATTGGCTTTTGACGTCTGTGGTGATGCAATCACAATTACACTGTGAAGATTCATACTTGTAAAATTACATGGCAGTAATTCTAATGAATGTAACACATAGCCACGGTGAGAAGACTGGAACATGAGCTGATTTTTATAGCAGCTGTCTGCTCTTGCTCAGAAGGTCTGACGGGAAGGACCCTCACTGCCTGTGGTCTGTATACTGTAATAGGGCATATAAAATGGTATCGTACAGATAAGACAAAATTGTAAAATTCTGATAGTGATCTGCAGTGGTTGACTATACTGAGCCTGTTTAACGAGTGTTCAATTTCTGTATTATCTGATGATCATATTGGATTCTTCCTCTTTGCTGTCCTCACTATTTAATGGACCATATGTTCATCATCACCAACAACATTACGAGTCTTTCATGGATTTTTTTCTGAATAAGTGATGTATAGTCCAGTGTGGTAAATACCAATACTTAGTGTTCTTAATTTTTATATTCTTTTGCTATCACTGATGTTTCATATTTTCTGTCGAAATACAAACAAGATTAATGATAGATCTAAAACACAGGATCTGAGAGTATATCTTTTATTGTGAACCTCATTCACATCACAGCATTCCCCAGACTGACTGTTCCATAATACATAATATTACATGTGTATGCAATTGCAGCATTTGAAGAACATTGAAAGCACATGCTGCTGTTAGGAACCTTCCATACGTTAATAGAGCAGCATTTAAAAGAAAGAGTATCTCTCATTGCTAGGCACGACCTACTCCATTAAATGTGGATCTGGAGAAGAGTCATTTAAAATAGCTTGTGCTTTTGTAATGGTTGATGTTATCGACATATTTTGTGCTGAAAAATTGCTCCATAATGGCAGCCACTTACTACTTTCTAACTTGCTGTCCACTACATTTGTGATGGTTCCGCACGAAAACATGATTTTTGGTAAATTAAAATTATTTGTGCTTATAGACACAAGTTCTTTCACTGATGTAAAGCACACTTCACATCACTGTGACGGATTAGCTTTTTCCATTGTGCTGAATAGATCTTCTCCTTTACACTGGTCTGCATTACTCTGATGAAGATCTTGCTTGACCGAAACGTTATCTAAAATTGATGCTTTGCATCACATACAACTATCTACCTCATAATTTCATTTTTGTAAAGGAGTGCCATGATTCTGATTCCTCCCTGTTCTAGACCCGTTTTACGTCTGGGACTTGTGTATCAGGCCAGACCAGAAGCTTTACACTTAAATCCTAGTGATTTTGACTTTGCCTTATTTACTGACGTTCTCCTACCTGATGATGATTTTATACCTACACAAATGTGGAGACACGGGGGTTGACTACCAGTATCCGCATGGTCCAGGGATCGACCCACTGAACGCCTACTCTCCTTTTACCATGGTCATAATGCTACTCAGACAACACAGGGTGAGGGTAAAACAGTGTGGCAATACTTGATTGAACCACAAAGCATGTAGATAACACATAGAACAGTCCCAGCACAGCACCCAAGGTGGTGCACATTACAGAGTCTCATCCTTCGGCTGACTCGCCGAGATACTAAATGCTGTTTCTTCAAACCTTCCAGGGCCGATTACCCCACCTGTGGTATGCACACGGAGAGGAGATAACAAGAGTAGGAAGATGAAAGTCCATTCAGGTACCAGGCCAGTTGACCGGAGGGTCACAACCTGGCTTCCTCTTCCAGGGCTGACTACCCCACCTGTGGCACGCACACAGAGAGGAGGTAATGACAAGCTTAGGAAGATGACAGTTCATTCAGGTACAAGGCCAGTTGACCGGAGGGTCACAACCTGGCTTCATTTTCCATGGCCGATTTACCTGGGATCTGGTAAATGGAGTGGCTAGTCCCAAGCCTGTTTGTGGTAGCCTTTTTTTAGAACTGCCAAATGACCATGAGCAGTGCCAATGTGACAGTATGTGGAAGGTTTTCATGCATACTAAACATGGTGAGGACATCTTCCGATAGCCTTTTATCTTTAAATCTGGAGTCATCAGCTGTTCAATCTGAAATCTTTTCTAATTCAGATGGAACAGCCCTTTCTAAATAAAAGCATATGCATTATTCTCTCAACAACGTAATATGGCAGGAAATGAGACCAAAATGAGGCCACTGAAATCATTAGCATGACTTTGTCTAGTATTCTGTGCATGAGTTGATCAAGAGTGAAGATTTTAAGGAAAAGGCATTTACAAAAAACAGAGAATGTGTAAATTACTTCAGTGTGATCAGAGTTTTTGCTAGATAGCAACATTTCTTGAGTTTGATATTCTTCCTCATGAACACGAAATCTAAGGGAATGTGCACACGGTCAGCAAAACGCTACGTACTACTGCAGCATGCAACACGAAGCATCCAGATGCTACAGCATAGCGGATGGGATTTCAAGAAATTCCACGACCATTATGCATCCAGAGACACCCGCGGCTCACCAGCAGAGATGGACATGCGGTATGTCTCTCCAGACCGGTGTATGTCTATTTATCTTGTGGAGACACAATATAAATTTCACAGGTACAATGTATTGGATGCAGTGAATTGGCACGGCTCAGTGAACACATGCAAATTCACCTGCGCTCAATAGCCGGCAGCACTTTGGATTGGATGCAGCGGACATGTACCAATTTCTGATTGTGTGCACATACCCTAACAGGAATTCCCCACTTCTCGGTTATTACATTGGTGTAAATATTTTGGATTTCAGACTCAGATCTACTTGACTTTTCACAGATCCTTTAATATGCACTACCTTTACATTGATGCAAAAATGAATTTGAAGACCTGGACATTGGGTGCAGTCTTAGCCATAGCTAAGGGCTTGTGGTATATATAAACTGCAGATTCCTATTTGACCATTGGATGTAGTTTTGTTTTTAGCTAGAAAGCAGATGTCATCACATTCAATTTTCATAAGGTAAATAACTTTTTAGATTCATATTTTTTCCTCAAACAGTCTCTGCATGCCCAAGTTTGATCTGCTATTCGAATCACACTCAGCCATGCAGGTCAATGAGTGTGTTGGAAACATCTGACTGCACTCAGATGACATCTGACTGCAGTTCGATTTTTGCGTACTCACAGAATGGAAAAAATGGAAACTTTTTTTCTCCCTTTTCTCTTCATCCGAGAAGTTTTGATCAACGTTAGATCTTGGTGTTACTTGCGTAATTGTTCCGATTCTCTCAGATGAGAGAATCTACAGCCATCTACACCTGCCCTAACAAGGAATCAGGGTATGTATATGCACAGAAGAATTTAGCATTGCATTGCACTCAAGCATTACAACCATATTTTCACTGCCATAAGTTTTCTGTTCAAGACGTGCCAAACCTGGAGAGAACTTGCAATAGATGGACATGTGTTGGACGCGAAGGAGACTGACCTAGCAAAACATCTATTGATTTGAAGAAGTTACAGAAAATTCCATCATCTCAGTGCGGGCTTCTTCCCACTAAGAAATTGCTCAAAAGGCAGGACAAAATGAACAGTTAGACAGTGGACACTTAGAATATTGTATTAATGGCCAGGAACCCAAATACTGGCCAAAATGATCAGAGAAACTCCTTACTGAATATCATGAAGCATGACATAAATAACTAGAGAGTTGTTTATAGTCTAAAAATATATAATATATAGTATACAAATATAGTATAGTATAAAATATAGTATAGTATAAAAATATAGCATAAAAATACAGTACATTTTATGATTGGTCATTGTCAACCCTCACCCCCATGGCACATATAAAAGAATTGCCAGGAACACCTCCATGGTACTCCACAATAACGGCCAGTGACATCCTCCACGGCAGGAGTACCCTGCCATCATTGTAAGGTAAAAGTTATCAGGGAGTAACCACTCAGATTATAGAAGGATTAATTAGAAAATAACACAGAATCCAGAGACACTCCACCAAAGCTATAACATTAATCAAGGATAGAAAGAATTCATTAATGTAAACATATGCAGGTGAGAAGTCATATCCTATGAATAATGAAGAAAAAATATAGAGGTTTTATATTAATATTTTTGCACCATATATTTTTTCACTTCTTTTAAAAATGTGTTTAACTTTCTTTTTTAATTTTTTGATTGATTCACTATAGGACTTGACAGCGGAGGATACATTTTTCTCTGCTGCTGCAATTCCAACTGAAAGCAGGATTCAAAAGATCTAATGACCACAATTAGAGTTAAAGGGAATGTGTCATGTGAAATTGACTTATAGTTTAAATTGGGTGCCATTGTTAAATTTATTTTTAAGCATTTTGACAATTTGTTCTTATATCACAATCTGTATTAATGATAAAAATGTGAAATTTTGCAGTTTTCACACCGACCACTGGGGCTTTGTTATACTGTATCATGCTGTTGTTTCAGGCAATCCACATTTACATTATCTGCAAGGGACTGACTCTTTTGTATTAAAGCATCTAATGAATACGTGCAAAGGTTATTGTGAAATGAAGGAAAGTGGGTGATCTTTGAACTCACTTATTGTGAATGGGGGATCCTTTGTTCTCAATATAGTATAGAGGTGTTACCTGTCATTGATAATAATGAGACTGCTGAAAACTCTTCCTGAAAGGACAGGAAATATGAATCTAAAGTATTATAGCGGTGCCTGAAAGACACCACTGGGCAGAACTCAAATATAGTAAAGTAGACGAGGAGGCAGAAGCAAAACATTATTTTTGACAGACAGAGGATTATATGCCAGAAAATAAGATGGTTCTTATAATGAAAATGGCAATAGAGATACAAAAGAGAGATAGCTGGAGCATGTCACACAAGCTGCGCTCCAGCTATGGCAATGCCAACTTTAATACAAACAGTATAAACAATTTCTACAAATTACTCTCTTTTAACTTCTTACCTGGCTTCACAGTTCTGTAGTGCTTAGGAGAAAGTCTGATAGACACAAACATCAGAAGGGAGCATTGTCTCTTAAAGTCACAGTGTAATTCAGTTCTTGACAGGGGCTGACCCCCTACAGTATCTCTAATAACCAGTGTGAAAATGGCAAGATTTCTAATATTTGTTTAATACAGATTGCAAAATAAAAAAATCCCCCAAAATAAGTAATTCTGATTTAAACAATGTATTATTTTCAGATGACACATGCATAGTACCTGAGCATGTGCCATACATGCAACCTACAGTAACTGTATGTCAGGGTTTGCAAAGTACATTTTTAGCATAGCATGCAAATTCAAACCTTGTCCTAAAACCCGTGGAATCATGACAATGCCATGTCTTCTCTCTGATCATGTTAACTGACCTCCAAAAACAACAAAAACTGGACCTCTGCCATATGTTTTTGTTTTTACACCTGGGGCACATCTTTAATTTGTTTTTATTAAAAGACAGAGGAGAAAATAATGTTGTTGTGAAGGATACACCTTAGAGAGAGAAACAACAAAGGACATCTTACACTAGAAAAAAAGCTTTAGGCTACAATAAAAATAAATATGAGCTGCTAAACCATGTGCACTGGAGTCAGTGGAATTCTATTGAACTGCTTGTACAGCTCTCGGGATATTGGGGTCATGCAGATTTGAAACAGTGCCATTAAAAATAAGCTAAACCTAAACCTTGAACACAAATGAAAAGTCAATTAATTCAAATATCAGTTAATAATACTGACATTAACCCCTTATTGATGCTGCGTATTTGGAACGTTAGGATGCAGCTCCATTTTTTAAATCTAGCATGACACTTTACATGATGATAACTTTTACTCATTAAAAGGTTATCCACAAATTATACATTGATAACCCATCCTCATATTGATGACCCATCCTGTGCGGGTGCGACATCCGTCACTCTCACTGATTAGTTATTTCCTGTGCCGGTTGGACGTGATCAGTTGCAGAGCTGCGCAGCATAGTTCCGTCAACTGTATAGTGGCTATAGCAAGATACTGCATACTGGAGATTCAACAGTAATCCACCCCACTGCGATCACTATACAGTTTTCGGAGCTGTGCTGTGCAGCTCCGTAACTGATCACATCCAACTGATATCCGGCTGCCATATAAGGCTGGAGTCAAACTAAAAGTGTGAAAATTCGGTTCAGGTCTCCCTGCCGAGAGTCGCATGAGTGTCATGCAAGTACAACACGATTTTTCACACTTAGCATCAGATTTACATCCTAATGCAGTGCGATTGCTATGTGATTGAAATGCGATCTTAACATGAGCTTTTACGTAGAGCAATTCTCTAAGGCATTTACACATCGCTTTCAAAGGAAATATTCTTCAAAACACACACATATATATTGTAGTGCAGCGGGGTTGGTTCAGTGTGACAGACAGTGACCACAGGAAAAGTTCACATCAAGCGTGTTTAATGTCCACAGTGTACAGCACACCTCTGCACACAGCACACAGTATACTCTGGTTCGCAGCCGGGAAACAAAACAGTCCATGGGAGTCTGGTTACCGAGGGCGACTGCAACACCTTATCATGCTGCGGGGTGCCAGGAGTTCTCTCTGCTTACTCTGTGTTAACTCACACAGGCTGAGCTGTCTGCTTTGCAAGTTGCAAACTCCAAACTGACGCACCCAATCCCTTGCTGCAGTTTTTTTTTTCAAAAACTGGAATCTGTGGCCATGGGCCACTTGCAAGACCCGGCCCGGAGGAAACGGTCCGCCCCGCTACCTTCCTGTAGTCCGTTCCAAAAATAAAAGCCCATAACGCGTTTTCCTGAAGAATGCCTTGGCCAAATAGCTTGACCTGGTTACTTTTATTTTGCCTTGTCCTTGTCCTTGCTGTGACCACAAGGCACTCCAGCGGGTCTAATAGGACTCAGTCCGCATCCTGGGGGATACATATCGACCCTCACATATGATCCCCCTCCCTGCCCCACAATATATACAGTATATATAAAAACATATATATATATATATATTAAAGAGAAAGAATAAAAGCTGGCAATTCATGTGCCATGCACAGTAAAATCACAGAGTGACAGGTTAGAATAGAATATATATATATATACAGTATATATATACATCTATATATATAATTGTCTAAGGGTTTTTCCGTCTGTCTGTCTGTCTGTCTGTCTTTCTGTCTGTCTGTCTGTCCTGGAAATCCCGGCTCTCTGATTGGTCGAGGCCGCCAGGCCTCGACCAATCAGCGACGAGCACAGCGACGATGATGTCATAAAGGACGTAGATATCCCGCGTCTCTGATTGGTCGAGGCCGCCAGGCCTCGACCAATCAGCAACGGGCACAACGACAATGATGTCATAATGGTTGCCATGGCGACGATGATGTCATAAAGGTCGCCTCGACCAATCAACGACGGGCACAATCTGCCGCGAATTCTGGAATCATCATTGTCCATATACTACTGGGACATGCATATTCTAGAATACCCGATGCGTTAGAATCGGGCCACAATCTAGTATATACAGTTAGGTCCATATATATTTGGACAGAGACAACATTTTTCTAATTTTGGTTATAGACATTACCACAATGAATTTTAAACAAAACAATTCAGATGCAGCTGAAGTTCAGACTTTCAGCTTTCATTTGAGGGCATCCACATTAAAATTGGATGAAGGGTTTAGGAGTTTCAGCTCCTTAACATGTGCCACCCTGTGCCACAATCTAGTATATATATATACACAGTATATATATCGTATATACTCGAGTATAAGCCGACCCTCCTAATTTTGCCACAAAAAACTGGGAAAACTTAAATGACTCGAGTATAAGCCTAGGGTGGTGATACCAATAAAAGTAAAATTAATTGAGACATCAGTAGGTTAAGTGTTTTTGAATATCCATATTGAATCAGGAGCCCCATATAATGCCCCATACAGTTCATGATGGGCCCCATAAGATGCTTCATACAAAATACACCCCATATCATGCTCCATAAAGTTTATGATGGGCCCCATATAATTCCCCATACAATGCTGCACAAATGTTGATTATGGCCCCATAAGATGCTCCATACAGACATTTGCCCCGTATAATGCTCCACAAATGTTGATTATGGCCCCATTAGATGCTCCATACAGATATTTGCCCCATATAATGCTCCACAAATGCTGATTATGGCCCCATAAGATGCTTCATAGAAATATTTGCCCCATATAATGCTGCACATGGCCCATATAGATATTTGTCCCACATAATGCTACACATGGCCCCATAAGATGCTCCATAGAGATATTTGCCCCATAAAATGCTGCACATGGCCCCATAGAAACATTTGCCCCAAATAATGCTGCACATGGCCCCATAGAGATATTTGCCCCATATAATGCTGCAAATGGCCCCATAGAGATATTTGCCCCATATAATGCTGCACATGGCCCCATAAGATGCTCCATACCGATATTTGCCCCATATAATGCTGCACATGGCCCCATACAGATATTTGCCCCATATAATGCTGCACATGGCCCCATACATATATTTGCCCCATATAATGCTGCACATGGCCCCATACAGATATTTGCCCCATAAAATGCTGCACATGGCCCCATAGAAATATTTGCCCCATATAATGCTGCACATGGCCCCTGTTGTGAATTCTGTGGCAGAGCTCCCGCCTGTGGTCACAAGTGGTACTTCGGCTGATTCTCTCTGTGAGCTTCCGTTGGTGGAGGAAAGTGGTACTGCGGCTTCTGAGTTTCCTTCCTCAGGTGATGTGGTGAAGTCGTTAGGTGCTGCTCTATTTAACTCCACCTAGTGCTTTGATCCTGGCCTCCAGTCAATGTTCTAGTATTGGACCTGTTTCCTCCTGGATCGTTCCTTTGGCCTGCTGCTCTGCATAGCTAAGTTCCGCTTTGCTATTTTGTTTGCTGTTTTTTTTCTGTCCAGCTTGTCTATTTTTTTTCCTGCTTGCTGGAAGCTCTGGGACGCAGAGGGTGTACCTCCGTGCCGTTAGTTCGGTACGGAGGGTCTTTTTGCCCCCTTTGCGTGGTTTTTGTAGGGTTTTGTGTTGACCGCAAAGTTACCTTTCCTATCCTCGCTCTGTTCAGAAAGTCGGGCCTCACTTTGCTAAATCTATTTCATCTCTACGTTTGTCTTTTCATCTTAACTCACAGTCATTATATGTGGGGGCTGCCTTTTCCTTTGGGGTATTTCTCTGAGGCAAGGTAGGCTTATTTTCTATCTTCAGGCTAGCTAGTTTCTCAGGCTGTGCCGAGTTGCATAGGGAGCGTTAGGCGCAATCCACGGCTGCCTCTAGTGTGGTTGGAGAGGATTAGGGATTGCGGTCAGCAGAGTTCCCACGTCTCAGAGCTCGTTCAATGTTTTTGGGTTATTGTCAGGTCACTGTATGTGCTCTGACCTCTATGTCCATTGTGGTACTGAATTACCTTATCATAACAGTACTGGAGGCCCAAAGTACTAATGATTCTCAATAGAGGGAAAAAAGAAGTTCTGAGACCATTTTTTTTTCTCTGCACTGTGTTTTGCCTTTTTTTTCCCCTAGACATTTGGGTGGTTCAGGACACAGGTGTAGCGATGGACATTAAAGGTCTGTCTTCATGTGTGGATCAAAATATTCAAGACTTTGTGGTTCAGAATTCTATGTTAGAACCGAGAATTCCTATTCCTGATTTGTTTTTTGGAGATAGAACTAAATTTCTGAGTTTCAAAAATAATTGTAAACTATTTCTGGCTTTGAAACCTCGTTCCTCTGGTGACCCAGTTCAACAAGTTAGGATCATTATTTCTTTTTTATGTGGCGACCCTCAGGACTGGGCATTTTCTCTTGCGTCAGGAGATCCTGCATTAAGTAATATCGATGCATTTTTCCTGGCTCTCGGATTGCTGTACGATGAACCTAATTCAGTGGATCAGGCAGAGAAAAATTTGCTGGCTCTGTGTCAGGGTCAGGATGAGATAGAGGTATATTGTCAGAAATTTAGAAAGTGGTCCGTACTCACTCAATGGAATGAAGGTGCGCTCGCAGCTATTTTCAGAAAGGGTCTCTCTGAAGCCCTTAAGGATGTCATGGTGGGATGTCCTATGCCTGCTGGTCTGAATGAGTCTATGTCTTTGGCCATTCAGATCGGTCGACGCTTGCGTGAGCGTAAATCTGTGCACCATTTGGCGGTATTACCTGAGCTTAAACCTGAGCCTATGCAGTGCGATAGGTCTTTGACCAGAGTTGAACGGCAAGAACACAGACGTCTGAATGGGCTGTGTTTCTACTGTGGTGATTCCACTCATGCTATCTCTGATTGTCCTAAGCGCACTAAGCGGTTCGCTAGGTCTGCCACCATTGGTACGGTACAGTCAAAATTTCTTCTGTCCATTACCTTGATCTGCTCTTTGTCATCGTATTCTGTCATGTCATTTGTGGATTCAGGCGCTGCCCTGAATTTGATGGACTTGGAGTATGCTAGGCGTTGTGGGTTTTTCTTGGAGCCCTTGCAGTGTCCTATTCCATTGAGAGGAATTGATGCTACGTTTTTGGCCAAGAATAAGCCTCAGTACTGGACCCAGCTGACCATGTGCATGGCTCCTGCACATCAGGAGGTTATTCGCTTTCTGGTGTTGCATAATCTGCATGATGTGGTCGTGTTGGGGTTGCCATGGCTACAAGGCCATAATCCAGTATTAGATTGGAAATCCATGTCTGTGTCCAGCTGGGGTTGTCAGGGGGTACATGGTGATGTCCCATTTCTGACTATTTCGTCATCCACCCCTTCTGAGGTTCCAGAGTTCTTGTCTGATTACCGGGATGTATTTGATGAGCCCAAGTCCGATACCCTACCTCCGCATAGGGATTGTGATTGTGCTATCGATTTGATTCCTGGTAGTAAATTCCCAAAAGTTCGACTGTTTAATATATCTGTGCCTGAGCACGCCGCTATGCGGAGTTATGTGAAGGAGTCCTTGGAAAAGGGGCATATTCGCCCGTCATCATCGCCATTAGGAGCAGGGTTCTTTTTTGTAGCCAAGAAGGATGGTTCACTGAGACCTTGTATAGATTACCGCCTTCTAAATAAGATCACGGTTAAATTTCAGTACCCCTTGCCGTTGTTATCTGATTTGTTTGCTCGGATTAAGGGGGCTAGTTGGTTCACCAAGATAAATCTTCGTGGTGCGTATAATCTTGTGCGTATTAAGCGAGGCGATGAATGGAAAACTGCATTTAATACGCCCGAGGGCCATTTTGAGTATCTAGTAATGCCATTCGGACTTGCCAATGCTCCATCAGTGTTTCAGTCCTTTATGCATGACATCTTCCGAGAGTACCTGGATAAATTCCTGATTGTGTACTTGGATGACATTTTGATCTTCTCGGATGATTGGGAGTCTCATGTGAAGCAGGTCAGAACGGTGTTTCAGGTCCTGCGTGCTAATTCTTTGTTTGTGAAGGGATCAAAGTGTCTCTTTGGTGTTCAGAAGGTTTCATTTTTGGGGTTCATCTTTTCCCCTTCTACTATCGAGATGGACCCTGTTAAGGTCCAAGCTATCCATGATTGGACTCAGCCGACATCTCTGAAAAGTCTGCAAAAGTTCCTGGGCTTTGCTAATTTTTATCGTCGCTTCATCTGCAATTTTTCTAGTATTGCTAAACCATTGACCGATTTGACCAAGAAGGGTGCTGATGTGGTCAATTGGTCTTCTGCTGCTGTGGAAGCTTTTCAAGAGTCGAAGCGTCGTTTTTCTTCTGCCCCTGTGTTGTGTCAACCAGATGTTTCGCTTCCATTCCAGGTCGAGGTTGATGCTTCTGAGATTGGAGCAGGGGCTGTTTTGTCGCAGAGAAGTTCTGATTGCTCGGTGATGAAACCATGCGCTTTCTTTTCCAGGAAGTTTTTGCCTGCTGAGCGAAATTATGATGTGGGCAATCGAGAGTTGCTGGCCATGAAGTGGGCATTCGAGGAGTGGCGTCATTGGGTTGAAGGAGCTAAGCATCGCGTGGTGGTCTTGACTGATCATAAGAACTTGACTTATCTCGAGTCTGCCAAGCGGTTGAATCCTAGACAGGCTCGTTGGTCGCTGTTTTTTGCCCGTTTTGACTTTGTGATTTCGTACCTTCCGGGCTCTAAAAATGTGAAGGCGGATGCTCTGTCTAGGAGTTTTGTGCCCGACTCTCCGGGTTTATCTGAGCCGGCGGGTATCCTCAAAGAGGGAGTAATTGTGTCTGCCATCTCCCCTGATTTGCGGCGGGTGCTGCAAAAATTTCAGGCTAATAAACCTGATCGTTGCCCAGCGGAGAAACTGTTTGTCCCTGATAGGTGGACGAATAAAGTTATCTCTGAGGTTCATTGTTCGGTGTTGGCTGGTCATCCTGGAATATTTGGTACCAGAGAGTTAGTGGCTAGATCCTTTTGGTGGCCATCTCTGTCGCGGGATGTGCGTTCTTTTGTGCAGTCCTGTGGGATTTGTGCTCGGGCTAAGCCCTGCTGTTCTCGTGCCAGTGGGTTGCTTTTGCCCTTGCCGGTCCCGAAGAGGCCTTGGACACATATCTCTATGAATTTTATTTCAGATCTTCCCGTCTCTCAAAAGATGTCAGTCATTTGGGTGGTCTGTGATCGCTTCTCTAAGATGGTCCATTTGGTACCCTTGTCTAAATTACTTTCCTCCTCTGATTTGGTGCCATTGTTCTTCCAGCATGTGGTTCGTTTACATGGCATTCCAGAGAATATCGTTTCTGACAGAGGTTCCCAGTTTGTTTCGAGGTTTTGGCGAGCCTTTTGTGGTAGGATGGGCATTGACTTGTCTTTTTCCTCGGCTTTCCATCCTCAGACTAATGGCCAGACCGAACGAACCAATCAGACCTTGGAAACATATCTGAGATGCTTTGTTTCTGCTGATCAGGATGACTGGGTGTCCTTTTTGCCTTTGGCTGAGTTCGCCCTTAATAATCGGGCCAGCTCGGCTACCTTGGTTTCGCCGTTTTTCTGCAACTCTGGGTTCCATCCTCGTTTCTCTTCAGGGCAGGTTGAGTCTTCGGACTGTCCTGGTGTGGATACTGTGGTGGACAGGTTGCAGCATATTTGGACTCATGTAGTGGACAATTTGACCTTGTCCCATGAGAAGGCTCAACGTTTCGCTAATCGCAGACGCTGTGTGGGTCCCCGACTTCGTGTTGGGGATTTGGTTTGGTTATCTTCTCGTCATATTCCTATGAAGGTTTCCTCTCCTAAGTTTAAACCTCGTTTCATTGGTCCGTATAGGATGTCTGAGGTTCTTAATCCTGTGTCTTTTCGTCTGACCCTTCCAGATTCTTTTTCCATACATAACGTATTCCATAGGTCATTGTTGCGGAGATACGTGGCACCTATGGTTCCATCTGTTGATCCTCCTGTCCCGGTTTTGGTGGAGGGGGAGTTGGAGTATATTGTGGAGAAGATTTTGGATTCTCGTGTTTCAAGACGGAAACTCCAGTATCTGGTTAAGTGGAAGGGTTATGCTCAGGAAGATAATTCCTGGGTCTTTGCCTCTGATGTCCATGCTCCCGATCTTGTTCGTGCCTTTCATATGGCTCATCCTGGTCGTCCTGGGGGCTCTGGTGAGGGTTCGGTGACCCCTCCTCAAGGGGGGGGTACTGTTGTGAATTCTGTGGCAGAGCTCCCTCCTGTGGTCACAAGTGGTACTTCGGCTGATTCTCTCTGTGAGCTTCCGTTGGTGGAGGAAAGTGGTACTGCGGCTTCTGAGTTTCCTTCCTCAGGTGATGTGGTGAAGTCTGTTATGGCTGGCAATCAGGCAACACAGCGTGCAGTAATCAGCGCACATACAGAGATCTGGCAAAAACCCAAAACAATAGGACGAGCTCTGAGACGTGGAATCTCTGTAGACTGCAGTACCTGAACTGTCCTCACACAACTGGAAGCAGCAGTGGATTGCGCCTATCACTACCTATGCAACTCGGCACTGCCTGAGGAGCTGACTAGCCTGAAGACAGAAATACAAGCCTGACTTACCTCAGAGAAATACCCCAAAGGAATAGGCAGCCCCCACATATAATGACTGTTAGCAAGATGAAAAGACAAACGCAGGAATGAAATAGATTCAGCAAAGTGAGGCCCGATATTCTAGACAGAGCGAGGATAGCAAAGAGAACTATGCAGTCTACAAAAAACCCTAAAACGAAAACCACGCAAAGGGGCAAAAAAGACCCACCGTGCCGAACTAACAGCACGGCGGTGCACCCCTTTGCTTCTCAGAGCTTCCAGCAAAAGATAATAACAAGCTGGACAGAAAAAACAGAAAACAAACTAGAAGCACTTATCTAGCAGAGCAGCAGGCCCAAGGAAAGATGCAGTAGCTCAGATCCAACACTGGAACATTGACAAGGAGCAAGGAAGACAGACTCAGGTGGAGCTAAATAGCAAGGCAGCCAACGAGCTCACCAAAACACCTGAGGGAGGACGCCCAGAGACTGCAATACCACTTGTGACCACAGAATTCACAACAGTACCCCCCCCTTGAGGAGGGGTCACCGAACCCTCACCAGAACCCCCAGGCCGACCAGGATGAGCCACATGAAAGGCACGAACAAGATCTGGGGCATGGACATCAGAGGCAAAAACCCAGGAATTATCTTCCTGAGCATAACCCTTCCATTTGACCAGATACTGGAGTTTCCGTCTAGAGACACGAGAATCCAAAATCTTCTCCACAATATACTCCAATTCCCCCTCCACCAAAACAGGGGCAGGAGGCTCCACAGATGGAACCATAGGTGCCACGTATCTCCTCAACAACGACCTATGGAATACATTATGTATGGAAAAGGAGTCTGGGAGGGTCAGACGAAAAGACACCGGATTGAGAATCTCAGAAATCCTATACGGACCAATAAAACGAGGTTTAAATTTAGGAGAGGAAACCTTCATAGGTATATGACGAGAAGATAACCAAACCAGATCCCCAACACGAAGTCGGGGTCCCACACGGCGTCTGCGATTAGCGAAAAGCTGAGCCTTCTCCTGGGACAAGGTCAAATTGTCCACTACCTGAGTCCAGATCTGCTGCAACCTGTCCACCACAGAATCCACACCAGGACAGTCCGAAGACTCAACCTGTCCTGAAGAGAAACGAGGATGGAACCCAGAATTGCAGAAAAATGGAGAGACCAAGGTAGCCGAGCTGGCCCGATTATTAAGGGCGAACTCAGCCAACGGCAAAAATGACACCCAATCATCCTGGTCAGCGGAAACAAAACATCTCAGATATGTTTCCAAGGTCTGATTGGTTCGTTCGGTCTGGCCATTAGTCTGAGGATGGAAGGCCGAGGAAAAAGATAGGTCAATGCCCATCCTACCACAAAAGGCTCGCCAGAACCTTGAGACAAACTGGGAACCTCTGTCAGAAACAATATTCTCAGGAATGCCATGTAAACGAACCACATGCTGGAAGAACAAAGGCACCAAATCAGAGGAGGAAGGCAATTTAACCAAGGGCACCAGATGGACCATTTTAGAAAAGCGATCACAGACCACCCAAATGACAGACATCTTTTGAGAAACGGGAAGGTCAGAAATGAAATCCATCGAAATATGTGTCCAAGGCCTCTTCGGGACCGGCAAGGGCAAAAGCAACCCACTGGCACGTGAACAGCAGGGCTTAGCCCTAGCACAAATTCCACAGGACTGCACAAAAGCACGCACATCCCGCGACAGAGACGGCCACCAAAAGGATCTAGCAACCAACTCCCTGGTACCAAAGATTCCTGGATGACCGGCCAGCACCGAACAATGAAGTTCAGAGATAACTTTACTAGTCCACCTATCAGGGACGAACAGTTTCTCGGCCGGACAACGATCAGGTTTATTAGCCTGAAATTTCTGCAACACTCTCCGCAAATCAGGGGAGATGGCAGACACAATGACTCCTTCCTTGAGGATACTCGCCGGCTCAGATAACCCCGGAGAGTCGGGCACAAAACTCCTAGACAGAGCATCCGCCTTCACATTTTTAGAGCCCGGAAGGTATGAAATCACAAAATCAAAACGAGCAAAAAATAACGACCAACGGGCCTGTCTAGGATTCAAGCGCTTGGCAGACTCAAGATAAGTAAGGTTCTTATGATCAGTCAAAACCACCACGCGATGCTTAGCACCCTCAAGCCAATGACGCCACTCCTCGAATGCCCACTTCATGGCCAGCAACTCTCGGTTGCCCACATCATAATTACGCTCAGCAGCAGAAAATTTCCTGGAAAAGAAAGCACATGGTTTGAACACTGAGCAACCAGAACCTCTCTGTGACAAAACCGCCCCTGCACCAATCTCAGAAGCATCAACCTCGACCTGGAACGGAAGAGAAACATCAGGTTGACACAACACAGGGGCACAGCAAAAACGACGCTTCAACTCCTGAAAAGCTTCCACGGCAGCAGAAGACCAATTAACCAAATCAGCACCCTTCTTGGTCAAATCGGTCAATGGTCTGGCAATGCTAGAAAAATTACAGATGAAGCGACGATAAAAATTAGCAAAGCCCAGGAATTTCTGCAAACTTTTTAGAGATGTCGGCTGAGTCCAATCCTGGATGGCCTGAACCTTAACCGGATCCATCTCGATAGTAGAAGGGGAAAAGATGAACCCCAAAAATGAAACTTTCTGCACACCGAAGAGACACTTTGATCCCTTCACAAACAAGGAATTAGCACGCAGTACCTGGAAAACCATTCTGACTTGCTTTACATGAGACTCCCAATCATCTGAGAAGATCAAAATGTCATCCAAGTAAACAATCAAGAATTTATCCAGATACTCACGAAAAATGTCATGCATAAAAGACTGAAAAACAGATGGAGCATTGGCAAGTCCGAACGGCATCACCAGATACTCAAAATGACCCTCGGGCGTATTAAATGCCGTTTTCCATTCATCTCCCTGTCTGATTCTCACCAGATTATACGCACCACGAAGATCAATCTTAGTAAACCAACTAGCCCCCTTAATCCGAGCAAACAAGTCAGAAATCAATGGCAAGGGATACTGAAACTTAACAGTGATCTTATTAAGAAGGCGGTAATCAATACACGGTCTTAGCGAACCATCCTTCTTGGCTACAAAAAAGAACCCTGCTCCCAATGGTGACGACGATGGGCGAATATGTCCCTTCTCCAGGGACTCCTTCACATAACTGCGCATAGCGGTGTGTTCAGGTACGGACAAATTAAATAAACGACCCTTAGGGAATTTACTACCAGGAATCAAATCGATAGCACAATCACAATTCCTATGCGGAGGAAGGGCATCAGACTTGGACTCTTCAAATACATCCTGAAAGTCCGACAAGAACTCTGGGATGTCAGAAGGAATGGATGACGAAATAGACAAAAATGGAACATCACCATGTACTCCCTGACAACCCCAGCTGGTTACCGACATAGAGTTCCAATCCAATACTGGATTATGGGTTTGTAGCCATGGCAACCCCAACACGATCACATCATGCAAATTATGCAGTACCAAAAAGCGAATAACTTCCTGATGTGCAGGAGCCATGCACATGGTCAGCTGGGCCCAGTACTGAGGCTTATTCTTGGCCAGAGGTGTAGCATCAATTCCTCTCAACGGAATAGGACACCGCAAAGGCTCCAAGAAAAATCCACAACGTTTAGCATAATCCAAATCCATCAGATTCAGGGCAGCGCCTGAATCCACAAACGCCATGACAGAATATGATGACAAAGAGCACATTAAGGTAATGGACAAAAGGAATTTGGACTGTACAGTACCAATAACGGCAGAGCTATCGAACCGCCTAGTGCGTTTAGGACAATTAGAAATAGCATGAGTAGAATCACCACAATAGAAACACAGTCTGTTCAGACGTCTGTGTTCGTGCCGTTCTACTTTAGTCATAGTCCTGTTGCACTGCATAGGCTCAGGCTTACTCTCAGACAATACCGCCAGATGGTGCACAGATTTACGCTCGCGCAAGCGACGACCGATCTGAATGGCCAAGGACATAGACTCATTCAAACCAGCAGGCATAGGAAATCCCACCATTACATCCTTAAGAGCTTCAGAGAGACCCTTTCTGAACAAAGCCGCTAGTGCAGATTCATTCCACAGAGTGAGTACTGACCATTTTCTAAATTTCTGACAATATAGTTCTACATCATCCTGACCCTGGCATAAAGCCAGCAGATTTTTCTCAGCTTGATCCACTGAATTAGGCTCATCGTAAAGCAATCCCAGCGCCTGGAAAAATGCATCAATATTACTCAATGCAGAATCTCCTGGTGCAAGAGAAAACGCCCAGTCCTGTGGGTCGCCGCGCAAAAAAGAAATAATAATCAAAACCTGTTGAATAGGATTACCAGAAGAATGAGGTTTCAAGGCCAAAAATAGCTTACAATTATTTCTGAAGCTCAGGAACTTAGTTCTGTCACCAAAAAACAAATCAGGAATCGGAATTCTTGGTTCTAGCATTGATTTCTGATCAATAGTATCTTGAATCTTTTGTACATTTACAACGAGATTATCCATTGAGGAGCACAGAGCCTGAATATCCATGTCCACAGCTGTGTCCTGAAGCACTCTAATGTCTAGGGGAAAAAAAAGACTGAAGACAGAGCTAAGAAAAAAAAATGATGTCAGGATTTCTTTTTTCCCTCTATTGGAAATCATTGAATAGGCTCCTTGTACTGTTATGGCTGGCAATCAGGCAACACAGCGTGCAGTAATCAGCGCACATACAGAGATCTGGCAAAAACCCAAAACAATAGGACGAGCTCTGAGACGTGGAATCTCTGTAGACTGCAGTACCTGAACTGTCCTCACACAACTGGAAGCAGCAGTGGATTGCGCCTATCACTACCTATGCAACTCGGCACTGCCTGAGGAGCTGACTAGCCTGAAGACAGAAATACAAGCCTGACTTACCTCAGAGAAATACCCCAAAGGAATAGGCAGCCCCCACATATAATGACTGTTAGCAAGATGAAAAGACAAACGCAGGAATGAAATAGATTCAGCAAAGTGAGGCCCGATATTCTAGACAGAGCGAGGATAGCAAAGAGAACTATGCAGTCTACAAAAAACCCTAAAACGAAAACCACGCAAAGGGGCAAAAAAGACCCACCGTGCCGAACTAACAGCACGGCGGTGCACCCCTTTGCTTCTCAGAGCTTCCAGCAAAAGATAATAACAAGCTGGACAGAAAAAACAGAAAACAAACTAGAAGCACTTATCTAGCAGAGCAGCAGGCCCAAGGAAAGATGCAGTAGCTCAGATCCAACACTGGAACATTGACAAGGAGCAAGGAAGACAGACTCAGGTGGAGCTAAATAGCAAGGCAGCCAACGAGCTCACCAAAACACCTGAGGGAGGACGCCCAGAGACTGCAATACCACTTGTGACCACAGAATTCACAACAGAAGTCGTTAGGTGCTGCTCTATTTAACTCCACCTAGTTCTTTGATCCTGGCCTCCAGTCAATGTTCTAGTATTGGACCTGTTTCCTCCTGGATCGTTCCTTTGGCCTGCTGCTCTGCATAGCTAAGTTCCGCTTTGCTATTTTGTTTGCTGTTTTTTTTCTGTCCAGCTTGTCTATTTGTTTTTTCCTGCTTGCTGGAAGCTCTGGGACGCAGAGGGTGTACCTCCGTGCCGTTAGTTCGGTACGGAGGGTCTTTTTGCCCCCTTTGCGTGGTTTTTGTAGGGTTTTGTGTTGACCGCAAAGTTACCTTTCCTATCCTCGCTCTGTTCAGAAAGTCGGGCCTCACTTTGCTAAATCTATTTCATCTCTACGTTTGTCTTTTCATCTTAACTCACAGTCATTATATGTGGGGGCTGCCTTTTCCTTTGGGGTATTTCTCTGAGGCAAGGTAGGCTTATTTTCTATCTTCAGGCTAGCTAGTTTCTCAGGCTGTGCCGAGTTGCATAGGGAGCGTTAGGCGCAAATTAATCCACGGCTGCCTCTAGTGTGGTTGGAGAGGATTAGGGATTGCGGTCAGCAGAGTTCCCACGTCTCAGAGCTCGTTCAATGTTTTTGGGTTATTGTCAGGTCACTGTATGTGCTCTGACCTCTATGTCCATTGTGGTACTGAATTACCTTATCATAACAGGCCCCATAAGATGCTCCATAAAGATATTTGCCCCTTATAATGCTGCAAATGGCCCCATAGAGATATTTGCCCCATATAATGCTGCACATGGCCCCATAAGATGCTCCATACAGATATTTGCCCCATATAATGCTGCACATGGCCCCATACACATATTTGCCCCATATAATGCTGCACATGGCCCCATACAGATATTTGCCCCATATAATGCTGCACATGGCCACATACAGATATTTGCCCCATATAATGCTGCACATGACCCCATAAAATGCTCCATACAGACATTTCCGATTTCCTCTCATCTATGTATCCGTATGACATCCATATGGAATCCGTATGACATGCGTATGGCTTTACATTTCTCCAATGAAATTTACATTGCTTATCCCCAATGAATTTAATGGCTCAGTGGGCTGAAATGAGGAAAATGTGTGCGTATTTCTAGCAAGTCACACTGATGGTCCGTGTGGTGTTTGATTTTTTTCTCGCACCCATAGACTTGCATTGGCGAGACTCAGCCGATATACACGTTAAATCGCCCAAGAAAAAAACCAGTGATGTGAGCTTCCCCATAGATTAACACTGGTCCGAGTGCTATGCGATGTTTTATCGCATAGCACTCGTCCGTACTAATCGCTAGTGTGACCCCGGCCTTTAACTGATGCTAGAGGAGCAACCTCGTGCATGCAATGATGGTAGTCCTATGAAGACAAACTTGTGGTAGGGAATTATAGGAGCCATGATTGCAGCATAAAGTAGAAGTGATCACATGATCTCAGGTTCAAGTCTTCCAAGAGTAAAAAATTAAGTAAAAATAAAATAAGTTTTAAAATTAATACAAAAAATTGTACAAAATGTAATTGAATCACTCCTGCTTTTCCCATTAGAAAAAATAAATAAAAAAATAAAACATGTGGTTTTGCAACTCTACGTCTGTAAACCTATCAAGATAAGAAAATGAATTAATGTGCTTGAGTAAACAGGATAATGAGAAAAAAATCAAAATGCCAGAACACCATTTTTTGGCATCTGCAATATTGCAAACAAAAATGTAATACAAAGCTATCAAAAGGTTGGGCGTTTAAAGGGAATCTGTCACCTAATTTTGGCCCTATAAGCTGCGGCCATCAGGGGCTTATCTACAGCATTCTGTAATGCTGTAGATAAGCCCCCGATGTAACCTGAAAGATAAGATAAACCTGACAAAGTGGAAAGCGAAACGTGCGTTGGAGTGGTGTGTGCGGGGGCAGTGGCGTCCTGATACTGGTTGGTACTTTCTTTGCACCCGATCTTTATAGTTTCATAGTGTATCTATTCCGTTGTCACTATATGTTATTGTACATATTTTGTATGCAACATGATTAATTGATTTATGAAATAGTTGGATTTCCATATTTATTTAGCACTTTGCACTTTCACTTTTTGGTTATTTTGATTATTTCATTGGATGAATAGATATTTTGCACATATTTTAATATTATATATATACATAATTCTTGGGTGTATAGATTATTTATAACTTAATTTGGTGCCAATCAGTTTCAGTATGCCCTGCGCATACATAGTTTATGAATCAATTTATTGATCTCTGCATTTTTTGCACATTATTTTACAGAAATAAATTGTTTTAAAATTATCAGCTTCAATAAAGTTTTAATATTATATGAATTTTATATGAATTTTTGATGGAGATCAATTGTGTGACTATTATGTTTAAATAAAATATTATTTATCATGAATGGTGGTCTTATGAATATTTTTTAAGGGTTATATAGCCCCTCATTTTGGACTGGGTTTTCTGATGGCCGGAGGAAACGTTTGCTGACGCAGCCCAGAAAGCCTGTAACTAAGATTTGGACCTGTGATCCATCAGTGCCTCCCTGTGGTCACATGCTACATAACACGGTAATTGCAACCTATCTATACCCTATCCTTGTACTACACTCCTGACTGTATATATTTGCTCTTGCATGTAAAGCTGTATTTTGTAGTGCACCTCCTCGGCGATTAAATATAAAATTAATCTTGGGCTGCTCTTTTATCTTGATCCATGAATCCCCACATCCACACGCTCCGTTGGTTATTTTATACGCTACCGCAGGGTTGGTTCCTGACTCGATATAAGCCTGCTGTTGGATGGGGTTATTTTAAATGAGGAACTGGTGGCAGAATACCATACTATTTTAGTGAGGAACTCTGGCAGTGACGGCTGGAAGGTTTAGATATATATCCCCAGGATGGACAGGTGATATATCCCCCCTCACTGGGAGCGCCTCACTAACTCATACCTATAAGGGCTCCTTCTCACTTGCGAAAAATACGTCCGAGTCTTGAGGGTTAAAACCCTGCTCTGGCACCGGCACTCCAGAGCGGAGCATGCAGCCGCACAGAAATACATGGAGCTGCACGCTCCGCTATGGAGTGCCGACGCCAGAGCTTAGTTTTAACCTGCAAGACTCGCACGTATTTCTCGCAAGTGAAAAGGAGCCCTAAGAGAAGCCTTTCCGGCGACTATTTGCCCTCGGTGCAGTTCCCTGACTGACCTGAGGCAAGTGGTGGCACCAGAAAGCCGATCCCTGACGGGTCCTTCTCTCCCCTCCCCCGAGGTGAGTGAAGTCTACGCCCCCCTTTCCCTGTGAGATCCCTTACACCAGGTGTGAAACACTTGTTGCATCATTCCGAAGAAGACTCATGGCTGTACTAGCTCAAAAGGGTGCTTCTACTCAATACTGAGCAAAGGGTCTGAATACTTATGACTAGGGTTGAGCGACCTTGACTTTTTTAGGGTCGAGCCGGGTTTCGCGAAACCCGACTATCTCAAAAGTCGAGTCGAGTGAAATCGGCCGATTATGGCGAAAAGTCGAGGATCGACCGAAACACGAAACCCAATGCAAAGCCAATGGGAATTATTTTTTTTTTATTTTTTTTTTTTCTTCTCTCTCTCTCTCTCTCTCTCTCCCCCTCCGTCCATCCCTGAACTGAAAAGCTGGTGTTACACAGTGCAAATCGCTACAGCGCACAAGCGACAACATGGCGATAGGCGTCCACGCCCCTAAGACCTATGTCATCACTCTGCCCACGCCTCTTCATTGGCTGAAAAAAATGGCGCCAAGCGCGTCATACGAAACGCGACTTTGGCGCGAAAGTCGCGTACCGCATGGCCGACCCCACACAGGGATCGGGTCGGGTTTCATGAAACCCGACTTTGCCAAAAGTCGGCGACTTTTGAAAATGAACGATCCGTTTCGCTCAACCCTACTTATGACCATGTGATATTTCAATTTTTCTTTTTTATTAAATTTGCAAAAATGTATACATTTGTTTTTTTCCAGTCAAGATGGGGTGCAGAGTGTACATTAATGAGAAAAAAAAATGAACTTTTTTGAATTTACCAAATAGCTGCAATGAAACAAAGAGGGAAAAATTTTAAGGTGTCTGAATACTTTCCGTACCCACTATATATATACCGTATATATTATATATATATACAGTATATATATAGTCCACAATTGAAGTTTTTTTGTTCATTTTACCTCCCGAAAAGTTATATAAAAATGATCAAAAAGCTATGCTAATTACACAATAGCATCAAAGAAAACTACATATTGCCATGAAAAAAATGAACTGCCACACAGCTTTATTGCTGAATAATTGTTAAACTGTTGGCTATTAAAACATGGCTTAAAAAAAAACAATTTTTCGTTCAAAAAAAGCTTGTATGGTTAAGTCTTCGGAAAAATAAAAATGTTATGACTCTTATTGCAACAGTGAAAAAAAAAATAATGAAACTAAAACTAAAAAAATGCTTCCTACTGCAGATCCAAAATCGGTTGGCCACAAAGGGGTTAAACCCCACCCCATCATTTCGGTCATCATAGCTAGAACTTTTTCTTTCTGTTGAAGAAGTTCTTTGAGGACCTACAGGTCCTTCTCAAAAAATTAGCATATAGTGTTAAATTTCATTATTTACCATAATGTAATGATTACAATTAAACTTTCATATATTATAGATTCATTATCCACCAACTGAAATTTGTCAGGTCTTTTATTGTTTTAATACTGATGATTTTGGCATACAACTCCTGATAACCCAAAAAACCTGTCTCAATAAATTAGCATATTTCACCCATCCAATCAAATAAAAGTGTTTTTTAATAACAAACAAAAAAACCAACAAATAATAATGTTCAGTTATGCACTCAATACTTGGTCGGGAATCCTTTGGCAGAAATGACTGCTTCAATGCGGCGTGGCATGGAGGCAATCAGCCTGTGACACTGCTGAGATGTTATGGAGGCCCAGGATGCTTCAATAGTGGCCTTAAGCTCATCCAGAGTGTTGGGTCTTGCGTCTCTCAACTTTCTCTTCACAATATCCCACAGATTCTCTATGGGGTTCAGGTCAGGAGAGTTGGCAGGCCAATTGAGCACAGTAATACCATGGTCAGTAAACCATTTACCAGTGGTTTTGGCACTGTGAGCAGGTGCCAGGTCGTGCTGAAAAATGAAATCTTCATCTCCATAAAGCATTTCAGCCGATGGAAGCATGAAGTGCTCCAAAATCTCCTGATAGCTAGCTGCATTGACCCTGCCCTTGATGAAACACAGTGGACCAACACCAGCAGCTGACATGGCACCCCACACCATCACTGACTGTGGGTACTTGACACTGGACTTCAGGCATTTTGGCATTTCCTTCTCCCCAGTCTTCCTCCAGACTCTGGCACCTTGATTTCCGAATGACATGCAAAATTTGCTTTCATCAGAAAAAGTACTTGGGACCACTTAGCAACAGTCCAGTGCTGCTTCTCTGTAGCCCAGGTCAGGCGCCTCTGCCGCTGTTTATGGTTCAAAAGTGGCTTTACCTGGGGAATGCGGCACCTGTAGCCCATTTCCTGCACACGCCTGTGCACGGTGGCTCTGGATGTTTCCACACCAGACTCAGTCCACTGCTTCCTCAGGTTCCCCAAGGTCTGGAATCGGTCCTTCTCCACAATCTTCCTCAGGGTCCGGTCTCCTCTTCTCGTTGTACAGCGTTTTCTGCCACATTGTTTCCTTCCAACAGACTTACCATTGAGGTGCCTTGATACAGCACTCTGGGAACAGCCTATTTGTTGAGAAATTTCTTTCTGGGTCTTACCCTCTTGCTTGAGGGTGTCAATGATGGCCTTCTTGACATCTGTCAGGTCGCTAGTCTTACCCATGATGGGGGTTTTGAGTAATGAACCAGGCAGGGAGTTTATAAAAGCCTCAGGTATCTTTTGCATGTGTTTAGAGTTAATTAGTTGATTCAGAAGATTAGGGTAATAGGTCGTTTAGAGAACCTTTTCTTGATATGCTAATTTATTGAGACAGGTTTTTTGGGTTATCAGGAGTTGTATGCCAAAATCATCAGTATTAAAACAATAAAAGACCTGACAAATTTCAGTTGGTGGATAATGAATCTATAATATATGAAAGTTTAATTGTAATCATTACATTATGGTAAATAATGAAATTTAACACTATATGCTAATTTTTTGAGAAGGACTTGTATACTGTGTTGATCACTTTTTATTACATTTTTTGTGAGGCAAGATGAAAAAAAAACCCAAAAAACCAGCTGTTCTATTTTCCGGTGTTCCCCAGCAGGATATAAAACATCAAATATATAAAACATAATAGAGGTATAGTTTGGGCTGTTTCAGATATTGTGCTATAAATTATTAATATTGTTTATGTTACATCACATTTATGCAAAAAATAAAATAATTTTTTTTAAATATGAATTTATGGCTTTCCTTTTTTTTTTTTATTATAGACTGGATAAATTGCATGATAATTTTATAGTTTAAGAATTCCAGACATGGGAAAACCAACTAGTTTCAGTTTACTGTATGTTTATTACTTTTTATATATATATAAGAAAATCTTGAAAAAATGTTTTTGTTTTTTTTGTGTAGTCATTTTCCAAGAGCAATAACTTTGTAATTTTTCCACGACAGGGGTGTAAGAGGGCTTGGTTTTCTTTTTCTGTGGGATTTGTTGGTATAACTTCTGAGTTCATGTGAGTTTTTGAAGTCTTTTTATTAATACTAGCTTTGTTCCTTAACCAGACTGATTAAGTGGCATACTTGTTTTATAACTGGACGTGTCAATACTAAATTTCTATAGATTGTTTACCCCTTCACAATATCCACCATACACGCACGGCACAAGTCAGAAGCCTGTGTATGTAGCGGGCACACACAGCGTACCTGACCCATACCTGGAACGTCTTGGGTGTATACTACAGCCAGGACCTGCCACTAACAATCGCGAGTAAAGCAGTGCTCTACCCATAAATGTTAACCTTTGTTAATCTCTGTGAATCTCTCACAGCTGCATTTAACACGCGCTGACATGTGTGCGCTTCACTTTCTCAGCCCATCAGCGCACCCATGATATAATTGGCGATTGCTGATGGGCTATCATGACAGCCAGGAATAGCTGATGATCTCCGTGCTTATCATTGCATAGCGTCTTTGAAACCCAGCCTGTAGCTGAGCTTCATACAAACCGTGACTTCTGCTGTATGCATGACATTGGTATTGGTCGATAGCTCGGTAGGACTCTCCCACCTTTAAGCCCCAACCCCGATTTCCCACCAGATAAACCCCATCCCAAATAACGACAGGATTCTAAACTTGGATAATAATTGGCCACAGCGGCCTTTATTATAAACATACAAACATAACAGTAAAGTAACGTGGGGAGGGTCCTTGAAGCTCCAAACTGGTGGTAAACCAAAATAGAAAGGGACAGAAAACAGACCATAATTTACTCCCAGCTGTTACCACACTGGCCCGGGAGCACCAAAGTACCCCGAAGGGTTACCATTGTCCACTTAAAACTTGGGAATCCGGCCCACCGTTGCCAAGATCCCCCCAAACCACCAGACCCGAAACCAAACTTTACACCAACTGAAGAATCCGTATCCCGACGGATCCCCCAGGCCAATTTAGCACCAACTCCAAGGACCCATCCCACCGCCTTATGCCACTATGACGCAAAGCAATTTGCCCGGAAAAACCCTCCAAACGAGAAAAAAACAAAAACAGGGTGGGAGGGCGGGATCTTTTGATTGCCTCCAGAGCGGGAACTGGCCAAACCCCACCCCCTCATTGCCCTATAAACCCCTCTAATGCATATTACCCCCCTCTCCTTAAACATAACCCCACCCTCTACCCTTCTGCTCCAAACCCCTGTCATGACGGCCTGCACGTACACCGCCTGGGGGAGGGGACGGCTCACTCCGGCCTGCTCTGTGATGATGTGGCATTGCTGTATGTAGCACAAGCTATTGGACAATCGCGTCTTCTAATCCCATAAGGGAGCTAACAATAAAAGTGAAAAGTAAAAAAAGTAGTAAAAAAACCCTAAGGCTAGGTTCACATTGTGTTAGGGGTATCCGTTTAATGGATCCGTTACTTAGCGGCACTAACGCGCCCATAGATTTACATTATAGTAACGCATCGTAACGCAAGTCAAAATCGGCATACATTAGCGATGATGTGTTAGTTTGTGACGCACCCTCGAACGTGGTTTACTGCGTTTTCGGGTACGTTAGGTCTAGCGCACAGCGAACGGATGCGTTCGCTGTGCATAGACCTCTATTGCTAACGCATGCCAACGCAATGGTACCACATGGCACTAAGGCTTCCGTCACACTAGCAGTATTTGGTCAGTATTTTACATCAGTATTTGTAAGCCAAAACCAGGAGTGGGTGATAAATGCAGAAGTGGTGCATATGTTTCTATTATACTTTTCCTCTAATTGTTCCACTCCTGGTTTTGGCTTACAAATACTGATGTAAAATACTGACCAAATACTGATAGTGTGACGGCAGCCTAACGCGATGTGAACCTAGCCTAACGCGATGTGAACCTAGCCTAAAAGTGCAAATCAGCCCCTTTTTCCCCACATTGAAAATAAAGATATTAATTTTAAAAAATACAGATATGTGGTATTGCCATGTCCAGACAAGTCTGATCTATCAAAATATAACAGTTAAACAGTAAACACCGTAAATGGAAAAAATTCTGAAACGCAAAAAATTATGTTTGTTAGAACATCTATCCCAAAAAGTCACATCTATCCCAAAATGGTATAAATAAAAATGTCTCGCCCCGCAAAAAATAATCCATCACAAAGCTCCATCGGCGGAAAACTGAAAATGTTACACGTCTCAGAAAATGGCGATACGACCCAAAAATATTTTTTATGCAAACTTCAGATTTTTTTTCACCAATAAAATAACTGGACATGTTGGGAATCAACGCAATCGCATTTATGAGGATATCATTTTGCATGGTCATTTCTTCAACAAAATGTACACTGTAAAAATAATTCCCAAAAAACAATATCAGAATTGTGGGTTTTTTTCAGAATTTTCCCTCACTTGGATTTTTTTTCCCCATTTTCCAGCATACAGTACTATGTGATAAAATGAATGGTGTCATTCAAAAGTACAACTCATCCCACAAAAAAAGCTCTCTTATGTTTATGTGGACAGAAAAATAAGACTAAGGCCGCCATCACACTAGCAGTATTTGGTCAGTATTTTACATCAGTATTTGTAGCCAAAACCAGGAGCGGGTGATAAATACAGAAGTGGTGCATATGTTTCTATTATACTTTTCCTCTAATTGTTCCACTCCTGGTTTTGGCTACAAATACTGATGTAAAATCCTGACCAAATACTGATGGTGTGACGGCAGCCTTAGACTATGTGCCCACATTGCGGATTCGTGCGTGGATTTTTCCGCACCGTTTTTTAAAAATCCACAGGTAAAACGCACCGCGTTTTACCTGCGGATTTACTGCGTTTTTTGTTCGGATTTCACCTTCGGTTTTACACCTGCAGATTCCTATTATGGAGCAGGTGTAAAACGCTGCAGAATCCGCACAAAGAATTGACATGCTGTGGAAAGAACACAGCAGTGTTTCCGCTCGGTATTTAAAGCAGCGTGTGCAATGCGGATTTGGTTTTCCATAGGTTTACATGGTTCTGTACAACGCATGGAAAACTGCTGCAAATCCGCAGTGGTCAATCCGCTGTGGATCCGCAGCCAAATCCGCAACGTGTGCACATACCCTTATGGCTCTGGAAAAAAAGGGCGGAAAAAACAAACACTAAAACAGAAATTGGCCACATCGTGAAGGGGTTAATGAAACGGAATTCAAAGAACTGAAAAGAAGCGCATACCCTTACAATTGTAAGTTGTAAACGTCATTTATTGCACAGTCAACAGTGTTGTCAAACTGTTCTAGAAAATGAAGTGTTTCTCCAAGAAAATTATTGCAGTTATACGTTTTGTTATACACGTTTATTTCATTTGTGTGTATTGGAACACAAAAAAAAAACAGAGAAAAAAAGGCAGATTGGATATAATTTCACACAAAACCCCAAAAATAATAATAATAATTTTATTTCTATAGTGCCAACATATTTCACAGCACTTTACATTTTAGAGGTGATTTGTACAGACAATAGACATTACAGCATAACAATAAACACAGATCAAAACAGATACCAAGAGGAATGAGGGCCCTGCTCGCAAGCTTACAAACTATGAGGACAATGGGCCAGACTAAATCATTGGCAACTTTCCAAAATCATGGGTTAACAACTTTGTTTCAAGCCTGTGCAATTGTATACTGGGCAGCCACCACCTCCAGGAGTGGGTATGTGGAGAGTGGCTGTTGATCTGGTATTTTTCTTTATGGGCTGGCTGCACTCTGCAGTGCATTTGTTCCAAGATCTGGGCATGAACCGGTTATCAGCCTAAGTATGTAACAGTAGAGACACAGAGGGCTATTAAATGCATAAAGCATGTGAGAACGTGATGCGAGGAACCTGGTTGTGGTAAAAATTTTGAATGGGTAACACAGGGATAGTTAGGTTAATGCGTTGAGACGGTAGGCCAGTGTGAACGAATGCGTTTTTAGTGTGAGCTTAAAACTGTGGGGATTGGGGATTAATCATATTAACCTGGGTAGTGCATTCCAAAAAATTGGCGCAGCACGTGAAAAGTCTTGGAGACGGGAGTTGGAAAATAATAGAAACAGTAAAACAATAGTAATGATGACTCAAGGTTATACTTACACATATTTTCAACAGTCCAGCATTCTCATTTTCTATGCCAAATGCTTATACTGGTTTTAAGGGGTAAATGTTTTCCTTGAGGAGAATGCCAAGTCTGTGTTGGGGAACTTAAAGCCCCATACACATTTGATTAATGTCTGCTGAATACGCCGAAATCGATGGTGTCAGTCGATGGTCTAATTTGCATGGGGGCACCAGATATCTGATGGTTGTGAAAGACGTCAGTCGCACATTTACGATTCCCGACTGCCGACCATATTGTTCTCTCTGAGATAAGCCATCGGCCAATTAATCAGATGGTGTCTTTCTCATAGATCCAAGAAGTATCGTTTCTCCTTGCGGAGACTGACATGTTAAGCATGTCGAGATGAGTAGACTGAAAGCCGCAATTCTCCTCTGGGAAATATGCAAATTGTCTCTTCAGAGAGGAAGAGGACTAGAACCCTAGTGCCACCTATTGGAAGTACCAATCCTAACAGTCAATGTCGACCGTTTAACGAGCCTTGTCACATGATTTAGGATAAAAACCAAACCAGAATCTCAATTTGCAGACACTGTTTCGGGGTACTGCCCCTTGTCAGTGCAAAAAACACCGGAAAGCTTGTGCTCCAAAGCATTGTTCGACAGCCACATAATGTGTTTGGCCAGCTTTATAAGGCCTGTATTGCTTCTGTGAGAAATTAAATATGCAAGTAGTGTGAACACTTACCTCTGACTAATGTCATGGTAAAGCCTGTATTTAAAGGAAGGTCGGAACCCAATGTGTTTGGATGTATTTAAAATCACAGCATGGTGAAGGGCGGGGTGGATGCTATTCACATTTCATGTGCTTTAGAACAATTGAGTGCAGCCATTTATCTATTTGCTATGTAAGTTGTTTTTGGTTATGCACCAGTTCAGAATAGTTCTCTGTTCAGTCAGTTTACCTATATTTGCTATGTACTATTTTTTATGACTTGAACGCCCCGCCCTTCACCATGCTGTGATTTTAATTTCATCCAAACACATTTGGTTCTGAGCTTCCTATAAATGTAGGATTTACCATGTTATTAGCCAGAGATAAGTGTTCACACTAGGCAGTCAGGTCAGAGACCCATCCGATCCATAAGATTTCCTTGACGTTGGTGGATGGGCTCACATTTTTTGGTCAAATTTTGTGTTAAGCATCTCATGTGTTTTTTCATAGCTTTCACAAGCCATTATGCTATTCACATTTCATGTATCACACATTCATTTGCTTTAGCACAATTGAGCGCAGCCATTTATCTAAGTGTTACATTATAAATACAATATAGAACATGTTTTCCTAACCCCTTCCTGACATATGATGTACAGTTATGTCATATCTCGACTCTCTGCCTTTGAAGCAGGCTCGCAAGCTAAGCCTACATCTTTTCCGGCAGATGATCGCTGAATTATTCAGCCATCACCTGCTTCTAACAGCTGGGGGTGGAGCGGAGCGGGTGTCAGTAATAACAATGCCAAAATGAAACAGTTTTCATGCATTGCCAGTGATTTGTGTTTTTATAAAGCTGAATCACTTGGACATAACACCTTTCTGCTTTTGTGTTTTTGTGTGTGTGAATTTACTCTTATGACGATGGATAACAAACTGTTAAACGTGTGTAAACATGTGAAATCTGTGCTATGCTAATTTTAGAAGAAAGGCTTCCCAACTAGTAATTTGTGTGTTTTCTCTTTAAGATTAAGCAAGGGATTAAAAGTCTGGGGCAGCATGGATGTCCATTTGTGATTATATTAATTGGATTAACAACCAAGTCATCACATAAATTGTAATGTAGGACATTGGCCAGTGAAGATCAGTGGCGAGGACATCTGCTTCGCTAGAGAACAAAAGGTTTTGAATCTTATATTTATATTTTAGTATTGATTTTTCTTTGGAATGACGTCGTTGTAGATACAATTTCTGATAAACCTTTGTTGATTATCGTAGTCAGTGATAAAATAATATTACAGAATTATGATAAAAATCGGGCTAATTGACCTTTCATATTGATTGCTGATATATGGTATTTTGTGTTCTAATATGCCTCTAATACTTAAAGTATTCTAATTCAAGTTACTGTGAAGAAGACCAAAGCGGAATCAGGTACTGATTTTTATGCAGTGGTCGGAACTTTATTCTTTCATTATTTTTTTTACTGAGTTTATACTATATTGCTGTTAGTGGTGTATGCTCTTGATGTGAATATTATATGTAGCTACAGTTTACAATGGGCCTGACTTATGCTTAAAAGGTGTTTTCTGCTATAATATATCATGTTATATTTCTATATACTTCTTATATATATAGTGCTCAGCATAATACACATTCTTTGAAAGGTAATATTTTATTTTACTGTACACAAAAACAATTTGTAAGGATCCGAGGTTACATGAGTAATCCTGTTGTCAGGGAGATACATTTCATTGATGGTATCATGGATTCACAGATGTACTGCTTTATAGTGAAAGAGAAGATGCTATAATCACTCCTTGTCCTTGGTAGACGTGCACTTTTTCAGTAAGAAAATGAACCAAAACACATCTGTTGTATTTCTTAAGAACAACAGGGTGAAAGGGATTCACTGGCCAAATGTCGCCTGATATGAACCCAGCAGACCACTTATGGAGAATTCTGTAGAGACAAGTCGAGCATCACTCTCCATCCAGCATCCAGGTGCTAAAAGCGACTGTTCTTGAAAAATGGGAAAAGATACACGTTGCAATATGTTCAACTTGTTCATCCCATGGCTGGAGGACTTGGCGCTGTACTTAAAAATCATGGAGGTCAAGCAAAATACTAGACCTAGTTGTTTTTTATGTTGGGTTCATTCATTTCTAATTCATTTTTGCATCAACTAATTGGAGTAAAAATATGACATGTGGCCAGTTTCCAAATGGCTAATAGCCACCCAAATTAATGGAATGTCTCATGAGCCAGGAATAATAACCATGGTACTGTATCACCAAAATAGTAAAAAATGATACAAAATGTACACATCATACAATAAAGCACAGAGATTGTGGCTCAGTCTAGTTAGTATGTTACCCTAGGGAGCAGGGAGAAAATAGCACTCGCTCTCCCTGCACAGTGATCATTTCAACAACCATTCACTGTGGCTGTTAGGGTTGAGCGAAACGGGTCGAACATTTTCAAAAGTCGCCGACTTTTGGCTAAGTCGGGGTTTCATGAAACCCGATCCGACCCCTGTGCGGGGTCGGCCATGCGGTACGCGACTTTCGCGCCAAAGTCGCGTTTCAATGACGCGAAAAGCGCCATTTCTCAGCCAATGAAGGTAAACGCAGAGTGTGGGCAGCGTGATGACATAGGTCCTGGTCCCCACCATCTTAGAGAAGGGCATTGCAGTGATTGGCTTGCTGTCTGCAACGTCACAGGGGCTATAAAGAGGCGTTCCCGCCGACCGCCATCTTACTGCTGCTGATCTGAGCTTAGGGAGAGGTTGCTGCCGCTTTGTCAGAAGCAGGGATAGCGTTAGGCAGGGTCCATTAACCACAAAACCGCTTGTGCTGCAGCGATTTGCACTGTCCAACACCACCCTCGGTGTGCAGGGACAGTGGAAGTTTTTTTTTTTTTTTTTTCCCCTCAGCGCTGTAGCTCATTGGGCTGCCCTAGAAGGCTCCCTGATAGCTGCATTGCTGTGTGTACGCCGCTGTGCAAACCAACTGCTTTTTTCAAAGCACAAATCCTCTTGTTCCTTCCTTTCTGCACAGCTATCTTTTTTGTTTGTCCACACTTTTTATTTCATTTGTGCATCAGTCCACTCCTTATTGCTGCCTGCCATACCTGGCTGAGATTACTGCAGGCAGGGAGATAGTAGCTGCCTGCCATACCTGGCTGAGATTACTGCAGGCAGGGAGATAGTAATTGTAGGACATTCCCTGTTTTTTTTTTTTTTTTTTTTTTGGTGGGAGATTAAGATTGGCAATTTGGCATTTCTGCTAGAGTGCCATCCCTGTGTGTGCCATCTCTCTCACATAGTGGGCCATAGAAAGCCTTTTCATTTTTCTGTATTTTTTTTTGTGGGGTGTATAAATTCTCCCTGATAAAAATACAGTGGGAGATTAATATTGGCCTTTGGGCTTGTGTGCCAGTCCTGAGTGTGCCATCTCTCTCACAAATAGTGGGCCATAGAAAGCCTATTTTATTTTTTTTTGGGTTTTATAAATTCTCCCTGAAAAAAAGGGAGATTAATATTGGCCTCTGGGCTTCTGTGCCAGTCCTGAGCGTGCCATCTGTGCCAGTCCTGAGCGTCCCATCTCTCTCACAAATAGTGGGCCATAGAAAGCCTATTTAATTTTTTTTTTGGTTTTATAAATTTTCCCTGAAAAAAGGGAGATTAATATTGGCCTCTGGGCTTGTGTGCCAGTTGTGAACGTGCCATCTGTGCCAGTCCTGAGCGTGCCATCTCTCTCACAAATAGTGGGCCATAGAAAGCCTATTTAATTTTTTTTTTGGTTTTATAAATTTTCCCTGAAAAAAGGGAGATTAATATTGGCCTCTGGGCTTGTATGCCAGTTGTGAGCGTGCCATCTGTGCCAGTCCTGAGCGTGCCATCTCTCTCACAAATAGTGGGCCATAGAAAGCCTATTTAATTTTTTTTTTGGTTTTATAAATTTTCCCTGAAAAAAGGGAGATTAATATTGGCCTCTGGGCTTGTGTGCCAGTTGTGAGCGTGCCATCTGTGCCAGTCCTGAGCGTGCCATCTCTCTCACAAATAGTGGGCCATAGAAAGCCTATTTAAATATTTTTTTGGTTTTATAAATTCTCCCAGAAAAAAAGGGAGATTAATATTGGCCTCTGGGCTTGTGTGCCAGTTGTGAGCGTGCCATCTGTGCCAGTCCTGAGCGTGCCATCTCTCTCACAAATAGTGGGCCATAGAAAGCCTATTTAAATATTTTTTTGGTTTTATAAATTCTCCCAGAAAAAAAGGGAGATTAATATTGGCCTCTGGGCTTCTGTGCCAGTCCTGAGCGTGCCATCTGTGCCAGTCCTGAGCGTCCCATCTCTCTCACAAATAGTGGGCCATAGAAAGCCTATTTAATTTTTTTTTTGGTTTTATAAATTTTCCCTGAAAAAAGGGAGATTAATATTGGCCTCTGGGCTTGTGTGCCAGTTGTGAGCGTGCCATCTGTGCCAGTCCTGAGCGTGCCATCTCTCTCACAAATAGTGGGCCATAGAAAGCCTATTTAATTTTTTTTTTGGTTTTATAAATTTTCCCTGAAAAAAGGGAGATTAATATTGGCCTCTGGGCTTGTGTGCCAGTTGTGAGCGTGCCATCTGTGCCAGTCCTGAGCGTGCCATCTCTCTCACAAATAGTGGGCCATAGAAAGCCTATTTAAATTTTTTTTTGGTTTTATAAATTTTCCCTGAAAAAAGGGAGATTAATATTGGCCTCTGGGCTTGTGTGCCAGTTGTGAGCGTGCCATCTGTGCCAGTCCTGAGCGTGCCATCTCTCTCACAAATAGTGGGCCATAGAAAGCCTATTTAAATATTTTTTTGGTTTTATAAATTCTCCCAGAAAAAAAGGGAGATTAATATTGGCCTCTGGGCTTCTGTGCCAGTCCTGAGCGTGCCATCTGTGCCAGTCCTGAGCGTCCCATCTCTCTCACAAATAGTGGGCCATAGAAAGCCTATTTAATTTTTTTTTTGGTTTTATAAATTTTCCCTGAAAAAAGGGAGATTAATATTGGCCTCTGGGCTTGTGTGCCAGTTGTGAGCGTGCCATCTGTGCCAGTCCTGAGCGTGCCATCTCTCTCACAAATAGTGGGCCATAGAAAGCCTATTTAATTTTTTTTTTGGTTTTATAAATTTTCCCTGAAAAAAGGGAGATTAATATTGGCCTCTGGGCTTGTGTGCCAGTTGTGAGCGTGCCATCTGTGCCAGTCCTGAGCGTGCCATCTCTCTCACAAATAGTGGGCCATAGAAAGCCTATTTAAATTTTTTTTTGGTTTTATAAATTCTCCCAGAAAAAAAGGGAGATTAATATTGGCCTCTGGGCTTCTGTGCCAGTCCTGAGTGTGCCATCTGTGCCAGTCCTGAGCGTCCCATCTCTCTCACAAATAGTGGGCCATAGAAAGCCTATTTTTTTTTTGGGGGGGGTTTTAGAAATTCTCCCTGGAAAAAAAAAGGGAGATTAATATTGCCCTTTGGGCTTGTGTGCCAGTACTAAGCGTTCCATCTCTCTCTCTCTCTCTTAGTCAGTGGGCCATAGAACGCCTATTTTTGGTTTTATTTGTTTTCTAAATTCTCCCTGAAAAAATCATTTTATTTTATTTGGTTTCTAAATTCTTCCTGATAAAATCATATTTTTTTTATTATTTTTTTTTCTAAAGTCTCCCTGAAAAAAAAAAAAAAAAAAAAAAAACAGTGGGAGATTAATATTGGCCTTTCTGCTTGTGTGCCAGTCTTGACTCCTGGGTGTGCCATCTCTCTCTCTCTCTCTCTCTCTCTCTCTCTCTCTCTCCAATTGTGGTCCATAGAAAGCCTATATTTTTTTTCCTTGATTTGGGTTCCAAAATCTACCAGAGAAAATAACTCCATCAATCATTGGTAGAAAAATATTGGCCTCTGGGCTTGTGTGCCACTCCTGATTCCTGTGTGCGTCATCTCTCAGTCAGTGGGCCATAGAACGCCTATTTTTGGTTTTATTTGTTTTCTAAATTCTCCCTGAAAAAATCATTTTATTTTATTTGGTTTCTAAATTCTTCCTGATAAAATCATATTTTTTTTATTTTTTTTTTTCTAAAGTCTCCCTGAAAAAAAAAAAAAAAAAAAAAAAACAGTGGGAGATTAATATTGGCCTTTCTGCTTGTGTGCCAGTCTTGACTCCTGGGTGTGCCATCTCTCTCTCTCTCTCTCTCTCTCTCTCTCTCTCCAATTGTGGTCCATAGAAAGCCTATATTTTTTTTCCTTGATTTGGGTTCCAAAATCTACCAGAGAAAATAACTCCATCAATCATTGGTAGAAAAATATTGGCCTCTGGGCTTGTGTGCCACTCCTGATTCCTGTGTGCGTCATCTCTCACTCAGTGGCCCATAGAAAGCATATAGTTTGTTACATTTGTTTTCTAAATTCTCCCTGCAAAAATCAATTTTTTTTTTTTGGGGGGGTTTCTAAAGTGTTCCTGAAAAAAATAAAAATAAAAAACAAATAATAGTGTGACATTAATATTAACATTTGTGCTTCAGTGACAGTCCTGCGTGTGGGGCATCTCTCTAATTTGCAGCCACCAAAAAAAGAGTGTGTAACATTGTGCCTGATTTTCGCGGTGGTCTCACCAACCTGTAAAGGGGTAGCTAAATCATACTGAAGTTATAGCTCACCGTGTAAGTTGTGTGACTGCAACAAATAACGTTAGTTTGGTTACGTTTTTAAAACAATGAGGAAGTCTAGTGGAAGAGGTCGTGGCCGGGGGCGTTCATTGTCAGCTGGTAATGAGGGTAGTGGTAGTGGTGGAGCATCAGGTGGTCGTGGGGAAAAAAATATTGCACCTAAGTCTGGAGCTGTGGAGCCAGGTTCGTCGTCCGGCTACACAAGGCCTCGAACGCTCCCTTTTCTGGGATTAGGAAAACCGCTTTTAAAGCCGGAGCAGCAAGAGCAAGTTTTGGCTTATCTTGCTGACTCAGCCTCTAGCTCTTTTGCCTCCTCTCGTGAAACTGGTAAAAGTAAAAGCAGCGCGTCGTTAGTGGATGTTCACGGTCAGGGACAAGTCACTTCCTTGTCCTCTTCAGCAAAAACAACAACAGAGAAGAATGCAGCAGGCGACACAACGGGTTACTCCATGGAGCTCTTTACACATACCGTCCCTGGCTTAGAAAGTGAAGCAGTTAACAGTCCATGCCCATTACAAATTGAATCTGACATGGAGTGCACTGACGCACAGCCACAGCCAGACTACTATGCTGGTCCTTTGACTCAGACCACAACATTGCCCTCGCAGGGTGCTGATCAAGAATCAGACCCTGATGAGACTATGTTGCCCCATCACGAACGCTATACCACCGAACGACACGGTGACACAGACGAAGTTGCGCAGGAGGTACAAGAAGAGTTATTAGATGACCCAGTTCTTGACCCCGATTGGCAGCCATTGGGGGAACAGGGTGCAGGCGGCAGCAGTTCTGAAGCAGAGGAGGAGGAGGGGCCGCAGCAGGCATCAACATCGCCACAGGTTCCATCTGCCGGGCCCGTATCTTGCCCAAAACGCGTGGCAAAGCCAAAACCTGGTGGAGGACAGCGTGGCCATCCGGTTAAAGCTCAGTCTGCAATGCCTGAAAAGGTATCCGATGCTAGAAAGAGTGCAGTCTGGCATTTTTTTAAACAACATCCAATTGATCAGCGCAAAGTCATCTGTCAAAAATGTTCTACTTCCTTAAGCAGAGGTCAGAATCTGAAAAGTCTCAATACTAGTTGCATGCATAGACATTTAACCACCATGCATTTGAAAGCTTGGACTAACTACCAAACGTCCCTTAAGGTTGTTGCACCCTCGGCCAATGAAGCTAGTCATCAACGCAACATCCCTTCCGGCAGTGTAGGACCACCATTTAGCGCACCACCTGCTGTATCTGTGCAGGTATCTTTGCCAGGCCAAAGCAGTCAGGGTCAGGGAATCACCAGTTTCGTAGTAGGAAACACTGCATCTAGGGCACCGGCGGCAACAATACCATCTCCCACCGTCTCTCAGTCTGCCATGTCCACCGGCACCCCCGCTAGTTCCACGATCTCCATCTCTCCAGTCCAGCTCACCCTACATGAGACTATGGTTAGAAAAAGGAAGTACTTAGCCTCGCATCCGCGTACACAGGGTTTGAACGCCCACATAGCTAGACTAATCTCGTTAGAGATGATGCCCTACCGGTTAGTTGAAAGCGAAGCTTTCAAAGACCTGATGGACTACGCTGTACCACGCTACGAGCTACCCAGTCGACACTTTTTTTCCAGAAAAGCCATCCCAGCCCTCCACCAGCATGTTAAAGAGCGCATCGTCCATGCACTCAGGCAATCTGTGAGCACAAAGGTGCACCTGACAACAGATGCATGGACCAGTAGGCATGGCCAGGGACGTTACGTGTCCATCACGGCACACTGGGTAAATGTGGTGGATTCAGGGTCCACAGGGGACAGCAAGTTTGGGACAGTTCTGCCTAGCCCACGGTCTAGTAAACAGTTGTCTGTAGCCGTTCGCACCCCCTCCTCCTCCTCCTCCTCCTCGTCCTCCTGCAGAAGCAAGAGCTCGTCCACAGACCGCAGTCGCACAAACACTCCATCCGCACCTGCCACTGTTGCACACCAGGTCTCCCATTATGGGGCAGCTACTGGCATACGTCAGCAGGCTGTATTGGCTATGAAGTGTTTGGGCGACAATAGACACACCGCGGAAGTTCTGTCCGAGTTCTTGCAGCAAGAAACGCAGTCGTGGCTGGGCACTGTAGATCTTGAGGCAGGCAAGGTAGTGAGTGATAACGGAAGGAATTTCATGGCTGCCATCTCCCTTTCCCAACTGAAACACATTCCTTGCCTGGCTCACACCTTAAACCTGGTGGTGCAGTGCTTCCTGAAAAGTTATCCGGGGTTATCCGACCTGCTCCTCAAAGTGCGTGGACTTTGCGCACATATCCGCCGTTCGCCTGTACACTCCAGCCGTATGCAGACCTATCAGCGTTCTTTGAACCTTCCCCAGCATCGCCTAATCATAGACGTTGCAACAAGGTGGAACTCAACACTGCACATGCTTCAGAGACTGTGCGAACAGAGGCGGGCTGTTATGTTTTTGTGGGAGGATACACATACACGGGCAGGCAGTAGGATGGCAGACATGGAGTTGTCAGGTGTGCAGTGGTCGAAGATTCAAGACATGTGTCAAGTCCTTCAGTGTTTTGAGGAATGCACACGGCTGGTTAGTGCAGACAACGCCATAATAAGCATGAGCATCCCCCTAATGCGTCTGCTGATGCAAAGTTTGACGCACATAAAGGATCAGGCGTCTGCACCAGAGGAAGAGGAAAGCCTTGATGACAGTCAGCGATTGTCTGGTCAGGGCAGTGTACATGACGAGGTACCGGGCGAAGAGGAGGTGGAGGATGAGGAGGATGATGGGGATGAGTATATTTTTAATGAGGAAGCTTTCCCGGGGGCACGGGAAATTGGTGGCGTGGCAAGGCCGGGTTCTGGTTTTTTGAGGGACACAAGTGACGTAGATTTGCCTGCAACTGCCCCTCAACCAAGCACAACCGCAGATTTGACAATGGGAACTTTGGCCCACATGGCGGATTATGCCTTGCGTATCCTCAAAAGGGACACACGCATTACAAAAATGATGAACGATGACAATTACTGGTTGGCCTGCCTCCTTGATCCTCGCTATAAAGGCAAATTGCAAAATATTATGCCACATGAGAACTTGGAACTAATATTAGCAACAAAACAATCAACTCTTGTTGACCGTTTGCTTCTGGCATTCCCTGCACACAGCGCCCGTGATCGTTCTCACACGAGCTCCAGGGGCCAGCAGACCAGAGGTGTTAGAGGGGCAGAAATCAGAAGTGGCGTTGGCCAGAGGGGTTTTCTGACCAGGTTGTGGAGTGATTTTTCTATGACCGCAGACAGGACAGGTACTGCAGCATCAATTCAAAGTGACAGGAGACAACATTTGTCCAGTATGGTTACAAACTATTTTTCATCCCTTATCGACGTTCTCCCTCAACCGTCATTCCCATTTGATTACTGGGCATCCAAATTAGACACCTGGCCAGAATTGGCAGAATATGCATTGCAGGAGCTTGCTTGCCCGGCAGCTAGTGTCCTATCAGAAAGAGTATTCAGTGCTGCAGGTTCAATACTAACAGAAAAAAGGACTCGTCTGGCTACCCAAAATGTAGATGATCTAACCTTCATTAAAATGAACCACAACTGGATTTCAAAATCTTTTGCCCCACCCTGCCCGGCTGACACCTAGCTTTCCTATGAAAAGGTCTTGCCTGTGGACTATTCTGAATGACTTTTCCAATCTCGTAATTTTCTTCACCTGATTGTCCAGCATACGACATGTTTCCACCTCACGAAATGGCCAAACTCCCCACACGGGGTCGTGCTATCGCCACTTTGCGCTTGGACCCTTGAGAGTGCTGTTTGTCTGAAGAGGTGGGTGTGGCCGCTTTTGGTCGACGGCACTGCCACTGGGTCCCTCATAGTACAATAAAGTGTCTCTGGCGGTGGTGGTGCGCACCCAACGTCAGACTCACCATTGTAATATGAGGGGCCCTGTGCCTGTACCGCCGGCCACAAGCCAGTTCCCCCCCCCCCAGCTCAAACAGTGCTCTACCACTAGCAAAATTATCTCTCACAGCTTCACCAATGTGTAGTCTAGGCGCTGACATCCTTCAATGCCTGGCACTGACAATACCATTGTTTTGACATTTTTGTTATGTTAGGCCTTCGAAGCCTGTCTGCGGTCACTCCTTCCACTAGACTTCCACTGACCATACACTGCTGCCCATGTACCCCTGGAACCAATTTAAAGTGCCTACAGCCAGCCCAATTTTGTTATGTTAGGCCTTCGAAGACTGTCTGCCGTCACTCCTTCCACTAGACTTCCACTGACCATACACTGCTGCCCATGTACCCCTGGAACCAATTTAAAGTGCCTACAGCCAGCCCAATTTTGTTATGTTAGGCCTTGGAAGCCTGTCTGCGGTCACTCCTTCCACTAGACTTCCACTGACCAGACCACTGCTGCCCATGTACCCCTGGAACCAATTTAAAGTGCCTACAGCCAGCCCAATTTTGTTATGTTAGGCCTTGGAAGCCTGTCTGCGGTCACTCCTTCCACTAGACTTCCACTGACCAGACCACTGCTGCCCGTGTACCCCTGGAACCAATTTAAAATTGCCTACAGCCATGTGTTAATATTTTAGGCCTTCGATGCCTGTCTGTGGTCACTCCTTCCACTAGGCCTCCACTGACCACACCACTGCTGCCCGTGTACCCCTGGAACCAATTTAAAATTGCCTACAGCCATGTGTGATTATTTTAGGCCTTCGATGCCTGTCTGCGGTCACTCCTTCCACTAGGCCTCCACTGACCACACCACTGCTGCCCGTGTAACCCTGGAACCAATTTAAAATTGCCTACAGCCATGTGTTATTATTTTAGGCCTTCGATGCCTGTCTGCGGTCACTCCTTCCACTAGGCCTCCACTGACCACACCACTGCTGCCCGTGTACCCCTGGAACCAATTTAAAATTGCCTACAGCCAGCCCAATTTTTTTATTTTAGGCCTTCGATGCCTGTCTGCGGTCCATTCTTTCAACTACTACTACACTGACCAGGGCACTGCTGCCCAAGTACCCCTGGAACCAATTTAAAATTGCCTACAGCCATGTGTTAATATTTTAGGCCTTCGATGCCTGTCTGTGGTCACTCCTTCCACTAGGCCTCCACTGACCACACCACTGCTGCCCGTGTACCCCTGGAACCAATTTAAAATTGCCTACAGCCATGTGTGATTATTTTAGGCCTTCGATGCCTGTCTGCGGTCACTCCTTCCACTAGGCCTCCACTGACCACACCACTGCTGCCCGTGTAACCCTGGAACCAATTTAAAATTGCCTACAGCCATGTGTTATTATTTTAGGCCTTCGATGCCTGTCTGCGGTCACTCCTTCCACTAGGCCTCCACTGACCACACCACTGCTGCCCGTGTAACCCTGGAACCAATTTAAAATTGCCTACAGCCATGTGTTATTATTTTAGGCCTTCGATGCCTGTCTGCGGTCACTCCTTCCACTAGGCCTCCACTGACCACACCACTGCTGCCCGTGTACCCCTGGAACCAATTTAAAATTGCCTACAGCCAGCCCAATTTTTTTATTTTAGGCCTTCGATGCCTGTCTGCGGTCCATTCTTTCAACTACTACTACACTGACCAGGGCACTGCTGCCCAAGTACCCCTGGAACCAATTTAAAATTGCCTACAGCCATGTGTTAATATTTTAGGCCTTCGATGCCTGTCTGTGGTCACTCCTTCCACTAGGCCTCCACTGACCACACCACTGCTGCCCGTGTACCCCTGGAACCAATTTAAAATTGCCTACAGCCATGTGTGATTATTTTAGGCCTTCGATGCCTGTCTGCGGTCCCTCCATCCACTAGGCCTCCACTGACCTGTCTACTGCGGCCCGTGTACCCCTTGAACCAACCTAATAAAATATTTAAAAAATTAATTTGATTATAAAAAATAAGATCGTGTTGAGATCTCAAATGCAGACATTTTAACAATCAAAACAAACACACAACAAATATCTGGAACTGTACTACAAAGGTCCAACAGCTACAATTTCTTTCTCCTGCAAGAAGTTAACTGAAAGTTTTTTGGAGTTGTTAACACAGATATGGCATCCACCGAGTGTTGTCCTGTCGCGTCTCCTTTAAATTATTTCCAATAAGATGTTAAACTATTAATTTAATAAAATCAATAATTAAAAAAATAATTGAGTAAGTCAAAAGCACATTGCAAATAAACATTAATTACAAATCAAGAAGCATGGCGCGTCCGAGGGTGAGTAGATACCGAATAAGAATATAATCACCCTCGGACGCGCAATGCTTATTTACAACAGCCTTCCTTCCTAAGAATCAGCCCTTCCGTGGTGTAGAGAGAGGTTGTTGTTACACTCCAAGGTGTTCCCCAGGTTGCCTTTCCTGAGCTTCGATCTTCATGCTCTCGTTTAGTAGGTGTCGGAAAGTAGGCTGCATTAGGCCTAAAAAATGGGGAATGGGGTGGAGAGAGATGGTGTGTTACACTCCAAGGTGTTCTCCAGGTTTCCTCGCCATTGCTTCGATCTTCCGACTCTCGTTTAGTAGTTGTAGAAAACTACACTGCATTAGGCCTACAAAATGGGTATGGGGTGGAGAGAGATGGTGTGTTACACTCCAAGGTGTTCCCCAGGTTGCCTTTCCTGAGCTTCTATCTTCAGGCTCTCATTAAATTGTGGTTAAATGGAACAACTGCATTTGGCGTACTAGTTGGTTTGGGGCCTACTATCGGTGTCTGCCACTCCTTGCTGTTCTCCTGGTTTCCTGTCCTGAAATTCCATTTTCAGCCTCTCGTTAAGTAGTTGTTAATGTTAGACTGCATTTGGCCTACTAGTTGGGTTGGGGCCTACTATCGGTGTCTGCCACTCCTTGCTGTTCTCCTCCACTGAACAAAGCTGTGCCGCCTGTTTACTACGGTTGCCAATTTTGAACTGCATTTCGACTACTTACTGATTTGGCCCTACTCTCTGTGTCAGCCTCTCATTCCAGTTGTCCTCCACTGCAATGCCCCCTGGTTATTCCTGTGTTACCAATTTTGAACTGCATTTAGCCCACTTTATTCTTTGGGCCTATATCTGTGTTTCCACTTCATCGTGCCCATTGCCCAGCCAGTGATAGATGAGTCTGCTGGTACATTGACCCATAACGCAACATTCCCCGTGCACGCTACACAACAACATTGTGACCCTGCTGAAAGTCAGGTTGCTCTTCCCGCATACCATACCACCTTACACGGGGACAAAGAGGAAGGTGCAGATGAAAGTGCAGGTTCCTTCATCAGGTGGGGGGAGGAATACTAGTTGGCGACGTCACTGGCACAGGGCCTCTCATAGTACGCAAAAGTGTTGCTGCCGGTGGGAGGCGCCCCCGCCGTGCAAACACACCGCTGTACTTTGAGGGGCCCTGTGCCAGTGCCAATGCCAACGAGTGGGCCCCCCCTGCTTGCTCAGGATCACAGCACTTGCAAAGTTGAAATACTTACCTCTCCCTGCTCCACTGCCGTGACGTGGTCCAGATTTACTGGGCCCACTAATTACTTGAACCAGCCCTACCCCCCACAACTTTAGCCAAATGACCCCCAATTTCAAATGCCTTCCAATTATTTTAAGGTAAATTACGCTTGACAAGCTTCATTAAGAAGAATGGATGGTTTTGACATTAAAATGGGCACTCTAGGTGTTTTCCTGGCCCCCACTCACTGCCGACTATGCTGCCCCATTGACTTGCATTGGGTTTCGTGTTTCGGTCGATCCCGACTTTACGTCATAATCGGCCGATTTCACTCGACCCGACTTTGGACATAGTCGGGTTTCGCAAAACCCGGCTCGACTCTAAAAAGGTCAAGGTCGCTCAACTCTAGTGGCTGTGTCTTTCCCTTAGCACATTTTTGTGACTCAGGTGTATTTTCTCCCTGTATTATTACTAACCTTTCTACCTCCATGGGATCAGGAACAATTTTTAGGATCTTGGTACCCTGACGCAGACTGCATACTGCCTCCTTATGGTGTTTTTATTTTATTGCTAAAATACTTCATACTGACTACAACGGATGGGTATCAAAACACACCGGCCCCGATTCATCAAGACTGGCATTTTTCACTCTGATCTTGATGAGAGGGTAGGGTGGAGTGTGAGGCGCCTGATTCATTAATAAATATAAGCCTCTTAATGAATCAGGGTAGGTGGGAAGTGGTGTTTGCCTCTGTGTGCGCCTCGCTACAAATCTTACTCTTGTCAGGGAGTATGGGACTATGCCCAGGCACAACATATTGGTAAACTATATATGGGATAGATCATCAATATTAGATTGGTGGATGTCTCCATAAATTAGCTGTTATTTGCAGCTGGAAGCCACTGGATGTACACACATGGCATGGAGCTGCAAACCACAGCTTTATTCAACGTGCAGCGACCTGCTGCTGCTGCTGCTGCCAGGTACTGCACAATAGCACCTAACTTTTAAATAAAAAAAAAGCTGTTGTGCAATATCCAGCAGCGGCCATTACACAAAGAATTGAGCTGCACCTTGCAGATTGGTCCCATGTGCTTACATATGGCCCCTGAACAAATAGGGGAGACATTGATGCCCGATCTTATGGATATTTTGTGCCCGTACAATCCTTTAATACGTAGGGTCAATGATCCACTTACAAAACCTCTAATGACATGCATCGTGGCATGTAAATGTAGGCTTCTGACTCATGCTGATGTTTGTTCATTTGGTTAAAAAGGGAGCTTGCTAAGAAAATATTGCTACTACAGCTGCATCAGAACTACTTTAATTATCTCCCATCAATCCCCTTTCCCAATCTGACATTTAGTTTTTTTTTAAATATGCATATTTTGTATTGCTACACTTGTAGAAAATCTATGAACAATGTAAGTGAGAAAAAAAATTGTCAGAATTGTCATTTTATGGCACGTTATCTCCACCAAAAAGTAAATAAAAAGCTACTGAAACAATGTATATATATACAGTGGGGCAAAAAAGTATTTAGTCAGTCAGCAATAGTGCAAGTTCCACCACTTAAAAAGATGAGAGGCGTCTGTCATTTACATCATAGGTAGATCTCAACTATGGGAGACTGTCATAGTCTGCTGAGTTTCTGGGATTAGGTGGTTTTAGGGTTAACTTGGATGGCCTCACTCTGGGATTTTGGGAGGCTTTTTAAAGCCTCATTGTGGAGCCATCCTCTGTCGCTTATACTCTGACTCTTGGCCGAGTGTGTGTGACCCTGTTGTGCCTGTATTTTGTGCCTGTGCTTTGTGCCTGTGCTAATTTATGCTTGTCTGGTTCTGATCTGGTTATGTCCCCATTTAGAGTTCTGTCTGTCCCTTTTGTACTGCGCTGCTATCTCTGTGTATGACTATTTGCTTACGTTCTGACTATTCTCTGCTCGTCCCTTCTGTACCGCGCCGCCCTCTCTGTGTCTGACCCCCGTTTGTATGACTTGAGTTTTCTTTTCCTCTATTTCAGGGTGCCTGTAGAATCCTGCACTTATCTACAGTAGCAGGACGCTAAGCCACGCCCCCTGTGGTCACATGATCGTAGGTCCTTCTGTTTTCTCCTACCTTTAGCTCTCTGTGCAGGTCCTATCTGCCTGAGCTTTCCCTGTGCCATCTGACCCCGGGATCTCCCACAGTGTGGGTGAGTCACCCTGCTCAGCCGTGGCAGCACGCTGATGCTGACAGGGTTCTGATAGAGACAAACTGAGAAAAAAAAATCCAGAAAATCACATTGACTGTTTTTTTAACATTTTATTTGCATATTATGGTGGAAAATAAGTATTTGGTCAGAAACAAACAATCAAGATTTCTGGCTCTCACAGACCTGTAACTTCTTCTTTAAGAGTCTCCTCTTTCCTCCACTCATTACCTGTAGTAATGGCACCTGTTTAAACTTGTTATCAGTATAAAAAGACACCTGTGCACACCCTCAAACAGTCTGACTCCAAACTCCACTATGGTGAAGACCAAAGAGCTGTCAAAGGACACCAGAAACAAAATTGTAGCCCTGCACCAGGCTGGGAAGACTGAATCTGCAATAGCCAACCAGCTTGGAGTGAAGAAATCAACAGTGGGAGCAATAATTAGAAAATGGAAGACATACAAGACCACTGATAATCTCCCTCGATCTGGGGCTCCACGCAAAATCCCACCCCGTGGGGTCAGAATGATCACTAGAACGGTGAGCAAAAATCCCAGAACCACGCGGGGGGACCTCGTGAATGAACTGCAGAGAGCTGGGACCAATGTAACAAGGCCTACCATAAGTAACACAAGTAGTAGTGTATAATTCAGATGTTTCGTCAAACTCAATCTGACAGGTGCCCCGCCCCCTATCAAAGTGTATCAAAGTGTGTAACCCCTCCCCTCCCCTTGTTTGACGGCTGGTATCCAGCTGTCCCGCCTTGTTTGATTTCCCCTTTTGATATAGTTTAATATAGTTTAATTTGTTGTAGTTTTGATATTATTCCCGTATTTTGTGGAATAACACATGTTTATAATTATAGCCTAGTCGTGTATTTATTTTACACGTGGTTTATAACACCTTTTTCATTTGTTTTATAATAGATTTTATACGTAGCCCCGAGTTTGATTCTGTAAGCTTTTGTTTTATTCACAGTGTATTCATATAGTGGAGAACTTAAAGCTGTTTATATGTGTCTCTACTGAACACTATGGTGAACATTAACTAAATGTTTATTTTCCCAAACAGAGAATCTGCTGTGGGTATTTGCAGTGTATTCATATAGTGGAGAACTTAAAGCTGTCTATTTGTTTTTGTAAATGGTGAACACTAACTAAATGGTGAACATTATCTAAATTAGGTTAACTGCGGTTCAGAGGTTCATAACACCTAGGTCAATTTATAGCACCTAGGTCAAGCAATTGTTGTTGTATTTGCGTACCCCATAAATGTTTATTCTCACAAACAGAAAAGTTATTGTGTCCTGAAGATGGCATCTGAGGTTATTTGTTTTTTGTATTAGCTTTCTCAGAAAACAGCTGTGTTATCTGAGGGTCAGATATTTTTGTACAAACTCATGCTGTTTGGTGATCTTTGTGAAGCAGAACTTTGTTTTATAACACATTTGTACTTGTATTGTACCTGGATTGATATTTGCTTTCTCTTTTTTGTGTCCTGAAGATGGCATCTGCAAAGTTATTTGTTATCTACTGAGGCCATTGCAAGTTGTGTTTATTCACATTGTAGCAGGTTTTATCCTTGTGGCTGCCTTATATACACAGAAGAGATATGCACCAATGTCACAACACAAGTTATAATATGACCCAATGTTACAACACAAGTAAGAAGCGGCGTGTTTTATACGAATAAAAACCAAAGACACGATATTGTAAAAAAAAAAAAATTTAAAAGATTTATTTCTCACGATAAAACAGCATCTCAAAGACATTTCAACACTATAAAAAATTCTTACAGAATATAAAAAGTAAAAACATTAAAATAGTACAATGAACAATTACACTTCTTACAAAATAATTAATATAGAGTTACAAGGCGAGTACAGCATTTTAGCCAGTACATTCTTTACATCGTGAGCCACATGGTTTGCAGCATCGGTAGAGACCTTATTTAGGTAGCAGAGTTCCACGTGTGGAACCTAAGGAAGGGGAATGTAAAGATTGAATTGTACGGGGAGCCGCCGCTAACTTCAGCGGTGTAGATACAGAGCGTGTCTCACTGTTGGTAATTTTTAATTCATCTAAAAGCTTCCTAGTAGCGGTATTACCCACAACTGTAGACGCCATATTTAGTTCGGCCATAGCCTGCATAAATGAATCCCAACTCGGCGGTAAATTTCTACTGTTCAGAGCATGGCTCTGCGTTGTACTACGTACCAAATCCAGTAAGTTAGGCCCTGGTATTACGGATCCTTTGAAAATAAATTCAGCATTATTATTCCATGCTGTGACATTTTTATTCTGCAGCAGCCTGTTTAGTAAAAATTCAGCATTCTTTTTATATCTTTGGTTTATATTATATTAGCTTTTTGTCATAGGTCAGGGATTTTTTTTTTTTGCACTTTATTAATATGCGGTTATTAGTCATTTAGGACTTATGTTATCATGTTTTTTGCACTTTATTAATATGCGGTTATTAGTCATTTAGGACTTATGTTATCATGTTTTTGCACTTTATTAATATGCTGAACACATAGGTCAGGGATTTTTGCACTTTATTAATATGCGGGCCACATAGGTCAGTGATTTTTGCACTTTATTAATATGCAGGCCACATAGGTCAGTGATTTTTGCACTTTATTAACATACAACACACAAGAAATAGACATTTAGAACTTATTTATGTTATTATCTTTATGCACGTTGCCTGTGCTGTCTATAATTTGACTCTATCCTTGTTTTGTTGAAAATAACTGGACATACATAAGAAACCGGGCAATATATCTTTATAGAAATAACACTTCTGCACTCTTTGTGCATTTCTATCAGTTTTATTCATGCATTTATAACACACCATGTTTGATATTGGTAATTTGATTCTGGGAACACATTTTAAGTTACTTCTGCACATGTATTACTGTTTTTAGGCCATATAAATAGAAAATTATGTAGAAACCCAAAGTTTTGATAAGTGTATGAAAATACACCAATATTAACTATTTGTGCTATTTTAGGCGTAAATTTGTCCTATATGTATAGCAGTCAGGAGTTGGGGCGCTGAAATATGTGTTACAAGCGTAGTGAATTGCAGATATATTCTACAGTGTATGTCATTTTGAGAAATGTGTGGCATAACCAATGTATACAGTAACAGGCGGAATGACTGAGTGTAATATTGCACTCAATACTGTGCAAAGGGTCTGAATACTTATGAACGTGTGATATTTCAGTTTTCTTTTTAATAAATTCGCAAAAAATCTACATTTCTGTTTTGTTCAGGCATGATGGCGTGCAGAGTGTACATTAATATATATATATATCTCAGAATGCAACTGAATAGTATTGCTAATTAGGCCATATAAATAGAAAATTATGTAGAAACCCAAAGTTTTGATAAGTGTATGAAAATACACCAATATTAACTATTTGTGCTATTTTAGGCGTAAATTTGTCCTATATGTATAGCAGTCAGGAGTTGGGGCGATGAAATATGTGTTACAAGTGTAGTGAATTGCAGATATATTCTACAGTGTATGTCATTTTGAGAAATGTGTGGCATAACTAATTACCTATTACGGCCACATTTCTATGCAGTGTATTTTAGAACCAGTGTTTCTGGCTGCAGACTGTAATGTGTAAGGTATTCTCATTTTTATATATTGTATTTTATAACACACCATGTCGTTTATATAATAATCACAGTTGTGTCTCTACAGGACAACGTGGCTTACAAAGACATTTCATTAATATAAGTGTGAAACTGACAGACAAGCACAGCTGTGTCTCTACAGGACATGCTGGTCACTAGACAGCCAGAGTTTCTGTGGGGGAGATATACTAACAGAGGTTCTGTTGACCCAATAAACCGGTGTAGAACGTACACAGAGAGCAACTTACAATATTTACTAAGGTAGCGGAAATGAGTTTACTGCAGTTATCAGAGCATTGTATTTTATTTGACAGCCACAAGTCACACAGGTCATGATGATAGTGTATCTGCAGCATGTTATTTGGAAATAAAGAAGCCTTTTTTGTATTCGCCCGCATTTTATATAAAATCTGCATAAAAAAATCTTCTTGGCTACACCAAAACACGTAAGAAACAAATGTATAACTTTTAGATCTACCGCATCCACAGATATTATTCCAGCGTTCTTTAATTCTACATTATTTTAGCACATATTAATTTCACAACTTTTATATGATATTTATAACACTCATTTTATATGAGTTTTCTAACACATTCTCACGGGAATATTATATATATATATTTTGTGTTTTGCGCAATTATTTGACACTGTAATTCGCATTTTATATAAAATATGCATAAAAAATCTTCACATTCTCACGGGAATATTATATATATATTTTGTGCTCTGCATCATTATTTGACACTGTAATTCGCATTTTATATAAAATCTGCATAAAAAATCTTCTTGGCTGCACCAAAACACGTAAGAAACAAATGTATAACTTTTAGCGCTGTCGCATCCGCAGATATTATTCCAGCGTTCTTTAATTCTATATTATTTTATCACATATTAATTTCACAACTTTTATATGATATTTATAACACATTCTCATTTATAAGGGATTTATAACACAATATTGTAAAATCATTTATTGGTTCGCGGCCTTACTAATATCCTTTGAAAATAAATTCAGCATTATTATTCCATGCTGTAACATTTCTATTCTGCAGCCTCCTGTTTAGTAAAAATTCAGCATTCTTTTTATATCTTTGGTTTATATTATATTAGCTTTTCGATAATCCCGGGAGTGCCATCTATCTAGCCCGAGTATTTTTGTTATCTCAAAAGGGTGTGACACAGTCCCATATATTATTCCAGCATTCTTTAATTCTACATTATTTTAGCACATATTAATTTCACAACTTTTATATGATATTTATAACACTCATTTTATATGAGTTTTCTAACACATTCTCACGGGGATATTATATATATATATATACTGTATATATTTTGTGTTATGCACCATTATTTGACACTGTAATTCGCATTTTATATGCCGCTGCTTTTTCTTGTTTTTGTGTAAAAATCTCTGGCAGACAGGCACAGCTGTATCTCTACAAGACATGCGGGACACACCAGAGACATTGGAAATTGGGGGTTATAATGTCGAATTCAGAAAATAACCATTTTATATTGAATGACTAATGATTTCTATAGGCCTACTTTACTATGAAATTATGCATAAAAAATCTTCTTGGTTAACCCAAAACCGTAAGAAACAAACGCATAACTTTTAGCTCGAACACATCAGCATATATTATTACAGTTTTTTGCTGAATTAAAAATTATACAGTTATTTCATATTTTTGGGGCTTCATGACAGGAGAAATTATTGATAGAAACCCAGAGTTTTGATACGTGTATGAAAATACACCAATATTAACTATTTGTGCTATTTTAGGCACAAATTTGGTCTATATGCATAACAGGCAGGAGTTGGGGCGAAGAAATATGTGTTACATGCGTAGTGAATTGCAAATATATTCTGAAGTGTATGGCATTTTGAGAAATGTGTAGCATAACCAATTACCTATCACGGTCACTAGATGGCAGAATATCATATTAATTATACATTGGGGTTTACTTTTGGAAGCTTATAAAGGCGGTGTGTATGTGCACAGGATGACTTATTTTGTTTTTATAGTCACTAATATCCATATTAAATGACTCTTTAGCTTTATGAGTAAGAGACAACATACAAATAGAATCCTTTTCCCTAGTAGTTTTATATTCTATGTCTGATATATTTCTACACAAAGCTACAAAACTATTTTGTAGTTTATAATGTATCACAGTAGTTTCATGTGAAGTTACATCTTAGGTTCTGTTCAGACTATTGTAATATCTATAGCTTAAAATAGAGCCAAATAGCTACTTTCAAACACGGACATACACCATTGATTTTCGTCACAAATGGATCCAATATATCTCGTGTCACGGTTTATTTTTACCGCGTTGCGGTTTAAAGTTATAAGCATTTAAATAATAATTTTCTCATTAGATATGTGACTCGCGATATTTATTTGCTTAGGTTAGATCATTTTCAGTTTAACAATACATTTTATCACAAAAATGACCTTATCTGGGGCCCTAGAAACAACATAGCAGCATTAGTAAGCCCCTTTCTTTTTACATTATCAAGAATCCTTGGGTTAAGATAACGTCAGTTTATATGCATAAAGCATTTAATATAGTGCACCAAACATGATATGGTTTTTGATTTCTATGAACTGTCGCGGTCTAAAATGTAATCGCACTATACACTATGTGTGTTGTGTGTGATGCATGTGTTGTATGTGTTCTGTGTGTTGTGTGTGTATGTGTGTTCTGTATGTTGTGTATGTATGTTTGTTGTATGTGTTGTGTGTTTTCTGTATGTTATGTGTGTTTGTTGTGTGTGTGTGTTTGCCTGCAGCCATCTCCTTTCTGTAATTCTCCTCTCTCTTTACAGCGCCATAAATCTATAATGGCCAATTCATTTACCCATATTTATATAGAAAAGGTAAAAATCACAACTGAGGAAGAAACCAGTAGTACATGAACAAAAGTAACACCCGGAAAATAAAATACTGTAAACAATAGTAAAACATTATATTCAATAAGTGTGTGATGCATGTGTTGTATGTGTTCTGTGTGTTGTGTGTGTGTGTGTGTATGTTTGTCGTGTGTGTTGTATGTGTTGTGCGTGTTTTGTATGTTATGTGTGTTTGTTGTGTGTGTGTTCTGTATGTTGTGTATGTATGTTTGTTGTATGTGTTGTGTGTGTGTTTTGTATGTTATGTGTGTTTGTGGTGTGTGGGTTCTGTGTTGTGTGTGTGTGTGTGTTCTGTATGTTGTGTATGTATGTTTGTTGTATGTGTTGTGTGTTTTCTGTATGTTATGTGTGTTTGTTGTGTGTGTGTGTTTGCCTGCAGCCATCTCCTTTCTGTAATTCTCCTCTCTCTTTACAGCGCCATAAATCTATAATGGCCAATTCATTTACCCATATTTATATAGAAAAGGTAAAAATCACAACTGAGGAAGAAACCAGTAGTACATGAACAAAAGTAACACCCGGAAAATAAAATACTGTAAACAATAGTAAAACATTATATTCAATAATATTCATATATTTAACCTTATATGATTTGTTCGCGACAGTTCATAGAAATCAAAAACCATATCATGTTTGGTGCACTATATTAAATGCTTTATGCATATAAACTGACGTTATCTTAACCCAAGGATTCTTGATAATGTAAAAAGAAAGGGGCTTACTAATGCTGCTATGTTGTTTCTAGGGCCCCAGATAAGGTCATTTTTGTGATAAAATGTATTGTTAAACTGAAAATGATCTAACCTAAGCAAATAAATATCGCGAGTCACATATCTAATGAGAAAATTATTATTTAAATGCTTATAACTTTAAACCGCAACGCGGTAAAAATAAACCGTGACACGAGATATATTGGATCCATTTGTGACGAAAATCAATGGTGTATGTCCGTGTTTGAAAGTAGCTATTTGGCTCTATTTTAAGCTATAGATATTACAATAGTCTGAACAGAACCTAAGATGTAACTTCACATGAAACTACTGTGATACATTATAAACTACAAAATAGTTTTGTAGCTTTGTGTAGAAATATATCAGACATAGAATATAAAACTACTAGGGAAAAGGATTCTATTTGTATGTTGTCTCTTACTCATAAAGCTAAAGAGTCATTTAATATGGATATTAGTGACTATAAAAACAAAATAAGTCATCCTGTGCACATACACACCGCCTTTATAAGCTTCCAAAAGTAAACCCCAATGTATAATTAATATGATATTCTGCCATCTAGTGACCGTGATAGGTAATTGGTTATGCTACACATTTCTCAAAATGCCATACACTTCAGAATATATTTGCAATTCACTACGCATGTAACACATATTTCTTCGCCCCAACTCCTGCCTGTTATGCATATAGACCAAATTTGTGCCTAAAATAGCACAAATAGTTAATATTGGTGTATTTTCATACACGTATCAAAACTCTGGGTTTCTATCAATAATTTCTCCTGTCATGAAGCCCCAAAAATATGAAATAACTGTATAATTTTTAATTCAGCAAAAAACTGTAATAATATATGCTGATGTGTTCGAGCTAAAAGTTATGCGTTTGTTTCTTACGGTTTTGGGTTAACCAAGAAGATTTTTTATGCATAATTTCATAGTAAAGTAGGCCTATAGAAATCATTAGTCATTCAATATAAAATGGTTATTTTCTGAATTCGACATTATAACCCCCAATTTCCAATGTCTCTGGTGTGTCCCGCATGTCTTGTAGAGATACAGCTGTGCCTGTCTGCCAGAGATTTTTACACAAAAACAAGAAAAAGCAGCGGCATATAAAATGCGAATTACAGTGTCAAATAATGGTGCATAACACAAAATATATACAGTATATATATATATATAATATCCCCGTGAGAATGTGTTAGAAAACTCATATAAAATGAGTGTTATAAATATCATATAAAAGTTGTGAAATTAATATGTGCTAAAATAATGTAGAATTAAAGAATGCTGGAATAATATATGGGACTGTGTCACACCCTTTTGAGATAACAAAAATACTCGGGCTAGATAGATGGCACTCCCGGGATTATCGAAAAGCTAATATAATATAAACCAAAGATATAAAAAGAATGCTGAATTTTTACTAAACAGGAGGCTGCAGAATAGAAATGTTACAGCATGGAATAATAATGCTGAATTTATTTTCAAAGGATATTAGTAAGGCCGCGAACCAATAAATGATTTTACAATATTGTGTTATAAATCCCTTATAAATGAGAATGTGTTATAAATATCATATAAAAGTTGTGAAATTAATATGTGATAAAATAATATAGAATTAAAGAACGCTGGAATAATATCTGCGGATGCGACAGCGCTAAAAGTTATACATTTGTTTCTTACGTGTTTTGGTGCAGCCAAGAAGATTTTTTATGCAGATTTTATATAAAATGCGAATTACAGTGTCAAATAATGATGCAGAGCACAAAATATATATATAATATTCCCGTGAGAATGTGAAGATTTTTTATGCATATTTTATATAAAATGCGAATTACAGTGTCAAATAATTGCGCAAAACACAAAATATATATATATAATATTCCCGTGAGAATGTGTTAGAAAACTCATATAAAATGAGTGTTATAAATATCATATAAAAGTTGTGAAATTAATATGTGCTAAAATAATGTAGAATTAAAGAACGCTGGAATAATATCTGTGGATGCGGTAGATCTAAAAGTTATACATTTGTTTCTTACGTGTTTTGGTGTAGCCAAGAAGATTTTTTTATGCAGATTTTATATAAAATGCGGGCGAATACAAAAAAGGCTTCTTTATTTCCAAATAACATGCTGCAGATACACTATCATCATGACCTGTGTGACTTGTGGCTGTCAAATAAAATACAATGCTCTGATAACTGCAGTAAACTCATTTCCGCTACCTTAGTAAATATTGTAAGTTGCTCTCTGTGTACGTTCTACACCGGTTTATTGGGTCAACAGAACCTCTGTTAGTATATCTCCCCCACAGAAACTCTGGCTGTCTAGTGACCAGCATGTCCTGTAGAGACACAGCTGTGCTTGTCTGTCAGTTTCACACTTATATTAATGAAATGTCTTTGTAAGCCACGTTGTCCTGTAGAGACACAACTGTGATTATTATATAAACGACATGGTGTGTTATAAAATACAATATATAAAAATGAGAATACCTTACACATTACAGTCTGCAGCCAGAAACACTGGTTCTAAAATACACTGCATAGAAATGTGGCCGTAATAGGTAATTAGTTATGCCACACATTTCTCAAAATGACATACACTGTAGAATATATCTGCAATTCACTACACTTGTAACACATATTTCATCGCCCCAACTCCTGACTGCTATACATATAGGACAAATTTACGCCTAAAATAGCACAAATAGTTAATATTGGTGTATTTTCATACACTTATCAAAACTTTGGGTTTCTACATAATTTTCTATTTATATGGCCTAATTAGCAATACTATTCAGTTGCATTCTGAGATATATATATATATTAATGTACACTCTGCACGCCATCATGCCTGAACAAAACAGAAATGTAGATTTTTTGCGAATTTATTAAAAAGAAAACTGAAATATCACACGTTCATAAGTATTCAGACCCTTTGCACAGTATTGAGTGCAATATTACACTCAGTCATTCCGCCTGTTACTGTATACATTGGTTATGCCACACATTTCTCAAAATGACATACACTGTAGAATATATCTGCAATTCACTACGCTTGTAACACATATTTCAGCGCCCCAACTCCTGACTGCTATACATATAGGACAAATTTACGCCTAAAATAGCACAAATAGTTAATATTGGTGTATTTTCATACACTTATCAAAACTTTGGGTTTCTACATAATTTTCTATTTATATGGCCTAAAAACAGTAATACATGTGCAGAAGTAACTTAAAATGTGTTCCCAGAATCAAATTACCAATATCAAACATGGTGTGTTATAAATGCATGAATAAAACTGATAGAAATGCACAAAGAGTGCAGAAGTGTTATTTCTATAAAGATATATTGCCCGGTTTCTTATGTATGTCCAGTTATTTTCAACAAAACAAGGATAGAGTCAAATTATAGACAGCACAGGCAACGTGCATAAAGATAATAACATAAATAAGTTCTAAATGTCTATTTCTTGTGTGTTGTATGTTAATAAAGTGCAAAAATCACTGACCTATGTGGCCTGCATATTAATAAAGTGCAAAAATCACTGACCTATGTGGCCCGCATATTAATAAAGTGCAAAAATCCCTGACCTATGTGTTCAGCATATTAATAAAGTGCAAAAACATGATAACATAAGTCCTAAATGACTAATAACCGCATATTAATAAAGTGCAAAAAACATGATAACATAAGTCCTAAATGACTAATAACCGCATATTAATAAAGTGCAAAAAAAAAAAATCCCTGACCTATGACAAAAAGCTAATATAATATAAACCAAAGATATAAAAAGAATGCTGAATTTTTACTAAACAGGCTGCTGCAGAATAAAAATGTCACAGCATGGAATAATAATGCTGAATTTATTTTCAAAGGATCCGTAATACCAGGGCCTAACTTACTGGATTTGGTACGTAGTACAACGCAGAGCCATGCTCTGAACAGTAGAAATTTACCGCCGAGTTGGGATTCATTTATGCAGGCTATGGCCGAACTAAATATGGCGTCTACAGTTGTGGGTAATACCGCTACTAGGAAGCTTTTAGATGAATTAAAAATTACCAACAGTGAGACACGCTCTGTATCTACACCGCTGAAGTTAGCGGCGGCTCCCCGTACAATTCAATCTTTACATTCCCCTTCCTTAGGTTCCACACGTGGAACTCTGCTACCTAAATAAGGTCTCTACCGATGCTGCAAACCATGTGGCTCACGATGTAAAGAATGTACTGGCTAAAATGCTGTACTCGCCTTGTAACTCTATATTAATTATTTTGTAAGAAGTGTAATTGTTCATTGTACTATTTTAATGTTTTTACTTTTTATATTCTGTAAGAATTTTTTATAGTGTTGAAATGTCTTTGAGATGCTGTTTTATCGTGAGAAATAAATCTTTTAAATTTTTTTTTTTTTACAATATCGTGTCTTTGGTTTTTATTCGTATAAAACACGCCGCTTCTTACTTGTGTTGTAACATTGGGTCATATTATAACTTGTGTTGTGACATTGGTGCATATCTCTTCTGTGTATATAAGGCAGCCACAAGGATAAAACCTGCTACAATGTGAATAAACACAACTTGCAATGGCCTCAGTAGATAACAAATAACTTTGCAGATGCCATCTTCAGGACACAAAAAAGAGAAAGCAAATATCAATCCAGGTACAATACAAGTACAAATGTGTTATAAAACAAAGTTCTGCTTCACAAAGATCACCAAACAGCATGAGTTTGTACAAAAATATCTGACCCTCAGATAACACAGCTGTTTTCTGAGAAAGCTAATACAAAAAACAAATAACCTCAGATGCCATCTTCAGGACACAATAACTTTTCTGTTTGTGAGAATAAACATTTATGGGGTACGCAAATACAACAACAATTGCTTGACCTAGGTGCTATAAATTGACCTAGGTGTTATGAACCTCTGAACCGCAGTTAACCTAATTTAGATAATGTTCACCATTTAGTTAGTGTTCACCATTTACAAAAACAAATAGACAGCTTTAAGTTCTCCACTATATGAATACACTGCAAATACCCACAGCAGATTCTCTGTTTGGGAAAATAAACATTTAGTTAATGTTCACCATAGTGTTCAGTAGAGACACATATAAACAGCTTTAAGTTCTCCACTATATGAATACACTGTGAATAAAACAAAAGCTTACAGAATCAAACTCGGGGCTACGTATAAAATCTATTATAAAACAAATGAAAAAGGTGTTATAAACCACGTGTAAAATAAATACACGACTAGGCTATAATTATAAACATGTGTTATTCCACAAAATACGGGAATAATATCAAAACTACAACAAATTAAACTATATTAAACTATATCAAAAGGGGAAATCAAACAAGGCGGGACAGCTGGATACCAGCCGTCAAACAAGGGGAGGGGAGGGGTTACACACTTTGATACACTTTGATAGGGGGCGGGGCACCTGTCAGATTGAGTTTGACGAAACATCTGAATTATACACTACTAACACACTACGCCACCATGGACTCAGATCCTGCAGTGCCAGACGTGTCCCACTGCTTAAGCCAGTACATGTCCGGGCCCGTCTGAAGTTTGCTAGAGAGCATTTGGATGATCCAGAGAAGTTTTGGGAGAATGTCCTATGGTCTGATGAAACCAAACTGGAACTGTTTGGTAGAAACACAACTTGTCGTGTTTGGAGGAAAAAGAATACTGAGTTGTATCCATCAAACACCATACCTACTGTAAAGCATGGTGGTGGAAACATCATGCTTTGGGGCTGTTTCTCTGCAAAGGGGCCAGGACGACTGATCCGGGTACATGAAAGAATGAATGGGGCCATGTATCGTGAGATTTTGAGTGCAAACCTCCTTCCATCAGCAAGGGCATTGAAGATGAAACGTGGCTGGGTCTTTCAACATGACAATGATCCAAAGCACACCGCCAGGGCAACGAAGGAGTGGCTTCGTAAGAAGCATTTCAAGGTCCTGGAGTGGCCTAGCCAGTCTCCAGATCTCAACCCTATAGAAAACCTTTGGAGGGAGTTGAAAGTCTGTGTTGCCAAGCGAAAAGCCAAAAACATCACTGCTCTAGAGGAGATCTGCATGGAGGAATGGGCCAACATACCAACAACAGTGTGTGGCAACCTTTTGAAGACTTACAGAAAACGTTTGACCTCTGTCATTGCCAACAAAGGATCTATTACAAAGTATTGAGATGAAATTTTGTTTCTGACCAAATACTTATTTTCCACCATAATATGCAAATAAAATGTTAAAAAAACAGACAATGTGATTTTCTGGATTTTTTTTTCTCAGTTTGTCTCCCATAGTTGAGGTCTACCTATGATGTAAATTACAGACGCCTCTCATCTTTTTAAGTGGTGGCACTTGCACTATTGCTGACTGACTAAATACTTTTTTGCCCCACTGTAAATAAATAAATATATATATATATCTATATATATATATCTATATATATCTATATATAGATATATATATATATATATATATATATATATATATATATATATATATATATATATATATAGTACAGACCAAAAGTTTGGACACACCTTCTCATTTAAAGATTTTTCTGTAAATTCACACTGAAGGCATCAAAACTATGAATTAACACATGTGGAATTATATACTTAGCAAAAAAGTATGACACAACTGAAAATATGTCTTATATTCTAGGTTCTTCAAAGTAGCCACCTTTTGCTTTGATGACTGCTTTGCACACTCTTGGCATTCTCTTGATGAGCTTCAAGAGGTAGTCACCGGGAATGGTTTTCACTTCACAGGTGTGCCCTGTCTGCTTTAATAAGTGGGATTTCTTGCCTTATAAATGGGGTTGGAACCATCAGTTGTGTTGAACTGAAGTCTGGTGGATACACAGCTGATAGTCCTACTAAATAGACTGTTAGAATTTGTATCATAGCAAGATAAAAGCAGCTAAGTAAAGAAAAACGAGTGGCCACCATTACTTTAAGAAATGAAAGTGTCCCCAAGTGCAGTGGCAAAAACCATCAAGCGCTACAAAGAAACTGGCTCACATGAGGACCGCCCCAGGAAAGGAAGACCAAGAGTCACCTCTGCTTCTGAGGATAAGTTTATCCGAGTCACCAGTCTCAGAAATCGCAGGTTAACAGCAGCTCAGATTAGAGACCAGGTCATTGCCACACCGAGTTCTAGCAGCAGACACATCTCTACAACAACTGTTAAGAGGAGACTTTGTGCAGCAGGCTTTCATGGTAAAATAGCTGCTAGGAAACCACTGCTAAGGACAGGCAACAAGCAGAAGAGACTTGTTTGGGCTAAAGAACACAAGGAATGGACATTAGACCAGTGGAAATCTGTGCTTTGGTCTAATGAATCCAAATTTGAGATATTTGGTTCCAACCACCGTGTCTTTGTGCGAAGCAGAAAAGGTGAACAGGTGGACTCTACATGCCTGGTTCCCACCGTGAAGCATGGAGGAGGAGGTGTGATGGTGTGGGGGTGCTTTGCTGGTGATGCTGTTGGGGATTTATTCAAAATTAAAGGCATACTGAACCAGCATGGCTACCCAGCATCTTGCAGCGGCATGCTATTCCATCCGGTTTGCGTTTAGTTGGACCATCATTTATTTTTCAACAGGACAATGACCCCAAACACACCTCCAGGCTGTGTAACGGCTATTTGACCAAGAAGGAGAGTGATGGGGTGCTACGCCAGATGACCTTGCCTCCACAGTCACCAGACCTGAACCCAATCAAGATGGTTTGGGGTGAGCTGGACCGCAGAGTGAAGGCAAAAGGGCCAACAAGTGTAAGCATCTCTGGGAACTCCTTCAGGATTGTTTGAAGACCATTTCCGGTGACTACCTCTTGAAGCTCATCAAGAGAATGCCAAGAGTGTGCAAAGCAGTCATCAAAACAAAAGGGGGCTACTTTGAAGAACCTAGAATATAAGACATATTTTCAGTTGTTTCATACTTTTTTGTTAAGTATATAATTCCACAAGTGTTAATTCATAGTTTTGATGCCTTCAGTGTGAATGTACAATTTTCATAGTCATGAAAATACAGAAAAATCTTTAAATGAGGTGTGTCCAAACTTTTGGTCTGTACTCTCTCTCTCTCTCTATATATATATATACAGTGCAGGCATGCTTTCAAAAATAAGTGTCCATAATTTATTTTTTATCAATTAACAAAACTCAAAGTGAATGATCAAAGGGGAAATTTAAATTAAATCAGTATTTTGTGTGACCACTCTTTGGCTATAAAACAGCATTAAAGCATCAATTGCTCTAGGTATTTGGCAGATTGGTTCCTCCAAATATCTTGCAGAACTAATCACAGATCTTCTGTGGATGAAGGCTTTCACGCCCTTCTGTCTTTCCCGGTAATCCCAGGAAGATTCGATGATGTTGAGATCAGGACTCTATGAACAACATATCTTGATTTCCAGGACTCCTTCCTTGTTCAGTTTTACTCTGAAGATAGTTCTTAATGACATTCGCTGTATGATTTGAGTTTGTTGTCCTGCGGCAGAAAAAAAATTTCAGCCAATCAAATGCATCCCTGATGGTACTGTATGATAGAAAAGTATCTGTATTTTTAGTGTATCATAATTAATTGATAATTCACAGTAAACATGTTCTTTTGTCTTTGTCAACATTAACTTGATGCTAATTCAGAAATATGTAATTTATGGCACTAATCAGCCCTTTATAGGGTGTATTCAGGTTTAGTGTCAGTCGTGAGCTGGTCATTTTGATCCTTCAAAATTTTTATTGAACATACTATCTGCAAAATCCCTAGTCCATGCACTCATCATCTCCCACCTTGACTACTGTAACTTCCTGCTCTGTGGCCTCCCCTCTAACACTCTCGCACACCTCCAATCTATTCTAAACTCTGCTGCCTGACTAATCCACCTGTCCCCCTGCTATTCCCCGGCCTCTCCCCTCTGTCAATCCCTTCACTGGCTCCCCATTACCCAGAGACTCCAGTACAAAAGCCTAACCATGACATACAAATCCATCCACAACCTGTCTCCTCCATACATCTGTGACCTCGTCTCCCGGTACTTTCCTGCTCGCAACCTCCGATCCTCACAAGATCTCCTTCTCTACTCCCCTCTTATCTTCTCTTCCCAAAATCGCATATAAGATTTCTCTTGCGCATCACCCCTAGTCTGGAACTCTGTACCACAACATATCAGACTCTCACCTACCATCAAAACCTTCAAAAAGAACCTGAAGACTCACCTCTTCCGACAAGCCTACAACCTGCAGTAACTACCGATCGACCAAACTGCTGCATCTGAATGGGTACATGTGAAACCTCTTGCACATGTACCCATTCAGATGGAGACGTTTATTCTCAGCGAGGTAAGGCAAGTGTAGGACCTGGTATAAGAGAGATGCCGTAAAGGGGCTACATGTACACATAAAATTGGCCATTTTTATGCGCTAAACGCTCTCATTTTTCATATTTCTAGTGCAGTAATGCAGTTCAAATTTCGTTTTTCAAGTTTGTATGTTCTAGCGCTGCAGTGTGCTGCCTTATTTACTTAACTATATACGAGTTGGCGACTCTAGGTTCAGCACCTGTTCACACTGAGTCTATGTTTGGATGTGCCGGTCAGGTTTTTGAAATGAAAAATTGGTTTCAGCGGTGCCCCTAACATAACTATGGACATCATTGTCTATCTAATATGCTGGCAAAAAAATGGATATGGACAGAAAAAGGTGAAACAGTATCCAAATCAGTTCTTTTGATTGGTGGCATACTCACTACCAAGATTTCACTTCTAGTTTTACTTTCCATTGTCCATCTGCCATTGCCAGTTCCGGGTTTTCAAATTGACCTTATCGGGTCAGGTAATAAAATCAGTAATACTTATTCCTGATTTCACTACCTGATTCGGCATGTCAGTACTACCTTTTCTGTCATACCCTTGGATTGCTACATGGTATTGACCCTGGAGTAATTTGACCCTCAGTTTGCCAGTTGTACTTGTTTCTGATTCTGCTCTCTTGATTATGATCCTGACTACGTCCTTAACTTTGCACTTGCTCCTCTGGCTTTGGCCAGACTTCACAACCATTCTTCTGCCAACTCGCTTCACCGGTGAACAGCTACTGTGGATCCAACCCAATGGCATTCACACCATAGGTTAGATTGTTTTAAAGCAATGTAAGGGTGAAGGCCTAAATGTTCCCTGGGATCTGCCAAGCAATGCAGCTTGTGCCAAAACTGTGGCGTTACCAGAACACCACAAACAATTCCTCCATAAAAAAATGCTTATCTGCTATAACATGAAAAGAAGGGTATTATATGTTTGACTACTTTGCTGAATATTATTTGATTGAATTAAATGTCCTGTTAATGGATAATGGATGCCAATATATAGCTTACAGTATGTAATTCATTTTTTACCTACATCTTTTTATTTACAGTAAATAAATGAGTAGAAGGTGGAGGATGCTTGGAATGTACCGTAGTTTAAAATGGAATAAAAAGTATCATAATTCTAATTCTGTTTGTCTTTACAGGGGAAATATGAAATACCTGTTTGCATTGATGATATATCTACTGTGCTTAAAACACCAGCAAGGTGCACCAACATCAAGAGATTTAGAGGACAAGTCTCTCAGCAAGAAAATTAAAGGTAATAGAATTGTTCTAACTCTATAGCTACCAATATAAATGTTCAAATTTCGCTTGTTACTTTGACTAGCAAGTTGCATCAGATATAACAATCATTCTAGCCTCGATATAATTTCCAGTGTTCTCATCTTGTCCTCCAATGCAGTGTTCACTGAGCAGCCAGTACACCAACCTGTAAACATGAATTTTTCCATTAAATTATAGATCCGATCTTATAATCTGTAGGAAATTGAAACATAAATTATACAAAAAACTGTATAACATGAATGAGCTTTATTTTTTTAACCACAATTCCTCTTTGTCTTTTTACATGCAGCACTTTCCAAAGTTGGTGAGGAGTATGTGGTACAAGAGATAAAGAAGGCCTTAATGGGTGTAAAACAAATGAAGAAGCTTATGGAAAGAAATGAGGAGAAACATGAAAACATTCTGAAATCTCTCAAGAAAACTAAAGAAGAAAACCAGGTAAAGAACGTGATATACGTTTCCTACATTTACAATATATTGCAAAACAAACAGTATTATTTAGTGTATATATTGTGAAGATGCAAAGTGGGCAATTGTGCAAATAGGTACAATTCCTGCTAGAATACTCTGTTGGGGGATGTGCACATAGTATCACAAAAGTGCCCCATAAAATCAACTTAATCCACCGCAATATAAAAATTATATTGCTGTGAACATGTTCTATAATCAGTTCAGGGTTCAGAAACCCTAAAGTCTGTGGGATTGTTACTCACTTGGGTGTGTGGTGAGGTAACACATTAACAATTTCCAATTGAATGTCCAGGCTGGTTTATTGGTGCTTGATACACCATGCCACAAGCAAAGGAAAATAAACGGCCTTTCAGTTCAGGCTAAAAAAGTAAACAGTTCCAACAAAGTCACTTAGTCCCTTTAGAGACAGTCCAGGAAACGCAGGCTGGATAGCATCCGGTATACCAGCTCAGTCAGGAGACATCACACAGGAGGTCTTCTCACCTCCACATGCAGAATGTGTCAAATAAACAGACTCCATTTTAACATGTGAACCACACCCAGAGGTGGGGTATGTTGTCAGGTAAACCCGCCTATCTCTTAGTCTGCCTGTAAACCTGACCCAGACGCACAAAACAAGACTCTTAGTACTATGTGAACTAGCGCATTACTCCAGGTTTACATCACAGAGGACAACCACCTCCATGATACATACCTCCCATCAACTATGTGTCTGGTTGCCACCTTACAAGTGGTTAAAAGTAACAATATGCTTCAATCTTTGGGCAGCGTTCGCTAAGAAGCTGTCTGCTCACTATACTTGAAAGTATAGAGGAAAAGGAACTGGCAGCTAAGCATCTGGTAGAACGATGGCAAAGTTACTTCAGGGAAATGATTACTGGCGTTTCCCTGAAGAAGCGTCACCTTGGAAAACGCGTCTGTTGCACTTGTGTCTAAGGCCTCTTTCACTCTTCAGTCTTTTTGTTTCCATCCAAATCCATCGTTTTGTGAAACATTTGCTGGATCTGTTTTGTTTCTCATAGACTTGTATTAGCGACGGATTTTGACGGATGGCCTTCCTTTTCATCCGTCGTATGACGGATCCGTCATAAATTTTGCGTCCGTCGGGCGGAGACAATGCACATAGAAACGTTTTTGTGTACGTCGTAAAATCGCCCAGCGATTTGTGGCATAAACTCATATGATCTCTAGCATGGGAATTTTTTCTGAATATTTTCTCACACTAGAGTTCATGCTTTTTCTGGGGTGGCTGGGGGCAGATGTTTTTAGCCAGGGGGGGCAATAACCATGGTCCCTCTCTAGACTATTAATATCAGTCCTCAGTCACTGGCTTTCCCACTCTGGCAGAGAAAATTGGGCAGGAGCCCACGCCAGTTTTTTCCGTGATTTAATCCTTTATTTTAACACCTAGAGCTCCCAAATTTTGCACACACAGACTACTAACATTATTAGTTAGGAATATGTAAAAATATAATGGATATGAAATGGTTTACTGTATGTAAACCATGTCTCATATCCTGTCAGGTTTGGGAAGGAGATAGCAAAAGCCGGCAATTGAATTATCGGCTTTTATGCTATCTAGCTCTGTATTAAATAAATATATATATATGTCTCACTGAAAGTGCGGCGTCTCATGATTCGAATTATAGGGAACCTGTCACCCCGAAAATCGCGGGTGAGGTAAGTCCACCGGCATCAGGAGCTTATCTGCAGCATTCTGTAATGCTGTAGATAAGCCCCCGATGTTACCTGAAAAAGGAGAAAAAGACGTTAGATTATACTCACCCAGGGGCGGTCCCGCTGGGTGTCTCCGGTCCGCTGCGGCGCCTCCCATCTTCATTACAAGACGTCCTCTTCTGATCTTCAGCCACGGCTCCGGCGCAGGCGTACTTTGCTCTGCCCTGTTGAGGGCAGACAAAGTACTGCAGTGCACAGGCGCCAGGCCTCTGACCTTTCTGGCGCCTGCGCACTGCAGTACTATCCTCTGCCCTCAAGAGGGCAGAGCAAAGTACGCCTGCGCCGGAGCCGTGGCTGAAGATCAGAAGAGGACGTCTTGTAATGAAGATGGGAGGCGCCACAGCGGACCAGAGACACCCATCCGACCTGACCAGCAGCGGGACCGCCCCTGGGTGAGTATAATATAACGTCTTTTTTCTCCTTTTTCAGGTAACATCGGGGGCTTATCTACAGCATTACAGAATGCTGCAGATAAGCCCCTGATGCCGGTGGGCTTACCTCACCCGCGATTTTCGGGGTGACAGGTTCCCTTAAAGGAGCATCTGAAAAATATCCAGAAAGGCCATGCAGAACACCCCCTGTCACGGCATTTTCTAATGAAACATAATAAATCAACCAAGGGAATATTCTTCAGTGGCATCCAACGGGTCCACCAAAACCCTAGGGGTGGCGATTACATTAAAAGCATGTCCAGGGCAGAAACGCAATGGATATTTACCCTGGACAGCCTGGCCCCAAAGGGCTTGAATCATGAAGTGGAACTATTTGCATTTTGATGTAGGCTACCCTGCCTAAACATAGGTGGCCAAACTAAAAGGAAAACCATACAGGACAAACAACGCAAGTTTCAGGCAGAAAGAAATATTCTCTCTCCAGTAGTCCCTCTCTAGGAGTCTTTTTAGGGTGATTTCTTGTAGAGCCTTTATCGAGGCACAGTTTATATATAAAAAGACAATTATAAGATACAGGTATTTTATATATGTATTTATTCCATAGATCTTATTGTGTCTTTGTAAAATAGATTTTGTGGAGTATTATTCAAAGGATGCCCAAGAAAAATAAAGGAAACAACTTTTATCATAATACATCCATTTCTCAGATATTACTGTGAGTCTTCTAAATGATGTTAGGTGACATTTTTAATATGTGTTTTATTTTATTTTATCTTTAATATTTTTAATACATATTTTATATATTTCGTATTCCCAAATAAAATTATGGTTTTAATATACACATATACACATTTATTCATTTATTTATATATTAATTCAGCACACCACGAAATGCATGCGTCTGCCCCATCAAAACAAGCTAAAACATACGTATTCTACTTCAAAGCAAATTCGGGCGCTGTTGTAAATACATAGGTAATTGATGTGGATGTCTTGACACGTGCTTGGAAACCTGGGGTTAATTTGGGGGCGGTGCGTATAGATGGTTAGTTACAATATAAGATAGGGTGAGCCAGGGGAGCGGTAACCCTGAGGAAGAAGCGCGCTGCTCTTCAAAACGCGTTGGTTGTTTCCTCTCCCCTTTTTGAGCACCACAGCGATCCATACTGTAGGTGACGTCACTTGTAGGAGGAGCTTATCGGCCATCTTTTTGCTCCATGCGGTATCCAGGGAACGCTACCGGCCGGAGCTTCCCTGGACTTACAGTGAGGCAAAAAAGTATTTAGTCAGTCACCAATAGTGCAAGTTCCACCACTTAAAAAGATGAGAGGCGTCTGTAATTTACATCATAGGTAGACCTCAACTATGGGAGACAAACTGAGAAAAAAAAATCCAGAAAATCACATTGTCTGTTTTTTTAACATTTTATTTGCATATTATGGTGGAAAATAAGTATTTGGTCAGAAACAAAATTTCATCTCAATACTTTGTAATATATCCTTTGTTGGCAATGACAGAGGTCAAACGTTTTCTGTAAGTCTTCACAAGGTTGCCACGCACTGTTGTTGGTATGTTGGCCCATTCCTCCATGCAGATCTCCTCTAGAGCAGTGATGTTTTTGGCTTTTCGCTTGGCAACACAGACTTTCAACTCCCTCCAAAGGTTTTCTATAGGGTTGAGATCTGGAGACTGGCTAGGCCACTCCAGGACCTTGAAATGCTTCTTACGAAGCCACTCCTTCGTTGCCCTGGCGGTGTGCTTTGGATCATTGTCATGTTGAAAGACCCAGCCACGTTTCATCTTCAATGCCCTTGCTGATGGAAGGAGGTTTGCACTCAAAATCTCACGATACATGGCCCCATTCATTCTTTCATGTACCCGGATCAGTCGTCCTGGCCCCTTTGCAGAGAAACAGCCCCAAAGCATGATGTTTCCACCACCATGCTTTACAGTAGGTATGGTGTTTGATGGATGCAACTCAGTATTCTTTTTCCTCCAAACACGACAAGTTGTGTTTCTACCAAACAGTTCCAGTTTGGTTTCATCAGACCATAGGACATTCTCCCAAAACTCCTCTGGATCATCCAAATGCTCTCTAGCAAACTTCAGACGGGCCCAGACATGTGCTGGCTTAAGCAGTGGGACACGTCTGGCACTGCAGGATCTGAGTCCATGGTGGCGTAGTGTGTTACTTATGGTAGGCCTTGTTACATTGGTCCCAGCTCTCTGCAGTTCATTCACTAGGTCCCCCCGCGTGGTTCTGGGATTTTAGCTCACCGTTCTTGTGATCATTCTGACCCCACGGGGTGGGATTTTGCGTGGAGCCCCAGATCGAGGGAGATTATCAGTGGTCTTGTATGTCTTCCATTTTCTAATTATTGCTCCCACTGTTGATTTCTTCACTCCAAGCTGGTTGGCTATTGCAGATTCAGTCTTCCCAGCCTGGTGCAGGGCTACAATTTTGTTTCTGGCGTCCTTTGACAGCTCTTTGGTCTTCACCATAGTGGAGTTTGGAGTCAGACTGTTTGAGGGTGTGCACAGGTGTCTTTTTATACTGATAACAAGTTTAAACAGGTGCCATTACTACAGGTAATGAGTGGAGGAAAGAGGAGACTCTTAAAGAAGAAGTTACAGGTCTGTGAGAGCCAGAAATCTTGATTGTTTGTTTCTGACCAAATACTTATTTTCCACCATAATATGCAAATAAAATGTTAAAAAAACAGACAATGTGATTTTCTGGATTTTTTTTTCTCAGTTTGTCTCCCATAGTTGAGGTCTACCTATGATGTAAATTACAGACGCCTCTCATCTTTTTAAGTGGTGGAACTTGCACTATTGCTGACTGACTAAATACTTTTTTGCCCCACTGTATACTGCACTCTGCCATATGACACGCACGGTGCCGCAGCCCCGGGTGCACTTACCGGGCAGGTGAACGGATACTCAGCATGGTCCCACATTCAGCTACATCCATCTGATAGAGGTAAGCTGAGGGAGATCGGCACCTGAGTCAAATCCATACATACCGTGTGGCTAGTCTAAGGTTTTTGTTGGTAGATTGTTTACTTGTCACTAGGAATCCACGTGGGGGCCTCTTGGGAATATTTGTCCCCAAGCATTCGATCTAGCTGTTATTCTGTTTGCTTCCTCAAGCGCGGTATCGATTGGTTAAATAGGTGTATATTGATATACAGGGGGGCACTACCCTGGTTGATTCCAGCAGCTGAGGATCGCTAGTTTCAGGGTAAGTGCCAGTGTTACCATTTTACTGAAACCTCCAAGTTAGTTTCCTCAAGTGAGACTCTCTAACCATCAAGTGTGTTGCCTCTTCAAAGAGTTAGGCTGTTATTGAACTGTCTCCTGTATATGCAGATTAATTTAAAGCCAAAGCCAAGAGTTGCTTCAAATCATAAAAATGTCTTAGTCTTTCTTTACATGAGTTTTCAGTTTATGATTACAGATATTGCTTTCAAAAACTGCATCAATAAAGTAAATGTAGAAAACCACATTTATACCCCCAAAAAAATGCCAGGAAAAAGGTGGATTTAAGCAAAAAGCCAAAAACCACTGCATGTGAATGTGACTTGAAAGCGATTTCGATTCAATATTCCTATCATTGCTATTTTTAGAGGATCAGTTTATTGCATTGTTAAGAGCATAATGAGAAGCATGATCACAAGATTAGAATTAATTACACACTCAGACAATCTGTTTATCAAGCGTCTAATTTAAGGAAAAACAACATCTACTTTTTTGTCATTCAGTACATTATCTACATGCAGTAAGTGATGATCCTATTTAGAGTTTAGGTTATTTGTATGTAAATGTCAAAGAAAATGGAGTGTTTATGCACAAGCTGACATTATGATCACAAGTGTTCTTCTACCAGGCAGCTTGTGAGTATTTCAGGATGGATTTCTTGGAGCATATTCTTTTTAAATAGGCAACACAGTCGAATGCTTTAAGCTCTCACAGTTTGATTATTCTTTCCAGTGTAGACGAGTAAAGTAAACAAGAGTTATACAAGAAAATTTATACTGGAATATAGTTTTAAATAAAACATAACATTAACCATACTGTCCTGATGATCGACTTCACTTTTATGCTTCCCACACAACTGTTGACTAAAGGGATTAGCCAGAAATTAAACAAGACCCCCTGTGTGTCTCTCTGGTGGCCCCAATTTATTCACTTGTATAATGTAAGGAATGGGAAATATGTGCACAATCTATATCGCCATTATTTCCTCGCATTTCACATTGATGGCTTGTAATAGTCAAGGCAAAAAGTCAACAAGGACATTTTAAAGGAAATAAAACATTCAATGTGAATACTGAAAAAAGTCTACAAACAGTCGAGAACAGATGTTAGCTTAATGTCAAATTTGCAATGGTTAGGTTTTTGGATTTAAAGGATTAGTACAAGGGCTTCAGACAGACCATGCCATAACATCCGTTTTCTCAACATCTGACTTTGGAAAGCTGCCCCAAATTTTTTGATTTGTATACAAGATGTTGTGATGATAATCTTGGGGGGTTTTGCACCAGTTTTTGCATGAAAAGTGCTCCTTTTATTTTTCTATTAATATATGCCCATAGACACATAAAAACATACACTGTTGAACACTGAGAATTGCAAGACCGAGGAAAAGTAAAAAATTGTAAAATTATGAAAATCATTTGATCAATTGACATTGATGAGGATGATGATGCTAATGGAATGGAAGCAATTAAAAAAAAACTCTATTTTTTCAGTTCCGAGTATGAATGCCATGTGCAGAAATACAAACTTACACGCATTGGCATGCTGTTAATGAGGTTATTAATGAATGTAAGCAAAATATTCTGTCAAGCAAGAATGCACTTCTGCTGCAGGCAGCTCCATTCACTATTGCCAACCATTGATGTCCCATATGTATTCAATGAGAGACAAGTATGGAGACGATGCAGGCCATGGTAGCACATTTAGGTCACACAGGCTACTCACAGTATCAGCGAGCAACATGTGATCTGGCATTGTCGTGTTAAAAAAAATGCTCCTAGAACACTTTAGAGAAATGGCTTGTGGTGACACCGCATTTAATCTGAATTATCTAGACATATTATTTTAGTAGGCTAGAGTTCAAGTGAAAATGACTGTTGGCCCTTATTGTCACTAAACTATTGTCCACTGGCTACCATTTGCTGACTGGCTGCTGATTAGGTATTGTATTGCAGTCCTACTATTGCTCTACAATCTTTGGGAAATAAATGCACAATGTTTGAATGTTTGTTAATATGTCGATGACCCATTGGTGTTTTGCAATATGAAGGACAATCTGTGTGTGTTGTTTGCACACTACTGCAGTGAGGGATGGCCTTCTTCCACCTTCCTCCAAGCCTGCAGTGGAATAACTGAATGAGAAGTTGTGACCTATACAAGGAGGATCTGCCTGTGTTCAGAGAGTCTACATTACAGAAGTCATGGCATCATCACTCCAACTGAAGTAATACAGACCTGCCACATTAGGCCATCGCTGAATCATGGATAAGTTTGGAGAAGGCCAGGACTGGGACCCACCGATCGCCTGGCTCCATGAAGATGTTTGGAGAAGCCAAGGTTGTGATCATTTGATCAACTGGCCTTGTATGGACTCAATGGAGTCATCTTCTTACGCCTGGCGTTACCTCCTCTCTGTGTGTGCCACCAGTGGGTTAGCGCCCCTGGAACTCTGTAATTTGCACTATCTTGGGTATTTGCTTGGGCTGTTCTGCACGCTATTGTGTGTTGGTAGTTCAATAAATTATTGCCACACTGATTTACCCTCATCCTGTGTTGTCTGAGTAGGGTTCTGCCCACAGGGAGAGAACGGGTGTTCAGTGGTATGAGCCCTGGCCTATGCACTCTTTCTACTGACATTCGGGCCAGCGGACGAGAGCACTCACTGACCTCTGAGTCTCCACACTTGGTGGCAGCAAGAGGGATACTACTCAGCCCGGCGGAACTGGGAGAGCTGCAGGGGACTGGTGTTCATAGATACTGTCCATGGCTAAACAACCAGGGAGGCATAGTGATACACCCAGCAGACCATTGATGAGGCATACACAGTAGGTTTCAGATGCCACCATGTCTAACCCTACCAACTCGGCCTTGGGAAGAGGGCCAGAGTGGATGTAAAGCCGCAACAAAAAACAGCAACTGTAGGCACTGTTCCAGCTTTGAAGGAATGAATACAAAACCACCGACATTCAGTCAGATTTGATCAAGGAATTGGTCCGTTGGGATGTCCAGATCATCATGGACATTGATGAAAACTCAGCTGAAGTGGACCCAGAATTAAGCTGCTTGTCTAATCCAGGATCCAGTGGTAGTCTGGAATTGAATACCCAGTCACCAGCAGCCCGAATCCAGGAATTGTTGACTGCATTGGGACCTGGAGACTCAAGTGAGGAGAGGGCTTGTGTTATTGAATCAGTTTTGGGAGTTCCAGTACTCCTACCACCAACACCGGACCCTACCTCCATGATGTCTCACCACCAAGGAAATCATTTTCGCTACAGAGATGTGCCAGTGTTTCATGAGTCCAAAACAGAGGTTGACAAACATCTGCAAGATTTTGAGACTCTAAGGCTGCCGTCACACTAGCAGTATTTGGTCAGTATTTTACATCAGTATCTGTAAGCCAAAACCAGGAGTGGAACAAATAGAGGAAAAGTATAATAGAAACATATGCACCACTTCTGCATTTATCACCCACTCCTGGTTTTGGCTTACAAATACTGATGTAAAATACTGACCAAATACTGCTAGTGTGACGACAGCCTAATGCTAATGCACCAGGTGCCCACAGCTGATTGGGCTAAATACTTGTGGACTTGTTTGACTGGTCGGGCATGGGATGCTTCTCGGTCACTTGGGCCTCAATACTGCCTGGACTATGGAACTATTAGGGACACCCTGCTGGCACGCATATACCATCACCCCTGAGAGATATTGTGCTAAGTTCTGGACATTGTCTTGCCAGGGGGTCTCCTATGTAGAATTTGGCAGTCAACTCCAGTGACACTGCAACTGCTGGCTCGATGGTAGGGCTGCCCACTCTGCTGTTGCCTTTCGGAACGTTATCGTGCTTGAGCAACTTATGGAAAACAGGGCCCCAGAAATTCGAGAGTGGGTAGCCGACCAGAAGACCGACACCCCAGAGCAAGCAGCTCATTTGGCTGATGAGTTTACAGCCAACCAACCCCGCTGGAGGTCCAGTATGCCCACCGATCCCAGAAGACCCATCAACCAAAGATTTGACTGGCCACCAGTCACTCAAGCAGGATTTTCCCGCTTCCCAGAAGAAAACCCACCAGATCAAAGAGTTATTAACAGTACCAGTGATTTGCCTCACCCACGGTGCTGTTATACATGCCAGCTCCTTGATATGTTGCCAAGGATTGCTCCCAGGACCGAGGCCCCATGCCTGGAGCCCATCTGCCGGCAAATCCAGTCAATTCCTGGCAAGATGAGCTATCAGGGTCTGAGGGGCACTACCCCCTGGGATACACCAGCAAAGGATGAAGTGATATACTCTTTTCACACTATATGGCAGATTGACCACCCTACACCAGCCAACCTCCATGGCCACCTACAGCCAGTCAAGGTCAGTGATATCAAGGCCCAGGGACCTTGGAACATTGGGTCTTCCATCACCCTAACCATCCCAGATATTGTACCCCCAGAACACCATTTACCAGGCCGCCAAGTGGTCTTCTCCAGGACTGGGGGTCAGTGCTTGGGAAATGGGCGCATTTTTGTGGACAATTTGCTGGATAATGTACGAGAGGAGCTGGAGGAGTTGTTCTATCGCTATGAGAGGATCGAGCTGAAGAATCATGGGGAGGCGATGCCACACCATTCGCCTTCATCACCTCCCAGTATCCGCAGGAGGCGGAAAATGTCGTGAGTGGAAGCCATGGATACAAGTTCGGTTCTCGTCGTTTACATGTGGAGTGTCATAGGTTAACCAGGAGACCAGGGGGAGGTTAGGGAGGTCTCCACTGGAGGAACGGATCACTTTCTTGATGAACTGAATACAGAGTCCTCATCTCAGAGCTTCCCCCCTAGGGAAGTTGGCAGGATCTAAAAGATGATATGAGAGAAACCAGAGATGTCTGCTATGCTGATGTGCACAAGGATGGCATGGGGATTGTGGAGGTTGTTTGCAAGGACGACATGAAATATGCTTTGAGGAAACTGGATGCTAAAAAGTTTCATTCTCATGTAGGTCAAACCTCTTACATTAGTGTTTCTGCTTAAAGACATGCTAATGGATTGTCCCCGATAATGATGCACAGGATTACAGTGCCTCATTGGCATAAGATTACCTGGGATATGTCAAGATCCAACAACCCTAATTGTAGTAAAAAAAATGTAGTTCACTGCACACTTTAATATAACTCTATTCAGTATATAGGCTTACTGGTATTATCAACTATATAATTGTCTAAGGGTTACTTCCGTCTTTCTGTCCTTCTGTCTGTCTGTCTGTCTTTCTGTCTGTCATGGATATTCATTGGTTGCAGCCTCTGTCTGTCATGGAAATCCAATGGAAGGTGAGGTGAGTGGATCCAGTGGATCGGAAGGTGAGGTGATATGTTTATTTTTTTATTTTTTAACCTGTGACATACGTGGCTGGGCAATATACTACGTAGTTGGGAAATATACTACGTGGCTCTGTGCTGTATACTACGTCGCTGTGCAATATACTACGTGGCTGGGCAATATACTACGTGGCTGGGCAATATGCTACGTAGCTGGGCAATATACTACATCACTGGGCAATATACTACGTAACTGGGCAATATACTACATGGCTGGGCAATATACTACGTGGCTGGGCAATATACTACGTCACTGGGCAATATACTACGTCGCTGGGCAATATACCACGTGGCTGGGCAATATACTACGTAACTGGGCAATATACTATGTGGCTGGGCAATATACTACGTGGCTGGGCAATATACTATGTGGATGGGCAATATACTACGTCACAGGACAATATACTACGTCACAGGACAATATACTACGTGGCTGGGCAATATACTACGTAACTGGGCAATATACTACGTGGCTGGGCAATATACTACGTGGCTGGGCAATATACTATGTGGACATGCATATTCTAGATTACCCGATGCGTTAGGATCGGGCCACCATCTAGTTATAGATCCAAAAATCTTACTGCCATCTCGAGACTGTAAGGACTTTTTTTTCCATTTTATCTCACATTTAGTCTGACATTTAAGTAGCAGCATTGCCTGCTTATTGATCGACTTTTGCAAGTATAGAAAGGTTGAACTTGATGGAGTTTTGCATCCCATTATGTGTCTGTGTATATATTTTGTATGTATGGCAGAAACTTTTCAGATCGGCTCAACAATCATCACTACAGAATATTTAGCCCAAGCTTGTTTTTCATTTGAACATTGATGGGAAATCCTAATACTAAATTATGAGAGCTTTGCAGTTACTTAGCCATTGTTTGTCTTACAATAATATGCAACGAATGATAATAGCTGCATCACTAATAATAAACTGTATTAATAACAGGAGGCTGTGAGGCTCTTTGAGGACATTATTGAAAAGCTGAATGAAGCAGAAATACAATGCAGGCAATCGCTTAATACTGAGTGGGAAGGATGTAAATCTTGTCTTGAATGGTCTTGCATTAAATTCTACGCCAACAGTTGTTCTCATCAGGAATTACAGACATTTGTTGTAAAGGTAAGATCATTATAATATAGCACTGGCAAAAATTAAGAGACCACCACATTAAAACCCTGTCATGGGCAGCACAATCTCCAGACCTGAACCCCATTAAAAACCTCTGGAATGTAATCAAGAGGATGATGGGTAGTCACAAGCCATCAAACAAAGAAGAACTGCTTACATTTTTGCGCTAGGAGCAGTGTGAAAGACTGGTGGAAAGCATGCCAAGACGCATGGACGCTGTGATTAAAAATCATGGTTATTTCACAAAATATTGATTTCTGAACTCTTCCTGAGTTAAAACATTAGTATTGTTGTTTCTAAATGATTATGAGCTTGTTTTCTTTGCATTATTTGAGGTCTGAAAGCACTGTTTGTTTTTTTTATTTTGACCTTTTTTCTTTGTCAGAAAAAAATACAAAATGTATTGCTTGGAAATTCGGAGACATGTTGTCAGAAGCTTATAGAATAAAAGAACAATTTACATTTTACTCAAAAATATACCTATAAAGAGAAAAATCAGACAAACTGAACATTTTGCAGTGGCCTCTTAATTTTTGCCAGAGCTGTATAATCCTCTTCATTGGCCCTTTATCTCTAGCATCTACATGAGCATAATTAAAATGACAGTCCGACTAGCATATATTATATTCATTGCAGTTTGTAAACAATATACCGTAATAAAGAATATTTGTCCATTACATGCTATTGAAAATCATCTATTAGAGACATGACGTTTGCTTCCATGATAAGGTTCCTCCTTAAGTTCAATGTTAAAGTCCAGCTACTCAGATGAGTGCTAATGGATAGCCATGCTCAATTCTTCTCGCCAATCCCAGATCCTCATTTCTTTACTAAGGCATAGTAATCTTGTCTTCAATAAATACTACTCAATACCAATAGTTTTTTCTCTGCTTCTCAGGAAAAACTAGAGCCTCTGCATTAGCATAGCACTAGAGAACAAAGCTTGGAATAGGCAGTAATGATGTAATGGTTTACAAATATAGATGAGTGGGACTCTAGTGGAGCATTCAGGTCAGTGGCTAGACAGGACGCCCTAAAATCCCTTACCTTGTGCAACGCAGCATTTGACTTGTACAGATGGCATCATGCCAACCCTGGCTAATTACAAGCTGCGCTTGGGACAGGTAAGAGATTTGCAGGTGTCCCAGCTAGCCGCCAGGTGCTACTGACCTGGACGCTCTATCAAAGTCCCACGAATTGATCTGATCATCTCAATTTACAATGTATTTGAAACTAGAAGACTACGAAGTCCTATTTTTCTGTACTGCTTCGGACTCCATGGCACAATTATTATCTATCTGTACAAGAAATTATTGGGATAATCCTTTTACGATTTAGCAAAATTAGAGTATATATTGTACTTTGGAGGGCAGTACGGTGCCTCAGTGGTTAGTACTGCAGCCTTGCAGCGCTGGAGTCCTGGGTTCAAATCAAACCAAAGACCACATCTGCAAGGAGTTTGTATGTTCTCCCCGCGTTTGCATGGGTTTCCTCCGGGTTCTCCGGTTTCCCACACTCCAAAAACATACTGATAGGGAATTTAGATTGTGAGCCCCATGGGGGACAGTGATGATCAAGTGTGCAAACTGTAAAGAACTGTGGAATATGTTAGCGCTATATAAAAATAAAGATTATTATTTTTGTTGTTCAACAGTTACTTAAAGAATCCCCATCAATAAGTCTTATTTCTGGAAATACAGAAGAAGAATATAAAAGTGAATACTACATGGCTGCTCAGCCGAGCAAGAAAAAGAGCATGTTCAGTCAGCTGAAGACAGACATTAGCACCCTCTTTAATAAAAGCGTTGCATTTTTTAGAAACTACCATAATGGGTTTAATGAATCATTTCAGAATAATTTTTTTTCTGATTTCAATCAGTTAAATGTCAACAACTCAACTACAATGCCTGACAGGGATCAAGTCATCATCTCAAACTATTTTGAACACTGGGATTTTCCAGGGTTACTTCAAAGTTTATATGAATTTGGACAGTCCGTTTTTGAAATTATGGCTGATGTTTTTGTCATCATGTTCAAAAAGTTCAATGGTGATCTAAATGAAACATATATGCCACTACAAGGTAAGATTTATAGTTTAATAAATTACGTAACTTTACAAATTAGTGTTTACACCAAATGCTGAGGAGAGAAAATCACCCATATCACCTATATACTGCACAGTAATTGGCCTTTCTATTGTGTAGTTATTAAAGGTATCATCAGTGCTCTGCCGGCTGTCAGTCAGTGCCTGGACGTGGTTACAGCTGCCTCCCACTATGTACTGAGCGGTGACTGTGGTCGCATCTCTATGACTTAAAGCCGTCAGAAGCTGCTGGGAGGAATAAAGTTCAGCTCCTCCCGGTAGCCTGGCTGTCACACAGCTGTAGTACGCCATTATCCTGCAGATGTTTTAGATACATGTAGGTAGTTTAATAGCATTTTTTGACATGACAGGTTCCTTTTAAAGTGAATCTGTCACCAGGTTTTCAATGCCTAATCTGAAAGCTTTGCAGTTACTTAGCTGTTCTTTGTCTTCCAATAATAATATGTCTAGCTGTTTATTCATTTATTCTTACTTATGTACACCAGCTATTGAACCTGTTCTAAGCCCAGGTGGCGAGCATTTTTATTGGTACATTTCTGGTGCCATTTTTTTAAAGACACTGTGTCTTTGAATTTACATATAAAGTGTCTTCAATGTAATGGCATTGGATAGCGCGGTATGCACATGCTCTTACTTCGGCGCCAGTAGTATAGTAAAGAAATGTACTACAATGTCAACATAGCAGTGCACATGCGCATCCACAGGGATCATGGCAAAGGGCGGTGCATGCACACTGTTATACTGACGTTGTAGTACATTACTCTAAGAAAATGGCACTGGAGTTAGCACTTGCACATACTGCGCTATCCAGCGCCATTTTATTGAAGACACTGTATGTGCGAATTTTCAGACAGTGTCTTAAAAAATTAGTCCTGCGCCAGTTCATTGAAGCATTGTACTCCAAAATTAAAAGGATCCTGTCATCAGAAATAACGCTATTAACCTGCAGATATGCTGTCCCCCAACCTTTTATATGCTCCCCTATCCTGGTATCTGCTCCCCCATCCTGGAATATGCTCCTCCATCCTGGTATATGCTCCCCCATCCTGGTACGCCATCCTGGAATATGCCCCTTAATTTTAGTATATGCTCCCCCATCTTGGAATATGCACCCCCATCCTGGTCCCTCATCCTGGAATATGCTCCCCCTCCTGGAATATGCTTTCCCATCCTGGTATATGCTCCCACATTCTGGTCTCCCCTTCTGGAATATGCTGCCCCATCCTGGACCCCCATCCTGGAATATGCTCCCCCATTCTGTTTTCCTATACTGGTATATGTTCTCCCATTCTGGTTCCCCATCCTGGAATATGCTCCCCCATCCTAGAATATGCTCCCCATCATGGTATATGCACCCCATCCTGGTATATGCTCTCCCCATCCTGGTATATGCACCCCATCCTGGTATATGCTCCCCAATCCTGGTATATGCTCTCCCATCCTGGTCCCCCAATCCTGGTCCCTCATCCTGTTATATGCTCAATAGATAGATAGACACATAGATACATACAAAAAAAAACCACTCCTACTACTCACCTTTCCCCCGGCGCGGCGCATCGTCTGCATCATTTAAATAAAATGGCGTCAGAGTCAGCGCATGCACATATCCAGCGTCATTTTGTTGAAGACACTGTGTGACGATTTGTCTTTAACAAAATAACAAAATGGCACTTGAGATTGCGCTGTGTAGGAGATGACTTTGACACCACACTCCTCCTCTTGCCTCGCTGGAGATTGTGGTATGTTCTCATGGCACTGAGGGTCGCGTTATGCGGTCAGCCCCTATGTATTCTGCGATCTGTATTCTGTGATCTCTGGCGCCACACTCCTCCATCCTCCTCCCTGTCATCGCTGGATGTTTCCATCCACACTGCGCAGATGCAGTCTATAGAGGCTTCAGACAGAAGGATGCATCCAGTGTTATATTATAAATTTACACACATTATTTTTCTCATTTGAACCGCATCATGTGTCTACCCTATGAACGCCAAAACATCGCATTGTCATGTGTCTCTCTTGGAACTCTTTTTAAAAATGATCCTCTATATAAATGTTTGTGAACCCTGTATATGCATATGGTTTTTGTTTCCTTAAGAAGTGGGCTACATTTCATAAAACTTAGAAAAATGGGAAAAAAAAGTTATTTTACATTATCTCTTGCATTTGATGTTTCTTCATCAGCTGTTAGCGAGGAAACAGACCACAAACTTTTCATGTTTTTAATACTTTTATCTTTACAATGTTTATTGCACAGGTTGTACAATTTTATATTTTGATGTATTTGACTTTTGAAACTCGACAATACCGATTATGTATATTTAAATGTCTACATTTTTAATTGGAGAAAAATTTCTATATTTTTTATACTTAATTTTTATTTATTCTTGAACTTGCGATACTATAGTATTGCAGTATATTGTCAAAATCCTGAGTACCAACACAGCGGTGATGAGACCTTTGGCAGGGAATCGGCTGCTATGACAACCCACCAGTTTCCCTCGATTACATTGTGGTGAGTAAGGGGATGAGGGAATCCTGGAAGGGATGTCCAAGTTGGATTATGCAGGCTAAATTCTGCTGTCAGTAATGACAGTGGCATTTAAGGGGTTAACGGCAGTCAGCAAACACCGATAGCTTCGATGGTGGCTGTTAGAGGCAGATGCCAGATCAGCAGCACAACGGTCATCTGCCCTTAGTAGAGCAGGCTGACCATGTCCATGACCAATGGTCACACTCAAACCAAATCTATGATGGATCTAACCATCATGGAGCTTTTAAGGGTTAAATGATCTATCGGGATTCAAATTCGGTAAATCTAGTTGATTTTACAGGGAAATTTGAATAACAGTGAAGTTATTTGCAGCCAATTAAGTGTTCCTTACTATGGCCTGGGGTGTCTCTAGACACCAGAGCATAATAAATGTAGAAAAGGACTTTCGGATAGTGCGTAGGAACATCAGTTCTAGTTGTGCCAGAAAACCCGCCTGAAGTCAAGAGACCGTAGATGATGAACACGATGGAATAAAGGATAAAAAAAAATGTAGAGGATCAAATGGTGGTCTAGAAGACAGGTTGCCAGTGAGTATTATTATTGTTTTTAACCATTTGCCTGGCCCTCTGCAGTTTAGCAACATGGCAATTGCAGCTGTGATTTTGCCAATTTTCGGAATTTGTGAGGAAAGAATTAAGTAAAAAAAAACAATATTCTGGAATATACACGTTTGTAAAACTTGAGAATTCAATTCCACTAAAATGCATTTGCTCATCTCTATGTAAAAGACTGCATTTCATATTCCACTGTGTCTATCAAAAGGCTAGCAGGAGATCCTTTAACCCCTTTCTGACATCGGGCATAATAGTACGCCGATGTGTGATTCACCCTGTTTGGTGTAGGCAACAATGCTGAGCCCACAGCTTTCTGATATATACAGCTAAGGGCTGTTTTCCACTTGAGAGATACACGTCCGTGTCTCGCATGTGGAAACGAAGCTCTGGCGCCGGCACTCCAGAGCAGAGCATGTGGCTCCATGTGTTGCTATGCAGCTGCACGCTCCGCTCTGAAGTGCCATGTATCTCAAAAGTGGAAAACAGCCCTTACATGTGCCCGCAACAGCCACGGGTAGAATCGCGATCCACCCACGGCTGTTAACTAGTTAAATGCCGCTGTCAATTTCTGACAGCAGCATTTAACTCTCACTAAGCGTGTCATTAATCTCGTCCATCGGTGACCCGTCGCACCTTCTACTGTATGAGCGGTCACGTGGGGCCGCTCATTTACAGTAATGAATATGCGGCTCCACCCCTATGGAAGGTGGAGCCGCATATTCATGATTGTAATGGGCGGCCCACGTGACCGCTCATACAGTAGAAGGTGCGGCCAGGACAGGAAGCAGCGCCAGCCAGCGAGGGAGCCGGGTGAGTATTTTAATAACAGCGGGGGGCGCACAAGGGGTGGGAGGGGGGTGGAGTCATGGATCTTTATTTTAAACACGATTATTCATATCTTCTCTACAGCAAACGCTGCTGCAGGGAAGATATGAATCGCGGCTTCAGCACCAGATGCAGGGGACAGCTCTAAACTTTAGCGCTGTCTCCTGCACGGTGCGTGTGGTACCCAGTGGGCACACGGGCAGCACACGTGTGCCACACTGATGTGCCACAGAAACGCACCGGCATACGGACACGGATAATTCCGGTACTGATTTTTCCGGTACCGGAATTATCTGAACATGTGAGACTGCCCTTAGCATGTAGTGAACATGGTAAAAAAATAACTGTGGAATTGCACTTTTTTTGTAATTTCACCACACTTGGAGTTGTTCAAAAGTATAGCTTGTCCTGCAAAAAACAAGCCCTCATATGGCCATATTGACCAAAAAATAAAAAAGTTATGCCTGGGAAGAAGGGGAACAAAAAACAAAAATGCAAAAACGAAAACACCTCTGGTCGTGAAGGGGTTAAATCTAGGAAGTTGCAATGTGGAGCCCCCATACATCAGACTTGTTTCCCATTTCAATTTTAGAAATCCGAAGGCTAACGATCTAGCCTTTTGCTCTCCATGTGCTTTAGTGACCCGGGCAGACTATGTCCCTGATTGTATTTCAGTGAACCACTTTTGGTAGAAACTCATCATTGTGTACTAGGAACACTGTATGTAAAGGTACCGTTACACTAAACGACTTACCAATGATCATGACCAGCGATACGACCTGGCCGTGATCGTTGGTAAGTCGTTGTGTGGTCGCTGGGGAGCTGTCACACAGCAGGGCTGCACTTAGTAACCAGATATTTACCCTGGTTACCATTGTAAAAGTAAAAAAAAAAAAAAAACTACATACTCACATTCCGATGTCTGTCACGTCCCCCGCCGTCAGCTTCCCGCACTGACTGTGTCAGCACCGGCCGTAAAGCAGAGCACAGCGGTGACGTCACCGCTGTGCTCTGCTTTACGGCCAGCGCTGACAGTCAGTGCAGGGAAGCTGACGGCGGGGGACGTGACAGACATCGGAATGTGAGTATGTACTGTTTTTTTTTTTACTTTTACAATGGTAACCAGGGTAAATATCGGGTTACTAAGTGCGGCCCTGCGGTCACAAAAACACTGAACTTTAGGAAGGCAAAGTTTGACCAGCTTAGAGATGAGGACAATATCCTCAGAAATAAGAATACAGATAATAAATGGGAAATGTTTAAGAACATCCTAAATAGGCAGTGTAAGCGGTTTATACCTTGTGGGAATAAAAGGACTAGAAATAGGAAAAACCCAATGTGGCTAAACAAAGAAGTAAGACAGGCAATTCACAGTAAAAAGAAAGCATTTGCACTACTAAAGCAGGATAGCACCATTGAAGCTCTAAAAAACTATAGGGAGAAAAATACTTTATCTAAAAAAACTAATTAAAGCTGCCAAAAAGGAAACAGAGAAGCACATTGCTAAGGAGAGTAAAACTAATCCCAAACTGTTCTTCAACTATATCAATAGTAAAAGAATAAAAACTGAAAATGTAGGCCCCTTAAAAAATAGTGAGGAAAGAATGGTTGTAGATGATGAGGAAAAAGCTAACATATTAAACACCTTCTTCTCCACGGTATTCACGGTGGAAAATGAAATGCTAGGTGAAATCCCAAGAAACACTGAAAACCCTATATTAAGGGTCACCAATCTAACCCAAGAAGAGGTGCGAAACCGGCTAAATAAGATCAAAATAGATAAATCTCCGGGTCCGGATGGCATACACCCACGAGTACTAAGAGAACTAAGTAATGTAATAGATAAACCATTATTTCTTATTTTTAGGGACTCTATAGTGACGGGGTCTGTTCCGCAGGACTGGCGCATAGCAAATGTGGTGCCAATATTCAAAAAGGGCTCTAAAAGTGAACCTGGAAATTATAGGCCAGTAAGTCTAACCTCTATTGTTGGTAAAATATTTGAAGGGTTTCTGAGGGATGTTATTCTGGATTATCTCAATGAGAATAACTGTTTAACTCCATATCAGCATGGGTTTATGAGAAATAGCTCCTGTCAAACCAATCTAATCAGTTTTTATGAAGAGGTAAGCTATAGGCTGGACCACGCTGAGTCATTGGACGTGGTATATCTCGATTTTTCCAAAGCGTTTGATACCGTGCCGCACAAGAGGTTGGTACACAAAATGAGAATGCTTGGTCTGGGGGAAAATGTGTGTAAATGGGTTAGTAACTGGCTTAGTGATAGAAAGCAGAGGGTGGTTATAAATGGTATAGTCTCTAACTGGGTCGCTGTGACCAGTGGGGTACCGCAGGGGTCAGTATTGGGACCTGTTCTCTTCAACATATTCATTAATGATCTGGTAGAAGGTTTACACAGTAAAATATCGATATTTGCAGATGATACAAAACTATGTAAAGCAGTTAATACAAGAGAAGATAGTATTCTGCTACAGATGGATCTGGATAAGTTGGAAACTTGGGCTGAAAGGTGGCAGATGAGGTTTAACAATGATAAATGTAAGGTTATACACATGGGAAGAAGGAATCAATATCACCATTACACACTGAATGGGAAACCACTGGGTAAATCTGACAGGGAGAAGGACTTGGGGATCCTAGTTAATGATAAACTTACCTGGAGCAGCCAGTGCCAGGCAGCAGCTGCCAAGGCAAACAGGATCATGGGGTGCATTAAAAGAGGTCTGGATACATATGATGAGAGCATTATACTGCCTCTGTACAAATCCCTAGTTAGACCGCACATGGAGTACTGTGTCCAGTTTTGGGCACCGGTGCTCAGGAAGGATATAATGGAACTAGAGAGAGTACAAAGGAGGGCAACAAAATTAATAAAGGGGATGGGAGAACTACAATACCCAGATAGATTAGCGAAATTAGGATTATTTAGTCTAGAAAAAAGACGACTGAGGGGCGATGTAATAACCATGTATAAGTATATAAGGGGACAATACAAATATCTCGCTGAGGATCTGTTTATACCAAGGAAGGTGACGGGCACAAGGGGGCATTCTTTGCGTCTGGAGGAGAGAAGGTTTTTACACCAACATAGAAGAGGATTCTTTACTGTTAGGGCAGTGAGAATCTGGAATTGCTTGCCTGAGGAGGTGGTGATGGCGAACTCAGTCGAGGGGTTCAAGAGAGGCCTGGATGTCTTCCTGGAGCAGAACAATATTGTATCATACAATTATTAGGTTCTGTAGAAGGACGTAGATCTGGGGATTTATTATGATGGAATATAGGCTGAACTGGATGGACAAATGTCTTTTTTCGGCCTTACTAACTATGTTACTATGTTACTATGTAGTAACCCGATATTTACCCTGGCTACAAGTGAACACATCGCTGGATCGGCGTCACACACGCCGATCCAGCGATGACAGCGGGTGATCAGCGACCAAAAAAAGGTCCTGATCATTCCCCAACGACCAACGATCTCCCAGCAGGGGCCTGATCGTTGGTTACTGTCACACATAACGAGATCGTTGGCGGGATCGTTGGCGGGATCGTTGCTACGTCACAAAAAGCGTGACGTTGCAACGATATCGTTAACGAAATCGTTATGTGTGAAGGTACCTTAACTTACCATTTTGAAGATGCTCTGACCCAGTCTTATAGCAATTTGGCCCTGATCAAACTTTCTTTACGTTTTCCATTTTTCCTGCTTGTAATTCATCAACTTCAACAACTGAAGTTTCATCCCTTGTCATCTGCCATTATGATAAAATTATGAATGATTTTAACTGAATCTGTCTAGTTTTCATTTTTCAGATAATCAGTATGCAGTGGTGGGTATGGAAAGTATTCAGACCCCTTTAAATTTTTCACTCTTTGTTTCATTGCAGCCATTTGGTAAATTCAAAAAAGTTCATTTTTTTATCATTAATGTACACTCTGCACTCCATCTTGACTGAAACAAAAACAGAAATGTAGTAATTTTTGAAAATCTATTAAAGAAAAACTGAAATATCACTTGGTCATAAGTATTCAGACCCTTTGCTCAGTATTGAGTAGAAGCTCCCTTTTGAGCTAGTACAGCCATGAGTCTTCTTGGGAATGATGCAACAAGTTTTTCACACCAGGATTTGGGCATCCTCTGCCATTCTCCCTTGCAGATCCTGCGTCAGGTTGGATGGTGAACGTTGGTGGACTGCTATTTTCAGGTCTCTCCAGAGATGCTCAATTTGGTTTAGATCAGGGCTCTGGCTGGGCCAGTCAAGAATGGTCACAGAGTTGTTCTGAAGCCACTCCTTTGTTATTTTAGCTGTGTGCTTAGGGTAATTGTCTTGTTGGAAGGTGAACCTTCAGTCAAATCTGAGGTCCAGAGCACTCTGTGTAACAACCCTGCCGGCATCACTGCATGGCCTTCCATCCTCCATCTGCCTGATACAGCAACTCACTCACCCTGTGCCATGCTGTGAGATCTGTCTGCTGCCGGCTCCATGCCATGTACTTCATGGCCGCTTGCTCTGTGTACACTTCCTGTCTGTGTGCATAGGGGGAAGCGCTGGCAAATGCAGATTCTTATTGACTCTGTGTGCACCTCCCTAAGCTGTCCCTGGTCAATTGCCTAGAGGCCTCTGATACTTAAACCGTCCTCACCCATTGGAGGACGCCTGAGGAAACTATTTCCCTCAGGTTATATTTGCTACAGAGCTGCCAGGTAGTGTTCTGTTTCCTGTCTCTGAGGGCTGCAGTACGTAGGCCTATCTGTGTCTAGTTCTAGTGTCTGTTCCTGTCTGTACTCTGGTCTATGTCCGTTCTTGTTGTTTCTTTATTTGTTTACCATTCCCACTCTGTTGTGCGTACCTCTGTGTTCCCTCTCCTGCTCGCCACTACCTGTGGCTCTGCACCTCTCTGCTCTGTTCGCCACTACCCGTGGCTCGGTGCTTCTCTGCTTTGCTCGCCACTACCCGTGGTTCTGTGCTTCTCTGCTTTGCTCACCACAACATGTGGCTCTCCGCCTTCTGGCTCTTGGCATTGCCTCCTGCAGTTCTGGCTCTTGGCATTGCCTGCTGCGGTTCTGGCTCTTGGCATTGCCTCCTGCGGTTCTGGCTCTTGGCATTGCCTCCAGCGTCTCTGCTCTTGGCATTGCCTCCAGCGCCTCTGCTCTTGGCATCGCCTCCAGCGTCTCTGCTCTTGGCTCCACCTCCAGCGGCTCCGTTCTTGACTCCACCTTCTCCTTCTCTGCTCTTAGCTCCGCCTTCCTCTTCTCTGCTCTTAGCTCTGTCTTCTCCTTCTCTGCTCTTAGCTGCGGTTCTGTTCTTGGCTCTGCCTCCTGCTCTTGGCTCTGCCTATTGCATTTCTGTTCTTGGCTCTGCCTTCTGCTCTTGGCTCCGCCTCCTGTGGTTCTGCTTTGCATCCGCTCTTACAGTCTTGCTCTATCTCCATTTTGCAACTTGCCGCACAGGTCTCTACCTATTTCTTTATATTCACCAGTCCGAACAGGTCCCTACCTGTTCCCATATACCCTCCAGTCTGAACAGGTTCTTACCTGTTTCCATACACCCACCTGTATACCAGTTCCTACCAGAGTATCAGCCCTGTCCGTCTGACCTGCCAGAGTGCCAGCTGTGCCCACCTGTGTCTCCGTCAAGCCCATCTGCCCATCAGGGCCTCTGCTGTACCTGTCCGCCAGCCAGTGTCACAGCTGTGCCTGCCTGTGTCCTGTCCCTGGTGGGATCAGCATGCACAGCCAGACACCACCCTGGAGTGGTACCTGGTAGCTACCTGCCGCACAAATCTGACCTCACCATCAGAGGCTCCAGCGAACACCTAGGAAGCTACTTAGTTATGCCCTTTCCAGGGTAGTCTGGTCAGTGGTCCAGTGAGGCCACACCCCCAGACGCCCGCGCCAACCAGTCTGGGCGCGAGCGTTACACTCTGGAAGAGGTTTTCATCCAGGATATCTCTGTACTTGGCCACATTCATGTTTCCTTCAATGACAACCAGTCGTCCTGTCCCTACAGCTGAAAAACACCCCCATAGCATGATGCTGCCACCACCATGTTTCACTGTTGGGATTGTATTGGGCAGGTGATGATCAGTGCCTGGTTTTCTGCACACATACAGCTTAGAATTACAACCAAAAAGGTCTATCTTCATCTCATCAGACCAGAGAATCTTATTTTTTATGGTCTGGGAGTCCTTCATGTGTTTTTTAGCAAACCCTGAGCGGGTTTTTATATGTCTTTCACTGAGGAGAGGCTTCCATAGGGCAACTCTGTCATAAAGGCCTGACTGGTCGAAGGCTGCAGTGATAGTAGACTTTGTGGAATTTTCTCCCATCTCCCTACTGCATCTCTGGAGCTCAGCCACAGTGATCTTGGGGTTCTTCTTTACCTCTCTCACCAAGGCTCTTCTACCACAATTGCTCAGTTTGGCTGGACGGCCAGGTCTAGGAAGACTACTGGTGGTCCCAAACTTTTTCAATTTAAGGATTATGGAGGCCACTGTGCTCTTAGGAACCTTGAGTTCTGCACAAATTCGGTTGTAACCTTGGCCAGATCTGTGCCTTGCCACAATTCTGTCTCTGAGCTCATTGGCCAGTTCCTTTGACCTCATGATTCTCGCTGTGAGGTTTTATATAGACTGGTGTGTGCCTATCCAAATCAAGCCCTAAATTTGCAAACATTTCTACATTTCTGTTTTTTTTCAGTCAAGATGGGGTGCAGAGTGTACATTAATGTGAAAAAAATGAACTTTTTTGAATTTACCAAATAGCTGAAATGAAACAAAGAGTGAAAATTTTAAAAGTGTCTGAATACTTTCTGTACCCACTGTATATACAGTATATTAAAAGCCTGGCAAAGAAACCAGCCATAGCTAAAGCCACTGTGCCTGCTGCATTTGTGCATTTATCATAATTTTCCACTGAGGCTCCTCCAGCAAAATTCGCATTTTGTCCTCATGACATCTGATTCAGCTCAGGAAACTGACCATTCATTTTTGAAATGTAATTTTTTTCCATTTGATTTAATGAAATTACTTGTTCTTTAAATGCTATGAACATGTGTTATAGACTCCCCAGTTCATCCAAGATCCATGCCAAGCAAAATATTGTGCAATGAACTTCAAAATGCTTCAGAATGCCTGCTGTTTCAGAAGAGATGTCAGCTATGCTATGAATCTGTGATGAAAGGTATAGTAATATATTCATGTTTATTAAAGTTTCCAATTCAATTAATTAGCAATCAAAATCAAATATGTCTAGAAAGGGAGAATTAATGCTCATAATTAAAGAGAATCTGGTAGAAGGTTCTTGCTCCCCAAAATGTCCCCACTACCAGGTCATTCTTCTGCCTTCATCTCCAAAGGATCCTTTAAGATATCTAATAGCTTGTTAAAACTTAAAGGGAACCTGTCACCCCCAAAATCGAAGGTGAGCTAAGCCCACCAGCATCAGGGGCTTATCTACAGCATTCTGGAATGCTGTAGATATTCCCCCGATGTATCCTTGAAGAGGAGAAAGAAATTAGATTATACTCACCCAAGGGTGGTCCCGGTACGATGAGTGTCGCGGTCCGGGGCCTTTCATCTTCTTACGATGACGTCCTCTTATTGTCTTCACTCTGCGGCTCCGTTGCAGGCGTACTTTGTCTGCCCTGTTGAGGGCAGAGCAAAGTAATGCAGTGCGCAGGCGCCGGGAAAGGTCAGAGAGGCCCGGCGCCTGCGCACTGCAGTACTTTGCTCTGCCCTCAATAGGGCAGACAAAGTACACCTGCGCCGGAGCTGCAGCGTGAAGACAAGAAGAGGACATCATCTGATGAAGATAGGAGGCGCCGGACCGGACCTCGACACCCATCGGACCACCCCTGGGTGAGTATAATCTAAACTCTTTTTCTCATCTTTTAGGATACATCTGGGGCTTATCTACAGCATTTGAGAATGCTGTAGATAAGCCCTTGATGCTGGTGGGCTTAGCTCACCTTCGATTTTGGGGGTGACAGGTTCCCTTTAATTTAATTAGGTAGTGGTGGTGCTTTAATGGAGAAAAACCTTCTGAAAGGTTCCCTTGCCTCCTCAGAATTTTCATTTTTATGTTTGTAGTTTTTTCTCCCATTCCAAGAGCTATAACTTTTTTTATTTTCTGTGAACAAATAGGGGCTTGTTTCTTTTGTACAAATGTTATTTTATTAACACCATACATTTTACCATACAATGTAATGAAAAGTGGAAACAAAAATGCAAATTGAATAAAAATGGTCAAAAAAGTGCAATTATGCCATTGCTTTTTCAGTTTTGTTTTTGCGACTTTCATTTTATGGTTAAAATAACATCATGAATCTTTAGGCCAATATGAACACAGCAAAACCAAACTTAGCATAGATTTAAAATAAAATGCTGACGTTTGTAAAAAAATAATAAAAATACATTTTTAATTTGAGCTATTATTTTACGAGACACATATTGTTTTTATTTTTCCATCGATCAAGCTGTGTGAGGGCTTGTTTTGTGGTAGGAACAACATTTTGATAGCTCTGAATTGCATGTTAAATGAGGCTTGATGAATGAGATTTTTTTTTTTATGTCATCTACTGTATTAGTTATTTAATTTTATATTTTGATAAACCAGACCTTTTAGTCTATTTTATGTCCAAGTGGGTGTTATCAGAGAGATTTAACTGGGGGTGTATTCTACTTCCTCTCTCTGACAATGACCAATCACAATCATGCAATCACATACTGGGGAAAGAAGAACACACATCACAATAACATTGAGAAACAGTCTGCTCTTCTCACTTCAGTGTGATGACATGTGCTGGAGCACAGCCGAGCCGAGTATGATTAATTGGCAGCTTTCAGCTCTCATCTCTGGCAGTCTCATTACCAATACTTCTAAGTAGCTCTCATCTCATAATGCTGCCAGCTTTGCCAGCCATAACAGACATTCACATATAAAGGGGAAAAGAACCCCCCAAATGGCTTAGATCACGCTGTGTTTGACACATAATGACACAGCAGTCAGTGTGGGGGAAGGGGTAGCAATACACTTGTATGGCCCGCGTGTGTATTTGGTCGTACCAATAAAGCTGATTTGAATTTGAGAGGAGAGCAGCAAGAAGTAGTTGTAATGAGATTTCTGCATTACTGCCCTTCCCTCATACTGAATGCCAGATATGAAAGCTGAACGCTGTCAGTTAATCAAACTCGTCACTGCTGTTCTCCATGCTCCATATGTCATCACTCCGCAGTAAGGAGAGCAGACTGTCAGTGTTATAGTTGGACATGTTCTTCTTTCACCAGTGTGTTGTTGCCTGCTTATGATTAGTCAGTGAAAGGGCCCATTCGCACATCAGTTTCTCAAGTACAAGTGCTATCCATTTTTTTTTACATAAAGAACTCATACCTATTACAGTCTATGAGGCTGTCCACATGTCCTTGAATTTTTGGTGACAGAATGGTCCATCCAAAATTGCAGAGACATGTCTGACATTGATCCGAATTTTGGATCATACTTGACAATTAAGATATATGTATCTGTGAAAAAACAGCACTTTAAGATGACATTGGTGTGCTGTCCATTTTTCACTAAAAGCTAGGACAAGGTGGAAAAAACTTTTTTTATTAGTAAAAAAAATTGATGAAAATCTAACCAAACTCTACTGAAACTCAAATGACACTTTGAGGAAAATCTGATGAAACTCTGATGTTAATCACTGGAGAAACTCAGTCTGTTTTTCGCATACATAAAAAATAAACTAATATCTGAATGAGTCTTTAGAATGAGGAAAAATTACACACTCCTAGTGAAATCTCTCTGGTTATGCCCTCTTGGACTAAAATTTACTGTTTAGGGGCCATCTACTTTGATTGTTAATGACTCCGCAACTGAGGGGCGAATTAAAATACAAAACGTTTATTCTGCTCTGTAGTGCCTTTCATAATGTGTGTCCACTTCACCATGAAAAATTTGGTGAAAGGTCCTCTTTAAAGGTGATAAAACTACTAAAAAGATTCCTCTTTGTATTATTTTTTTTACATGACAAACTTGGCATTTTAACACGGCTGTTTAGACTTTTTATATCCACTGTAGTATGAGCAATCAAAAAATCCATGATTTAAGTCCCCTAACAGGACTAAAAAAAAAATAAAAAGTTGGAAAAATATAAAATAAAAAATGTAAACGCTTTGAAAATAAAGAAATTATAATATATTTAAAAAATATCATGACGTCTATAAAACTCTAAACAATCAACATAGAAATTTATTTAAACACTATGGTAAATGCTGAGAGGAAAAAAAAATGAAACCCAAAAACTTCAATTTTTTGGTTGCTACACTCCCTCCAACTAAATGCAATAAAAAGCAATCAACATATTGTATTTACCTGAAAATGATATTAATAAAAGCTACAACTCACTGTACAAAAAACAAGCCCTCACAAAAAAAAAAAAATTTAAAAAAATTACAGGTCTCAGAATGGCGACAAATGTTTTTTACAAAGCAAAAAAAAATTTTTTTTCACCAATAAAATACAAAGAAAAACCTTAGAGGTTGTCCACCACTTGTAAAACCCCTTCACAATCTGAATGTTTGCTCCCATTAAAATAAAAACATTTATTTTATACTAGATGGTGGCCCGATTCTAACACATCGGGTATTCTAGAATATGTATGTATGTATGTATATATATAGCAGCCACTTAGCATATAGCAGAGGCAACGTAACACAGACAGCCACGTAGTATATAGCACAGCCATGTAGTATATAGGAGCCACGCAGTATATAACACAGCCACGTAGTATATAACACTGCCCACGTAGTATATAACACTGCCCACGTAGTATATAACACAGCCCACGTAGTATATAACACTGCGCACATAGTATATAACACTGCCACGTAGTATATAACACTGCGCACATAGTATATAACACTGCCACGTAGTATATAACACTGCCCACATAGTATATAACACTGCCACGTAGTATATAACACAGCCCTCGCAATATATACCATCCACGCAGTATATAACGCAGCCCACGTAGTATTTAACATTGCCCACGTAGTATATAAAATTGCCCACGTAGTATATAACACTGCCCACACAGTATATAACACAGGCCACACAGTATATAACACTGCCCACATAGTATATAGCAGCCTCGCAGTATATAACACAGCCCAAGTACCATATAGCACTGTGGGCACCAATCAGTGACGCGGGATTTCCGTGACAGACAGACAGACAGCAAACAGATGGAAGTGCCCCTTAGACGATTATATATATAGACTATCGACACTCATGTTCCCGTGGCTCAGGTGAAATTATGTCATGTGAGCCCTGTGACGGCGCTGGCGTCACTGTCCCTGGCTTTGGACACAAGTAATCAACAGGAAGTGAGCAGCCAGCTGAAGTTATCACTCCCTCTTGATTACTTATACGTCTGAAGGCGGGGACACGGAGGCCAGAGCTGATTGGTCCCAGAGGTCACATGTCATAACAACCTCATGTGATCCCTGGGAATGCGAGTGCTGACAGTGCTTTAATTTTATAGAAGCTATCATTCAGACTGAGAAGGGGATGTCCGAGTAGAGGACAACCCCTTTAAAAGTTTGATATTGCTGTAATCATACTGACCTGGAGAATCTTATTGTCAGGTAATTTCTTCGGCATATTAAGACCGTAAAACAAACCCCCCCAAAAAAATTATTGAATTTGTCCCGTTTGTTTTTAGTACATTACATTGAAAAGAAAATGGTGTAATTAGAAATGACAAGTTGTTCCCCCAAAAAAACAAGCCCCCACACAGCTCTGTTTATGGGAAAAAAAAAGTTATGGCTCATGAAAAAAGGGGAGCAAAAAACGAAACAGAAAAAGAAAAATCGCCAGGTCTTGAAAGGAGTAAGACCTATGGAGCTACAGTAAGACTAGATACTAGAGATGTTAAGAAATATTTCTAGCTACTAACAAATCTTTCCTCTCACCTGACCTGTGCCATCTTGGATACCTTCAAGACTGCCCTGATGTGATAGAGCTGCATTTGAAGTCTGAAGCAGCCTTGAAGTTGGTAAATGTATCCAGACAGCAATATGATGATGTTACACAGATTGTCCAGCAGCACACTGAAGAATCGTTTAACCTTGCAAATCAAATGAAAAAACAGTTTGGATGGGTCACTGAACAAACTAACATAACTTCTGACACAGACAGCGTCTTCAATATAGAAAAGGTACTGTTAAGTTTGCAAAAATATAAGCATAAATAAAAAATATTCAATATTGGAAAAAGAAACAACGCTCACCATTGCTTCTTAAAAAAGGTTAATGTCCTTTATTCCATGTGGCGGGACAATCCTTTAACATGCAGGGGTCGCAGGGAAGTGAAGGAGGACAAGAGCCGTTTCGCGCCTATCCCAGCGCTTCTGCGGGTCCAAAAAAAACGTTTGTGGTCTTCAGTACACTTTCATGCACAACCTAGCTCATCCTTATATGGTATGCTTCATATTACTGACTGATTCAGACTACCGTCAACAGTTTGGTGCCATTTTTCCAGTTTTTTTCAATTTTTGATAAATGAGAATATAGCAATAACATAGAACGGGGCATACAAAGAAATCATGGGGACCAATGGCAGAAGTTTTATTTGCCCCCCCCAACAAAAAAAAACCTTACTATTGATTACAGAAGTGCATATCTCACAACTTTGCAGCCCTTACAAAGTGATTTTCCTCCTATATAATCCTCCATACAGTATTATGGGCACCACATAGTCCTCCATACAGCATTATGTGCACCACATAGTCCTCCATACAGTATTATGGGCACTACATAGTCCACCATACAGTATTTTGGGCACCACATAGTCCACCATACAGTAGTATGGGCATCGCATAGTCCTCCATACAGTATTATGGTTACCACAGTCTTCCATACAGTAGAATGGGCACCACATAGTTCTCCATACCGTATTATGAGCACCACACAGTCCTCCATACAGCATTATGAACATCACATAGTCTTCCATACAGTATTATGGGCACCACATAGTCCTGAATACAGTATTATGGGCACCACACAGTCATCCATACAGTATTATGGATACCACATAGTCCTCCATACAGTATTATGGACATCACATAGTCTTCCATACAGTATTATGGGCACCACATAGTCCTGCATACAGTATTATGGGCACCACACAGTCATCCATACAGTATTATGGACACTACATAGTCTTCCATACAGAAATATAGGCATCGCATAGTCCTCCATACAGTATTATGGTTACCACATAGTCTTCCATACAATAGAATGGGCACCACATAGTTATCCATACATTATTATGGGCATCACATAGTCCTCCATACAGTATTATAGACAACACCTAGTCGTCCATACAGTATTATGGCACCACATAGTCCTCTATACAGTATTATGGGCACCACATACTCGTTCATACAGTATTATGGGTACCACATAGTCCTCCATACAGTATTATGGGCACTACATAGTCTTCCATACAGTAATATGGGCATCACATAGTCCCCCATACAGAATAATGGGCCCCATATAGTTTTCCATACACAATAATGGGCCCCATATAGTGCTTCATTCAGTATAATGGACCCCTCATAGTCATCCATACTGTATTATGGGCACCAGGTAGTCCTCCATACAGTGTTATGGGCCCCACACAGTGCTCCATACACTATAATGGGCTCCATATAATGCTCCATGCATAAAAAATAAATACTCACCTCTTCCCCCACTACTCTGGTCTGCAGCCTCTGGTCTTCTGACCCTCTGAACTGCTTTGCACATAGGGTGCGCTGTAGTAACATCATTGCACCCTCTGCGCTGAGAAATCACCGAGTTCAGACATAGAGGGGGAATGATGGGAGAGGAAACATTAGGTGACGGTGCTGATTTTTGCTCCAAATTCTTCAAAATAACACATGTGGATTGATGCGTTTTGTTCAAAATCAAAGGTAATCTTTTTTGTAAAGAGATGGAAATAGTGATGACTGAGCAATAAAATGCTCGGGTGCTGGTTGCTTGAACCGAGTAATTCCTAATGCTCGGATGCTCGTTTCCAGTAACGGGTATAATTGGAGTCAATGGGAAAGTCGATCTTTTTTACTGCAGACCCTAAAAAGAGATCTGGGGAGCAATGTAAATGTTGAAATTGATGAAAAAGTGCTGAATGGAAGGAGAACAACATGGGGAAGACCCCTGAAAGCATCTTTGACTCCCATATCGCTGCTGAAAGAAATTGTATTTTACAGGAAAAAAAATATAAAGAAACATTTTTTCCTGTATAATGACTTCTATGTAAGGTAAAATTTCAAAATAATTTTTTTTAAAAATTATAATTTTATTAAGCAAAAGTAGATTTTTTATTAACAAATAGGAAGTTTCAGGAAGGAAGACCTGCCAAAACTGAGGGACTCAGATACCCCCTGAATTAGACATAAAGGAGCGCCTCATACACATTCTGTTCAAATTGGCATGTATTGGTACTCCTAGACATATAAAGGCGATGCACTTTTAAGGATTATATACCAAGGAAGTGTACTTCAGACCATGGAATAGTCTATTGGCGAGGAATATAATACTGATAAGGGTATGTGCACACCTTGGGTAAAATGTCTGTATCTCTTGGAAGAAAAATGCAGCTGCAAAACGAGTGTTTGATTGGAGTGAAGTCAATGGTGAAAATCACAGGGCAAAAAAACACAGAGAATTCACATGCAGCAGATTATTTTCTGCACAAAATCTGCAAGTCAAAAATACTCAACACGTGCATGAACAGATCTGAACCTACAACTAGGCATGGTCGTGTGTGATAATGGGTGTAACCAGCTGGTGACTGAAGCTTGGCAAGCTCACACACTTACCATGCTTGGCACATGTGCTCAACTTGGTAGTTCAGTGTTTTCTGAAAACATACCCATATTTGCCAGAGCTTCTGATCAAGTTATGCCGCATCAACGCCTATTTCTACAAGTTGGCTGCAGCTGCTGCTGCTCTGGCTTAGGAGGAGGAAGAAGAGTAACAGGAGCTGGTGGATAGCACCACACCTTTTAGCCACACAACTTTTGTTCCTTCTCTCCTACATGGATGGGGCGAGGATGAGAATGAGGATGAAGAAAGGGAGGAGGAGATGGAGAGTCATCATCATGGTGGAGACAGAGAAGTGTTGGCTTTATGGAGCTTATAACAAAAACAATGGAGGAACTAAGATGGTCTTTTGGGATATATATACAGTATATATATACTGTATATAATCTCCAAAAAGCACTCTCACCCTCCAATACGAAGTGTCACAAAGCTGTGTAATGGCGGCAGTGTGCCGAGTCGAGTACACCTGTCCTTTTAAATTGCCTGCTGATGTCTGATGGCCAGGCAGTCACAGTAATGCCACATCAAAAATAGCTACGGCATTACAGTGACTCTCAGGCAATCCCCGTATGCTTATTGGCTGCATAACAGACACCAAAGATGCAGGGCAGGGATTTGGGTTTTACACCAAGAATAGTGATGAGCGAATATACTTGTTACTCGAGAGTGTTCAGAGATTTAGTTTTTTTTGCCACAGCTGAATGATTTACATCTGTTAGCCAGCATACGTACATGTGGGGGTTCCCTAGCAACCAGGCAACCCCCACATATACTTATGCTGGCTAAGAGATGTAAATCATTCAGCTGCATAAGAAAAACTAAGCGTACTCGGGAAATCTCAAGTAACGAGTATATTTACTCATCAATAATCAAGAACCGCCCATTAATCGAGTGATAAGAGTTTCACCGAGCACGTTTGCTCATCCCTATATGGGAACTAATTGATCATTATCTTTGCACCTTTTTTCTTCAGTAAAAATGACTCTTTTACAGACTTTTAAGTTAGGTCTTTATTCATTACTTAATTTTTTGCTTTTTTAAGCTGAACATTTAGTTATTTATCATAACAATTAAATTGTTTAATTTTGTGCTATTTGAAAGTTAACTTCACTTGGTTTAGTCTAGTTTTTTTCTTGTAAATTGACAATATTGGTTTGGTTTTTCCTTTTTCAAATGTTTTAGTCTAATTCAGCATTTTCCAAAGGTCACAGTATTTTAGTGCAATTATACTCCAGTACCCTACTGGAGTATGAACTACTGGTATGTCTAATTTTATTTTTGCACAGTTGAAATTTAGCTTGCGACATCTTAAAGGATCATGCAACTTTTTGCTCCATAATGGTACAAAAGATGTAAAAGATAAAAAAGGAGAATCTTTGATTTTGCAGAAAATTCATGAAGCAGCCTGTTCCCATTTTGTATAATTTAGTGAAGAAACAGCAACAAATAACACAAAACAAAAAAAAGTGACTTTGAAAAACACGCAAATAATAAACTGGGGCCTTGGTCTTAATTGTCCACTTATCCAGTTAGGCTAACAATGAGCAATAGATATATTAATCTAAGTATTAGCCAAAGCAAAATAAAGTAAAAACTGCCTATTATAAAACTATTGCACTTGTTAATTTAGTTATGGATAGTAATGAGCGAATGTGGTTAATGTTAAGGTACCGTCACATTAAGCGACGCTGCAGCGATATAGACAACGATGCCGATCGCTGCAGCGTCGCTGTTTAGGTCGCTAGGAGACGTCAAACACTGTAACAGCAGAACGATGCAGGAGCGATCCAGTGACTTACTTATCGCTCTAGCTGGTTGTTCGCTCCATGTAAAACATTGCAGGTATCGTTGCTTTTGCTGTCAAACAGGACGAATCACGCCAACCTGACGACCAAATAAAGTTCTGGACTTCTAGCTCCGACCAGCGATGTCACAGCAGGATCCTGATCGCTGCTGCGTGTCAAACACAACGAGATCGCTATCCAGGACTCTGCAACGTCACGGATCGTTGTCGTTCTCGTTGGTAAGTTGCTTAATGTGACGGTACCTTAACTCAGATATCACTCAAGTATGTGAGTGTTCGGATTTGCTCGTCACTCGTCGAGCATTGGCTGGTGCTCAGATTGAATGCTCAAATCCCCGCCCAACATGTTTGGGCCCTGTTACACGGCCAATAAACAATCAGGGATTGCCTGCCAGTCACTGTCATGCCGTAGTCATTTTGGTGGTGGCATTGCTGTGAGATCAACCTGTTCCAGAGTAATGGGAAGAAAAAAGTATGGAGAAAGCTTGAATCACTCATGATCCAAAGCACCCCACATCCTCTGTAACACGTGATGGAAGCAGTGTGATGTCATAGGCATGCATGGCTTCCAATGGCACTGTCACTAGCATTTATTGATGATGTGACTGAAGACAGAAGCAGATGGATGAATTCCAAAGTGTAAAGGGTGATACTTTCCGCTCAGATTCAACTAAATGCAGCATGGATGACCCTGTTTGCAATTTTTGGCAGGCTTTGCACTGTGTGCAGAGCTTTTATGAGTTTATTAGTAATACAACTACAATATGTTCACAATATTTAAATGAGGCACTGCAGCTGGTCCCTTCAAAGGTGTGTGGATGACCCTGCTTGTAATTTTTGGCAGACTTTCCACTTAGTTCATAGCCTTTATGAGTCTAGGAGTACCACTACTTGACAATTTGAACAGAATGTGTATGAGCCCCTCCTTTATGTCTAATACAGGGTGTTTCTTTGATCAAATTTTTGGCAGTTCTTGCTTCCTTCATAAATTACACTGAAATTTCCAATATTTTAATAAAAATTTCAATTTTGGTTTACATTTTTTTTTAAATCGTTTTTAAAATTTTGCCTCATGTACAAGTCATTATACAGGAAAGAATGTCTTAACATTTTTTCTGTAAGCTCCAATTTATCTTTGATTTTGGTTTTATTGTCAGTCCTTAGGCCATGTGCACTCGTTCAGTATTTTTCACGTTTTTTTTGCTATAAAAACGTGATAAAAACGCGAAAAAAAAATGCTTACATATGCCTCCTATTATTTACAGTGTATTCTGCATTTCTAGTGCAAATGTTGCATTTTTTTACGTGAAAAAATCGCATTGCGGAAAAAAAAAGCAACATGTTCATTAAATTTGCGGAATTGCGGGGATTCCGCACACCTAGGAATGCATTGATCTGCTTACTTTCCGCATGGGGCTGTGCACACCATGCGGGAAGCAAGCAGATTATGTGCGGTTGGTACCCAGGGTGGAGGAGAGGAGACTCTCCTCCACGGACTGGGCACCATATAATTGGTAAAAAAAAAGAATTAAAATAAAAAATAGTCATATACTCACCCTCTGATGGCTCCGGAGTCCTCCCGCCTCTCATCGGTGCACGCTGCCACTTCCGTTCCTATAGATGTTCTGTGTGAAGGACCTGCGATGATGTCGCCATCTTGTGATTGGTCGTGTGACCGCTCATGTGACCGCTCACATGACCGCGACATCATCGAAGGTCCTGCACACACACACACCATCTATAGGAACGGACGCCGCTGAGGAGATCGGCTGTTTGCAGGTAAGTATAACCATTTTTTTTTTTTTTTTTATTATTTTTAAACATTCTATCTTTTACTATAGATGCTGCTTAGGCAGCATCTATAGTAAAAAGTTGGTCACACTTGTCAAACACTATGTTTGACAAGTGTGACCAACCTGTCATTCAGTTTTCCAAGCGATGCTACAGATCGCTTGGAAAACTTTAGCATTCTGCAAGCTAATTTCGCTTGCAAAATGCTAAAAAAAAACGCGAAAAAAACGGGGAAAAAACGCAAAAAAAATGCGGATTTCTTGCAGAAAATTACCGTTTTTCTTCAGGAAATTTCTGCAAGAAATCCTGACGTGTGCACATACCCTTAAAGTGGAGTAAAAGTGTAACACTATTGTTCTCAGCAGTGATCTTAGAGTCAGATATGCTTCCAGGGGAATTCATCCCGCTATTCTCCTTCCATTCAGCACTTTTTCCATCCATTTCAACATTTTAACTGAGCCTAGACTTCCTTGCAGGGTCCACTGGAAAAATGCTTGGGATTTCTACTCGTTACTCAAAAAGCATCCGAGTATTAGGAAATGCTCGTTTAACAAAAAAAATCTATATTACTCCATTAGCCTATTTTTGTCCCCCTATGATCTTTGCTATGTAATTAGTTGTTGGGAAATCTGATGACATTCAGAAGTGCTTTTGTCTTTTCTATTTTTCAGGTGTCATTCAGCCCAAACACTGACTCCGTTGTAGAAGCAAGAATATTTTCTTCCAACAATTTTATTATATTGGTCCCAGCCAATATTGAAGTTGATAGTCCTCAGTTTATACAATACGTTGTGGACAAATCATTAGAGCATCATAAAAACAATTTTTAAAAGAAACAACAGACCTCAGTTACTGTATTAGCAATTAAATGTAATACATTTAATAAATTTCCTAGCATGTCAAACGAAATCTACAATGAATTCATATTAAATGTTTGGATTTAGTAAAATTCCAATTGTCCAGTCCAAGTTTTATGTCAGTACAGAACATAAAGCTTAGAGGGAATCTTTCACAATAAACATGTGATCTTCAGGCAGCGCGTTATGGAGTAAAAGAAGCTGAGCAGACTTTACATGTAATTATTATCTCTGAGCTCGCTTTTACTCGTATTCAGTAATGCAGTATGCCCATCTACAGTCTTTGCGCTGCATTATAGGGTATCCCAGAATCCTACACTTAGAGAGCATGCAGCAGACTGCTAGATGCTTTGGCACCATACATAGCCCAGACTATTTGCAGCATTACTGTTGTTGAGTGAAAGTAAATTAAGAGGTAATGGATAAATTGATATCTGCATTACAGTGGTTCTGGGTCTTCATGGTGAGAGTCCTTTTAAAGGTCTGTCTTCTCAAAATCATTATTTAAACTAAGCTTAAACTCAAGGCGGGGACTATGGATAGGCAAAGGTAGGCAATGGAGCTCTCAATGGTAGTGAAAGAGACCATCAATAGGCTGAAAACAAGAAAAAACTCAGTGAGATAGCAGCACTGCCAGGAGTGGCCAAATCAACAAAGGCATTGGTGAGCTTGGGAACTCAAAAGGCCTGGACGCCCATGGAAGGCAACTGAGGTGGACGTTTTCAGAACCCATTCCATCATGAGGAAAAAACCCTTCATAACATCCACAGTGAAGAACATTCTCTAGCAAGTATGTGTTTCAGTATCTATGTTTAGCATATCGAGAAGACTTCATGATAACACAAGACCCACTTAAATAAAATAAACACACAACAACTTAGTTATGGAATATAATGGCCGTGGCGTTTTATTTTGGGTTACATTTAATAAATTAATCATTCATATAATAATAAATCATTAAAACCATCAACTGAATTGAAATATGACCAAGACATCCAATCCACCCGGAAAACCGGGCGATTTTCCCAAACGCCATGCCTTACAAAGGCATGATAACGGAGTAGTGTATTGAGTCCTAAAAGCACTAGAACAGAAACAAATGTAATGAAGAAAGGGAAGAGCACAGAATAAAATGTTCAATAAAATAAATAACTTTTATTTTTAAAAAAACCTATTAAATAAGTAATAAAATATGGTTATTTCAACACAAAGAAAACAACACAAATGACATGTGTTGGTGGGTGAACCAGGAAGAATAACATCCCTGAGGGAATGAAAATATAATTCTAGTGGAAAGTATAAGGCATAAAACGTTAGATATGGGTAGTAACAGCAAAATGGCATGCCAAAAGAAAAATGTATAAATTATACAATAAAAATCCGAGTAAGGCTATGTGCCTACGTTGCAGAAATGCCTGCAGCATTTCCGCAACTCCCTGCCGCGGTTAAAACGCATGCGGAATTCGCATGCTTTTCCTGCAAAACACCAGCGTTTTTAGCTTGGAGAATGCTTGTGTTTTCAATGCGATTTGAAGCATCGCTTGGAAAAGTGGTTGACAGGTTGGTCACACTTGTTAAGCATAGTGCTTGACAAGTGTGACCAACTTTTTACTAGTGATGCTGCCTATGCAGCATCAATAGTAAAAGATAGAATGTTAAAAATAATTTAAAAAATATATATATATTTGGTTATTCTCACCTTCCGACGGCCCCCGATCTCCCCAGCGGCTCTCCAGGTACGTTCCGTTCCCAGGGATGCTTTGCGTGAAGGACCTTTGTGACATCATGGTCACGTGACCGCGACGTCATCCCAGGTGATTTGCGCAATGCATCCCTAGGAACGGAAGCCGCCGTGTGCACCGCTGAAAGGCGGGAGGACTCCGCGGGCCATCAGAAGGTAAGTATATCCCTATTTTTTATTTTAATTCTATTTTTTTACATGAATATGGAACTAAGGGCCTGGAGGAGAGTCTCCTCTCCTGCAGACCCTGGGTACCATCCGCACATGAAGCGCTCACATTAAGCATGGTGGGCATAGCCACATGTGTAAAGTGAGCGTTTCAATGCAATCCTATGGAGGCAGATTTTACCGCTACGCAATTCCGTAGCGGGAAAGTCCGCAGCAGGGGCACAGCAACTGCGGAATCCCATAGGATTGCATGGGAATGCAGTTTTTAAGCATTTCCGCTGCAGCAAAAAATGCAACAGAAACGCATAAAAAACGCAATGTGGGCACACAGCCTTAGGGTATAGTAAAATAAATCATGGCAGTCCAGATATGACGCGAGTTTCACAAATGCACCAACCATTCAAGAAACGCGAGTAGAGTGTGTTTGGTGGGTGAGGCTTTCATTCTGAGCTGCTATGAATTACCGTATATACTCGAATATAAGCCAAGATTTTCAGCCCATTTTTTAAGGCTGAAAGTGCCCCTTTTGGCTTATACTCAAGTCATTGTCCCAGGGGCGTTGGTGGGGGAGGGGAAGCGGCGGCTGTGACATACTCACCTGCTCCTGGCATGGTCCCTGCATCTCCGATGGTTTCCGGGCGCTGACAGCTTCTTCCAGCGTTGAGCGGTCACATGGTACCGCACATTACAGTAATGAATATGGACACGACTCCACTCCCATAGGGGTGGAGCCACATATTCATTACTGTAATGAGCGGTACCGGTGACCGCTCAATGCTGGAAGAAGCTGTCTGTGCCCGGAGAAGACCATCAGGGAAGCTGCCAGGGACCGCGCCAGGAGCAGATGAGTATAATGGGGAGGGTGAGCAGCATTGCGCAATATTCACCTGTCCTCGTTCCACCGCCGAGCTCCGTCTTCCGCGTCCTTTGCTGTGATGCTCAGGTCAGAGGGCGTGATGATGTGTTAGTGCGCGCCCTCTGCCTAAACCTCAGTGCAAAGGACGCGGAAGACAGCGGTGCCCGGCGGTGGAACGAGGACAGGTGAATATTGCAAGTGCCAGGGGCCTGAGAGACCAGAGGTGAGTATGTCATTTTTTTTTTTAATCGCAGCAACAGCATATGGGGCAAATTACTCTATGGAGCATCTTATGGGGCCAAAATCAGCATTTGTACAGCATTATATGGGGCAAATATCTCTATGGAGCATCTTATGGGGCCAAAATCAGCATTTGTACAGCATTATATGGGGCAAATATCTCTATAGAGCATCTTATGGGACCATAATCAGCATTTGTACAGCATTGCATGGGGCAAATATCTCTATAGAGCATCTTATGGGGCCAAAATCAGCATTTGTACAGCATTATATGGGGCAAATATCTCTATGGAGCATCTTATGGGGCCAAAATCAGCATTTGTACAGCATTATATGGGGCAAATATCTCTATAGAGCATCTTATGGGACCATAATCAGCATTTGTACAGCATTACATGGGGCAAATATCTCTATGGAACATCTTATGGGGCCGTTATTAACCTTTATGCAGCACTGTATGGGGCAAATGTGTCTATGGAGCATCTTATGGGGCCATTATTAACCTTTGTGCAGCATTATATGGGGCATATTTTAATATGGAGCATCTTATGGGGCCCATCATGAACTGTATGGAGCATTATATGGGGCTCCTAATTCAATATGGATATTCAAAAACACTTAACCTACTGATATCTCAATTAATTTTAATTTTATTGGTACCTATTTTTATTTTAGAAATCTACCGGTAGCTACTGCATTTCCCACCCTAGGCTTATACTCGAGCCATTAAGTTTTCCCAGTTTTTTGTGGCAAAGTTAGGGGTCTCGGCTTATACTCGGAGTATATACGGTATATTACCATTAACACTTTATTTGTGCAGCGCTAGTACATGGTAAAATTTAAATGGCAAAAGACAACTGAAGATTTGCTTATTTTTCTATGTACCCCCATGAAGAGTTGTATAAATATATATATTATATATACACAGTACCATGTAAAAATGTGGGCACCCCTGGTCAAAATTACTGTATAATATAATAATAATCTGAAAGGGCTAAAAGTTAAAGATGACATTTCCTTTGCATTTTAGGCAAATATATATATATATACTAGATGGTGGCCAGATTCTAATGCATCGGGTATTCTAGCATATGTATGTATGTATATAGCAGCCACATAGTATATAGCACAGGCCACGTAGTACATAGGAGCCATGTAGTATATAGCAGACACGCAGGATATAACACAGGCCACGCAGTATATAACACAGACCACGCAGTATATATCACAGGCCACGCAGTATGTAACACAGGCCACGCAGTATATAACACAGGCCACGCAGTATATAACAGTGGCCACGCAGTATATAACACAGCCCACGCAGTATATAACACAGCCCATGCAGTATATAACACTGCCCACGTAGTATATAGCAGCCACGTAGAATATAACACAGCCCACACAGTATATAACACTGCCCACGTAGTATATAACACTGCCCACGTAGTATATAACACTGCCCACAAAGTATATAGCAGCCACACAGTATATAACACAGCCCACGTATTATATAGTACAGTCCACGCAGTATATAACACAGTCCACATATTATATAATAGCCCATGCAGTACATAACACTGCCCACGTAGTATATAGCAGCCACGCAGTCTATAACAGCCCACATAGTATACAGCAGTGTGGGCACCATATCCCTGTTAAAAAAAATCATTAAAATAATAAAAAATTATATACTCACCCGCCGGCGTCCAGCAAAGATTTCCCGATGCGCGTGCTGCTGCATTGCAAAATTACCCAGATGACTTAGCGATCTCGCGAGACCGCTAAGTCTTCTAGGTAATCTCACAATGCATCTCTGGGAAAGGAAACTGGCGGCAGCCGCGCGTAGGGTTGAGCGAAATGGATCGGACAAATTCAAAAATTGCCGACTTTCAGCAAAGTCGAGTTTCATGAAACCCGACCCGATCCTAGTGTGGGATCGGCCATGAGGTCGGCGATCTTCCCGCCAAAGTCGCATTTCGTATGACGCTTTCAGCACCATTTTTCAGCCAATGAAGGAGGACGCAGAGTGTGGGCAGCGTGATGACATAGGTCTCGGTCCCCACCATCTTAGAAAAGGGCATGACATTGATTGGCTTGCTTTCTGCGGCGTCACAGGGGCTATAAAGGGGCGTGCACGCCGACCGCCATCTTACTTCTGCCGATCGTAGCATAGGGAGAGGTTGCCGCAGCTTCATCAGAAGAAGGGATATAGTTAGGGAAGATTAACCCCCGAAACTGCTTGTGCTGTAGCGATTTCCACTGTCCAACACCACCATTTGATTGCAGGGACAGTGGAGGCTTTATTTTTGTGCATCAGCTCTGTAGCTTATTAGGCTGCCTTATAAGGCTCCCTGATAGCTGGATTGCTGTTTGCACGCTGCTGTGCAAACCAACTGCTTTTTTAAAAGCAAAAATCCTGTTGCTCCTTTCTGCACAGTTATCTTGTTTATTTGTTCACACTTTTGTGTGCAGCAGTCCTTTTTACTGCTGCCATACTTTTCTTGAGATCATTGTAGGGAGATTGAAATTGTACTACATTCCTTGTATTTTTTCATATATCTTCCAGCCACTTTCTGCCACTTAGATTGCGTTGTTTTATACACTGGGCCTGAGTTTTGGGTCAGTCTCCCCCCAAAAAAGGGGAGATTCAAATTCTCACAAAGTGGATCTACTGCAGTCCTGTTAGTTTGGTGTATGTCAGCCAGCCACTTTCTGCCACTTCGATTGCGTTGTTTTATACACTGGGCCTGAGTTTTGGGTCAGTCTCCCCCCAAAAAAGGGAGTTTCAAATTCTCACAAAGTGGATCTACTGCAGTCCCGTTAGTTTGGTGTATGTCAGCCAGCCACTTTCTGGCACTTACATTGCGTTGTTTTATACACTGGGCCTGAGTTTTGGGTCAGTCTCCCCCCAAAAAAGGGAGATTCAAATTCTCAACAAGTTTATATACACCTTCTACCTTGTTTTACAGTACCATATAATGGTTGTTATTTTGGTTAGATTTTCCAAAAAATTAGGAAGTCTTGTGGAAGAGGCCGTGGGCGGTGGTTGCCAGCTGGTACTGATGGTGGTGGTGGTGGTTCATCTGGTGGTAGTGGCAAAAGCACAATGGCACCTAAGGCTGGAGGTGTTAAGCCAGCGTCATCGTCTGGCTACACAATGCCTCAAAGGCTCCCTTTTCTGGGAGTAGGAAAACGGCTTTTAAAGCCAGAGCAGCAGGAAAAATTTTGGCTTTCATTGCAGACTCAGCCTCTAGCTCTTTCGCGTCCTCTTCAGAAAGTTCCAAATATAAAAGCAGCGAGTCGTCAGTGGATGCTCCCGGTCAGGAACAAGACGTTTCCTTGTGTCCTTCACCCAAACCAAAAGTGAAGGATGCGTCAGGCGACACTACAGGTTACTCCATGGAGCTCTTTAAACATTCCGTGCCTGGGTTAGAATGGGAAATTGTTTACTGCCCATTACAAGATGAATCGGACATGGAGTACACTGATGCACAGCCACAGCTAGATAATAATGCTGTTCCATTGACTCAGATCACTACATTGCCCTCGCAGTGTACTGAGCCAGAATCTGACCCTGATGAGACTATGGTGCCCCGTCCCGAACACTATAGGACCTTACACGGTGACACAGAGGATGGTGCACATGACATTGAAGAGGAGGTGATAGATGACCCAGTTGTTGACCCAGAATTGGCAGCCATTGGGGGAAAAGGGTGCCGCTGCCAGTAGCTCTGAAGAAGCGGAGGAGGATGATCCGCAGCAGCAATCTACATTGCAACAGCTGTCATCTGACAGGCCCGTATCAGGCCAAAAACGTTTGTCAAAAACAAAAACAGTTTTAGGACAGCGTGGCCATCCGGTGAAAGTAGCACAGCGTGCAATGCCTGAAAAGGTATTCCATAGTAGGAAGATTATACAAATTAGACACAGGAGTAAGACTGGGTATTACAAATAAGAAATATTATAACCAATGTATCAATAGTCTACTCACAAGTGAATACCAAATAGTAAACCAAGCCACCACCTGTGTCAAAAAGGTATAGTGAAACCACTACAAGAACAAAAGAAGCATGCACCGAATATGGATCAAGCCAGAAAAGAAAAAGGATGTCAAGGAATATTCTGAATGTATCACTTTTATTTATGTATAATAACAAACAGTAACCAATAACATTTTTTTAAAATAATGTATATGTATACTCATAAAATATGCTTTTCTTACGTGCACATGTCAAAAAGATACATATATATAGTGCAATTTGCACTAGGCAGGTCAAAGATTATTATTTCGTTTAAATAAGCTGGATACCCCGGTAAATAAAGTTGTAAGTATAAAAGTAGGGATCATATGTAAAAGAAGTAATAGGAATTATATGTAAAAGAAAGAATATATATATCAAAAAATAATATATAAAAATAATTGTTTTATATATAAAAAATGCAAAGCAAAACTAAAGTGTATTAACCCCTTCGCGACATGCGCCGTACTAGTACTGCGCTGCCGGCACTGCATTAGTGCCAGCAGCAGTACTAGTACGGCGCACCGATCACCGCGGTCTCGCGCTGAGCGCCGCGGTGATCAGGTGCGGGTGTCAGCTGTATACGACAGCTGACACCCCGCAGCAATGCCCACGATCGGCGCTATCGCCTATCGCGGGCATTTAACCCCTCTGATGCCGCTGTCAGTAGTGACAGCGGCATAGAGGGGGATCGCGCAGGGACGGGGGCTCCCTGCGCTCTCCCACCGGAGCAACGCAATGAGATCGCGTTGCTCCGGTGACCCGGAAGGAGTCCCCGGATCCAAGATGGCCGCCGGACTTCTTCCGGGTCATGAAGTGACCTGGCTAGCCGGCGCCTGCTGAGAGCAGGCGCTGGAAGCCAGCTAAGCTGCCTGTCAGATCGTTGATCTGACAGTGTGCTATGCACAGTGTCAGATCAACGATCTGATCTAATACAGAGATGTCCCACCCTGGGACAATGTTAGAAAGTAAAAAAAAAAAAAAAATAGAATGTGTAAAAAAAAATAAAAAAAAATCCCCAAATAAAAAAAAAAAAACATTTCCCAATAAATCCATTTATTTATGTAAAAAAAAAAAAAACAATAAATGTACACATATTTGGTATCGCCGCGTCCGTAACGACCCGCTCTATAAAACTATCCTACTAGTTAACCCCTTCAGTGAACACCGCAAAAAAAAAAAAAAAAAAACAAGGCAAAAAACAACGCTTTATTATCATACAGGCGAACAAAAAGTGGAATAACACGCGATCAAAACGACAGATATAAATAACCATGGCACCGCTGAAAACGTCATCTTGTCCTGCAAAAAAAAGCCGCCATACAGCATCATCAGCAGAAAAATAAAAAAGTTATAGCTCTCAGAATAATGCGATGCAAAAACAATTATTTTTTTATATAAAATAGTTTTTATTGTGTAAAAGCACCAAAACATAAAAAAAATTACATAAATGAGGTATCGCTGTAATCGTACTGACCCGAAGAATAAAACTGCTTTATCCATTTTACCACACGTGGAACGGTATAAACGCCCCCCCTAAAAGAAATTCAGGAATTGCTGGTTTTTGTTCATTCCGCCTCCCAAAAATCGGAATAAAAAGCGATCAAAAAATGTCATCTGCCCGAAAATGTTACCAATAAAAACGTCAACTCGTCCCACAAAAAACAAGACCTCATATGACTCTGTGGGCCAAAATATGGATAAATTATAGCTCTCAAAATGTGGTGATGCAAAAACTATTTTTTGCAATAAAAAGCGTCTTTTAGTGTGTGACAGCTGCCAATCATAAAAATCCGCCAACAAAACGCTATAAAAGTAAATCAAACCCCCCTTCATCACCCCCTTAGTTAGGGAAAAATAATAAAATGTAAAAAAATGTATTTATTTCCATTTTCCCATTAGTGCTAGGGTTAGGGCTAGGGTTAGGGCTAGGGTTAGGGCTAGGGCTAGGGTTAGGGCTAGGGTTAGGGCTAGGGTTAGGGCTAGGGCTAGGGTTAGGGTTAGGGCTAGGGTTAGGGTTGGGGTTAGGGTTTCAGTTATAATTGGGGGTTTCCACTGTTTAGGCACATCAGGGGCTCTCCAAACGCGACATGGCGTCCGATCTCAATTCCAGCCAATTCTGCTTTGAAAAAGTAAAACAGGGCTCCTTCCCTTCCGAGTTCTCCTGTGTGCCCAAACAGTGGTTCCCCCCAACATATGGGGTATCAGCGTTCTCAGGACAAGTTGGACAACAACTTTTGGGGTCCAATTTGTCCTGTTACCCTTGGGAAAATAAAAACATAGGGGATAAAATATCATTTTCGTGGAAAAAAAATTTTTTTTATTTTCACGGCTCTGCGTTATAAACTGCAGTGAAACACTTGTTGGTTCAAAGCTCTCACAACACATCTAGATAAGTTCCTTTGGGGGTCTAGTTTCCAATATGGGGTCACTTGTGGGGGGTTTCTACTGTTTAGGTACATCAGGGGCTCTGCAAATGCAACATGACGCCTGCAGACCAATCCATCTAAGTCTGCATTTCAAATGGCGCTCCTTCCCTTTCGAGCTCTGCCGTGCACCCAAACAGTGGTTCCCCCCAACATATGGGGTATCAGCGTTCTCAGGACAAGTTGGACAACAACTTTTGGGGTCCAATTTGTCCTGTTACCCTTGGGAAAATAAAAACATAGGGGATAAAATATCATTTTCGTGGAAAAAAAAATATTTTTTATTTTCACGGCTCTGTGTTATAAACTGTAGTGAAACACTTGTTGGTTCAAAGCTCTCACAACACATCTAGATAAGTTCCTTGGGGGGTCTAGTTTCCAATATGGGGTCACTTGTGGTGGGTTTCTACTGTTTAGGTACATCAGGGGCTCTGCAAATGCAACATGACACCTGCAGTCCATTCCATCTAAGTCTGCATTTCAAACGGTGCTCCTTCCCTTCCGAGCTCTGCCATGCACTCAAACGGTGGTTCCCCCCCACATGTGGGGTATCAGCGTACTCAGGACAAATTGGACAATAACATTTGTGGTCCAATTTCTCCTGTTACCCTTGGGAAAAAAAATTGCGGGCTAAAACATCATTTTGTGGAAAGAAAAAATGATTTTTTAATTTTCACAATGCTACATTCTAAACTTTAGTGAAACAATTGGGGGTTAAAAGTGCTCACCACACATCTAGATAAGTTCCTTAGGGGGTCTTCTTTCCAAAATGGGGTCACTTGTGGGGGATTTCCACTGTTAAGGCACGTCAGAGGCTCTCCAAATGCGACATGGCGTCCGATCTCAATTCCAGCCAATTTTGCATTGAAAAGTCAAATGGCACTCCTTCCCTTCCGAGCTCTGCCATGCGCTCAAACAGTGGTTTATCCCCATATATGAAGTATCGACGTACTCAGGACAAATTGCACAACAACTTTTGGGGTCCAATTTATCCTTTTACCCTTGGGAAAATAAAAAATTTGGGGCAAAAAGATCATTTTTTGTGAAAATTAATAAAAATTTTTTTTTTATGGCTCTACATTATAAACTTCTGTGAAGCACTTGGAGGTTCAAAGTGCTCACCACACATCTAGATTAGTTCCTTAGGGGGTCTACTTTCCAAAATGGTGTCACTTGTGGGGGTTTCCACTGTTTAGGCACATCAGGGGCTCTCCAATCGTGACATGGGCTCCGATCTCAATTCCAGCAAATCTTGCATTGAAAAGTCAAATGGCGCTCCTTCCCTTCCGAGCTCTGCCATGTGCCCAAACAGTGGTTTACCCCCACATATGGGGTATCGGCGTACTCAGGACTAATTGTACAACGACTTTTGTGGTCCAATTTCTCCTGTTACCCTTGGTAAAATGAAACAAATTGGACCTGAAGTAAAAATTTTGTGAAAAAAAAGTTAAATGTTCAATTTTTTTAAACATTCAAAAAATTCCTGTGAAGCACCTGAAGGGTTAATAAACTTTTTGAATGTGGTTTTGAGTACCTTGAGGGGTGCAGTTTTTAGAATGGTGTCACTTTTGGGCATTTTCTGTCATATAGACCCCTCAAAGTCACTTCAAGTGTGAGGTGGTCCGTAAAAAAATGGTTTTGCAAATTTTGTTGCAAAAATGAGAAATCGCTGGTCAACTTTTAACCCTTATAACGTCCTAACAAAAAAAAATTATGTTTCCAAAATTGTGCTGATGTAAAGCAGACATGTGGGAAATGTTGTTTATTAACTATATTATGTGATATAACTCTCTAATTTAAGGGCATAAAAACTAAGAGTTTGAAAATTGCTAAATTTTCATAATTTCCGACAAATTTTTGTTTTTTTCACAAATAAATGCAAGTCATATCGAAGAAGTTTTACCACTATCATGAAGTACAATATGTCATGAGAAAACAGTGTCAGAATCACCAGGATCCATTGAAGCGTTTCAGAGTTATGACCTCATAAAGTGACAGTGGTCAGAATTGTAAAAATTGGCCCTGTCACTTAGGTGAAAACAGGCTTTGGGGTGAAGGGGTTAAGATATAAAAAAATATATAAATGTGTAAAAATGTAAGAAGAAATATATATATATCTCTATTTTTTGGAGGTATATATTACCTCACAAGTGACGTAATATTATTTGTGTAAATAAAACATATAACATGCGAAGGATGCAAGAAGAAAAAAGTGCTACGTGCAAATTATAAGCTGCTATGCAAGTATTATATATATATAGAGTATGCAGAATGTAAACCAGAAAGTGCAATGTGCAATTTATACCAAGTATGGTTTGCTGTGTATGCCATACATGGTCACCATGGGAGGAATTACTATAGAAGAAATGCTGAGTGGACATATAATCCAATGCTACTTACTTATAATCAAATTGGGGGAGATATATCCAGGACCGCCTATGTGAGACTGTGTGCACCCTGACGCGCGTTTCGGACCCAAAAAGTTCCTTCGTCAGGGGGTATGTTGGGCAAAGACCGAGGGGTTTATATAGTGTGTTGGTATGAGTCATATTGCCGATGTCAGCGTCCACAGCTCACACGGCGCATGCACCGCCCAGGTAGCCCGGAAGTCCAAGGACCTAGCGTCACGTGACATCCTTTTTCTTTTCTGGCTTGATCCATATTCGGTGCATGCTTCCATAGTAGGAAGAGTGCAGTGGGGCAATTTTTTAACCAAGATCCGAATGATCAGTCAAAAGTTATCTGTAAGAAATGCTCAAAGACCTTTAGCAGAGGGAAGAATCTTCAAAATTTAAATACAACGTGCATGCTTAGACATTTAACCAGCATGCACTTGCAAGCCTGGACTAACTACCAAACGTCCCGTACCGTTGGTGCACCTGCTCAGAATGAAGGTAGTCAGCAAAGCTACATTGCTTCCCTCACTGTAAGCCCACCAGTTATGACACCACCAGCAGCAAATGTGGAGGTTATTGGTAGGAAACACTCTATGTAGGCCAACATCAAGAATACCATCACCAACCCTCTCTCAATCCGCCATTTCCACCACCACCACCACCACCGCTAGTTCCACCATATGCACCTTTCCAGTCCAGCTCACCCTACAAGAGACTCTCGTTAGGAAAAGAAAGTACTCATCCTCTCATCCGCGTACACAGGGTTTGAATGCCCACATTGCTAGACTAATCTCGTTAGAGATGATGCCCTTCCAGTTGGTTGAAAGCGAAGCTTTCAAAGTCTTGATGGCCTACGCAGTACCACTCTATGACCTACCCAGTTGACACTTCTTTGTGAGAAAAGCCATCCCAGCCCTCCACCAGCATGTCAAAGACCGCTTTGTCCATGCACTGAGGCAATCAGTCAGTAGAAAGGTGCACCTCACAACAGATGCATGGACCAGTAGGCATGGCCAGGGACGTTATGTGTCCATCACGGCACACTGGGTTAATGTGGTGGATGCAGGGTCCACAGAGGACAGCCATAGTGGGACAGTTCTGCCTAGCCTACGGTCTAGGAAAGAGTTGGCTGTAGGCGTTCGCAACCCCTCCTCCTCCTCCTCCAGAAGCAAAAGCTCGTCCACAGAGCGCAGTCGCACGACCACTCCATCCGCAGCTGCCAGTGTTGCACACGAGGTGTCCCATTATCGAACAGCTAGTGGTAAGCGTCAGCAGGCTGTGTTAGAAATGAAGTGTTTGGGCGACAACAGACGCACCGCAGAAGTACTGGCCGAGTACTTGCAGCAACAAACTCAGTCATGGCTGGGCAGTGTACATCTTGAGGCAGGCAAGGTAGTCAGTGATAACGGAAGGAATTTTATGGCTGCCATAGCCTTTTCAGAACTGAAACATACCTTGCCTGGCTCACACCTTGAACCTGGTGGTGCAGTGCTTCCTCAAAAATTATCCGGAGTTACCAGCCCTGCTTCTGAAGGTGCGAAGACTTTGCTCGCACATCCGCCGGTCGCCCGTACACTCCAGCTGTATGCTGAACCATCAGCGATCGCTGAATCTTCCCCAGCACCACCTAATAATCGACGTTGCAACAAGGTGGAACTCCACACTGCACATGATCCAGAAGCTGTGCGAACAGAGGCGTGCTGTAATTTATTTGTGGGAGGATACACATACACGGACAGGCAGTTGGATGGCAGACATGGAGTTGTCTGGTGTGCAGTGGTCGAAGCTCCAAGACCTCTGTCAAGTCCTTCAGTGTTTTGAGGAATGCACATGGCTGGTAAGTGCAGACGACACCATCATAAGCATGAGCATCCCACTAATGCATCTGCTGATGCAAAGTTTGATGCACATTAAGGAGCTGGCGTCTGCAGCCGAGGAAGAGGGAAGCCTTGATGACAGTCAGCCATTGTCTGCTCAGGGAACTCTCCTGGACGAGGTGGCGGACAAAGAGGAGGAAGAGGAGGATGATGGGGATGAATATTTATGGGAGGAGGATGCTTCTCAGGGGGCAATAGAAACTGGTGGCATTGCAAGGTCAGGTACAGGGTTTTTGCGGGACACAAGTGATGTTGATTTGCAAGAAAGTGCTCCTCAACCCAGCACAAGCAGTGAATTGACACCTGGAACATTGGCCCACATGGCTGAGTATGCCTTGCGTATCCTAAAAAGGGACCCCTGCATTATCAAAATGATGACCATTACTGGTTGGCCTGCCTTCTGGATCCATGATATAAAGGAAAATTACAAAATATCATGCCACATGAGAACCTTGAGCAAATATTGGCTACCAAACAAGCAACTCTTGTAGACCGTTTGGTTCAGGCATTCCCAGCACACAGCGGCGGTGATGGTTCTCACACGAGCCGTAGGGGGCAACATGGCAGAGATGTTAGAGGTGCACAAATCCTAAATGCACAGGACAGAGGGGTTTTATGACCAGGTTGTGGAGTGATTTCGCAATGACCGCTGACACGACAGGTAGTGCTGCATCGATTCAGGAGACAGCAATTGTCCAGTATGGTTACGAACTACTTTTCCTCCCTTATCAATGTTCTCCCTCACAGGTCATTCCCCTTTGATTACTGGGCATCTAAAATAGACACCTGGCCTGAATTGTCAGAATATGCATTACAGGAACTCGCTTGCCCTGCTTCTAGTGTGCTATCAGAAAGAGTCTTCAGTGCTGCTGGTTCAATACTGACCGAAAAAAGGACACGTCTGGCTACCCAGAATGTTGATGATCTAACCTTCATTAAAATGAACCAATCATGGATTTCAAATTATTTTGCTCCACCTTCTCCTGCTGACGCGTAGCTTGCCTGAAAAATGTCTTGCTTTTGGCCTCCTCTTACTGACTTCTCCAATTCCGCCATTTGCAGCTGCTGAATGTCCACCATAGGCCATTTTTATACCTCCCTAAATGGGCTGACTCCCCCCACAGGGCCGTGGTCACCACCTGGCGCAAGCACCCATGCGAGTGCCGTTTTCCTGGACAAGTGGGTGCGCCCACTCTTGGGCGACGGCACTGGCACAGGGTCCCTCATAGTACAATGAAGTGTCTCTGACGGTGGTGGTACACAACCAACGTCAGACACACCGTTGTAATATGAGGGGCCCTGTGCCAGTACTGCCGCCCCCGAGAGTGTTCCCCCCCAGCTCAAACAGTGCTCTACCCCTTGCAATACTTACCTCTCCCTGCTCTACCACTGTGTAGTCTGTGCTGTTAAATCCTTCAATGGCACTGCCAATACAAATTTGTTGAAATGATAGATGATAGTTAAAATATACAGGGGCCCTGGCCTCCATTTAAACCAGTTAATACTTTGCGCCTACTACCACTGTCTGCTACTCAGCAGAGGAGCCCACCCCAGTACCTAGCTATGCCGCCTGTTTAGTCCTGTTACCAATTTTGAACTGCATTTAGCCTACTTTTGTATTTTGGGCCTACTACCTGTGTCTGCGCCACTCATTACAATTGTCCTCCACAGAACAAACCTATGCCGCCTGTTTAGTCCTGTTACCAATTTTGAACTGCTTTTAGCCTACTTTTTTTTATTTTGGGCCTATATCTGTGTTTCCTCCTCATCCTGCCCATTGCCCAGCCACTGCTAGATGAGTCTGCTGGTACATTGACCCAGACCACTACATTCCCCTTGCACTCTACACAGCCAGAATCTGACCCTGATGAAAGTCAGCTTCCCCTTCCCGCATACTATACCACCTTACACGGGGACAAAGAGGAAGGTGCAGATGAAAGTGCAGGTGGGCATACTCGTTGGCACTGGCACAGGGCCCCTCATAGTACGCAAAAGTGTCTCTGGCAGTGGGAGGCGCCACCCACCGTCAAACACACCGCCGTACTATGAGGGGCCCTGTGCCAGTGCCAACTAGTGGGCCCCCCCTGCTTGCTCAGGATCACAGCACTTGCAAAGTTGAAATACTTACCTCTCCCTGCTCCACCGCCGTGACGTATTCTGCGTTTCCTGGGCCCACGAAAATCTTGAGCCAGCCCTATCCCCCAACAATTTTAGCCAAATGACCCCCTGTTTTCAATGCCTAACTATTATTATAAAGTAAATTAAGATTGACAAGCTTAAGAAATGAGAAATGATGTTTTTGGCATTAAAATCGGCACTGTAGGTGTTTTCCTGTCCTCCACTCACTGCCAACTTTGATTCCCCATTGACTTGCATTGGGTTTCGTGTTTTGGTCGGCCACTGACTTTTCAAAATAATCGGCCGATTTCACCCGACCCGACTTTTGACAGAGTCGGGTTTCGTGAAACCCGACTCGATCCTAAAAAAGTAACAGTCGCTCAACTTTACCTAGGAGCAGTGTCTGCACGTCAGCAGAGTAGCCTGCCTGTGAAACAAACTACACCGCCTGTGCATCTCAATTTTCACTGCATCTAATCCAGTTGATAGTTTAGGGCCTAGGAGCAGTGTCTGCACGTCAGCAGAGTAGCCTGCCTGTGAAACAAACTATACCGTCCGTGTATCTCAATTTTCACTGCATCTAATCCAGTTGGTAGTTTAGGGCCTAGGAGCAGTGTCTGCACGTCAGCAGAGTAGCCTGCCTGTGAAACAAACTATACCGGCTCTGTATCTCAATTTTCACTGCATCTAATCCAGTTGATAGTTTAGGTCCTAGGAGCAGTGCCTGCACGTCTGCAGAGTAACCTGCCTGTGAAACAAACTATACCGGCTGTGTATCTCAATTTTCACTGCATCTAATCCAGTTATTAGTTTTGGGCCTAGTACCACAGTTTGGCCACTCAGTTCTGCTCGGTTTTCATGCATCGGTTGTTGTGCCAGCATCTACAGATACAGAGTTGCCAATTAGTTAAGCACTAAAATGAGTGGCAAAAGGCCTGCTGCTGGTGGAAAGGGGAACAGGCGTGTTGGAAAGGGAAAAAAAGGTTGTGTCCCTGGGGTAGGTGGTCAAGCAACAGTAACATCTGCAGAAGAAAGACCATCTTCCAGCCAAAGTAAGATGTCTACTACTTTTTGTGGACAATCTGATATGATCCCTTTCTTACGACCATCGCTACAAGCATCGCCAAAAATTCCAGATGAGGCACAAAAACAGCAGGTGCTTGAACGGATATCAAGTGCTCGTTCAAGTGGGCTCTCCTCCATGTCAACTTCAACATCACAACTACTCCAGTCCTCAGAGTTGTCACCCCAATCGCACTTGCTTCTTCACAGCTCCCAAGTCTCCAGCTGCCCGTCTGAGCATGGGGTAACACACATGCTTGAGTCTGTAGAGCTGTTTACGCATACTATAGCCTGGGAATCAGAGGTCTGCTCCAGAGCTTCTGTGAATCTAGACGAGGAAATGATCTGCACTGATGCCCAGAATCTTTGTGAGTCGGATCCAGGCCCAGATGAAGAAGGTTCTGAGCATAATGTAGACCCTCGTTCCCAAACTGTAACTCCTGTTGGTGGAGACAATGAGGAAGATTATGATGAGACTGAGATACCTGATTGGAATGAAAATGTGACTTTTTGGTCGGGGCAGGAAGAGGTTGGCTCTGAGGACGATGGGCGTGAGAACACACAGGATGATGATGACGAGTTTGTAGACCCCACTTACTGTCAATCTCCAGTCCACCAGTCCATGAGGTCAGCAGAGGAGGTGGAGGAGGATGCTAGTGACGAGTCTGACGACGAGGTAAAGGTGCGCCTTCCTGGACAGAGACGGAGTACTGGAAGCACGTCAACAACTGCATCCTCAACCCCAACTGTGCCTCAGACCAGAAGTCGTGGTGGCTCTTCAGGTCGTACGGGCTCTAAGCCTTGCATAGCCTGGGCATTTTTTGACATCACAAAGGATGACTCAACTCATGTTGTCTGTACGATTTGTCAACAAAATCTCAGTAGAGGCCAAAAAATCACTAGCTTGAGTACTTCATGCATGAATCGTCACATGGATATGAGGCATAAGTTGCAGTGGGAAGCTCACTGTGCTACAATGCGGCCTAGTGGGCCGGGTCAACCACCGTCTGCCCCATCAAGTGCATCCACGTCCTCTTCATCATCTGTGACTGTGGGGACAGCAGTCGCACATGGTTTTGGATGCAGACCTTCCACCTCTTTACCCGCAACAGCCAGTGTGATTGGCAGATTGTCAGGACATTTGCACGTGGAAACACCTGCTGGTGTTGAGCGCTCTCCGACATCGACACCACATTTTGATCAAGGCAACATAACATCTCCGCCTGCACCTTCCTCACAGACCAGCAGTTTGCCGGGGACACCCTACTCAACTCCGTCTAAGCACGGCAGCCAGCCCTCAGTCCCTCAGATGTGGACATGTAAAAGACCATTTCCTCCTAGCCATGGCAAAGCTAAGAGGTTGAATTTCTCCATCTGCAAGCTGTTGGCTACAGAAATGCTGCCTTTCCACCTGGTGGACACAGAGGATTTTCGAGACCTTATGTCCGTCGCAGTGCCCCAGTACCAGATGCCCAGTCGCCACTACTTCTCAAAGAAAGCTGTGCCTGTGCTACACCAGCATGTCACACACAACATCACCACTTCCTTGAGAAACTCTGTGTGTGACAGGGTGCATTTCACCACAGACACTTGGACGAGTAGACATGGACAGGGGCGTTACATGTCGGTGACCGGGCACTGGGTAACTACGGTGACATCAGGAGAAGGGGCTGCTGTCCAAGTCTTGCCGTCGCCACGAGTTGCTCGTCGATCCTCTGTATCTAGAAGTTCCTCCACTGATCTGCCTCCTCAACCTCCTCTCGGTCCTCCACCTGCACCCAAAGCCTGTCTGGTAATGCCACCCGCGTTGTAACTGCGCTGGAATCCTGCACACCTCCTCACTATGCAGTCACCAGGGCTCAACGGCATCAGGCAGTGTTTACATTAAAATGTCTGGGAAATTTGAGTCACACAGCTGAGGAGTTGTGGTCAGCTCTGGAGACTGAGTTCCATCAATAGTTGTCTCCACTCAACCTGCAGCCAGGGAAGGCAGTGTGCAACAATGCTGCAAACCTGGGTGCGGCCCTTCGCCGGGGCAATGTCACACACGTGCCTTGTATGGCTCATGTTTTGAACCTGGTTGTCCAGCAATTTTTATCCCACTATCCTGGACTAGATGGGCTTCTGCAGAAGGCACGGTCGCTGTGTGCTCACTTCCGCCATTCGCATCCCGCAGCTCAACGACTTGCATCTCTACAGAAGTCGTTGGGCCTGCCAGTTCACCGGCTAAAAATGCGATGTGCCCACACGGTGGAATTCAACTCTGCACATGTTGCAGCGACTGTAGA